>NC_141990.1:116354419-117016919 GCF_049901715.1 Pseudonaja textilis
TCATTATTTTTTATTCTGTCTTTTCTTTTCCAAGGGAATTAAGAGATGGGCTAGATAGATCTCTCAACTATCCTACAAATTAGGCTTTCGATTTTAGAGATTAGCCTGTGCAGGGATTGAAGTAAAGAAGGCTTTGCTACATATCTGTCAGCAGAGGGGTGTATGAGGGCAAAGGACAAAGTGTGAATTTTAACACTTCACTCCTTATGCCACAGCTCTGTACATTTTACATACATTTTTTTATGATGTGGATTTGAAAATTAAAGTTGTCTAGTTTGAGAACCTACTAATTCCCCAATCAAACTGTAATTTTTTTTTCTTTTGTGTAACTTACTGGTGTTTACAGCTAGTTGGCAATGCTTACAAAGCGTTCTTAGTGAATGCTTTCTGTTTTCTGTCATTTTTAGAGGCTAGCATTTTTTAAAATTTATGATTTTAATAAAAATTGTTCCCATGTGTATTTATCAGAGAAACCTTTGTTTGTACTAAAACAAATGAAATCCTTCTTCCTGAGAATAATTATTGAGCATCATAATTTTATCTCTTATATAATATATAAACATACTGTCTTCTTATTTAACACTGTATATTTAATATTTTTCCATAGTTATATGCTTCTTTTAAACATTGGGATCTTCCATTATTCTTGAACCACAATTGCTCTACATTTCATATAACTTAAGCATCCAACAGCTTGATATTATAATGTCAGTCAAAATAAAATCAGGTGGCAGAGTGTGTTAACTATGACACTTATCATTAAACCAATGGCCTTACTTTACTTCATGTAAAGCTACTGTTTAATTAAATTCTATGGCTGCTCATCTCAAGCAGATAACACTGGGTGACTTACACTTCTAAATCCATAAAATGTCTAAAACCCATAAAACTATAAAAATAGATATTTATAGCAGCCGGAGTAATTATCCAATTTAATAGTAAAACCAAGAGACAGGGCCATTATTATATTTGGAGCCCCAGGCCCAGACACATAGCCAAATTTTTAGAGCAGGGGTGTCAAACTCAAGGCCGTGGGGCCAAATTTGGCCCATGGGCGGCCCTCCTGAGCTCCGTTTTTGCTGGCAGAGGGTTGCAGGAGGCCGTTGGGAGTCCGTTTTCACTGGCAGAGGGCTCGGGCCACCACATGTGCCCAACATGTGTGACATTGAGCTGGCCATGCCGACCCTGGCCACGCCCATCCCAGCCCCCTGAGGTCAAACACAACCATGATGTGGTCTTCAATGAAATTGAGTTGGACTCCTCTCTTTTAGAGCCTTACAGAGCCAGCAGAGTTGGGACTATTGTAATCTCCAAAGGAAGAATATTCCAAAGATCAGGGGCTACTGCAGAGAAGGCTTGTCTTCTGTTCCTGCCAGTTGTCACTCTTTGGCAGATGGAATCTTCATTATGCCCTGAACTATTGGAAAAATGCAATCACTTGGTTAACTGATCCCAAAACATGCAGGGCTTTAAAGATGGCCACCATGATTTTGAATTGCACCCAGAAACATACCAATTGTCAATGCAGCTTATATAATAGTGTTGTTATATATGCCATGTATCTGCCACTGTTCCCCATGCATGCAGTCACATTCTGCCCCAATTGAAGCTTCGGAATGCTTTTAAAGAGCAGCCCCATGTAAAACATATTACAATAATCAACTCTACAGTTTCTTCCTTCCAGCACTGCAGAGAGCACTGCATTGCACTGCTGTCAATCAAGGTACATGTTTTTCTGGGGAGTGGGAATTTTGTGAGTGGCACAATCATTACCACACCTGGCTTTGCAAATGTTCTTCCAAAATATTCTTTTGCTTTTTATTTGATTTGTTGCCAATGGCAGTTTTGTACCTGCCATTCCTTCCCTCCTTGGTTTGCCCCAGGGAATGTGAGCTGTAGAAGGGTTTTTCACACAAACACCTATCTTGTTCCATAACAAGGGTTTAACATAACATACATCAGCTTCATTCTCTTTGATTGTTCTGAGAGAAAAAGAGAGAGGGGAGGGAAGGACAGAGAGAGAGAGAGAGAGAAAGAGATCAACACCAGAAATCAAAACAGCATTTAGAAATACTGAACTATTTTTGTCTTCAGAGCCTTCGTCTGGAATAAATAAGACAGAACTGCAATGTGGCTAAAGATATCGGAGAATAAATTGCACTGAACACCATGGCATTTACTTCAGAGTAAACATGCACAAGAATATGAATTTGTTGATTAACCAATCAATTAAACTTGCATACATTTGCATAGCGGTAAAAATATACTACATCTAAGGGAAAAATATCTTGTCATTTGTTTTGTGTTGATGCACACATTTGTTAAATAATATTGTCGTCGTGATTTTTCATCAGCAGTTGTATTACTGTTGGTTGGAGCCAAGGATGAATGAGCAACACAATTTTAGCAGTGAAACTTTTCTGTGAATTACTGCACAATAACTAGTGGGAAATACTGTAAGAGATGCATGGCAAGACCTTGTGTTAGCAAGCACATAGTTCAAACCCTTGTGCAATACTTCATGCACAATATTGTGTAAAATATTGTGGAAGCAAAAGCACATATCTACATTTCATGTTTTTTTGTTATAAAAATGTCTTCATTAGAAAAAAGATCTAGTAATTACTGAATTACTTGATAAATCTGAGATAAGCTTTAAATACATCAACAGTGATCTAAAATGATCAGTGCACCGGATTAGAAGCTTTTCTAACCTTAAAAAAATATGTAGGACTACCTGGCATAGGGCATATTTTCTTGAGGGACCACCTGTCTTCCACCACATCTAGCTGGCTGATTTGATCTGGTAGGGTTGGTACACTCTGGGATCCCTTGATTAAGCATATATTATATCTCATATATCAGAAACCTGGAAATGTACCTATTCTGTAGCAGTGATACAGAGCGCAAGTGTGGCTTCTGGGGATGATGGCCAAGCCAGCAAAGGCCACAGGCAGGTGGGGAGTGCTGCAAGCTAACATTTGCTAGAGGGCAGGCAGAGGGGGGATACAGAGGACAAGACCTGTGGAATCTCATACCCTCCTCCCTTCATTGCCATTGTAATTTTGTACGGTTGCTGAACAAGCGGTGTTGAGGAATATTCACTTCAAAACCAGGATAAACATAAAGATCTCTTTTCTGAACTGAGATATATGAGCTAATTTCTTGCGGGGTGGGGAGGTAGAATTATTTTCTTCAGCATCATGCTGTTAGGTTTTACAAACTTGTTTCAATCACAGTGGTGGCTGTCACACATACGTGAAAATTGAGATCTTGCATGAACTGTTTACAGTTCTTCATATGTTCAAGTGGGAATTGAGCTAGAAGTTACTGATAATATGAATTCAGCTTTATATAGGATATTTTACCATGTCCAGTTCAGCTGGTGTTATACACTGTGTGGTATGAATTGTATTGTTGAAGAGTATAATGTTATTTTTTGGAAATCTTCAAACATCTTTTCTATATATCAGTACACTGGGGGGATGGAGGTAATAGTATGTTGACTTGCAAGATAGCCACTAAATTAGACAACCTAGAGGGCATAGTTTAAAATGAAAACGCTTGCAGTAAAACCTTATTTTGGTTGCATTGATGGTATACTGGCCAAAATGTGTCAGAGCTAAGAAAATTAGATGTTATATGTGTCTGAAAGTAAAATAAATGAGAAGGAGACAATAGATCTAAATGAAGGTGGCCTGATCTTATGCAGCAGAGTTGATGAATAGATGCAGGGAAATAAAGATGTAGGCATAACTTTGAATGAAAGGACTAAATAAAATATATCAGAAACTATGCCATATTCTCATTTCGGCTGTTGCAAATGAGAGACGCTTGGTGATATGCCTCAGTCAATGAAGAATCAGAGGTCAATTTAAGGGGAAAGATGTGCAACACTATGAGAATGGTGGCAGTAAAGGTTTCCCTGTCCAGTTGTGTCTGACTCTAGAGTGCAGTGTTCATCTCCGTTTCTAGTCTGAGGCAGCCAGTGTTGTCCAAAGACATTTTCATGATCATGTGGCCAGCATGGCTATATGCCAAGGGCACGTGGAACGCTGTTACCTTCCCACAGAAATGGTATATATTAATCTACTCACATTTGCATTCTTTCGAACTGCAGTTGCATTTTTAAAAAATGTATTAGAAACTGATGAGACATGCCAGAAGTACCATTTAAAAATCTTGGAACTCTACTGAATTATTTAAAAAATTGTTAAGAATAAAATTGAAGAATACAGACACATATAGGGAAGAAATACAATAAATGATGATGTTTTATTGGTTCTATCAATACCCTGCTGATAAACTAAGAGCTGATTTCTTAAGCCCTTGCTTTATTTATAAAATGATACTTATTTTTAAATTTGGTTTGGAAATAATTCACTGGCAAAAATAGCACAAACCCATTCCAGATTGCGGATTGCACTTGAAAATTTTATATCTGAAAGCAAGTTAGTTGGTACATATAAATTGTGGTCTGCATGCTTTGCATCATTGCAGCATAAACCTGGACTAAAAATTTTTTTGTTCCACATGCCCTCATCACAAGCCCAGAAACTAGGTGAGCAGGGTTCAAGGGTTGGTAAGATAATGCAAAGTGTTGCACAACAAAGGCATCTAGGGCAAATACTGATTTTGTCAGAATGACAAAGCAGGCACCACAAATTCTGCAATGCGCACATACAGAAGAGAAGAGGTTCACCAGTTTTGCTGATATGTGTTTCATAATTAGCCCCCGCTCCCATTTCTGACATCTGATTCCTTCAGGCTTTCTTTATCTACTTTCATGTTGCAGGACAGATGGATGGAGGGATGGAGAGAGGGAAGGATGGAGGGATGGATACCCAGCCCACCTGTTGACTTTTTCCAGCTTGTAGTAAGGGACAGGTCCAGGTAAGGAACCAATTCTCTGCTCAGAGTGAAATGATGAAGTGAATAGGTTTTGGCCTCGTATCTTCTCTTGCTGGCTCACTTTACAGACAAGATGAACAAAGAGCAGGAAAAGAGAGGAGAATTATCATTTGTTCCTTGTTCTCTAATGTTCTGCCAGACCTGGAGGAAGAGGACAAATGTTGGAGATGACAACACCTATGATTTTTATTCAACCACTGCAGCTTTGCTTGGGGTGCCGGGAGCCCAGCCAGGGTGGGTCAAAATTTAACACCGGTTCTGTGGGCGGCTGGGTGGAGGCTGGCTGTGGTCTGTGACTGGTGGACGGCGGCGGTCTTGGCTGGGCGGCCCCATCCCCATTGAGGCACGCACTCCTCGCCTCCTCTCATGACTGGGGACTCACGCTAAGGTGAAAATGGCAGTCACTTTTCAGTGCCTTGTAACTTTAATGTCACTTCACTGCATCCACAAGGAAAACTCCAGGAGTCCAGAGACGGAGTCTGTCTGCCAAGAGTAATAGTACGGGCGTTTCTGAAGCACCCGGTTTCCTTCCTGCCTTCCTTAGGATTGGCCAATATTTCTTCTCAACCGTTCTCCCAACTGCTTAATGTTAACACCAGCGCAAGGCAAACGGTGACCCACCCTGCCCAGCCCTGGGACTGGCTCCCAGCCCCCCCCAATTTTTAATTAACTTTTAATATTGGTTTTTAATTCATTCCTGCCTTTTAAAATTTTATATACCTTTAAATGTTTCAATATTTTATTTGTACACTGCCCAGTGTCCCTCTGTGAGGGAGGTGGGAGGTTTCAAAATTTGATATAATAAATACAATAATAATAGAATAGAATAAATTATAATTATATTACATTGTTATATTATATTATATTATATTATATTATATTATATTATATTATATTATATTATATTATATTATATTATATTATATCCCAATAAAATATAAATATTAGGACAGAGTCACTATAGAAATCAAATAAATAATTGGCTAGAGAAAGATGAAGAAAAATATCTTCACATTCTGCTTATGTGCCTATTTCTATCTTGGCCTTTTATTAGCTAATTGACTTTCTGGGTTTAAGGATTAAATGAAATTTCTATTCCTCCCTACTTCCCAACGTGCTTCTGTGCAAAGCCTGCCCCACTCCTAGAAGAATGAAATATTTGGGGGAATATTAAAAGAGGCAGAAAGGGAACTTCTGGTTTGAGCTTCTTCGGCGATGGACCAAAATACGTGATCGTGCATGGTTTTGATCCTCAGAAAGCAGCTCCAATAGCCTCCAGCGGATGCCTGAAATCTTCAGAGATGGATATTTTGTGTCCATTAAGAAATCCAGGCCAACCTGGTCACAAACAAAAAAACTTCAGGTCCAGATGATGGGATTAAGAATTTACACACACACACCCAAATTCTAAGAACAAGACATGACCTTTAGGATATAATAGGATTAACCTACCACCATTAGAATAGCAAAAGACACAAGGCTCACTACATTGCACAACCCCCTGCAACATCTCAAAACCCTATAAATCCCTGTCAAACCGATTTGCCAGCTGTCCCAGAACCGCATGCTGTGATTGGTTCTGCTCATCAATAAATAAAGTCCTTCTTTCCAGTCAGCCTCCATTTTATTTCCAGTTCCTTTCTTCCAGATTGGAACCAGACAGGATTTTTCTTCCAAGAATTCCTTCTCCTCAAATGACTTTAGGTAGAAGTGAGATTTTTTTTTTCTCCTCAGATATTTCTCAAGCTTTCCAAATACAATCAGTGTCTGCCAGAATTCACTGATTGTTGGGCTAAGTTTATACTTTGCATCCAATTGTATTAATGGCATTTTTCTTTTCAATGGGACATTCTACTACTTAATTAGTAAATAATCTTTCGCTTATATTCACAAGCAATAATAGCTGCTTCTGAATTCAAATCCCCAGCAGTCTGAAACTGAATGAATGTCAGTTCTTCCTTGGGCTGATAACACTCGTCACTCTCGGAGAAGTGAGTGGGTGAAGGTTACTAAATCACCCAGTGATCCTGATAGAGGCTTCCCAGATATGAAAGTAATTCTCGTTGACAGGTTGAGTTTAAATTTCACTTTCTGCCACTGGCAGAAAAACTGCTTTGGCTGCTATTACATAGTAAGACTGGTTACTCTAATTGCGGGCACATATTTAGAATCTCTTATTTGACCATGGCGTAATATGTGTTATTAAAATATTGGCTCAGGAAAGGAGGGATATAAAAGTTATCATATGGAACATCTATAGTATTCTAAAAAAAATCTATTGAGAAAATCAATAATGTAACTGGCAACCGTTTTAGATAAATAGAGCACCATGTACAGGATGCAACATCCTTATAAATTATTTATCCTTTGAATTTAACCTTTTAGTAGATGCGGTCAAATCAGTATAATTTAATCCTGTTTTAAAACTAAACTTAAAAAAAATCCATAAGCATTAGGCAATACTGGATGTAAGCATACCTGACATAGCTGCAATTATGCATTAAATAGTATGGGTTTTATAATGAATGTTTGGAACCACTGAACAAGTTGAAAATAGACATTTCAATGATAGATATTTCTCCAAAAGAGATGGTCAAACTCTTTTTAAAAAGCTGAAATGAATATTATATATGGCATTTATGTATGAATCTATATGCCTTTGTACTGTGGCTTTCTGTATTGACCTAGTAAGTTTTTATTTAATGAAAATGCCTTACCTGACTCAAAATCTATTGAATGGATATCCTATGGCAGGGGTGTCAAATCCAAGGCCCAGGGGGCTGGATCTGGCCCACAGGGTCCTTAGATCTGGCCCATGAGGCCTTCATGGAAACAGTGAAGGACTGGTCCATGGTGCCTCTGCCAGTGAAAATGAAGCTTGGTTGTACACAGGTCCTTCCGAGCTCAGTTTTCACTGGCAGAGGGTTGCAGGAGGCCATCATGGCTCAAAATGGAGCTCGGGGGCCCGTTTTAGCTGGTAAAGTGCTCAGGCTAACACAGGTGTCCCCAATATGACTGATGTTGAGCTGGCCACACCCATCTTGGTCATATCCCTCCCTGCCCCTTCCAGATCAAACACAACCCTGTTGTGGTCCTCAATGAAATTGAGTTTGATAGCCCTGACCTATGGCTTTTCAGCTGTTACTGAACTACAATTCTCAACAGCTTCAGGTAGCAAGGATGGATGCTGGAAGTTGTAGTTTAAGATCTAGAAAACCAAACATCCGCCCCGCCCCCCCATTCATATTTTAAGCTCTGAAACTTGAAATTTTTAAAATTAGCACTTTTCTCAAATTGTGATTCCTGGCTACAGTAACCATATGAATAGCATTGTTTTTAAAATTAAAAATTAAGGATCCCCCTCCCCTCTGTCTCTGGTCTTGACCTCATTCGACTCTGGGGGAAAAAAAAGCTTGCCTCATATTACTTCTGAGTCCTGTAAGGATGACTCTGTTCTTCCTTCCTATGTATATCCGTTACCCTTGCTTCTAAAGATATACTGCTTATCTTAATCACTGTCAGAAATTTATGGGAATCTTTATCAGCTGTTCATCCCCTCAAGTCCTTACTGAGCAAAATATTCTGGCATTGCTACAGAGACACATGTTTCATCGAAAGTATATGCTTGTTTAACTTCAGCACTGATGTTGTATTGAAACTAATAATTGCTCTGACATTGGCTCCTGGAGACAAATGAAAATCCCTCTCTCTCTCTCTCTCTCTCAAAAAGGAATTAATTTCAGGATGCTGTTCATATGGGCCTTGCTTCCCTCATGATAGGTTACTGAACAGGAAATTAATGCCATCTGGAGGCCAGCTGAAAAGTGAAAACCCTTTGCAGTCTTCTTCCACATGTCAAGTAGTTTGCATGCAATAGCCTTTTTTTAAAAAAAGAAAAAAACCCACAAAGGTAGGCAACTTCCCTATTTTACTTTGGCTAGTAGGCTTCTGCTGCTGTTAGGAATATCTTCTCATCTTGGCCTTTAAAAGATGTACTTTGATCCTCAGATGAAAGAAGAAGCCAGCTGAAACAATGGCTCGGATTACAGTTGAAAATGGCCTTTACTACTCCAGTTCACCCAATTTGTTTCCAAACCTAGGCTCTGTTCGCTTGCAGATTGCTTTACACTGAGAATAAGCCGCCCTTTTTACTTCCCTATTAGTCTGAAGTGCAATACTTTTATGACTCTGTTTCTGTCAATCCAGTGTGTTGCCAGGCCCATCGAGTTCTGCTTTGAAAAAAAACAAAACCATCACATTAAGGATCAGCTGTCATCTTTTCTTAACCCTCTCTGCTGTAAACAAGTCCTTACTGGCAGAGGATCATAAACAGAACTATAAGCTGCATGTGCCTCAATTTTCCACATGTCTAGCCAAGAAAGGTATCTCTCCATGACATCATTCCGACCCATCCATTTCCCTGTCTCCTCAGCTCTCCAAAGCTTTTATCCTCCTTTTTTTCTTTCTTCTCCATCCATTTCCCTTGCATCGTTTTGAATCATTATTGTGTGCTGCTGTAGTGACTGTAGCCCAGCAGTGAGTCATGGAAACAAACTCCTTAAAACTAGTCTCTCTATTTATTTTACCTGCCATATCCTGTTATTTGTCTGCCTCACAACTCTTGTGGCCTATTGCAAAGGCAACTAGGCAATTTCTGTTTGCCTTTGCAATACGGGTTTGCTTTTTCTGACAACCCCCCCCTTTTTTTTTTGAGACTCTGCAAGATTTTTCTTTACATATGAGGAGAGTTTCCTGTTTCCTTAATTTTCCAGTTCCAGTTGGGAAGTTGGGAGAAAGGCAGCCTTTACAACTTCTGAATTTTTCAGCTGGGCAATCTATTATAAAAAACAACAACAGAAGACTGATAATGCCATAAAGTCTATGGCACTTTTGGCAATTGAATAAGAGATAACTGACATTCATTTTGGCTGACTTTTTAACTCTCTTGATGCTGAAGCAGTTACCTTTGTAATAGGAGATAATGAGTAATTAGAATGGAAAGGAAATGACATGGAAATTTTGATGTATACTGTGATGCAGCCAGAACAATTTTGAACTGAACACACTCAAACTGTAGAGATGACAATAGATTTTAGGAAAAGATCTATTCTACCATCTTTTACAATACTAGATAACACAGTATCAACAAGTAGAGGCCCTCATGTTTCTAGGTTCTATAATATCTCAGGACTTAAAATGGACACCTAACATCAAAACATCATTAAAAAAGCACAATAAAGAACGTTCTTCCTACACCAACTCAGAAAGCTAAGGCTGCCCAAGGAGCTGCTGATACACTTCCACAAAGGAGTAATTGAGTCTGTCATTTGCACCTCTATAACTGTCTGATTTGGCACAGCAATCAAATTAGACAGGCATAGAAATCAACAAATACTTAGGACTGCAATAAAATAATTGCAATCAGCCTGCCTTCCATTGAGGACCTGTATATTGCACGAGCCAGAAAGAGGGTTGTGAAAATATCTATACTCCCCTCACATCCTGGACATAAACTGTTTCAACTTCTCTCAAGACAATGCTACAGGGCACTGCATGCCGAAACAACCAGACATAAAGACAGTTTTCACTTCATGCTCTCACTCTCCTAAACAACTAATTCCCATAACACTGTCTATGCCTTAGGACATCACACCACCTAGAAGGGCTGTATTACCTATTATCCTTCTGTTCTTTTCATTTTTTCTGTTGCCTATTTCCTTAGCATCTTATGACTACAACTTTGTTGTTTGTATCTCATGATTTATGTTGATTGCCTTTACTTAGTATCCTATTATGATTTATGCTGTTTGCTTATTTAGTATCCTATGACCATCACTGACTTTGTAGCTTATGATTTATGATGATTGTATTATATGATTATGATCATGATTTATCACTTGTTGCTTTTATGTACTGTATACTGAGAATTTATGCACAGGAGACAAATTCCTTGTATGTCTCCAATCACACCTGGCCAATAAAGAATATTCTATTCTATTCTATTCTATTCTATTCTATTCTATTCTATTCTATTCTATTCTATTCTATTGCCAAACACTAAGAAACTATTTTGCCCTGACTACTAATGTTGCACTAACCATTGGGCAGTAATAAATTTTCTTGCAACCACAAGATCGCTTAATTAGAGTACACTCAAAATATCCTTTTTTAATCAACCGCCTTTTAGTAAAACAGTATAGAAGTTTGTCGTTACAATTTTTCCAGACCCCGAAATTCTAATCAAAATTCCAAAAAGATATATATGTTCCATTTTCTCCTTCATTTAAAAAAGAGATAAATATGGAAAAAGTCTTTGAGATAGTGTTATGTACATTTCTCTCTATAGCAAGAAGTTCCAGGAAGTACTAATTTGATTTTATTTTCTTCTGAATAAAGGATGCATAGGACCATGGTGATTTAAATAATTATGTTTATTTACAAATATTAACACCGAATAGAACTGTGTTACATTGAGTACTTAAAATATTTATCAGTTGCTTAGCTATCTTTACTTCCCCACTTACTCTGCACTAATTTAATTTTATAAAGTACAGGTAGTCCTCAACTTATGACCACAACTGAGTCCAAAATTTATGTTGCTGAGACATTTATTAAATGATTTTTGCCCCATTTTCTTGCCTCAGTGATTCACTGCAGTTGCTAAGTTAGTGACCTTGTTGTTAAGTGAATCTGGTTTTCCCATTGACTTTGCTTGTCAGAAGATCACAAAAAGTGATCACATGACTCCAGGGACACTGCAACAGTCATAAATATGGACCAGTTGCCAAGCATTTGAATTTTGATCACATGATCATAGTGATGCTGCAAAGGTCGTAACTGTGAAAAGCTGTCATGAGTCACTTGTTTCAGTGCTTTATACCTTTGAATGGTCACTTAATGAAGTTGAGGACTACCTCTATAGCTTTCTATATTTAAAAAGTGATAACTGTATGCAACTCACTCAATTGGCCATGATTAAAAAATCTTGACTTAAGTATGATGGTTGAACCTGATTTTTTGGTTATTTGTGTCTCCATGTATCTTTCCAGCTGTTGTTTTCTTTTCTTAGAACCTATGATTACAACAAGAAACCCATTTACTTATTCTACATTCATCAACCTTTTATCATTCATCTCCTGTTTTTATTTTATGTATTCAGGAGCTCCAGTTCTCAATTTTTAACCTGCAAAATCACTTTCAAGTCAGAGGGCTTATTCCAGAAGACATAAGTATATATATTGCAGGAAATTGTACTCAAATCTTCCCTCCTTCCATTCTCTGAAAAACAGTTGCTTGCATCCAGAAAGATTGGTATCCTGTCTTTTTTCTCTTTTATTACAGAATCTCTAATTTTGTTGTTTGTCTTTGTTTGAATATCAAAATAAAACATTGATTTGTAAAAAAAAAAAAAAAAAAGTTAACAAGGCTAAAAAGAACAACAGCCTAATTATCTTAGGTCTAATAAATGGCAGCAGTGTAGGAGGAAGTAGTATTGAACTTTTGTGTTAAAGGCCAGTGTTCCTAGCTAATTTTTTGAAGACAAGAACTTTTAGTTTTAATGTCACTATTTTATTCACATTATAAAACAATCCTGGCCATTATTATATGCTTGCTGTTTTCCTGTCAGTGTGACTTTTTAAAAAAAATAAAATAAAATCTCCTTCCAGAACCTGAAGAGAAACAGAAGAGAATCTCAGATTCTTCTGGGTTGAGTTTGGCTCCAAAAGAGCAGGAAATACAAGGTGTGATGGAAGAGCTTGCCTTAAAAAAAAGACAGGTGGAAAAAAGGAAAATGAACTATTAGGGGAATTGGCACAATTGTCCTTTTCTTATATTGTTTGACAAAGACTTCAACTGTATTTTTGAAATGGCTTCTTTGAGCATTGCTGCCAACCATCCACAAGAAGCCAGAAATTAAATAGAAAGATTTGAGCTTGTATTTGTTATTTTCCATAAAAAGAAAATGCAACTTTTAACATGTTTACAATCTGAACACTGGTAATTTTTAGAGCTTTCAGAAATTTTATTGAAGTGTAATAGCTTTCATCATGGGAAGTCAATGTAATGGCAGCTGGGTCTTTTATGACTTACTTATTTCATTGAAAAAAATTGTTGAACCCTCAGGTATATAATCTGGTGTCCAGTAAAAAGCAGCTTATATTTTGCCCTGGTCTTCTATTCTCTTCAGCCATCAACTAGGAAGGTTATTTAGAACTTGGCATTGGGAATCCATTTGATGCATTGGAACGTTTTTCCAAACTTCAGTGTAAGACTCTGGTGCTTTGACAGAAACACATGAAAAGGATCTTTTCTTTCAGGATCATTATAGGCAACCCAGTCCTGTATATAGAAATGGCTCTAGGAATAGACAGTCTGAGGTGTTTTCTCTGGGCACTGAAGTGAAAGGGGTATCACCCTGGGCTTTTGATTGGAAGACAAGGGATGGTCAACATAAGAATATTGTCATACTAACCTTAGGAAGTATGTCTGGTAGCGATGGGAGAGTGATAGAAGCTGCACCCAATACTTCTGCAAGAGCATTGTCTAAATCTGATTAAACTAGATAGAAAATCAATTAGTTTTTTTAAATGAGTTTTTTTTTAAAAAAAACCTTTTCCTTAAGTTCTCTGTGATGCAACTATAAAATAAGCTTTCATTTATTAGTTTTCATTATTTTTCTGGTTCAAAGTGAATATCATTTTTGAGAATTTATGCAGTGTGACTAAGTATTGGACTAGAACTGGAAAGATCTAGTTCAAGACTACCCTTGGCTATGGAAACTCACTGAATGACAATGGCCAGTCACTGTCTCCCCAACAGGATATCTCACAGGATTGTGGAGATAAAAATTGAAGTTAATCCACAGCAATTATCCTTAAATATATTATAAAGCTTTGTAATACCAGATCACTGGGAAGCAGATCAAGCTCAGTTTCTAATAAATAGTTTACAATTGCAGACAATTTAGTTATGGGATTTCTGGTTCTGGTAATCTCCCATCCAAGTATTAACCATGTCCAACCCTACTTAGGTTTTTGCGATCACATGAAGTTAACCAGGTATTTTCTGATGCGTTGCGGGTCCCAGTACCAGGATGAATCAGCTGACGACCTGCACCCAGGCAGACTGTCTGGGTGGGCTCCTCTTGATGGCAAAGATGACAGCGACACAAAGGTTTCTTTTGGTGAGAGGAAGCCCAGATAGTACTATGCACCTCTCTTTTATTGTGCAGCAAGCGGGGGGTTAGGTTACACATGAGGTTAGACAGGAACAGGAAACACTGCCATATATGGCTAATCCTTATGCTATAGCTGACTCAGGTTTTACACAGGAACAGGAAACACTGCCATATATGGCTAATCCTTATGCTATAGCTGACTCAGGTTTTACACAGGAACAGGAAACATTGCCATATATGGCTAATCCTTAGCTGACTCAGGTTTTACACATTGCTGTTCCTATAGTGTCACCCTATATGTGTATTGTATGTGTATTGGGTTGTCTGTGTACGTGACTTCCTACTGATGTGTCATGATATTGCAACAATTTTCATCTATACTGAAGACTCCATCAAATCCTGATGGTGACCCCAGAAGCCCTCTGCAAGACATAAATGTAAAACTTCTCTCTTGATTTTGCTACCAGATGCTAATATTTGGGGACATATTATTTGCTCCACATGCACATTCTCAGGGAATGAAATGAGGAATGCTGTAAACCTTTTACCATAATAACAAGTAGCAAGTGATATGAAATTTGGCTCCACAAGGCATGGTACAATCATTTCATACCTCTTACAGAGGGAGAAAGTTGCCTTTATACTGGTAAGTACTGCATTGTTTTCAAGGTGCTTGCAGATCTCTGTGTGATCTGTTCCAGTTTGGTCTGTAGTTCCCTTGGTCCTTCTTTTTGAAAGCAATTTCACTAACCCTTGAGAATTTCCCAAAGATAATAGTTGATTTGAAATATCTACAAGTTCCTTCAATACCTCGGGCATGCAATTCATCTGCCTTAGAGAGCTGAACTTGCTCAAATCCAGTAGACATGGATCATATTTGAATCAACCTCAAGCTTTACCTCCTTATTTTTGCTCCTTGTTATTGCCTGGTGGACACATCTCTTTGTAGAGAAGACTGAACCAAAAGTCTTCAGTTGAACAATTTTGTCTTTTCTTTGTTGTTGGTTAGTGTTTTTGTTAGTAAAGTAATTATATCCCTTCCTCCCTTAGCCCTTTTAACTGAATTCTCTCTTTTTATTATTCTTCACTTCCTTCATCATCTTCAACTTATTGACAATAAACGCAATGGAAGGATGTACCAATCAATCAGTAGCATATTGATCCCAAAAAGTCCTCTTGACAGGAAAGGGGCAGTGGGAGAGGGAACATACCTGGAAGGCTGAAATTGGGGGTGTGGGGAGGGATATTTTTTTTGCATTCAAAAATTAACATTTGTATTTATTCAGCCATGTATGTTCTCACTGGGATCTGAAATATTACATTCAGAAACATGTTTGTCACTTCACTAGGTATGAAAGGTTTAACAACATTACAAAATTGAACCTAGGGTAATTAACAGCTAAGATTTATCATTCTACTCATCTTATTCAAATTTTTGATTATATGAAGGTCTCTAATATATTTCTAAAGATTTGAGTGATTTTTTAAAAGCTAATTCATTTTATACATAGTGGCATAAATCTATCAGGTTTTACTGCTGTAAATCTATTTAATTTCTGCAGCACTTATTTAAGAAGCTCAAAAATGGAAAATTTCACAATCAGCTAGAAACCCTTGGGTAGAAGAACTAGAAATAAGCCTCGTATTGTATATTCATATTCAGCATGGGTTTTACATATTGTGCCATTTTATTTTCTACTAATGTGATAAAGCATTCTTAGGAATTCATCAAGTTGTTGTACTTAGCAGAGAGACAAATAATGCAATAATGTATAAATATCTGGGAGCTGAAAAGAATTATTTTTCCATAGCTTTCCCCCAAAATATTATAGTATTATAAAGTTCACAACTAGTTAACTGCATGCAAAATACAGGAACTGATTGGACTTTCTTTGACCAACAGAAATGTAAATAGAAATTTAAAATGTGCTAAAATATTCCGAAGGCAACGTGGTGGTTCAGTGACTAAAGCACTGAGCTTGTCGAACAGAAAGGTCAGCAGTTTGGCAGTTCAAATCCCTAACACCATGTAACAGAGTGAGCTCCCGTTATTTATCCCAGATTCTGCCAACCTAGCAATTTGAAAGCATGTAAAAATGCAAGTAGAAAAATAGGGACTACTTTGGTGGGAAGGTAACAGCGTTCCGTGCACCTTTGGCATTTAGTCATGCTGGCCACATGACGACGGAGACATCTTCGGACAGCACGTGGCTCTTCGGCTTTGTAACGGAGATTAGCACTGCCCCCTAGAGCCAGAAATGACTAGCACGTATATGTGAGGTGAACCTTTACCTTTACCTTTAAAATATTCCTTGTGGTTAGGGCACCACATTTCTCCAGGCTAGAAACCAGGAGATTTTGAGTTCTAGTTCAATTTTACACATGAAAACAAGGTAGGTGACTTCAAGCCAGTCATTTGCTCTTAGCCCACAACATCAGTTGATTTGGGTGGAAAACAGGAAAATGCTAGGAAGGAGAAAAAATAAACCTTGATAATTAGGCAGCGATTTAGCTATATGAATGTGTTAACCTTCTATATTTTCTGAAGATATCTGCAGAGAGATTACAGTTTATCAAAACACTTGTCAAAATGGATTCCATAATATATCAGGTATTTTTATTTTATACCTTGTAAGTATTGGATATCTCACCCCCATCCACCAACTAGCATGGTACAGAATAGAAAAGGATCACTAGGGCTCTTATTGGTACTTTCTATCTTTGTATTGCTGCTGTTATTTACATGGACGTTTAAGTCCGGAAAATAAAAACTACTCTTTTTGGGACTCTCCATGTTAATTATACACAGTATTGTTTGCAGTGGCTCTGGAAAGCTTTATACTGATAGATTCAGTAGATAGCTGACAGAGATGCTGATGCTGATAGCTAGATAGATAGATAGATAGATAGATAGATAGATAGATAGATAGATAGACAGATAGATCATAGATAGATAGAGAGCTAGAGAGATGATAGTCTCCATCTCTGTCCATCTCTGTCTCCTGCTTTTACTTGACTTTAGTTGCCAATGAACTCTTAATGCTTGTTAATGCTTAATAAAACTCCCTTTTTTTGCTAGCTGAACTGAGTGGTGTATATTTTTGATCTGAATATAAGGATTGATCCATAGTGTGCTGGGTGCAAACTAAACTGCATATTACCCATGGCAACTTTCCAACAATAAAACGGTGCCCTCTAGTTTACTTCACTAAGTTTATATCCCATCCACCTTTACTTCACAGTTCGTGATTTTTAACACCCAAATACATTACCATATATTAATTGACCTGGGAGTAAACCAGGTATCCTACTGCTTAAAATCGTTCCTAATAGAATTACAGGGTTGGATAACTGCTAGAGATTTTTACATTTTCATGCATAGTTAGTTCTAAATGTTATAATATGTACCAGCCAAAGCAAAATCACAGTAGTATGATTATTTAGTTAAAGCATCAAGTTCCTTTGTCCTTGGTTCTCTAAATCAGCTGAAAAGTCTTCTGCTGTTATAGAATCAGATCATCCCTAGATAGTTATGCTATCCTTTATAGTGATATACATCTGGTGTCAACACTAATGACATGAAACTAGCACTAAAAAGCAGGACCTCTATGGAAGCAAATTCAATAACATTCATTCCAATAAGGTTGATTTCTCACTTGTGTCAGAAGTCTTATTGAATATGTTTTTAAATTAACAAGTCTTCCAAGTAAAATTCAATAGAAGTTGGAAGTTGAAAACATTATCATTTCTCATGTTGCGAGAGAGAATAATTGAATCAAAATTGACTGCAGAAAATGAGGAAAGAAAGAAGAAAGAAAGTGAAAGAAAGAAAGAAAGAAAGAAAGAAAGAAAGAAAGAAAGAAAGGGGAAGGGAGGGGAACAATTTGTAATGTCATGCAAGGTATAGTTAATTTTTCAACATATGGTGAGGTTGCTTGTAATAAACTATGTTTTGTGATGTGCTTCTGTTCCATTGGATCATTCAATTTAGCTCTATAATTCTTCAATTTCTGTGCACCCATGATCATAGCCTAGTGGTTAAGATGTTGGACTAGGGAGCCCTAGGTTCATATCCATCCTCAATCATGAAAACCTTGGGATGGTCATTCTCACTACTAATATCTGGGTTGTTGTCTAGGACATAAAATGTTCATCTCCATATAACTCATCTTGAGTTCTTGGGGAAAAAGTGAGATATCAATTAAATTAAATCAATATATAAGTAAATGCTCAGTAGTTTTTGCCATGAAATATTTTGCATTTATCTTAAGTTTTTACACGGCACTTCATAGCATATGATGTATTTACTCTTATCCAGTGTGAAACGAGGTAAACTATTCACCACTTTTTAATGTTATGAATCCATGGCAGGTGATCATTCTTCTCAATATCTCCAGTGGAACTGGGGAACAGAACTCTACTCATGGGGTAATGCTTTCCAGAAAACAGTTTTGTTTCATCTGTATAATAGCTTTTTCCCGTTCATTCATTCATTAAATTTCTGCACTGTCCAACTCAAGTGATTCAGGGTGGTTTACAAACAATGTAACATGACTAAACAAACAGTTTAAAACAAAATTAAGAACAAGGTTAAGATTAATAAATTTAAAGTAAAAAGAAAAATCAAAATTAAGAAATTAACAGAGCTTACAGGTTAACAAGGTTGATGGAGTGTCCTCAAGCCACCGGCCAACTCCAGGATTGCATAACACTCTAAGACCTCCATGCAAGGTAGAAAAGCCAGAAGAGTGGAGGCCCACCTCACCTCTAGGGATAAGACAAAGGAAGAGAAGGATGTCCTAAGGATGAGGACAAAGGAAGAGAAGATTGTCTCCTTAGATCCCCCAAGCTGAAATTTTTTAACCAATAAGATCTGCAACATGCCCTCCCTGCCTGATTGGGTGGAATAGGTTAATGCAATTGGAATAAGAGAGCTCCTTGGGTACCCTGGTCTCATGTCATAAAGGTCTCTAAAGATGACAGCCAACACCTTGAATTGGACCCAGAAGCAAACTGGTACTTTGGCTTCTAAGGCTTCTGTCCCTATCAAACCCTTGGATCAATTCAACAAATGGACAACCATTTACCTGAAACAGTAAAGGCCAGGGTTTCCTACTTGAGCAGGGGGTTGAATTAAAAGACCTTCAAGGTCCCTTCCAACTCTATTATTCTATGTTCTAATTTGTAACATTCATAAAATGTTTCAGGAGATTATTGCTTCATTCAAAGACCATAGAGTTTAGGAGGGCATCAATAGGCAGTAAATGCCATTTTAATCTTGGCTGTATCACGTGCCAGTGTTAAGCATCTTGTAGAAAATAGAACCTTTTGAATGGCTGATTCCCACTGATTTACCATGTAGTAATGAATATCTGGCACCCTTAATGTTTGCTCTTACATAATTCATGAGATGCAAAATTCGAGCATATTTTTGATAACACTCTCAAAATGACTGACCTTTATGTAGAATTATTGCTTTCTAATCTGGATTTTTCTATTGCTTGGTAACTGTCACTGCGTTATTTTTTATCAGAAAAGATAGTGGCCATAAAACAAGGAACTAGAAGTCCTAGTGGCCCTATTAACTTACTGATTAATAACCGATTCAAATAATGTAATATTTGGACTGATATTTGAATCATAGTCTTCTACCAAAGTAAAACAAATAAGTTTGAAACATTTGCATTTGAAATTGAAAAAAAAATTGATCTAATCTTAGAATAAGGTTCATCCTGATGCACTCTTACATCAGTTCTGCCTTATATGCTAAGATGAAAAGTATTTGCATTATTTGTTATTTGTAAGTTTCATTAAACCCAGTAGAATATACTTTGAAGTAAACAAAAATAAAGATGCGTTGCACTACAGAAGTCACTGCTTTTCATTTACTTTCTGGTTACTGCGCTTTTTTTTTTTTGCTTTTTTTGGGGGGTGTTTTTGTTCTTAGCAGCTTTCCTGTGGTATTCTCCTGCATTTAGATGAGCAATATATTTTCCTTTTCAGTATGTGGGTTGATTTTGTACAGATTAGTATGGTTATTATCCTTGTCATCTTTTTTTTCTTAATTTCTTGACTTTAGTTAGCATTGAATTTTGGGTTAAATCAGATTTCAGAACCTTTATCCTAGACAGCTTCTGTGGAGAATGCTTGGAATATTAGATTTATTTAGATAATGTGGGCTTGTTATCCTCCTCATTTCTGAAGACTCAAATAATTTTTGACATTACAAATAACTCAGCTGTGTTATAATAATAAACTTTAAAAATAGTTGCTATGTTTTTAGTTTTAATGTGTATGCTATGGTAAATCACATGTGATTTCTCTTAATTTACCATTTATATAATGCACAATATTGTTCATTTTTAAAAAATGAAAATGTTTGTGCATATTTCTTGGATCCATTGTTTTAATTTGTTTTTACATTTTAAAATCCGCAGACATACTCCAGGTTAAACGTGAGACGTATATGAGTTTTGAAAGTGTATTTAAATAAACCAAATCCTTCAATAAGTGTAAAACTAAAATTCATCACATCACCAAGTAAAAGTGATTTTATAAACTGACTTCTATGGTTACTGTATCTATACTTTATCTCAAAGATTTCCAACAATGAAATTGTCCTTTCAAGAGCATCAAGTCACCCTCTGTTCACAAGTCTGTGATTTCCCCAGAGTCCTTAACTAGTTCCTGGACTGAAAAATTCCCCTTTCACACCACAAAAACTTCAGCCAGCAATTGAGATGAAAACTGATGTTTCTATGAACTCTAATGATAGTTGCCAATGGCAGTTGCCAAAATCCTGTTGTGCCTTCTCCTAGAGGAAGTGTTTATTGCACTTTGACTTGACTTAAGTTCTACTCTAAGCAAACTTCAAATATTTTTCTTTCTCTTTGCCCTCCAGTAGTCTGGAAAACCGTTTCATGAAAATAATCAAGATGTTTACTCTTTTTCTTAAACAGAAATTGGAATCCTTGCAATCACCTAAACTGCTAGTTTTTTCCAACTTTGACCACAGAAACATGAGTCATGGTGGTCCAATGGTTAGAATGCAGCATTGCAGGGCAAGCTTTGCCCACAGCCAGAAGTTCAATCTTGAGCAGCTCAAGGTTGACTCAGCCTTCCATCCTTCCGAAGTTGGTAAAATGAGGACCCAGATCATTGGGTGGAATATGCTGACACTGTAAACCACTCAGACAATGCTATAAAACATTATGGAGCAGTATATAAGCAGTATATCTGCTTTTTGTCTTAGGTGGAGGAGGTATGGTCAGATCATCTCTTGATTGCTTTGGTGTTAACTGGTGCTGACAATCTTTTCAGGCAAAATTGACTTACTCGATTAGTCCATTCTAGGTGTCTAATGAATATGCCTGACTTCCAGAGAGTGCTTGGGGAATCTATTGATGCAGTGGTGGGCTGTTCCACTGAGTCTTGATTGTCTCAGTAGGATTCAGCCTGGTAATGATAGCCTTAGTTAAAATTGCAATTGCAATGATCACTTTAGTAAAAACTGCATCATCTTAGTTTGTTGAGGGACAGAAAATGAGATAGATCAAGAGATGTGAAAAAAGTCCTAGCATAAAACAAGTCCTGAACAGATTGAACAGAGAACAGTACATATTCAACCATATTCATATTCACATATTCTACACCATAGCAATAAGAGTAGTGAATACCTCCTTTTATTGCACACGTAGGTTGCTGTTCAGTGTCCTTTTAAAAAGGCCAGGACCATAGTAAGAATGGAAGACCATAGGAATATTAAGATAAGATTAGAGAATAAAACTAATGTAATGAATATGACTGTAAATATCATATTTGTACTCAGACGACACGTCGTCAAATGGAATAAGATATGTTTGTAATAAAAATAAAATTAAAAAAAAATAATTAAAAAAGATCTACTTTATTTGAGTGGACTAAAAAGTTAAGGTTGTTAGAATTAAAAGTTAGGTAAATAAAATTGATTTTTTTAATCAAGGTTAAAATAGATATGTTGTTATTTCTGGTAACCCTTAATGGACTTTTGCTGACATCAGGACTGAGATGATGAGGCTTTAAGGATTTGTTTACAGATAAGAGATGGCATTTGGAAAGAAGGGATAATTTGTATTTTAAGAGAAGGTGATAAGTTACTAAAATTGTTTATAGTTGTGATGAGAGGGTATGTCAGTTCTTTATATATTTCTTTTCTTTTTCTTTCCTGTCTTCTTAATTTTCTCTTTTCTCTTTTTCTTTCTGTTCATTTTTTGGTTTGTAGTAATCGTTATCTTTTTAATAATAACTTAATAACTTTTAAAAAAAGAGTGTCATCTTCTCTGAAATAGCTTATTCCCATATCTCAGAATGGCCCTTTCCTTCCTGGTTTTTGGAAAGACTTTAAAACGTGGCCATTTTATCAGACTATAGGGGCTCACAACTCCCTCTATAACAGTCTGGTTTAGTATAGCAACCAAACAGGAAAGATACAGACTTCAATGAATAGCAACATCTGCAGCAACCAGCAGGCTTTCCATTGAGGACCTGTATACTGCACAGGCCAGAAAGAGGCCCGTGCTGAGAAAATATTTACAGACCCCTCACATCCAGAACATAAACTGTTTTAACTCCTCCCCTTAGGACACCATTACAGGATGCATACCAAAGAATCAAGACAGAGACAGTTTTTTCCCTCGTGCCATTATTCCACTGAACACTTAATTTCTACAGTTCTGTCTTATGTCTATTATTCATAATGTATGGCTGCATTACTTTTATCGTTCTCATCTGTTCCACTATTTTCTCTGTTAGCATAATTATTACGATTATTATCCTTCATTATTTTGATTATTACTACATTGTTGTTTTGTCTTACATGTATGCACTGGAGACAAATTCCTTGTGTATGCAATCACCTTTGGTCAATAAAGAACGCTATGCTATGCTATGCTATGCTATGCTATGCTATGCTATGCTATGCTATGCTATGCTATGCTATGCTATGCTATGCTATGCTATGCTATGCTAGTCAAATGAGGAACAGTAGTGTTCCTGGTTTTAAACTTTTAAAACCATCGTTATATTAATTTGTTCTATTATTATTTATACTTACAGGTCTGCTTTTATTCAGAATTTAGAAAGATAATAATTATATATTACCCAGGCTCAGTTTCAACTGGAGTAGCTTATACGCCTTGCAAAATAAGTAATCCACCAATTATTTCGCCTTTTCTTCCTTGTTAATTCAGATAAAGAGTACTGCAGTACATGGAGATTAGCTTATAGTACATAATCAATCCTGAGCTAATTTATTTGGGTGTAATCCCCAGTGACTTGTTTTTGAATATACATACGAGATTTCACCATCAATGTGATCTCAGATTGTGCTCTTTAGGAAAGCTTATCATCTGTGGAACAAGTTAAGACTTATTTTTCTTATTCTATCAGTTCTTATCAAACTGTAGTAAATTCTAGAATGTTCAGTATGGTCTGCAGAATATTTTGTGTCTGTTAAGTGGTTTCTGCTCTTTAATTAATTTTCTTAACTGATTAGCAATTTTAAGAGAGAACCGATTTTATTTCTGTTGATGTAATTTGTACTTTTTTCTCTTCCTAATTAGCAATATTAAGCTGTAAGTGACTGTTGCTAAAGATTTTTCTTTCTCTTAAACTTTCAAGCTAACCAAAGATCAGCAGTAATAGATTCTTAGGAAAAAACAAGATGGTTTTTCCAATTTTACCATTACAAAAGTTAACTAACTTAATTAATCATGAATATTATGCCAACAGGGCCTACCGAAAGAAATGTGCATCTGGATAGATACTGTAGATAGAGAGATAGACAGGAATTATAGCTATTATGAAAATTGAGTGCCACAATAACATCTTTTCAAAACCGAGATTCAATTCTTGAATACCAATAGAAGAGAATTCTTTAATAAAAAATAAAATCAGTTAGAAGTAAGGGTGTGTGTGTGTGTACAAAATCTATTGCAAGGCAATACATTTTATATTTTATTAGACTATTTAAGGTTGACAGACTAGTACAAGATTTTGAGTTTCAGCAAACCGTTCATCAGGCAAGACTAATAAAATCCAGTAGGAACAAAGGAATTGAGAAGAAGATAAAAAAAAATGACCTGTTACAATTTTAATACATCATTTTAGAGCCTATATTGTACCATTTGAATAGTAGGTTTTGCTTCAAATACTCACAAACTATGCTTGAGAAGGAAAAGCATATACAAGTCCTCCATTTTTGAAAATATAAAATCTGTCAAAATTAAAAAAGATATATATAGTCAGAACTTTTTAAATGTAAAAATGCAGTCCAAGCCTTTCTCTGGTATTATTTTTGCAAGGAATAGGTTTAAGTCCAGCTTAGAAAGAAGTAACTACTATCATTCCAGCAAACTGAAAAAGTACAATTGAAAGCAAGACAAAACAAAAGGCTAAGGATGCTTTATTTTGCAAAGAATCCAGTGAAAGAAGACATTTTGGCACATCATGCTAGAGAAAAACCCATAATGAAACATTTCCACAATATTTCTTTAAGATATCTTTTAAATAGTAATCAGTGCTTCTTGAGAATTATTTTAAACTAAGATTGGTAAGGTTTGCTAATTATCAGCTTGCTCTTTTTAAAGCTCAGTTTATTTTAAGTAAAAAGAAGATGTGAATGGGAAATATTGCTGTTTTGGATTTGATCTTTCAGCACCATGACAACAGTTAAAGATATTGTAAAATTAAAGAAATGTATAATGTAACTGGAAATAATCTTGTATCAGTACAAGAAACATTCTGAAGTTACTGCTTTTTAAAGCATTGTTATCTAATTGTTGATCAGCAGTCCTCTTAATATCACAGGAGCAAACACTAGTCAGCACAGCTGGTGACCAAGATTCAAAAGACTGTGTACTGCATTTAGGTATCACACAACAACAAAAAGTAGAATTTGAGTTCAATTTACTATAATGCATTGACTTATAGGGCTAAAAACAACATGCTTAATCATATGGCTTCAGCTCATATTATGAGAAATGCTTTGTTTTTGACACTCATTTTGGTTTAAATTGGTTTGATCTGGTTTTGTTATTTTTAAAAGTTCATCATCTATATCAGATATCAGATTATTGGAGTTACTGAGTGGCATCTATTTTCTCCTTGAAGAGAAGAGACAATTATCTATTTCCATTTCATTGCAGGTGGTGGTGTTATAATTCTGGAGTCACTCTTATTCTGCTGTCATTAAAACCACCTCTAAGAGGACTTCCGGTGATGAGATATGGACGAACGGAGGTGCTGAAGCTCGCTCTGGGTTTCACGCTATCTCTTCTTGCTGTTGGAGTGACCCTTAGAGGTGCACGCATCTTGTAGAGAAGCATGCTGGTGTGGGGAGACTTGAGTCATGGTGTGGAGAAGGCGATTGTAAATGAATTAAAAGAGATTGAAATTTTACCAAATGAATGGGCAGATCACAATCCGATTCAGATAGTGTGGAAAGGTAGGAAGAAATCAAGGAAAAGGTGGACTTTAAATACACAGCTAATAAAAGAGAAAGAATTTATGAATAGACTTAAGGGGGAATTAGACTATTTCTTAAAAGAAAATAACAATGAGGCAACTACAAAACAGAATATTTGGGATACAATGAAGTTAATAATAAGAGGCACAAGGATATCATACACCGCTAAAAGAAATAAAGAAAAATATGTCCAACAAAATAAATTAGAACAAAGAATCAAAGAATTAGAAATTCAGCTACAAAACACCCCAAAAGATTGTAAATTGAAAAATCAAATGATAATAACTAAACATAAATTAAATTTAATTGAACAAGAAGAAATGGTTTCAAAGTTGAATACAGCTAGACAGATATTCTTTGAACAGGCCAATAAACCAGGAAGGTGGTTGGCCTATAAACTTGAAAAAGAAAAACAAAAAAGATTGATCTACCAACTAATAGGTGAAAATGGGGGTGCCCAACAAGGAATAGAACAGAAAAAAGAAATTGCATGTAAATTTTTTGAAGATCTTTATAAAAAGGAGGAGGTAAATGAGGACATGATAAGAAACTATTTGGGTACTACTAAAGATAAATAATTGGGGAGGAGATGAAGGAAATGTTAACTAGAGACATTACGTGGCCCGAGTTAAAAACAGCAATAGAAAACCAAAAGAACAATAAAACCCCAGGACCTGATGGGACACCAGGGGAACTTTATAAGAAAATAGGAGAACAAATAGGACCTCTTATGGTGGAAGTATATAATGAGGTCCTACTTCCAGCAAGAATGCCGGATTCATGGAAGGAGACACTGATATAGTTGATCCCGAAAGAAGACTCAGACTTACGACTTATACAAAATTACAGACCAATTTCCCTGTTAAATACTGATTATAAAATATTTACCACAATTATAGCAAATAGATTAAAAAAAATATTGAATGAATATATACATAAAGATCAAAACGGATTCCTTCCCAATAGACAAATTAGGAATAATTTAAGAATAGTGCTAAATGTTTTGGAATACTACGAAGCCCATCTGGAAAAACAAATAGCCCTTGTCTTCTTGGATGCACAGAAGGCCTTTGACAACCTAAATTGGCAATTCCTAATCCAACAAATTTACAATATAAATTTAGGCACTAAATTTGAAAACATTGTGACTACAATTTACGATTCACAAAAGGTGAATATTATAATTAATGGAGAATACACACGCTCAATAAAAATAGAGAAAGGAATTAAGTAGGGAGGTCCACTATCTCCCCTGCTCTTCATATTATCTTTGGAAACATTGCTTACATGAATTAGACAGAACCCAGGAATAAAAGGACTAAAAATTAAGAAAGAAGAATATAAACTCGTCATTTGCAGATGACTTGAAACAGGTCAAGAACTATTGAAAGAGTTAGATCAATTTGGGAAAGTTGCAGGACTTAAAATCAATAGGGAAAAAATGAAATTAACAACTAAAAATTTAACAGAAAAACAGAAATTAAAATTGGAAAGGATAATGGGATTACAAATTGTAAAAAAAGTTAAATACTTAGGAATTTGGTTGATGGCTGAATGCAAAACCCTAATGGAAAATAATTATAATAAATTATTACAGCAAGTCAAAAAAGATTTAGAGATATGGGTCAAAAAGCAAATCTCCTTACTAGGGAGGATTGCCACTATAAAAATGAACATTCTGCCCAAATTTATTTACTTATTCCAAACAATACCAATAAAAATACATAAAAATTACTTTGGGGAACTTAACAAGATAACCACCAAATTTATTTGTCAAGGGAAAAAACTGAGGATAAACCTAAAGGCAATGCGAGATATGAAGAGCAGGAGAGGTATGGCACTCCCAAATTGGGAAATATACAATCGTGCAGCCTCCTTACTTTGGCTGAAAGAGTGGGTAAACCTGTTAAATAAAAGAATCTTATTTCTAGAAAGCCACAACTTACAGAGGGGGTGGCACGCATTTTTACGGGACACTGGAAAAATCAACAGAATTATTTCCACGGACATATAATTAGAGACTCCTTATTGGCTAATTGGAATAAAAAAAATATATTTAAAAATCCCAATGTGGATCTCAGCGATGGAGGTGATGATACATCCAAATAATTTAGATATTAACAAAATGATAAAATACAAAGACCTTCTTGATGCGCAAGGAACTTTAAAATCATGGCAAGATCATCTCAAGTTGGACCAAGGAATCTTCCATTTCTTTATTAACATTTTTGAAATCTTCCTCAGTCCTTTCTAGGTTCCTCTCCACTTGTTCCGTCCTTTTCTCTATTTCTTTTATTTTTAATTCAGTTCTTTCCATGACCAATTGCATTGTCCCAACCCTATCTTCAACTCTCTGTATATCTGCTCTCATCTCCTCTTTTAATTTACCCATTTCTTCCTCCAGTTCGCTAATATCTGCTCTGGTCTCATTATGATTCCTAATCATAATCTCCTGCATTCTAGACATCGATTCTTGCATTGATTCTTGCAGGGATAATAATGTCACTTGTAAGTTGGCATTCGTAACAGTCGGTTGTTTTTCTCCTTTCAAGGTCTCTTCTATAGTTTTCTGCGTTGTTGGGGAGGCAGATGCCAGAGTTGTCAACAAGGTCTGATTGTTCTTCCTTCCTGTTTTCAGGGCCGTGGTTGTTGTGGAAGTCATCTCTGCTAAGATTTGTTTTTGCAATTGGACAATGTTAAGAATATTATCCCAAATCACCATTCGATGTAATAGCCCTTTAAGTGTGATTACAAATCTATTTGCTATGCTTACACCCCAGATACTTTTAGCTCTCTTTCTTTGGCCCAATCTATCATTCAGGCAAATTAAATTCCAATTCAATAGAGTGTTATCAGTTACTATACAATACTATACAATAGGTGCTATACAATAGAATGAAATCAAATATTATGTATTATGTATTATTCTCTATATTAAATTCAAATACCAGAGTTAATTGTATTTTACCCTAGTAAATCATACTTGTTTAAAGCATACAACCAACTCTAGAATTTCTCACTCTATATATACTTTTGTCCTATAGTATATATAAATATTTAAGATTCCATTCTATCTGAGACAACCCTATTAACAGTCCTTAAGATTTTTATATATCCAAGAGAGTCTAATCTGTAAACCCTAATACCTGTAACAAGCAGTTTGGCTTTATACTTTATACTTGTATTTTTAACTATTATAAAAAAAAAAGAAAGACCAGAGAGAAAGGGAGAGAGAGAAAGAGTGCCAGAGGAAAGGGGTCTTTCCAATTATAGGAAATCACTAAGCACATATCTGTAGGATTAGTTCCATAGAAAAACAAGTCTGAGTTAGGGCTGGCGTTTAGTCTTTTAGTCTCTCCTCCTGGGTGCACCAAGGAAGCAGGGGAGGAAGTGCTGACTAATTGCTGTCAGCGATCAGTCTTGGCCAGGCTTCCGTCTGTCTCCTCCTTCTTCTTCCCTCCTCTTCTCCCCTCTGCCAGCAACCGTCAATCCACCGTCACTTTGGGTATCCGCCTCAGATTAATCACTTTAAAAATCAGTTTTTGTAGACAATAATGCTAAGAGGAAAGGATCTTGCATATAAAAGTCAGTGCGACGTTTTCCGGCTCTCCACCTCTCGCTCTGCCCTCCTTCACAGCCAAAATCCTCTCCTAGTCTTCCAGCCTTCTCAAGCACTGATCCTGGATGGCAATCCACTTCCGAGTTTCTTAAATTCCCACCGCCTTTTTCTCTCCTCAGCAACGCTCCAATCCACACTTTCACTCTGAGTGTCGAGCCACTCTAAACGCGTTTATCCCCCATTCACTTTTCAAACTGCTTTTCTAGCCACTTGTCTCCAGCTTCCCCCCCCTGTTACTCACAATGAAACAGGGAGAATCGGACCGATCACTCTCACGGCTTTGTAATCCTTCTGCCCTTTTCCGCTCAGACCCTTCAGACTGTCACTTTTTGCTTCGTCAGTTCAGTGGCAGACCGGACTTTGGAGCCGCCATTAGCTGGCAGCTGGCTCAATCGCGCTGGTCTCAGAGGCTCTTCCTTCGTTGCTGGGGAGTTGCCTTCCCCCAAACAGCAACCCGGGGGTCCTCTATTCTGACACGAAGCTCTACGGGTTTCGTGTATCCACTGGGGATCCCTCCAAACGCGAGAAGAGGTGTTCGAAAGCCCCAGCTGGGCTTCTACACCTCTGGACGTCCCTGTCCTGCCACCGGAAGTTTAGCTGCATACTTAAGGTTCCAAAATGTGGAGGAATCCAAAAATGAAGAATTAGAACAATTAATGGCAGGTTTGTTGGCTGAACTAGTAGAAAAAGAGAAAGATGAATTACTCAAGGAATTTGATGAAATCTATAGGGTGAATACCAGCTATGCAAGGCGTCACAATTGCCCAAGGGAGATCCATATCCGTTTTTCAAGAAGATGCATGAGAGACCTAATATATAGAAAGGCCAGAGATGAGAGAATATTATATAAGGACAAAGAGATTATAATTCTTAAGCAGATTCCAAGTAAAGTGAGGGCCATGAGGCAAGAATATAAATTTTTAGCTAATTACTTAAATAAAAACGAAATCTCATTTAAATGGCTAATCCCAGAAGGGATGCTAATATCGTGGAAGGGAAGAAAAATTAAAATAGACTCAATTGAACAAGCACAAAACTTCCTAGAACAGCTAACAACCACGGAGGATCAACTCACTAGGGGAGAAAATCCAAAGAAATATGCAGGAGGATCGTAACCGCCATAGGAACAAGGAAGAAAGATCTGTCCAAATTCAAGGAAAGACAACTTACAACGAGGAAGAGAAGAAACAACTCCATATCAGCCACAAGAAGAGAGCCGTAGAGTTACGAGACAAAAGCGAGGCAGACTTAAGTAAATGGACGAAGGAAAGAAAATTCTTTCCATTAATATAAACGGCCTAAATTCAAGAGCTAAAAGGAAAGGACTCTAACCAAACTAATAAAACAAAATGTTGATATAATTTGCATACAAGAAACACACGTTAGGAAAAGTGAGGAGAAATTCCTAGAGTGTCCGAAACTGGGAAAATTATTTACAGCACCAGCAGATAAACACAAAAAGAAAGGCATCGCAATCTATGTGAGAGATGACTTAAAAGCGGAGTTAATCTGGGCGGACCCTGAAGGAAGAACGCTGGTAGTACAAATCTCGATTAATGGCATTACACTCTTACTGGTAGTAATCTATGCCCCAAATGATGATCAAGGTAAATTTTTTAAACATCTCCATCAAAAAATAACAGAATTCGAAAATGGTAATATTATTCTGATTGGCGATTTTAACTCTATTGCTGACTACCGGAAGGATCATAGTAATAGGAGTAAGAACAAAAAGGGAATAGAGAATTTTCTAAGCCATGTAAGGATATGTTGAATGAAATGAATCTGGTAGATATCTGGAGAAAATTAAATCCCAAAAAGAACAGTTTACTTATTATTCTAACCCGCACAAAATTTGGACAAGAATAGATATGGCTTGGATAAACGGTGAATTGATTAATGAAATCAAAGATAGCGAAATCTTACCAAATGACTGGGCTGACCACAATCCAATTCAAATAACCTGGAGAGGTAGAGGAAAACCAAAGAAAAGATGGACTTTTAACACTCATTTAACAAAGAAGAAGAATATATTAATAAACTGAAAGAAGAACTGAACTTCTTCTTAAAGGAAAATAATAATGATCTAACTTCGAAACAAAATATATGGGACACATTTAAGGCATTTATAAGAGGAATAACAATCTCTTACAATGCTATGAGAAATAAAAGAAAGTATGCCCAACAAAGTAATCTACAACAAGAAATTAAAGATTTAGAAATCCAATTACAAAAGAACCCCAAAACCAAAGAATACAGAACCAGTTAATAACAACTAAACACAAATTAAATTTACTGGAACAAGAAAAATTGGAGATTAGTCTGAAAATGACTAAACAAATCTACTTTGAGCATGCAAACAAACCAGGGAGATGGTTAGCCCACAAACTTAAGAAAACGAAGAAAAAGATTGATACACCAATTAATGGATGAGGGGGCAATATGCAGGAGGAGATAGAGAAGAAAAAAGAGATTACTTTTAATTACTTCAAGAAATTATACAAAAAGAAGAAGTCTCTGAGGATAAAATAATGAAATACCTGGAGGAAGCGAATGATAAAGCAATTGGAGAGGAAGAGATAGAATTATTAAATCAAAAATAACATGGTCCGAACTGAAGTCAGCAATAGAGAAGCAAAGTAACAATAAAGCACCTGGACCGGATGGGATACCGGTAGAACTTTACAAAATTATCATAGAACAAATTGGACCACTGATGCTGGATGTTTTTAATGAGGTACTCTTAGCAGCCAAGATGCCGGACTCGTGGAGGAGCCTTAATTTCGCTGATCCCGAAGGAGGACCTAGACCACAGACTTATTAATAATTATAGACCAATTTCGCTCCTGAATGCAGATTACAAATTATTCTCTTCTATAATAGCTAATAGATTAAAACAGGTTTTAAACACTTATATCCATGAAGATCAAAATGGATTTCTCCCATTTTGACAAATTAAGAATAATTTAAGAACAGTGATAGACATTTCAGAATACTATGAAGCCCACCCGGAAAAACAATTTGCATTTATGTTCTTGGATGCTGAAAAAGCATTCGACAATTTAAATTGGCATTTCTTAATTCAAAAAATATATAATATGAATCTTGGCACCAGATTTGAAAATGTCATCACAACAATTTACCACACTCAACAGGCAAACATTCTAATAAATGGGAACAAACTGGCCCGATAAAAATAGAAAAGGGGGTAAGACAGGGTTGCCCTCTCTCCCTCTGCTTTTCATATTCGCCCTAGAATCTCTTCTGACGTACATTAGGCAAAATTTGAGAATTAGAGGTCTGAGGATCAAATCAGAAGAATATAAACTACAGGCTTTCGCTGATGATTTGGTTTTTTTTCTGGAGGAGCCTATAGAAAAAGGACACAACTTATTAGAAGAACTAGAACGATTTGGAGAAGTCGCGGGATTTAAAATAAACAGGGGAAAAACAAAATTAATGACTAAAAATTTAACAGGAGACCAGAATAAAAAGCTAGAGACAACAATGGGAATACAGGTGACAAAAAAATTAAATACTTAGGAATTTGGCTAACTCCACAAAGTAAATCGTTAAAAGAAAATAATTATGACAAACTTCTTCAACAATCTAAGAAAGACTTGGATTTCTGGAGCAAGTTACAACTTTCCTTATTGGGCAGGATTGCTTTGATTAAGATGAATATTCTGCCAAAATTTCTATATTTATTCCAGACAATTCCAATCAAACTAAATAAAAAAATTTTTATGGAACTAAACAAGATAACATTGAATTTCATTTGGCAGGGGAAAAAAGCTAGGATTAACGTAAAAGCCCTACAAGATTTGAAAAGCAGAGGAGGGTTAGCCTTGCCAAACTGGGAAATATACCATACGGCAGCCACCTTACTATGGATAAAGGATTGGGTAAACCTAACCAACAAAAGAACACTAGTATTAGAAGGCCACGATATGCAGAAAGGATGGCATGCCTTTCTGTGGGAATCAGGGAAACCCAGGCAATCATATTTCCATAGGCATCTTATTAGGGACGCTTTATTAACTAATTGGAAAAAAGTACGTAAAAACTTTATCTAAAAATACCGATTTGGCTGTCTCCAATGGAAGCGATAGTACACCTAATAATTTGGATATAACCAAAATGATTAAGTATGAAAATTTATTAGACCTACAAGGAAAGTTAAAAACACGACAAGAATTACAAGAACGAGGATTTATAATTGATCAGTGGGTGTACCTTCAAATTCATAGTAAATACAAACAAGACATTAAAGAATTTGGAATCTACAATATATTACAGACTCTAGACAAAATTCTATTAGGACCAAGTAAAAAAATATATCTAAATTTTACAAATATTTATTAGAAACAGAACTGGAACAAGAAATTGTCAAGGGAAATATGATTGCGTGGAGCAGAAATGTGGGTCGGAGCATTACCCTAGCAGAATGGGAAAAGGTCTGGAACAGGAACATTAAGATCACGAAATCAGCAGCTTATAAAGAAAACTTATATAAAATGTTTTATAGATGGCACCTGCCTCCTTCGAGATTGGCCAAGATGCACCCCAACACGAGCCCCAAGTGTTGGAAATGTCAAACACAGAAGGTACCTTCTTCCACATGTGGTGGTCATGCAAGGAAACCCAGAAGTATTGGCAAAAAAATTAGGCACTGGCTAGAGGAAATAACCATGGAACAGATTGAGTACAAACCGAGTCCTTCCTTCTAGGAATTTTGATAAACGAATATCCAAAAATCAAAGTATATTACAATCCATATCTTAACGCGGCCAGACTGGCATTTGCCCAGTGCTGGAAACTACCTTCCATCCCCACTGAACTTATGGTCATTCAGAAAATTTTACAATGTGCAGAAATGGACAATCTAACCCAAGCATTAAAAATAAAGAATCTTCAATTTATTCTAGCAATTGGAATCCTTTGTATATTTGGCTTAATCAAAGATAGTTCACCACTAAGAAGACTAAGGCCGACGATAGCTTTGAAGAAGAAAAGACCTTACTGACAGTCACAAAATATGGTTTTATTATAATTGTCTTTCCTACCTTTGTTTTCCCCACTTTTCCCCCTTCTCTTCCCTTTCCCTCTTTCCTCTCTCAAACTTTCCTTTCTTTCCCTCTTGGCTTATGCCAAGACTGGTGCGTCTCTTTGTTGTATATAATTTATAGCTGTGTTGTTGTCTTTTTTTTAAAAAAGTAAAATTAATAAAGTTTATTTAAAAAAATAAAAATAAAATCATGGCAAGATCTCTAAGAACATGGGCTACAAGTGGGCTTACCTGCAAATTCAAAATAGATATAGTCAGGATAAGAAAAATTTTGGAATTTATGCGAAGCCACAACAGTTAGATAAAATCCTATTAGGCCCAGATAAAAAAAATATAACTAAATTTTATAATTATTTATTAGATATAGAATTAGAAGAAGAAGTAATCAAAGGCAACATGATAGCTTGGAGTAGAAACATAGGACGTAACATTACATTGTTAGAATTGGAAAAGGTCTGGACAAGGAATAATAAAATTACAAAATCAGCAACATATAAAGAAAATGCCTATAAAATGTTTTATAGATGGCACCTCTCGCCCTCGAGAATAGCGAAGATGTCTCCTAACATGAATCCGAATTGCTGGAAATATGAAAAGAAACACGGGATATTCTTTCACATGTGGTGGTCCTGCACTGAAGCCCAAAGATACTGGCACAGAATAAAAAAATGGTTAGAGGAAATAACGGCGGAGCAAATTGAATTAAAACCAGAATCTTCTTACTGGGGATATTTAATAGACAAATTTCTAAAAAAGTCAAATATATAATACTGCACATTCTTACTGCAGCCAGAATAACCTTAGCACAGTGTTGGAAACAAGCAGACATTCCAACAGAGGAAATGGTCATTCAGAAAATGACAGCCTGTGCAGAGATGGATAAATTAACCTTAGCACTTAAGGAAAAAGAAACATCAGAATATTATAGAAGCACCGTAAAAGGTAAAAGAGGTAGTAATTATATACTCGCAATAAGATGTATTTGTAAATATGTCACCAATATTGATAACAAATAAGGAACCATAGACTGTTGATAATAGAATTGATAGCTTTTTAATCATTTCTTTTTCTTTTTCTTTCTGTGTGTTGTGTATGTGTTTGTTTGACATTTTAGTTGTATAATCAATAAAGTTTGTTTAAAAAAAACCCCACCTCTAAGAACAAAACAAAATCTTAAGACTTGACACCGTAATTTTCTGATTTGGGGGATTACCTCTAGTCAGAATATGCTAGTTCAGCTATAAGAGTAAAGTGTGGTTTAATCAACTGTTAAGGCATCTGATGACACATGACAGAGGGATGGAAATACAAAATTCACTGCATTCATAACATAGATCATTCATTGTAATTAAAACATTACAAACACCAAGAGTTCTTTTGCATGCCAACCAGACACATTCTCTGAGCTGACAATGTACATCTAAATCATTTATAAAACAAAATAATAAAATAAAGCAGTAAAAACACAAACAACCAGCAAATGGGAGAGATTGAAGACAAATTTATTTGTGCCAAGTGGCATGCAGAAGTGTTCACCGTTGCCTAAATATTATAAAGAAAGTGGTAAGCTAGGAGGGAGGTCCACAGTCATCTAGGAAATCATCTGGCTGGACAGGTTCAAGAGGAGAAAATAATCCTTCAAAACATTCTGATGTCAAATGTATTATGGCTTTATAGATGACTAGCATTTTAACTGCAGCCAAGTGAACTGAAAGTTATTGAGGTTTGTGTAAAACTAGAGTAATTTGTTCTTAAAGGGGGAGCTACCTTATTATATTAACAGGTATACTTACTGTTTCAGATTGGACAAACTATATTTTTTAGCATTATTTGTTAGCATGTCTACACACATGCAGTGTTTGCCATAATTTGATTTAATATCCACACTATCCTTGCCCCATTTGAGCCTACATAATTATTCAGTTCAAACCTTTATTGTCAGTGTACAACATGTATACAATGAGATTGGCTGAGCATTCCTTAGTGAATCCCCTCCCCCAATACAATGCAACTCGCAGTGAAAGACAGAAAATCCCTAACCCAGTGAATTCTACTAACAAACACACAATCTTATTGCACCTATGTGAATGTATTGCATGTCGTGCCGGCACTGCAAGTCAATCATACTTCATTGTTATGATTGTTTTCAAGTATATGTATCTCTGATTATTGTGAATTATAATATACACTTAATGGACTGGTGTACCTAATGTATTTAGATGTGTTACTGTTGAGATAATTCCCTGTTTGTAGAGTTGTAATTGCGGGAATGTTCCAATCTCGGATGGCAAACCTAAGATAAAGAATGTTTCCAAGCAAATACAACTCAGGCAAACGAAGCCACTAATCTATGGATAAAGGAGGATTAGAGAGGGGAAGTAGACATATGTTAGACTTTAACTAGAGATAATTAATTGTATGGATTACTGTACTAAACAGTAACGAAAGTTAAGCAGTAACCAAAGTTAACCAATGATGGAGGATAACTAAAAATGTATATAAATGCAAGACTATACTCCAATAAAGATCATCATAATTCAGTTGTTCATGATCAAACAACTCGACTGCCTCGTCATTACAACAGCCGTTAGGAGAATGAGCGCACACAGGGAGATGTAGTGAGAGTAGTGAAGAATAACACACAACTAGCACAGAAATACACTGTATAGAAAAATGTAGGTTTTTACTTCCAGTAAAAAAGTTAAGCAAAGTTCAACAAAACAGTCCAAGTCATTCATGGTTAAAGCAGTCAGTTTTCAGTCCAGGGATAATCCAAATAACAAAGTCGAGTATCATAAACAGTTCAGTAACAGACTTACATAAAATCCAAGAAGAATTATGATCAGTCAGTAGGGAAAAATGTAGGAATGGCAACACTCTCATCAATAAGAGAACAGAACAATCCAGGTTTCTGGCTCCATCTTATGGCCGTTTGAGAAACCACACCCAATTACAATTTTAGCATTCCCTTAAAGAGACAGTATTAAATGTCTATTCTGGTTTATATATTTTCCAACCCAACTGTTAGGTGACTTACATTCCTAACAGTTACCCTCTTGTTGCATGATAAAAGGTATTTTTGAATTCCTTTTTATATATATCCTACCACTAATGCCAAAAATATTCCAATGTGATCACACCATGCCATGTATAATCCAATCAAAATGCATTGGCGGTCTGCAGCATCAAACCCTTTAGTCAGTGACTTTATATATAATCTCACAACATATTGAAATGGATAATACACAAGAACTTTCTGTAGCCTGGATGCGACTACTGAGACAGTGTTATACCTAAGACTAGGACTATTACCCAATTAAACAGGTCTGAAATCATGAACAGGACAATACAAGGAAAGGCATTCAGTTCCTAAGCTTTCAGAAGTTTGTATTCCATAATAGTACAGATAGATGTCCAGTAGGACTTTGTAATGAATGCTGCCATACAAGATGTTCCACTCTGAGCAAGCAGGGCTTTGTCTTGTGGGTGCAAATCCTAATGGGAAAAGAGGTGGTAAGTTCTTCTCTTCATCTCCAGGTCAAAGCAAAACCATGATGGGCCTTGCCTGGATTACAAGAAAGAATATGTCAAACAATTGCCACCTCCATTGTAGATTCTTGATGCCAGTGGTGATATATCATTTCAGGATGTTGTGGGAAATAAAAATGTAATTTAGACTTGGGTCATTGGGATTAAAGTTACTTCCTCTATCATAGTTAGAACTTTTGATCATCCACTGAAATTAAATAGAGATTCAAATCCATAAAGGAAGACATCTTTTGGAAAAATGTATCCTAAGCAATAACCAGGCCTGCACAAACGTCAATTGTGCCCAGTCAACTTCTAGCTTTTGAGTCCCTGGCCATAATAAAAAATAGTATAAATTATAGCATATAAAAACTGAGGTTTATTTTGTATATAAGATAAAATAAAGCAAGTACCTACATCTTTAACTTGGTACTGAGGCCAAGTTGCCTGCTGCCCCCATCACTCTGATTGGTTCTTCTGCTCATCAGTTTGTATAATTTTAAAAGGCATTAGAGAGGAAATTCAGAGAGTCAAAAAAAATGTCATAATTTGGAATAGGTTTACTAGATATAGTATGCAAAATCTAAACTAGATGGCAGCAAAGAGACAGAAGTGTCTCTACTGTTCTGATGCAATCTAGTGATTGTCTACATTTTGCAGTTCAGATCTAATAGCGATACTTGTTGACTGTTAATATTTCAGATCTTACAGGCACCATACCATAACATATCAGTAATCTTTAACTTATCATCAGTCAAAGTTATGACTGATCCGAAAAAGGGAACTTACAATCGTGGATTCAAAGTTCCTACAGTCCCCCTCCCCCCATGATCATGTGACTTTTAGGCATTCAGCAATATGGTTGCAAGTAACAGCTTATTGCAGTGTCCCATGCTCACATAACTATGCTCTACTATAGTTTTGCTGAAAAATAGCATTTACTTTCAGGTTTTGGCAAAACCATGCCCGTAGCAGATAACACATAACAGATAATCAGAGTTGCAAGGGACTTTGGAGGTCATCTAGTCCAACCCCCACTCCCAAGTGGGAGACCCTACACCATTTCATTGGCAGTCCAATCTCTTCTTGAAAGTCTCAAGTGATGGCGCTCCCACAACTTCCGAAAGCAAACTGTTTCATTGGTTGATTGTTCTCACTGTTCTCCTTATTTCCAGGTTAAATCTCTCCTTGTTCAGTTTCCACCCATTATTCCTTGTCTGGCCTACAAGCACTTTAGAAAATAGCTTCACCCCTTCCTCCCTGTGGCAGAAAATAGCTTCACCCCTTCCTCCCCTCAAATATTGGAAGACCGCTATCAAGTCTCTCCTGGTCCTTCTCTTTACTAGACTAGCCAAGCCCAGTTTCTGCAACTGTTCATTGTATATTTTAGCCTCCAGTCCCTTAATCATCCTGGTTGCTCTTCTCTGTACTTTTTCTAGAGTCTCAACATCTTTTTTATAATGTGGTGAAAAAAACTGGATGCAGTACTTGGCCATCTTGGCCATGTTTGTGAACTTTCTAAATATACACTGAGCCGTTGTGGTGCAGTGGTTAGAACACAGGCTACTTCTGCTGACTGCTGGCTGCCAGCAGTTCGGCAGTTCAATTCTCATCGGCTCAAAGTTGGCTCAGCCTTCCATCCTTCTGAAGTTGGTAAAATGAGGACAGATTGTTGGGGACAATTTGTTGATTCTGTAAAACTGCTTAGAGGGGGCTGTAAAGCACTGTGAAGCAGTATACAAGTCTGAGTGCTATTGCTTTTGCTATTCATTTTAACACAATGATGAGCTAGGCAGATCCTTGTTCTGATGTAGGATGCATTTTCTTATGGCTGAGGTGGACTGGTCTTGTAAAGGACTTGACAGTAACAGCTATGCAAAAATGTCAGGTGCCAATGTTACCCCTGCTCTTTAGTTTATCTCCATCCATGAGTTTAGGTTTGAAATATGTGCCATGTCCAGCTGTTCCAGACGTATTCAATCAGTCTGAAGGCCCTTTAGGCAATTTAATCTTGAATATATTATAGAACGAGACTTTAGACAAGTTTTGCTATCCAGCTAGAATCTCTTCCCTCTCCATCCTGACTTCTACAATGGCATATTCACTAAGTTTATTGGTTTCACCATCCTTCTTAACCTCCTATTCTCATTGCATGTCACTTGAAGTAATCATTTTCTGCCTACTGAGATGAAGGTTAGCTTGCTGCTTGATCGCCACAATCACTGGTAATGTCTCTGAAAGAGCCTGTGGATTTTTAGAGGTTGCATTCATTTCCAGTTCATATTTATTCATTAGAATAAGCCATACTATGGGCACTTCCCAAAGGAGCATGTGCCATTATGGACTGGCTGTCCTACACAGGTTACTTTCAGAAAAAGTGTTTCCATAGCAACCCTACCACATTAGGACCCATTATTTCCATAGTGTCAGTTTAAAGACTTGACTGCAGTTGCCATAACAGCAAATACAGCATAAACATTTTTATTGACGTTTAGAGCAGATATTGCAAAGACAAAACCCACAACATTTCCATTACATGCAGTAACTGGGGGAACTCAGGCATGATAAAGATCTGCCAAAAGCAGCTCGACAAAAATCTAAATTAGCCTGCAACTTAACAAACCTTGGTTTATTTTTCTTCATCAAGATGGGCGATGTGCAAAATAAAGAAAATGGAGCACTGTTGATTGTAGATGAGATTGTTTTAGTCAAAATAGAAGCATGGCTGGTGCAAAACATTTTGGTGTCTGAAGTTGAACAGCAAATATCTCCTGCCTACCACTCAACTTAAATACTCTGAAGGCCAATTGATCCAAGCAGAAAATCATAGATCTGTCTCACTCCTTTTTCTTCGGCAAAAATATAAATTAATAGGTAGTCAACATTGGCTAGCCAAGGTTCCTAGCACAGAGTTACTCAGAAGAAAATAAAGCCGCTGCAAGTTTCCCACAAATGTGGGAAGTTAAAAAACGACTCTGGATAAAACAGTGGGAAATCACCTCTGTATGTTAGTAATAAGGTGTCCTTTAATCACTAGAAGATGAGTTCAACTCAAGGGTTCCAAAAGTTCAAGCCCACTTTTTTAAAGGTGATATCACAGTTTGGGGTTTAAATCTGTAGTTGTTGCAGTGAGCTTTCATTGACCTGAGAGAAAGAATAATATTGCATAGCAGGTCATCATGTCAGGATCACAGAGGTTCAGGCTGAAGTCCATTCTTATTTATGGACACTGCAGATTATACTTTATACTTTTATTATGAGAAAGAATTGTAGAAGGAAGTGCTATGTATCCAGTCTTCAGTCCCTGTAGAAAAGAGAACTTTAATGGACTTTATTTTCAAATCCTATTGTTACAGCAAAGAAAAGAATAGGTTTGCCTTGCTTTCATGTAATCCTTTCTCATGTTATATCAATAAGCTTTTATTTATTTAGAGCTCTGGTGGCACAATGGTTACAAAGCAGTATTGGCGATTAATTCTGCTGACTGCCGGCAGTTCGATTCTCCCCAGCTCCAAGTTGACTCAGCTTTCCATCCTTCCAAGGTCAGTAAAATGAAGACCTAAATTGTTGGGGGCAATAGGCTGACTTTGTAAACTGCTTAAAGAGAGCTGTAAAGCACTGTGAAGCAGCTATTGTTATTGCCATCTATCCCTGGTGTATATTAACATACTTTCTCTATACCTAACATTTAATAGTGTTAGGTATACCTTCTCATACCCTTGAGGAATGGCCTATATAAACCAAGAAGCAAAAGTGGATGATATGTGTCTTTGAAGCTAAACTTGCAGGAGATGATCAGGCTGAGCCTAAGAATGAGGGTCAAATACATTATTTGTTTGCAGTCACTCCACCCCTTTAAGAAATGTAAGTCTTATTGACTCTTATCTGGCACCAATTCGCCTTGACCATTAGTAGTTCAGATTCTTGTGTATAGGTAGCATGGAATAAACTTGTAGTACTTCTGTAATACTATCCTGGCTCCTGACTTCTTGCATCTGACATAACTTTCTGTAGTTGTGTATAAATGGAACCGTTATGTTACTGCTCCTAATGAAATCATGTAATCTCTTGAATTTAGTCCTTGAACCCAGATGTTATTCTTACTCAGCAGTTGGAAGGTTAATGAAGCAGAATGTGGGAACTGCCACAACTTGTCTGGCTTAATGTCGGACCTGCTTCAGCTTGAACTCCTATGTAAAAATGATCCTTGGCTCCATTTGTTGCGATAGTTTTATTAGAAGTCAAGTGAATTTGTTTATTTATTTATGTATTTATTTGGTTTGTCAATTGCTTACAAGATAATAGGTATAAGCAAAAACATAGTTATGAATACATGGATACATATAAGAAAAATAAAAAAAAATAAAAGAAACAATAGGACAGGGACGGTAGGCACGTTGGTGCGCTTATGCACGTCCCCTACAGACCTCTTAGGAAAGGGGTGAGGTCAATAGTAGACAGTCTAAGGTTAAAGTTTTGAATTGCAGTAAAACAAAGTGAGAACTGAAATTCATGTGCCAAAATTCCCAAGTGTAACTTTCCTCTCATAGGTACTTCCCATTACTGTCTGCTAACACCCAATCAGTTTCAAAGAAGCTATTTTTGAGATGGTCATTTAGAGCGTGGGCTGGTATGCAGCTGCGTTCCATTCCCAGCCACCCAGCCTTGAAACCATGTCTCAGGGAGATACAGTGAACACTAAAGCCTGCCCCTCTCTCATCCAGCTCCTCACTGTCCAGAATTCATGCCAAAATGGTACCGAGTGATAGCAGAGTGCAGGCATGAAGTAGCAATTCTGAGAGTGACTCCGGATGGTGTACAATGTTAAAAAGAGTTAAATAATACAGTCACGTGTATACAAGAAGAGTATCATTTTCAACACGCAATTGAGTGGAATATAGGATGGCAGCCTTAGACTGCTTTTAGTCTAAGAGTGAGGCACCCATAAATCCTACGCCGTAGGCACATGTAATAGAATAAATCTCACTGGACTCAGCAAAACGGATCTCTGAGGGGATTTATCTGCTACGTGGCCTTCTCTACATGCATCAACCTTTTTGTACCTTAAGATTTGCAGGAAAGTCTCTTTTTGAGTCTTCTCCTTTATGGAATACAATTTCAGTTTGACATGCTTGGGATGAATGATAAGAGGCAGTTCAAAAATCTTTTAGCATATTAGTATATATACTAAATGACACATGGCTTCCAAGATTCATTGTGAAACTTTATTTTGTTTTGGATCAGGAAGAAAGTCTTCTAAGCCCCCTTAGTGCTGCTCTGATTTGTGTGAGGCAGATAGTATAATTTAAGGCAATGGGCAAAAGTAGAAAGTTATTTGAAATGCCCTGTCTTGTTCCTAAATACACTAAGTCTTGCAGTTTTAAAAATAAGGATTGCACACAATTTTTCTCTCAGGTCCACGAGATTAGGAGACTGTTGTAACTTTAAAAGTTGAAGATTTAGGAGCAACGTCTTCTCATATATTTCTTCACACTTTGTCTACACAATCCTCTAAGCTATCAGAAACAGCTTACAGGTTTTCTGCAACTGCTGGCATTTTTCTCAGAAGTTTTGTAACAACTGCAAAAATTCTTTTGCAAAATTCCTGTCTCAGCAAAATCAGTTTGGTCCTTATATATCACAATTGTAAATATCTAGTCAGCAGGAAAAAAAAATAAAATAAAGCATTGATTAAAGTTAAAGCAAAAACTGAAACTAGTAAGTGTTAGAGTGCAGTATGCTAATATCTAAAGCAGAAAAGGCAAAATGATTAATGAAGTGAAAAATGGATTGAAGTACTAGAGATATGATACCATCATTGCAGACTCCACATCAGTCTGAACTTATTTCAGGAGCACAAGAAATGTGAACATAGATCTAGCAGAAACCACACAAAAAGCATTACTTCTTTAATATATCAAAGAAGTAAGCATGCTTCTGGAGAAAAAGTAGCCTTTGCTGTCAAGAAATTATTAAAAGTTATCAAAAGGTTTTCACGAGATTTCTTAAAGATTTATGTTCAGGGTAGCTGCAATTTTTTTCAGAAAAAAAAAGTTTAGATGAGATTTCAGGATAAATTAAATTTCTTATTAAAAGTGAGTAGGAAGCCATGAGATACAGTTTTGGACACATCTACACATTCTGCTTACCCCAATGCAAAGAAATCCAAAGCATCTTTTGAGAATCTGAAAATATAACATCACCCTCAAACCATGAAGGTCTTCTGTAATTATAGTTCCTTGCTCTGCTTAGGTTTTTCATTGAGGATTTGATAGGTTGTTTGACTGAGGTATGGAATGGGCAGGTTATAGGGGACCTGGTCTCCATCTCCCCTGAAGGCCTCTCTTTCTATGTCAATTCCAGGAATAGCTTGTTTGGAGATATGGAAGATCTCATGAAGATACATCAAAAGAGAGTTCTGGAGCACTGTTGGAGAAAGATTTGGAACAAATCTGATTGAATTCTATATTAGGGACTACTTTATGATAATAAAAGCAATGAAATGTCAACATTTTCCCACTCTTATTGGATCCTGTGATATTTATCTAGTGGCCCTGTATGGGACATGATTCTTTCTGGGCAGGGAGGAGTCCAGGTTTGCAGGGGTTTGGGAGAGCCCCTAGCTAAGATTCGGTGCAGTTTGGAGAACTCCCAAATCCCACTCCTGGCTGGCCCCACCCCCATCCCACCCCTCCCAGGAGTCCCCACACAGCCCTTTTTGGATGCAAGTGCAGGGTGCATGCGAAGACTTGGGGAGGCAAAAAATGGGCCTTCTGGAAGTTTGGGAAGGCTGGAAATGGGCCTGTTTCTGGCTTCCAGAAAGCCTCCGGAGCACAGGGAGGCTGTTTTCACCCTCCTGGAGACTCAAGGAAAGCCTCTGGAGCCTGGGGAGAGCAAAAACACCCTCCTGCCATGGTACAGGAGGTTGACTAGGCCATGCCCACCATGGCCATGCCCACTGGGCAGAGAACCGTTGCTAAAATTTTTGAAGCCCACCCCTGGAGTAGTCCCAATGCTATTTACAGGGATATTCTAGCTATATGGCAGATTCCTCTGAGTCATAAAAATGACTTTGGATATGACTGGTCTTCGAAAAATTTTCTTCAAAATAGTGTAGAAATTATTGAACATTGCTTTCTTCCAGGATATTATTCAACTTTAGTCTAGAATAGATTAGAATAGAATAGAATACTTTATTGGTCAAGTGTGATTGGACACACAAGAAATTTGGTCAAGTGTGATTGGACACACAAGAAATTTGTCTCGGTGTAAGTACTCTCAATATGCATAAAGAAAAGGTACATTCATTAAGAATCAAGAATCATAACATACAACACTTAATGATAGTCATAGGGTACAATTAACAATCAAATCATACTAGAAACAGTCAAGTGGGAGGGGGTGGGCGATAAGGAGTGGTGAGAAGATTAACAGTAATAGTAGTGTACACTTTGTAAATAATTGGACAGTGTTGAGGGAATTATTTGTTTAGCAGAGTGATGCCTTTCAGAATAAAACTGTTCTTGTGTCTAGTTGTTCTGGTGTGCAGTGCTCTATAGCAACGTTTTGAGGGAAATAATTGGAACAGTTTATGTCTGGGATGTGAGGGGTCTGTAAATATTTTCACAGCCCTCTTTTTGACTCGTGCAGTGACTCAATTGAAGGCAGGTGGGTAGTAATTGTTTTTTCTGCAGTTCTAATTATCCTCTGAAGTCTGTTGGGTTGCAGAACCAAACCAGACAGTTATAGAGGTGCAGATGATAGACTCAATAATTCCTCTGTAGAACAGGATCAGCAGCTCCTTGGGTAGTTTGAGCTTTCTGAGTTGGCGCAGAAAGAACATTCTTTGTTGTGCTTTTTTGATGATGTTTTTGATGTTAGGTGTCCATTTTAGGTCATGTGATATAGTAGAACCTAGAAATTTGAAGGTCTCTACTGTTGATACTGTGTTATCTAGTATTGTAAGAGGTGGCAATATAGGAGGGTTTCTTCCCACCATTTTTACCATCATTTCTACAGTTTTGGGTGTGTTCAGTTCCAGATTGTTCCGGTTACACCATGAGGCAAGTTATATAACCTCCTGTCTATATGCAGATTCATCGTTGTCTCGAATGAGACCAATCACTGTTGTGTCATCAGCAAACTTCAGTATTTTAATATATGGATCTTTTGAGATGCGGTCATTGGTATATAGGGAGAAGAGAAGTGGAGATAGCACACAGCCTTGGGGGCCCTCTGTGCTGATTGTACAGGTATTGGATGTGATTCCGCCTAGCTTCACTTGCTGCTTCCTTTCTGTTAGGAAGCTTATGATCCACTTACAAGTGTGTTCAGGTACCGCTAGTTGGTTTAATTTACTTAGAAGAGTGTCTGGAATGATGGTATTAAATGCTGAACTGAAGTCTACAAAGAGGACCCTTGAGTAGGTATTTGGAGATTCAAGGTGTTATAGGATGAAATGCAGAGCCATGTTAACAGCATCATCTGTCGATCTATTTGCTCGGTATGCAAACTGCATGGGATCTAACAGCGGATCCATGATGGATTTCAGGTGGGACAGCACAAACCTTTCAAAGATTTTCATAGCTACAGATATTAGAGCAACTGGTCTGTAGTCATTCAGTTCCTTGATGGAGGGTTTCTTTGGCACTGGGATGATGGTAGAACATTTGAAGCAGGAAGGAACATAGCACATCTCTAGTGATCTATTGAAGATTCAGGTGAAGATGGGGGTCAATTGGTCAGCACAGACTTTTAAGGAAGAAGGAGTTATCTTGTCTGGCCCTGATGCTTTTCCTGGCTTCTGTCTGTGTGATAGCTCTTGCACTTCTTTTTCTGTGATCACCAGAGGTTGTGAGCCCAATGGATTGGGGTCAGTTGTAGGAGGCTTGGCTGTTGTTGGTGTGTTTGAGATGTGCACTGTGGAGATAGGTGGCTGTAGTTTCTTTTCAAACCTGCAGTAAAACACCATTCAGGTCATCTGCTAGTTGTTGATTTCCTTCTGCCTGGGAAGGAGGTTTGCTGAAGCCAGTGATGTTTTTAAGAGTATTCCACATGCTTGCTGGTTCATTTGTTGAGAATTGAGAATTGAATCTAGCATGCAGTTATGGTATTCCCTGGTGTTGTTTCATCTGAATAAAAATGATGACTAGTCCTGATAATTTCTGCTAGATGCTACCATCTTCTAATATTTATAAGAAATTAATTTAAGCCAAGCATTTTCAGAATTGAGGGCTTATATAGCTAGAACAACAGAATCTGGTCGTGCTCCAACTTATGGTAAACCCTTTAGAAGAAAATCTTTTTGTGACTCATTTTTTTAGGTGTGCAGTGCAAAGGCTGAGTAGGAAGGAATGCCCCCAACCCTTATGTTCCTTAAATCTTCAGCATCTCCACCTGACCTGGACCTTAAACGCTTTACCTGTGATGACCTGAATCTGACTCTGAACTTTCCAAGATTTCACATCTGAGTTCAAAGCAAGCCACTCAATCGTATCTTCTGATGAGGGCCCATCCCAAAGAAGCAGAATTCCCTCCTGATATTGTACCCCCATTTTTTTGTACAGATCCGTCACTGAATTCATGGATAATGAGACAAACAGCGGTATAGTGCTAAAGTAAAATCAGCAGGCATCTCCCTGTTCTCTCAAGATGAGATTGTTTATTATGATATGTCCGTTTATGGTATAAAGAAACTTTTCCTAACCAGGTCTCTTTCTGATTTTGGGGACTATATTTCTCAATGGCCAAACTGGCTCGATCTTTGGAAGTTACAGTCCCCAAACATTGAGGACTTCAAGTTGGTGAAGGTCTTATAGGATTCCAGTCATGTGGAATCTAAAAGGCCATGTATATTTTTAGCTATGTAAAAGAGTTGCCACCAGGGGAGGTGGGCAGTATATAAGATAGATGAATGAATGAATGAATGAATGAATGAATGAATGAATGAATGAATGCAGGCAAGCAGGAGAGAAGGAAGGAAGGAAGGAAGGAATTTTGTTTACCTTATCAGTACTTTTTCAAAGAATAGCCAAGATGTTTCAAATGAAGATTACAATTCCTTATTTTTTTTCCAGTAAAAAAGAACTCTAAAATTCTCACCTTGAAAATAAAATAGTTATTTCTCATGTATTAGGAGCAAAAAGCATGAGGAATTTATCCATAGGGACACTTTAATTCCACGTATAATTAAGAAAATCTAACAGAATGAAAGAGGATAAATACGAATTGTTACAGTCTCATAAATAATAACAATTGGCATCTATGTTGGTTATAAAAATTTTCAGATCGATAGAACAGATTAAATAGTGGTTGAAGATACTTTTATTAGCCACAGAAATGACCCAAAGCTAGTTTTAGTGAGGTGTCTAAAGATTTGCTCTCTAATGGGAAAACCTGTCATGGATTTAAATCCCATCTTACTTGCAGTTTGGCTTCCCACTGTTTTAATACTCTATTCCATGGCTGATTTGTTCAGTCAATTTTGAAGTTGTTCAGTATCATCCAGACAGAGGTGAAAGTAACAAGAAGCAGTCAAATTCCTGGACTACTTAGATCCACAATTTGTCTTGTAATAAGAACTGTCGAGGGAAGTTAATATGGAGAATATAGGTATCTAGCCTTGTCATAGCTTGTTATGGTGGCTTCTATAGATCCCAAAGCAATTGACTCAGTAATGCAATGCTTTTTCTAGTTTATGCAATAATCCCATTTCAGGGTGATACCTTACATTCTTGTTTTGACTAATGTCATCAGTCTGTGCAGTGCTCTGTAACACCAAACAAACAAGGTGCCTGTGAATCTTATTGGGAGGAAAACCCGGTAGGGGAGATGATGTATCATGTGTAATTCTACATCTGAAGTACTTGCGTTCTTGAGCATGTTGTGGCATATCACAAAAAAATAAAAAAAATAAAAGCTGTTTAATTATACTAAAGCCCTTGCGCTGGTTAGTTAGCCCATTAAATTATGTTAAGAAGTTGTATTTTGCAGTTTTACAAGTATTCCTTGACTTACAACCATAACTGAGCCTAAAATTTCAGTTGCTGAGCAAGACAGGAGTTAAGAAAGTTTTGTCCCATATATGACTTTTCTTGTTATAGTTGTTAAATGAAGCATTGTTGTTTGTTAAGTAAGTAACTCGATTATTAAGAGAATCTGGCTTCTCCATACATTTTGCTTGTCAAAAGTTCACAAAAAGTGAGCAAGGACACTGCAAACATCATAAATGCATGCCAGTTACCAAGCATATGAATTTTGATCACCTGGCTATAGGGTTGCTGCAATAGTCATAAGAGTGAAAAAACAATCATAAATAATTTTTCCCAATGCAATTGGTAGCTTTGCTCACTAAACAAATGGTTCTAAGTCAAGGACTAGTTTTCAAATCTCTTTCTCTTATTTCACAACGTCTGTGGAAGAGATAAGAATGAGAAGAAATTCCCAAAGGATTCTTACCAAAGGTGTATCTAATTTAACATTCTGCTTCCCATTGTAAGATTAGATTCCTATGCGAATTGCATAAGCAGAATATTAATGTAACTGCACCTTTCCACTGTTGTTGCCATCAAACAATAGAATTAGGCTGCTTGTGATCCTGAAAGCAGCATACATTCATCATCGAGGGAAATCCATTGTGATTTTTATGCATTGAAACTTTAACAGAATCTTCATTGATTACTTTTAGCATTTCATTTCTGGCTGGCTTCAGTGACTACAGATACTTCCTCTACACCACAGTCATTTGCCTAATATAGATTTTTTTTTTACCTGCAGATTGGATTCATGGAGGCTTGTTCCTTAATCATGTTTAATTGTATTGCAGAAGAGTAATAGAGTTCATAGTACTTTTATTTTTTGCTTTTTAAATTGCTTTGTATTTGAATAGGATGAAAAAAAAAGATATATTTTGCCAATGGTCATTTGATCTAGAGAGACTTACCTTATCTAATCTCCAAAAATGTAGAATAAGAGTTTTTCTTTAATTTCTTTGTTTGCATCTATTGAACAACTGAACTTTTGTGAACAAGATACTGGGCCCTTACATAGGAATAAAAAAAATGTAAAATTCCTATTAGGCATAACTATTATTTTTAAAAGTCCATTATGATTGACTTTTATTAATCAAATTTATAGACAACCTATCTTACTCACAGAGTGACTCAGGGAGGGAATATCTGACAGGGTTTGTCTGAAGTGGAATTGTGTCCATTGTTTCCCCAAACTAATATACAACTGCAATTCACTGTCACATATGATATGCTGGATATATATATATATATATATATATATATATATATATATATATATTTTATGGATCTTTGGTTGTTCGGGTTTTCTCCCAGCGTAAGATTGAGTATCTAGGCAACGTTTCGATGAAGTCTCATTCATCATCTTCAGGCTTCTGTCTCCGGCTCTGTGCTTCTCAGAGTAATGTGAGATTGCAGCTGCTTCCTCCTTTTAACTGCCAGTGGGGTGGGACTTGATTGGGTGGGGGCTTGGCTGTGTTCTGATTGGGTGGGGTGTGTTCTCATTGGTAGGGGTTTGGCTGTGTTCTGATTGGTTGGGGGTTAGCCGTGTTCTGATTGGTTGGGGTGTTTCTGTTCAGGTGGGGGCTTGGTTGTGCTCAGGTTAGTCTTAGTTGCTGGGGATTTGAGCTGGTGAGTTGTGATCTTGCTGAAGATGCAGCACCACCACGAACTGAAGCCAAACAGCAAGATCACAACTCACCAGCTCAAATCCCCCAGCAACTAAGACTAACCTGAGCACAACCAAGCCCCCACCTGAACAGAACACGCTCCAACCAATCAGAACACGGCTAACCCCAACCAATCAGAACACAGCCAAACCCCTACCAATGAGAACACACCCCACCCAATCAGAACACAGCCAAGCCCCCACCCAATCAAGTCCCACCCCACTGGCAGTTAAAAGGAGGAAGCAGCTGCAATCTCACATTACTCTGAGAAGCACAGAGCCGGAGACAGAAGCCTGAAGATGATGAATGAGACTTCATCGAAACGCTGCCTTCAGATACTTGAATCTTACGCGGAGAAAACCCAACAACCAAAGATCCACATACAAATACCCATGAACCTCAGAAAACAAATATATATATATATATATATATATATATATATATATATATATATATATGTATGTATGTGTATGTATATGTATATGTATATGTATATGTATATGTATATGTATATATATCAGGAATAGCTTTGTTTAAAAGAGTAAAATATTTGGTTTGAGTCAAATGTAAAAGACTACAACTGACACTACAGTTAGAAAACATTAAGTGGTATGATAAAAGAAAATTTCTAGAAAGAAATAATTTCACTACATGTTGGTTTTTTCACACATTATATAATCTTGTATATAAGTCCAAAAGATGTACCAACTTTCCAATTTTTTGTATGTTTTAATTATTGGCTTTTCCATGGGTAATCCACAGATTACCCATTTTCCAAAGTATTTTCGTTAAAAATTTAAGGCGCAATTTATCTGCAGATGGGCTTATCCATGAGTACATATGGGATATATGGTATTTTTAAATAGTATTACCTGTACACAAGTAGTCCTCGACTTACGACCACAATTGAGTCCCAAATTTCTGTTATTAAATGAGACATGTGCTAAGTGAGTTTTGCCCCCATTTTACAACCTTCCCTGCCACAGTTGTTAAGAGAATCACTGTAGTTGATAAGTTAGTAACTTGACTGTTAAATGAATCTGGCTTCCCCGTTGACTTTGATTGTCAGAAGTTCGCAAAAGAGGATCAAATGACCTTGGCACACAACAACGGTCATAAGTATGAACTAGCTGCAAGCATCTGAATTTTGACCACATGGCCCTGGGGATGCTTCAAAGGTCGTAACTGTGAAAAACAGCCATAAGTCACTATTTTCAGTGCCGTTGTAACTTTGAACGATCACTAAATAAACTGTTCTGTGTCAAGGACTAGCTGTACTTGCAAATTAGCCCATTCACATATAAGCCAATCCCGATTTTTAGGTATATCTTGGCACCTAAAATTCTCATCTTATTTGTGACTATATATGGTATAATGTAACAGAAAAAGTGAATCTTGCAAAATTGACATTCTGGGCATTTTTGATATCCCATTTCTCTGCACATTTACTTGGAGCTAAGGTCACAGAGATCAACAAAGTTCACTCCAGATAAATGCTCAATTCATCTTTAAAGCACAGAAGTCTTTCCAGGGTTAATATTTTTTTGGAGGTGAAAGGACATTAATCTGGCTAGCAAACATTTCTTATATATTATTTTTGTCCAGGTCCACATGGATGTCGGCTTATTTTCTGAAGAAAATAGTTATTTGCTGATATTGTCAACGAGGGAATTGTTATTGGACTATATTATGCTGCCATTTTTGGCCTGGGATTTTTTTTCAGTCTCCCAATTGTCTAAAATTATAGCACCAGATTAGATATTTAAAAAAAAAAAAAACAAGAAAAAATATATATATTTCCACTTGTTACTACAATTGGACTCTAATTAGGATTTAATTACATTCTTAAGGAGTTTATTCAGCTCACATCTTTCCTGTTTTTTCCACTGTGTATTCATTAAGGGCAGGCAGTTTATTAGTAAATGTAACCCCCGGTATATTAATTACTGTCTCAGTTCTACTGACGTATTTATGTCGTTTAAATGCAGTCTGTGTCCAATAATTGTACAGCAGATCTTACGTATAAACTGATCCTAGACAGCTATTTTACTTTTTCTCATACCATCTGCTCATTATTGCGCAGATATGAGGAAACAGTTATATTTAGAAGACCAATGTTGAAATGGAGGATATGACTAAATAATATTAGATCAATTATTAGCAATTGACAAGAGAGCAACTCACACAAAATAAAGACCGGATATGGATGTATGATTCCCAAGTCCATATACTTACTTAGTTCCCTTAGCCAAATTATATCTCTGTCAAATGATCATGGAAATAATTTTCTGCAGACACAATGAGTACAGATTTGTTAACCACATTTTACCCTAGCATATTACATGGCCCTAGTCCATGTAGTTAATTTATTTTTTAGAGTATTGTAAAACGGAGTAAACTGTAAGTGCCATGTCTTGGGAACATAGCAATGGAGTACAAAGATGAAATTATAAAGTGCATGATACTTGATCCTTATGGAGAAATGCTGGATATAAGCAACCTTCCAATTAGAATCGAAGTTATTTTTTGAGAAAAAAGAATTTTCTGAAAAAGAAATATCAGAAGAGCTGGCATAGAAATCACACACACCCCCTCCACCAGTTTATTTGGAAACTTTCTGTGGATAGATTTTCTGATATTCCTTACCCTTAGTTTGTCCCTTTTTTCAGATCTAATTCCTTCAGCTCATTCTCTTCCAAAGAAATAAGAGCAGTTGACATTTTGCCTGATACTTTATCTTCACAAAGAAATCTGGTGACAGGTCATTGACCCAGGGCCAGAAAATAAAGTTTGCAACTCAGGGAAACTTAAAACTAATTTTCCTTGAACCATTAGAGCAGTATCTTGTTTCCTGAGAGCCCCAGGCCTGATCACATAACCAGGTCTTGAAGACCTTCTGGAATGTCAAAACGGATGGAATGTCAAATCTAATTTCGGAAGGAAGAACATTCCACATGGCAGGAGCTACAGCAGAGAAAGCATGTCTCCTGGGACCCACCAAATGCAGGGCCCTGGCTAATGGTACCCACAGCATGCCTTTTCTGCCAGATCTAATGGGTCAAGCTGATATACCCGAAAAGTCTCTCAATTATCTCATTTCTGTGTGATTAACTACTTTGAAGGTCAAGATCAGTTTCTTTTATGCTTGCACGGCTGATATTTTATTAACTGTTGAATAAAAATTAACCGAAAGCTCATCAGGCAAAGCTATGTGCAAACCGTTGAGCAATTTTTAAATGTATATATAATTTTTATTAAAGAAAATGTAACAAAATAAAAACTATATGTATTTCTTTTCAATATACATATAGTTTTTATCTTGTTAAAATTTCTTTAATAAAAAATTATGTATATATTTAAAAGATTGCTCAATGTTTTGCACAATGAGCCTTTGGTTAATTTTTATTCAACAGTTAATAAAATAGCAGCTATGAAGCATTGTCAGTGCCAGAACCTCTCTATTCTAGTCTAGTATTAGCTAATGGTATCTTTCTAATGAGCAGCATATCCTTGAAAATGTTAATTTGCCTCAAAGGACTTAAGCAGTAAGAGCACAATCATTTGTTGCATGCTGCAAATATAGTTCTGTAAAATTGTTACTGCTGTGTTACCTTTGTAAACTGCCCATTGTATATAAAATTATCTCTTAAAAATGCAAAACAGCCCATTTGCTATAGCGTCTTATCTCACTGACATTTTACGCTCTACATTCTGGATTGTGCTTTCCCGTTTAACAAGGAAAGCTTTTAAAATCTTCAAAGGCTACAGCAGAACTTTAGCTTGTTTTCATGACATTTTGTTTTTAGGGACGATTGTATCCTTAAAATGATTTATTTCCTGTTAACTATTTTTTTTCTTCATATATACAATGTATGACAGATCAAATTGGGTTGCAATTAGATGTAGAAGTTTATAAATTTTGGACCTGTTTTGCAAGGGGGGGAGGCTATTATTGTTGCAATATATTTGTCAGCGTTCAACTGGGGGAATAAATATGTATTTTTTTATCCTTTTAATTCACTTTTTAATGTTATTGTTTAAAATTAGTTTTAGTTTTGTCTCCTTAATTTTTTCCTTTGTCTTTTAATATTTTATATGTCTGTTTTGAAGGCAGCCTTGATGTGATGTTAAGATACTACACAGACATCACATCAAGACTGCCTTCAAAACAGACAGAAAAATAGCAGCCATCCTTAGAAACCCCAAAGATAAAATTGACCTGGAAAACCAAGGCATATACGAAGTCCCCTGTGCATCATGCCCAGCCACTTACATTGGACAGACTAATAGAAGAATAAGTACCCGCCTGGATGAACACAAAAATGCAGTCAAAAAGCTGGAACACTTCCTCACTAGTCCAACACATGGAAGCCACAGGTCATAGCATCAACTTCAATGGCACCAAAACCCTAGCCACTATAGAAAACCCCAGCCATAGAATCATCAGAGAAGCCATAGAGATTGAAAAAAGACCTGAAAGCCTGAACAGAAGAGATGATTCCACCAGACTGTCAATTATTTGGAAGCCTGCACTCACAAACAAAAAAATCTCCACACCACTAGCCAGACAAGCACCTGGGCACAAACAGATCCCCCTGATACCTCCAACTCAAACACACCCCAACCAGGCACCCAGATGAAACCTAGCTTCCTAACTAATGATAGCCGTCCATTTACCCAGAGCCAAGCTGCACTAAAGGCCTCTAATAAAGTAACACAATGTTGCCAGCCAATCAAGAGACAAAAAGAGCCACAAAACAGACAGAAGATATTAGAAACACCAATCAAGCAGAACACAACAAACTCCAAGACCAATAAACACAGAGCAAGACTTTCAACCAATCAGGATGAAGAAAGAAACCATTCTGGCACAGCAATAGGCTGCCCCAAATTTAAATTTGAAACCACTATAAAAGTCTGACTTACAGATGAACACTATACAGAAGCCTGATGATGGCAGATGAGATTCTGCCGAAACGTCGCTAAGCATTATAAAGTAAATGGTATCTCTGATTCTGGCTTTAGAGAATTTATTTGCCTGATGTAATTCTCAAAATAGGATACATGAAAAAAAGAATCTTAAGAATTAAGATAGGGCATCATTATGGACAGAAGTAGAAATATCAATAGAAGAGAAGATTTGTAGCTCAGAGTTGAACTCTGGGGTCCTTAGTGCTCTCTGAGCTTGGTTGTTTTCTTGCAGGTGTTTCATTACCCAGGTAGGTGATGATGTTACCTAGTTGGGTAATGAAATAAGGAGAAACTTTCTGACAGTGAGAACAATCAACAGCTTGCTCTCGGAAGTTGTGGGAGCGCCATCACTTGAGACTTTCAAGAAGAGATTAGACTCCCATCTGTAAGAAATGGTGTAGGGTCTCCCGCTTGGGCAGGGGGTTGGGCTAGATGACCTACAAGGTCCCTTTCCAACTCTGATTATCTGTTATCTGTTATCTATTACCTGGAAGAAAATAATCAAGTTCAAGACCCTAGGAGCCCACAGAAATAGAAGTGTATGAATATCCAGATCATTATAATCTGACTAACAAGAAAAATAACAAAGATCAAGCAACAGCCGGTTAATAAACAGTGCCAAATTATGAATAGAGACCAACTTACTTTTCCCAACAAGTCACAATCTGGGAGAATGATAGTTATGCCCATATTTAATCAAAAGATTCATCCTTTTCCCTCCCCCCACCCCCACCTACCAAATTCTTTGAAAAGCTAGTGATCCCAAATAAGAAAAACGTGATTGTGCACTGTAAAGATTATACTGATCTACTTAGAAGAAGGCAAAGTTTATTATGCACTGTTTCAGAAAGAGATATAGCAGATACGTATCATTCATGGCATGATGGTCAGTTTAAAACAGAAATGAATGACAAATTAACCTCACATTAGCTATTTTTCATTAATACTATGCTGAAAGGAGAGCTGATATCTATTTTCTGGTAATAGACAAGACTAACTAACATGGTTTACTAAAGATATTCTAAGTTCAATGAATTCATCCTGTTTTATCAAAAGGTTACAATATTAAAAGTGATCATGGGAAAACACACACACACAGAGATATATACACATATATTCAGGATCCACAACAATAATAAGGAAAATGCCATAAGATTCAGGCTTTTTTAATTTAAACAAAAACTCAAAGCAAGGCTACTTGTTATTTATGTATTTTATTTGCTAAAGCAACTGTATCACTGTTAAAAATGAAAAATGCACATAGGTTTAGAGAACATATAAATGCATAGTTTTTTTCACATATTGAACTGTTTTGGAGATTGCTGATATACCTAAATCCTAACATTACTATTCAAACATATTCTCCTTTACAACATGTGGAACCAGCAGGGCTGGGTATAAATTCTAAATGTTAAAATCTAGCATGAAATTATAGAAACATTTATACTATGAGAAGAGGTGGAGGGAACCCTTCAAACTGAACATTCTCAGCAAAAAAAAAAAAAAGGAAAGGTTTTATTTTTGCAAATTCAAATTTTATTATTTTTCAGTTCAAACAGATTATCCAGTTAACTTATAACCACAACTGAGTCCAAAATTTCTGTTCCTAAGCAAGGCAGTGGGTGAGTTTTGGCCCATTTTAATGACCTTTTTTGCCGCAGTTGTCAAGGAAATTGCTGCAGCTCTTAAGTGAATCCTTTGGTTGTTAAGTGAATCTGGCTTTCCCCATTGATTTTGCTTGTTGAAGCCAGCTGGGAAGGTTACAAATGTTGATCACATGACACTGGAAGAGTGCAACTGGCATAAATGCATGCCAGTTGCCAAGCACCAGAATGTTGATTACGTGACCATGAAGATGCTGTAATGATTGTGTGAAAACTGATTATATGCCATTTTTTTCAGTTCCCTTGTAACTTCAAATGGTCACTAAATAAATGACTGTAAGTCGAGGACTTCTTGTGCAACTAAAAGAAAAAATGTATATCACCACAAAATAAAAAAGATGTTGAGACTCTAGAAAGAATGCAGAGAAGAGCAACAAAGATGATTAGGGGACTGGAGGCTAAAATATACGATGAACGGTTGCAGGAACTGGGTATGTTTAGTTTAATGAAAAGAAGGACCAAGGATGACATAATAGTGTTCTAATATCTAAAGGGCTGCCATAAAGAAGAGGGGGGTCAAGCTATTCTCCAAAGCACCCAAAGGCAGGACAAGAAACAATGGATGGAAACTGATCAAGAAGAGAACCAACTTCGAACTAAGGAAAACTTTCCTAACAGATAACAATTAATCTGTGGAACGACTAGCCTCTAGAAATTGTAGGGTTTTAAAAAGAGATTGGACAAGGGTTTGTCTGAAATGGTATAGGGTCTCCTGCCTGAGCAGGGGTTGGACTAGAAGACCTCCAGGTCCCAACCAACTATGTTAAAATTTTAACTCTGTTAAAATTACTGAATATTGTAGGTAAAAATCCCTACAATATTTTCTTTGACAAAATACTCTAAGAATTGGAATTGAAAAATGGAATAAATAACTGGCTAATCTTGTTTTATCCATTTATCTATTATCTAACCTATTGAGAAAAGAATTGTACTTAGTAGTGAAAAGAAACCAATTAAGAATATTTTTTTAAAAAATGAAAAGGTTAACAGTTATAAAAGGAAATTGGTTTAAACCATCAGCTATGAAATGCGTATTAAAACTAATATGGAAAGAGAAGTTTATAGTTTTTGAAAAGTCATATAATGCTTCCAGTTTTTTTTAAAACAGTCTTAATCATTTTTCCATTTGACCAAACTAGTCTGGTAAGATTTCCAATAATCCATAGCTGGTTGCTACTTACTGTGAAAGAGCATCAAAAAGTTTAAAATAACGTTAGAACGTTAGAACAGATTGTGATTACATGGATTCACAGTAGAATTCAATCTGGGAAAATAGGTACCTTAAGCTTATCACAGAATCTAATTAAATAAAAAATCTAATTAAAACTAACACAGTGTTGGCACCTGACCTATTCCAACTAAATTATATCAACATAAGCTGCTCTGTGAACTGCTCAAATGAGGTTAAATCATGGGTACTTTTCACATGGAGGGCCTTTGAGCATTTGCGCCAACAATCCATGCTATCTATATGAAGAATGCTTCTGATGTTCCATTGTTCTTATAAATAGTTACAAAGTATTTACTAACACAGCCTCAATTTAAAGTTAAATTCTGGTGATTTTATCTATTGTAGAACGAATGACATCAAACTTGGAATTCAAAATGAAATGTACGTTGTTAATGGATTAAAGTGTATTTGTTTATTTTTGATTATTTAGCAACTTTGAAGGTTTTATTATTCTGACTGATTTTCTTTTGAGAGCTTTAGCCTCTGATGACTTCAACAAGTCACCAGACTCATCTCGATAACTCCTTTATCTTATCATTGGTAGTTAATATCCAGCTCACTCATTTCCAAGACTAGCCCTCAGTATGTGACATTTCACAATTACCAACAGCATTTAGCAATAGCACTTAGATTTATATACAACTTCACAGTGCTTTCCAGCCCTCTCTAAGCGGTTTACAGCATATTGCCTTCAACAATCTGAGATCTCATTTTACTGACTTCAGAAGGATGGAAGGCTGAGCCAACCTAGAGCCATTCAGAATCAAACTCCTGGAGTAAGCAGTGAGTAAGCCTGCAGTACTGCATTCTAACCACTGCGCCCCAGAACTTCTCTTAATCATTCTATCCATGTTTAACAAAAGAGTACAGTTGTAACATAAGGAATTAATTTTGTTACATCTATCAGCAACCAGGATGATGATAAATTTATATATAAGCAAGCTAATATCCTCCTATGTTTTGAACGGTATTGCCAATCGGTTTTGGTCAGCTGTGTCCAATAGTGAGTGTTTATGGGAGTTGTATTCTAGGACAACCCTATACCAGATGTCTATGAATAGGTGCTTTCAAAATGTTGACAAGTAGCTCTTGTTTAAGAAAGTAATGTAGCCTAATATATTGTTTTTTGTTTTTTTGTTTTTTAACAAATTTGATTCAGTTTTTCACATAAAAACAAAAATCTCTTTTTAGTGGACAACATATTTCTGGGTCATCACCTTTACATACAAATATGACAGCAATTATACATTCATATATGCATACTTAATTCTATTATTACCTTTTCCATTCCAAATTTTCAGTAAGGAGAGAAACAAACTCATTAATTCTAGCCTCTTTCATTAATCTCAATTGAAGCATCTTTTTGTTTCATTTGAATTATTTCCAATATAATCCTTTAATATTTATTTTAAAAATAAAGATAAACAATATGTGTTTGAATAATAATAATAATAATAATAATAATAATAATAATAATAATAATAATAATAATAATAGGTTGCCAATGTCTCTCCTTGCTTTTAATAGTCTATACTGATTTATTAATTTCGTTGGTTCTTTAGTCTGTCATATTCCCTTTCCATTACACATTCTTTTATAAATTCTAAATTAATACAGGTTTTAACACTAAAGAAAAAAAACAAGTATAAGTTTCCCCCCTTTTACTGTTTTGAGTGTGACACCTCAGTGGTTAAAATATACCTTTATTCCCTCAACTTGATTCCCAATGAACCATTATTTTTAAGAAGTTACAATAATAATCATTACATCTTTTCATTTGGATTCCGCAGCATATTTCCCCCCCTTAATTTTTAATAAGAGTTATCAATATCTATATTACCCTATTTTCTAAATATTTTTAATTGCAGAAATATTCTTATTACCCCTTGTCACCCTGCAGAATCCACTTTTTAATTCATCAAACATTATCTCTGAAAAAACAATTTCTTTTCAACATTTTACTATTTCTGTATTTCTTTATTTCATGTGCCTGTTTCTTGCTGTTTCTCCTCCCACTCTTTCCCCCATATCTTTTCTCATTCCAGTTTATATCTCTCTCTTTCTTAATATCTTCCTTTCCCCTTTTCTGCTGGGTCTTTCTGTCTTTCCCATCTTCACAGGTATTCCCCCTTTTGATTGCCTTCTTAAGTCTCAACTTTTTAATCTTCCTTCTTTCCCCACTTCTTTGTAACGTTCTTTGTGTTAATTGTCTATCTAAGATGTCTTCTCCTTGAGTCAACTCCTCCTCCTCTGAAGCTCTTTTGCCATTTCCATTTTTTCTAACACAGAACAAAGTGATTTGCCTCTTTCCTGTAGTAATTCTCTCATATTTTTAAGTTCCATTTTTAATTCCCGAAGAGATATCATCATTACACACACTTGTATTTTATGATCGTTAAAGTCCACAAGAAAAAAAAAAACACTTTTACTTTCCCTCTTTCTTCTTTCAATTTTCTAATGTTCTCAATTGTTCCAGTCCAGGGTCTATACTAAAAACATCAATCAATCCCACAGTCAGTCTTTCCTTGCTTTTTTCTTTATTCTGGTTCTGCTTTCATTTTCTAAGTTTCTTACTTTGTTTCAATATTTCTTTAATGTTATATCCACACAAGTTCGTTCAGAAACAGGATGCTTTCCCTTTTGTTTGAGCTCAAGTTTTTGTCAAAAGGTGGCACTCTCCATTATACAAAGCCTTCACCTTTTCCCCTATTTTTTTATTTAGGGTTTTTTGAACTTCAATATCCCAGCACAATCCAGTCTCCAATTTGTAAACTTTATTATTATTATTTTTTGACAATCTTAAATCCACCTTTATTTTATGCCTGTTTATTCCCAAAATATTTTAGTCCAATTTAGTTAAATCTTTAGTTCCAGCTTCTTCCTTTCCCGGTTCGAAGCCTCGCTTAGCTGTCAGAAATATTTTCTTATTTTTTTTCCTGTCCCTTTGTAATTTCGCCGCTCACTTTTCTTTTCTTAAAAATTCCATGTTACCTTAATCCCGGGGTACTTTTGTTTAGTTGCACCGCCCAATTGTCCTGATTCAGATGTTATCCACCTCTTTCTTCCCTCCTGCACAAATCTTAATCCAGCTGAGTCCTCCTCTTCGGGGTGGCCATTTTAAACCACCGCTGCAATCATCTTTGGGGGGAAAAAGACCAAGCCCAGAAGGGGAGATGCGGCTCCCCACAACCTGGCCTGCAGCTTCCCCTTACTCCACCGCCCCTCCAGGGCAGCTTCAGCCCCTAATCGTAATGATCAGGGCTCTTCAACGAAAGAGCATGCAGAGAGATGCGATCTATGGTCTGTCAGCGAGGAGGCTCCGCCTTCTTCCCCCTAGCCTAACATATTGTTTAAAGGAAAGAATAAACAAGAATTTTTTAAATAGAAACTAAACTCCTTTTTATAACAAATACTGCAGGCTCCACAGATCAGCACGGAGTGAAAGTTTTTTTTTTCTATTTTTGGAAGGACATAATTACAAGGAAGACTAATTGCTGAAAACTGATCATTCATCAAGACAATACAGCTGAATACTTAAACAACAATAAGTCCATGGCAATGTTTCTAAGTATAGAAGGTGATATCTAACATGGTGCTTGGGGTCTTTAGCTTGCCCAGGCTCCAGGCATTCCCTTGAATTTTTATTTTTATGTTAGTGACAGCTGTCACAATATATCCTTAGCATTGGCCAGATGTTTTAAGTTCTTTGATTTTTCACAGCAGAATGGCATTAATGGTGGAATGAGGACATTGTTTCATTTCCTCCAGAAATCCCAGGTATCTTTTGCAAATCTCCTCCTAAAAATTCCTTGAAAGGTTTGTCTAGGTACTGTATATACGGAATCAGAGAGTCGATTAAGGCATCAGGCTAGAAACCAGGAGACTGTGAGTTCTAGTTCCACCTTAGGCATAAAGTCTGCTGACTTTGACCTTGGGCCAGTCATTTTTTCCTCATCCCTAGGAAGGAGGCAATGGCAAACCTCTTCTAAAAAACCTTGCCCAGAAAACTCACCAGGATTTGTCCTGGCAGTCTCAGATAATCAGACTTAATTAAATAGAAATAAAAATGGAATCATAGTTCTGAGATAGATATGGCTGTTCATTTTGCACCTGCTAAAATTGGTGGGATGAAAATACATCAGTTTATATTTTCAACATAATGGGATGCATGATTCATGATGGGTTCAGTGACTGGCACATAGTGACTTAATAATGTTGTAAATCTTAACTTTTCAGACATCTGCTGGATATATTTCATATATGAAACATGAAATAGATGAATTCAATGAAACAAATTTGCATGCTTTTATTCTGCAGTTTTAATGTCCCATGAACTGGCTCCCTTCATTAAAATGAACTCCCAGAGTTGTTATTGTGAGGATAAAGTGAAGAAAAAGTTCCACCTAAACTATCTGGTGTTTCTGGAGAAAAAGTGGATCATAAAACATATATACCCTTTATGCCACTTATTTACCATTTAATCTCAGTTGAGCTAAAGGCATAGCTATATAGCTCCTTTTCTGACTTCCTTTTCTTCTCATATCTAATTCAGGATTAATCCATGTAGCATATCTCTGTCAAAGGAGAGGATAATAATATGCCTTAAATGTTGAAACCTAATATTTTAATTCTGGATTTATTTACTTTTTTAAACAAAATTAAAATATGGAAATTCTGTTAGTTTTGTTTCCTTACTTTATTAACTGGTAGACAGAAATGATAGACAATTAAGTATATATCAGTTTTCATTGTCTATTATTGGTTCAGTTTGCTTGAGACCAATCACCATGGAGCAGGTTTCCTCTGGACTGATTCTAAAAACTCAACTTGGAACATAATCTTTCTATCATATTCATCTAATGAAACATTATCAATTTTCCCACCCAAGTTCAGACCTAGTGAATATCCTTCATGTGTATGAAATGGTTGTGATAAGCCTTGCTTTACAGAATTATCATAAGGCATATTTAAAAGTTTTACTTAAAAACTTTATCCTGCTGCATTCTTTTTTTTTTTTTTGAAAATTTTATTTGGGTTTTCACAATATATATATATATATATATATATATATATATATATATATATATATATATATAAAACATCTTTTTTTGAAAATAGCATAGTCCCAGGTTATCACTTCTTCATATAGACACAAACTCAATATCATGCTCATTTTTGTGTTCTATTCCATATCTTATTACTGTTTTACATTTTCTACATAGTTTTTCCCCCTCTTTTATTTTTCTCAACTTTATTTTGATTATCTCATATCAATTCAAATCATTATATTTATACTTTTGTCTGTCCTGTTTCAATTTCATATTATCTTTTCTCATTAAACAAATTTTCCCCTATAGTTAATAATTGGAGGATGACACCTTTATATCTTTTAATTTTATCTATTCAACTCTTATTTAAGCTTCAATTTATACCTTTAAAATTATAACATTCAATATAATACATAACTTCCAATCAAATTCTGCTTGGTACATTCTTAAAATACATACTATACTCTTTAAAAAAGATTATATATATATGTTATGACTCCCCTTCAAAATTCAAACGAACAAAACAGAAAGCAGCCGTTTCACAATTAAATCAAACGGAAAGAAGTCTTACAAGATAACGGCTGGCAGAAACCACAGCATAAATCTTTACTCTGTCCGGCAAACCAGTCCTGGCAATAAATCCTCAGCCTCAGAGCTCTTTGCTGTAACGTCCTCACTCAAATAGTTATTTTGTTCCTGGCGAAATGTACCAGCCCAGCTGTGTCCTTTTATACTCATTAAGGCAACGTGCTAATTTACTGATTTGCCCTTCTCATTCGCTCCAGCTGATTTTGCCTTTTCAACCGTCTTCTATTTTTTACATTTAACCACAAATATTCCAAGTTCTCATCTCCACTAGAAGACTCTCTCAAAACTTCCCTGTCAGCCATTCCCAGCTGTTGATCAGATAAGGAACCAGAGGAGGTCAAAGGTCCTGACAATTCTAATACATCAGGTCTGTCGTCCTTTGTCACGTCCATCTCCTCATCCTGGTTATCAGTAAGCCAGGCTGGCTCATATCGTTCTGCCATGACCTCTTCACTTGAACTCATTTCAATCACAGGAACTGAATCCAAGCCCGGAGCCACAACATACATACATACACACATACACACACACACACACACACACACACACACACACACACACACACATATATATATATATATATATATATAAATAAAGCACTCATTCCATTCCAATTCAATTCTATCATTAATATTCATTAAAATCTTTTTTTTTTGAAAATTTTATTTGGGTTTTCACAAAAAATACAAATAAAACATCTTTTTTGAAAATAGCATGGTCCCAGGTTATCACTTCTTCATACAGACACAAAACTCAATTTCATGCTCATTTTTATATTCTATTCCATATCTTATTACCATTTTATATTTTCTACATAGTTTTCCCCCTCTTTTAATTTTTTCAACTTTGTTTTAATTATCTCAATTCAAATCATTATATTTATACTTTTGTCTGTCCTGTTACAATTTCACATTATCTTTTCTTATTAAGCAAATTTTTCCCTGTAGTTACCAATTAGAGTATGACACCGCTATATCCTTTAATTTTATCCATTCAAACTCTTATTTAAGCTTCAATGTATAGCTTTAAGATTATAGCATTCAATATAAAACATAACTTCCAATCAAATTCTGCTTGGTACATTCTTAAAATAGACACTATATTCTTAAAAAGAAAAAAATTATCTATATATGTAAATAAAACACATTCCATTCCAATTCAATTCTATCATTAATATGCATTAAAATCTTAACATCTTTAACATTTCTTTTCAATTAAATATCATACTTCTTTGGGAACACTTATAAACTTTCCATAGTGAATTCTTTTTTTTCCATATTTCTCACTTATATTTTTATAAATCATTACTAATAATTAAAAATGTTCCCTTTTAATTCTCTCAATCATTTTAATTCATTTATTTATTAACAAACATCCCACTGCATTACAATAAATATTTTATCCATCATCATATTTTCTAAAGTTATTTCTATTTGTAATATAACAAAGCTATCTTATGTACCTTTGCAGAATCCCTTTTACAATTAAATTTTCACCCATTATCTCTAAACAAACTTATGGTTACAATCCTTATATCTTTTCCCCGTTTCTCCATTTCTTGTTTCTGTCTTTTACAACCTCTTTTCCTTGCCTTCTTCCCCCTCTTCTTCTCCCTCCCCTTTTTACCCCCTCGCCTCTCTACTTCTAACTCTCTTATCTGTAATCCCCTCTTCTGTTGCTTTCTAATATTATACTTATCTTTCAAATTGTTCTTCTTCTTTTTGGTTGTTTTTTCTAGTCTTAAACCTTTCACTCTCTTTCCCTCCTTTTCTCCCCCCCCCCTTAACATTATTTGATAATTAAAGATGGCTTTTTCTTTGTCCCAATCTTCTTGTTCTGCAAGCATTTCTTGTTGCTTCTCATAGTTCCAGATCTCCATTTCTAAGAATTGATATACAAAGCCAAAAGAACCTCTCCCTTCTTGTGCATCTTCTTTCCATTTTTAAAGTTTCATTTTCAGTTCTTCTAAGAGTGATACCATTTTAAAAACTTTTAAACAACCACCCAGTTAATTTTAGTCATCTAGATGCAAAAACCAAAAATCACCAAATCATTCAAATAATCCAAGGCTGTGTCTACTTGCTTCTTTTTTCCACTTTCTCTTCCTGGGGTTCTATTATTTTGTTACCAAGTTTCCATTAAAATGTATCTTTGAGGAATCTTGTTAAAATTTCACTGTAAGTTCCTTTTAATTACAGCTCCATTCCTTAATTCCAGGCAGTCTCCTCCATTTTTCCAGATCCTGCCCTTTTATTCTTTTTTTCCCCTCCTTTCCAGCTTTTAAAAACTTTTAAATGTCCAGAAATCTTTATTATCCCCTTGACTTTTATTTTCAGCTTAGATGCCTATTAATGTCAAAGTGGATTTTTTTTCAGTTTCTTGCTTAAGTCTCTTAGCTGTCAGTATAGGGAAGGGAAGGAAAAAAAACCCAAATCCTTTCCCTTCCCCCTCTCCTTCACTGCTTCAAAATCTTCTTTGGGAACAATGTTGTTAAGTTTAAATTCCAGGGTACCTTACATTGTTGCTTTTGCAGTTTAACCCAGTCAACGAAAACTTTCTCTTCTTATCTTCCTCCTGCACATTCTTTTCTGGTCGAGTTCTTCTTCATGGTGGCTATTTCTGACCACCCCTGCAACTGCCTTCGGGAAAGGGAGTAATGGCCAGCTGAGGAGGAGAGATGCGGCTTTCCTCAACCCTGCTGGCAGTCTCCCCCCTCTTCACCACTTCTACGGGGTGGCTTAGCCCTGAAACCAGCCGGCTCGGGGCGCTCCAGCAGTGAGCACGGATTGAAACCGCGCATGATTGCAGTTTCGGTCTGTCGGCGAAGGAACTCAAACCAGAAGTCATCCTCCTGCATTCTTAAAAAGATAAAAGGTTTACCTATCCAGTCATTTCCAACTCTAGGGGATGGTGCTCATCACTGTTTCCTAGCTGCGGAAGCCAGTGTTGTCTGAAGGCTTTTCTGTGGTCACATGGCCAGCATGTCTATAAGCCAAGACACAGGGAACGCTGTTACCTTCCCATCAAAGTGGTACCTATTTATCTATTTGCATTTGCATGCTTTCGAACTGTTTGGTGGACAAGAACTGGGCAAGAATGGGAGCTCACCATGACGTGCGGTGATTGAGTTTCCAACTGCCAACTTTCTGAATATCAAGCCCAACATCTTAACTGCTAGGCCACCTACCTTTCTGGAATTTCCTCTTTGTCCATCCCATCAACAAATTGAACTCAAATTCGATGAAAAATGGGATGACTTTTTGGCCACAATAAATGGGTTCCTTATGAGATCTACTAAATGGCATTTTTAAAATATCCATTGATATAGCCATGTCAGGTACTAAGGCAGAAAAGAAGAATGGTCCTCAAAACATCAAAAAGAAGAGATTTAGAAAAACAAGGCTGGCTTAGCCTTGAACTGAAGTTACTGAAAGATACGCTGCTGTTGAACTGAAGTAACCAAAAGATAAGCTGCTATTTAAAGAGGCAGATAATAACTGTACATTGAATCAAGAATATGACATTACCTAACTGCAAATGCAATAATAACATTTTGTTTTAGTTAGTTTACTAAACCAGTGTAGGGGAATGAATATAGCTCTTGTATGCATTCCTGTATAGCAAGATAATAGCATAAATATCGAATAGAACAGATTTGAGTTTGCTCCTTTGAATTTGCATTCTCTCCCTAGGTGAATATCTTTTTCTTCACACTTGGTAGAATTAGGAGAAATAACCTTTTCTGAGATCCAGACTGGCTTCCACTCCTTTGGTGGAGTCACTTTTCTTTATGTAATGGATAGATTGGGCATCAATAATTACCACTCAAGACCTTTGAAAACAAGATCTTTTGTACAGTATGCTATCTGGCTGGAGCTGTTTAATGCTAACATCTGATTGATGGATTGCTCTAACCCATCCTAAAGGAAATCAACCCTGACTGTTCTTGGAAGGATAGATATTGAAGTTGAAGCTCAAATGCTTTGGCCATCTAATGAGAAGAGAAAATGAAAAAAAAAAGACACTGATGTTGGGAAAGATTGAAGGCAAAAGGAGAAGAAACAGTAGAGGATGAGATGGTTTGATAGTGTCTTTGATGCAATGAAATATGAATTTGGGTAAACTCTGGGAGACAGTGGAGGACTGGGCAGCCTGGCATGCTATGGCCCATGGGATAACAAAGAGTCAGATACAACTGAACAACTGAACAACAACAATTAACCAATCCATAATAAATAATATTTTTGATGTAATGCTTTAAAATTGTTATGCTTCAAGCTTGTTAGGTTCTCCAACCTTTTTTCTTAACTTTTTTTTCAAAAACTGTCCCTTGTATTCCTTCTTTACCATTATAGAAGGGGACTGAAAAGAAATGTTCTTATAGTTTATATTATATTTGATGTCATTGTATTCACAGGGTACAAACTCTGTTTATCCATCCATCCATCCATCCATCCATCCATCCATCCATCCATCCATCCATCACCATCTTTACCCAAAGATATTCCTCTGTGGGAAGAAGGTTAATAAAGTCCAAAGAATTCATTATCCACAGCAATCAGTAAAGTATTTTTTTAGTCTGACCCTAAAGCAGGTTTCGTTATCTTTCAGCTCTTCTCACCAAGGTAATGATTTCCATGTTTCTGAGAATGGAAACTTTCATTGACCTTGCTTACATTAGGCCTCCTGCCTCTCATAAATCTATTCAGTCAGACATTCTTGAAAAAAAGCCCAGACCTCCAGAGATAGGAATTGTTTGAAAATTATGAGGCCCACTTGCGCAATAATAGAGTTATTTATTTATTTTAAACATTTATACAGCCACCCATCTTCTAACCAACTCTGGGCAGCTCCCAATATTATCCCAGATTCAATAGCCAATGGTAGGAAAGTCCTATGATTTGGCAGAGGTGAAAGTTTTTAAAGTTTTTAAAATCTGGATGTTGTTTTCCCAGTATTAGTCATTGATAGGGCAATCAAACATGGGCTGCAGACACCCAGAGGACCACTAGGGGGGAGCAAAGAGTTATACATCCTTCTGTGACCATCTAGTGGTCATCTTGATTTTGACAGACCAGGTCTTAAGCAATACAGAAATGGCAAGCTCTGGTGAAGTGATGGAGGTTGGAGAAGAGAGCTGGAAAAGAAGGAAAGAAGAATGCTATGGTGTTTGCCAGCACCATAGCATTCTTCTAAAGCAGGGGTGTCAAACTGGCAGCCCACGGGCTGGATGTGTTACATGTAGGCCATGCTCCCTCTAGCTCTGCAATGGGAAAAACATCACAAAGCGTCACATGATGACAACGTGACATGGCAAGTTTGACACCCATGTTCTAAAGGGTTTTGCAAACACCACCCATACTTTCTCTATCATCTTGATTTATTATCAAATATCCAACTAAATTTATTATAAAATCAATTTGAAGCCACTCATATAAGCACTTCTTGCTTAACTTAATATAATGTCTTCGCTTTTGTAAAGGATGCCTTTCACCTTTTCCTTTAAAGGTATTTATTAACCATATATTAAGTTTGTAATAAGGTGCTTCCTTAACTAACAGCGACTAATCCATTGCAACTGCTCTATAAATAGTTTAATTTCATTAAGAATGACTAACAAAGATGTAGCTTCTTCCTCCCCCTGAGCTGACTTTCACCACTCCAAATGCTTGCAATGACTTCCACCTCCTGTTCCTCCCCATAGCTTTTTTTTTAACCTTCAAAAATTGTTTACATAGGTTTTTTTTTCTCCTTATACATTAAGTTGTTTCTAGTAGCTCTCCAGCTAAGTTCAGCTCTCAAAGTTTAAAATTGCTAGCTATCATTTTAATGACAACATGTTCATCCTTTGATTTCCTCAATGGGGGCAAATGAATATGATTTATCCAAGCACTTTAATTTCTCACATTATATTTAAATATATTTTTGCATTTCTTTTATTACTAGAAAAATAACTCAACAGCACAGGATGATGGGGACCTATAAACCTGCGATTTGCTTGGACTGTATTTTCACACACAGTGACTGAGGTCATATATTAGAGTAAGCCATAATATGATTGTGGCCAAATCCAACTGCTGTTGTTTGCAAATCATGGTTTGGTGCATTATTGTGGTTTTATTTGGCATTATTGTGGTTATGTGAACACAAGTTTATCAAAAGTAAGATAGCCTGTGACATAAAACATCCTTTGGCCCACTGTTGAATAAAATATATTTATCAATCAATCAAATTTTATTATGGTCACAGACCCACATTAAATATATTTAATTAAATACTGGGAAAATACCTATGAAGGAAAAGGACATTTAGAGCATGTGTGGTGGTTCAAGTTAGTTACTCCTTACAGAAGTCCCTGTTTTTTTTCCTTAGGCTTGTCATATAATGAGTTTTTGTCCTGTCCCCTTTGCACATGCAAACAGCACAAGGGTTTGAAGTCTTTACTGAGGCTTCACCAGCCCTGAATAGGATTTCCTGCACAGGAATCACCCAATGAGTCAAATTTTCCCAAGTCAGGAAAAACACAGAACAAGTTCACGGTCCAAAACACAAATCCCACAAGACAATCCCAAAATCCAATTCCAAGGTCCACAAGACAAAGTGCAAAGTCCAGAAACAAAATTACAATCACAGCCAAGGATGAAGTTTCAAGACTCGTGGCTGAACAAACTCATGATCTGAAATGGAAGAGTTATTCTCAGCATTGCTCTACTCCATGTGCTGGTCAGTGTAATAGCTGTTGGCCAGCGCAACTTATTAGGAGGGGTGAGGCTGCCTCCTTATGTGCATCCTTGCTGACCTCTGTAGTGTCTCTCTCCTCTGGGCCTTGCATGCCCTAGGAGTTGGCGAAAGAGGCAGTTCTGTTTATTGGATGCAGCTGTCCCCCTTCTGGCTGGCCTTCTGTGCCTCTTGCCTGCAGCTATGTTTCTTCCTTTCCATTGTCAGTCAATTGCTCCTCTGGCTCTTCTGAAGTTCCTGGCCTCTCCTCCTTTTCTTGCCCATCCCCTCTTGGTTCAGAATCCCTGGCATTTTCCAGATTGTTTGGGCTCAGAATACCGTAAAAACATAATGTAACATTTATGTTTCACTAACCAGAGTTTAGAACTTAGGTAGTTTGAGAACTTCCTACTTAATTTCCAATAATTCATAGGATTTTTCTTCTCAGTTTGCTTTATAAATTTCTTTACTATGGTTTGCAGACCCTTTTCATTTTCAGCTATCAGGGTAACCTACACAGGTGGGTTATTTATATTTCTTCTTCCAATTTTAAAATCACACTCATTGTCCAGTCCAGTTTCCCTCAATATAGATTCAGGATATAGGTTGAGAGAATAAGGAGAGATTATGAAGCCTTGTCGCATTCTGCTATGAATCTGGAGCTAGTTTGTTTTGCTATATTCTGTCTGTATTGTGGCTTCATCATTTATTCATAATTATCTCATAGGTCCTGAGATTCCCATTTTTCTGAGCACATTACACAATCTAATGTGATAGACACAATCAAAGGTCTTTTTTTAATCAATGAAGCACATGCTGATTGCTTTTTGGTGTTCTTTGGCATTTTCAATTATGCAGCATTGGGAGTAATATCTCCTGTTCCCAGCCTTTTCTAAAGCCAGTTTGAACATCTGGCATCACCTTTTCTATGAAAGGCTTTCATCTGTGTTAAATGACCATAATCATTATCTTACTATATGTGAAATTCAAGATATTGTACAGCTTGTATACTTTGTTCAGTCTCCTTTACTGGCATTATATTCCAAATTTCTTTTTCTATTGATCCACCGATGATAAATCATATGTTTGCCAAGTTTTAGTCATGAATTTAGTAACTGTTCATTCATAGTTTATCATTAAAACTCTCCAGACAATTAAAATATCCATTAATAATAAGAAATTCAGAAATTTAATAGTTGATATTTCCTAATATTATGAACTTTTTAAACAACAACATTTATTTACCATGAAACACTAATACTACATACATTCAAATTTGTAACATGATGTGCCTTTTACATTTTAGCAGAAGTTCAAAACTTCCAGAAGTATTAGGGGGATCCAGTTTGGGGAATAATGCCACATTTCATTTCTTGAATATTTTTGGAGCTTAAATCTAATTAATAGAAATATAACAATGTTATAAATCTATGTTAATTTGCTATTACAATATTAGACTCCCTTTATCATTTCTGTTTCATATCAATTTAATGATTGTATATTTTAACTACCAGTAATATTTTATATGCTTAGTTAATAATCCTTTCAACGCAGAAGTTTATTCTTAAATGGGTAATGAACCTTGACCTCAATGAAATGGACTTCAGTATTTTTATAAGCCAGACTGAGATATATTAGCAGTTTATTTATATATTTCGAGCATTGGCAGACTGCAAGATTGGCAGTTTATTTTGAAAGCATCAGCAAGGTGCCGAGTTCCTGATCATTGTTGTTTTGGTAGTTGCTGTTGCTTTCCATTGGTCTGTAGATATGTCCTCTGACCTCTTCTTCATGCTGATTTACTGCTGTAAATGCATGTGACAACAATCAGAGCAGGAATTAAAAATGAAGACATCAGGACATAGAAGATAGGATAAAATACCTGCACCATATTAAGGATATCAACTTTGAAACCACAGTAGCACCAGCACTAGAAGATCGTGAAGGTTAATGTATCAGACTGGGGAGCAAATTGAAAATGATAATTAGTAGGGCTTATTGCTTGCTCATCGAAAGGTCATACTCTTGCCCAGATTGGCAACAATTGTGCAAATAATTTATTACTTGCATTAAAATGTAGAATTTTACAAGACAATGAAGAAGAAAATAAACATTTCCAATTATGGCTTCAGAATAATGGAAACTTCTATTAAATAAACAAGCTCTATTGTGTTCTTGGAAAACTCATCTTTTTCTACCAGCTTTTAGCTGAAATACTTTCCCTCCTCAAGACAATTTAACTGTAATCATTTTATTAAACAACCATAAATATGTAGGTATGTAATCTATTGGTAGAGCTTGATGATATTTTTACAGCTAAAGTTTGCTTTGAGCTGGCAGGACAAATGACCTAAAATAGTAGAAATGCATCTGCATAAATAAGTCTAAGGTTAGTCGAAGGAAAAAAGAGAGGGCTAGATATTCCCATGATTTCACCTCAGGATTGTCTGGAGGATATAGTTAAAAATTAAAGATTTGAGCCAAGATGCTATGATCAAAAACTTCAGCCATTTTTTAGTGTGTGATTAGAGCTTTGATCAAACTACTGCAGCTGTCACCTTGACTTTTTAAAAACCCTGCTCACCCAATGATCTTCCCCATTTCTTCATTTTACATCTTATTTTGTCCAGTTTTCTTTTGTGGGTGGGAAGTTCAAAAGTATTTCTTCATGAATAAATACAATTTTAAACGTATAGCAACTAAGAGGAATAGAAAAAGTATAATTAAAAGAATAGTAATACATAACAGTAGCACTTAGACCTATATACCACTCCACAGTGCTTTACAGCCCTCTCTAAGCATTTTACAATCTGAGTCATCATTTTACTGACCTTGGAACGATGGAAGGCTGAGTCAACCTTGAGCAAGTGAGACTTGAACTACTGAACTGTTGGCAGTCAGTAGTCAGAAGAATTAGCCTGCAATACTGCATTCTAACCATTGCGCAACCATGGCTCTTGCAGGGAAACAATTCCCATTCTTTCATTCTTCATTTGTATACCTTTTTTTCATTGATATAAAACACTAAATATGAAGAAGGTTTTTCAATTTTTGAGTTGCATTATGTTTTGTAGATGGTCACTGTTATTAGAAAACAGGAAAATTTGAACAGAAAATCTTTGAAAGAAAACAAGATAAGTCTCAAATAAAAGTATCCTCTGCCTTTAAAATGCTTTTCTTCAGAATTCCTTCATACTATCTGAAATGTTAAAGAAACGGGAAGATGCTCCTTTAATATGCGCAAACAACAAGAGGTTGTCAACTCTGAAGTGAACCTGGCTGAAGTCATATTTTCCTGCCTCATAATTGCCATGAACTTTGAAAGGGGGAAGGAAGGGGGAAGCAGATAGACTGTGTTCTGTATTAGCATTCGCAGAGAAACCCGCACCGATTGGCCCGCCTGAACTGAAGCCCGATTGGCTGACTGCCGGGCCGTGATTGGGCGCCACGAATCTCCCGCGATTGGCCGGCCGATCGCGAAGTCAGCGCTGCCATTGGCCGCCGAGCCGCCGGCCGGCAGTATAAAGCCAAGCGGTTTTACACAGTTACTTTGACCATAACTAGAGCTGAATAAAAAGAGCTGAATGTTCACTTGCGTCTCGCCTCTTTTGTGACCCGATCCCGGATCTAACACTGGCGGCGAAGGTGGGATCGTGAGGCGAGGACCAACTAGCACGTGGCACCGGTGACCCGCATCTACAAGATGGCCAGTACCGTACCACCCGCTCCTTTCGACCCAGCGACCGAAGACTGGGAATCCTATATTGATCGATTCCAGATGTTTCTGGAATGCAGCAATCTCAAGGACGCCAACGGCCAGAGGAAGCGGGCAGTATTCCTAACGCACTGCGGGGCCGCAGTGTTTAAAATGGCCAAGGCACTCGCAAGGCCCACAGGCGTTAAGGAGATGGATTGGGCTGATCTCGAGCCCATCCTGCGCCGCCATTACGCCCCCACCGTGCCGATCCTCATCCGCAGGTATGACTTCTACCGCCGGGACCAACGCGGGCCCGAGTCCATCAGCGATTTTGTGGCCCAGCTGCGGAACATGGGCGGACCGTGTGAGTTCCCGAACTGGACCAAGCGATCCGGGACCGACTCGTCCTCGGACTCCGAGATCCCGCGCTGCAGAGCCGACTGATGGCCAAGGGCAACATCTCCCTCGCCGATGCCCTCGCCGAGGCCACCGCAGCCGAGGCCACCCGCCAGTCCGCAGCCCGGATGAGACAAACCAACGCGCCGGGCGGCCATCCACCGATGAGGCATCCCCAGCCGCCGCGAAGCCCGAGACACCAGCCAGCGGGAAACGACCGCACACCATGGCGACCTCGAATCCCCGCCAGACACCGAGGATGAGGACGAAGAGATCCATCGGTTGCAGACCGAACGTGATCGCCGAGACCACCGGAGTCGTAAGTCGGGGTTCCGTGCGCTGGTGCGGCGGCGATCACCCCTCCCGAATGCCGCTTCTCGACGCCATTTGCAGGCATTGCGAGAAGCGGGGCACATCGCCAAGGTGTGCCGGAACAAGAAGAGCTATAGCCCGCGCCGCCGGCGACAGCCCACGTCGACGAGACGGCACCCCACCCAGGCACCGAGACCGACCCGCGGAGAGCCGGTGGAGCGCGACAACCGGAGCCGACGACTCAGCGAGGCACAGCGGCGCGAAGAAACCCATCAGACGGTGCGTCATCGGCCACTCATCAACCACCGACGCCCGGAAGGTGCACGTGGCCCTGAGCATCGAGGACAGGCCCTGCGAGATGGAGGTGGACTCCGGGTCCTTCCTCTCAATGGTATCATGGCGCACAATCAAGCGCCTGGTCCCGACCATCCGCCGCAACGAGCTGGGCGACCAGAAGCTAATCCTGAAAGACTATCAGGGAAATGCATCCCTGTAGTTGGCATCGGGCACTTCAAGGTAACATTCAAGAACCACACTGACATCCTGCCGCTCACGATAGTGGACCGGGACCGCCCCAGCCTGCTCGGCCTACAATGGTTTGCCCGCTCGGCATCGAGTAACCGGCATCCACCGCACGGACACGACCGACTGGGAAGCGACCCTCGTGAGGGACTTCCAGGAAGTCTTCGACAACTCGCTAGGCAAGTACCGTGGGCCCCCTATATCGTTCAACCTTAACCCCAACGTCGCGCCCATCCGCCTTAAGCCCGGCGAGTGCCTTTTGCGCTCAAACCAAAATTGACGAGCAACTAGACAAGCTCGTCGCGCAGGGGGTGCTTGAACCCATCGACCATGCCCGTTGGGAGACGCCCATAGTCACCCCCATCAAGCCCGACGGCTCTATTAGAATATGCGGGGACTATAAGGCCACCCCTTAATCACGCGCTACAACAAAGCGCCTACCCCGTCCCAGTGGTGCAGCACCTCCTGCATTCACTGGGGAGGCCGAGTCTTCGCAAAACTCGACTTGGCACAAGCCTACCAGCAACTGCCGGTCGCGGAGACCGCAGAAGCGCAAGCGATTGTCACACACCGGGGCTTTTCGCTGCAACCGACTCCAGTTCGGAGTCAGCGTCGCCCGGGGATCTTCCAAAGCCTCATGGAGAGGCTCCTCCAGGGCATCAAAGGGTGGTTCCATACTTTGACGACGTGCTGATCGCAGCCCCGACAGAGAACAATTGGAGATCCGTTTAAGGGCGGTACTTAACAAATTCAAAAACGCCGGCCTTAAAGTCAAAAGGGACAAATGCCAACTACACACCGAGAGGGTCGAATTCCTGGGCTACCTTCTGGACCGGCACGGAATACACCCGACGGGAAGAAACTCAGGGCCATCAAGGAAGCCCCCACACCAACCAACAAGGCGGAGCTTCAAGCATTTCTGGGGTTACTTAACTTTTACAATGTTTTCCTACCCCAGAAGGCGACCGTGGCGAACCCCTACACCGGCTACTCGATAAGGCGGCCACCTGGACCTGGGGAAAGCGGGAAGAGACTGCGTTCCAGCGAACCAAGGACTTACTAACATCAGACGCGGTTTTAATTCAATACAGCGAAACCCTCCCGCTTTCAGTGACATGCGACGCCTCACCCTTCGGTATAGGAGCAGTCCTCAGCCACACCCTACCTGACGGGACGGAAGCACCCATCGCTTTCTTCTCCCGGACACTAGCAAAACCGGAAAGAAACTACAGTCAGCTAGACAAAGAGGCCCTCGCCATCGTCGCTGGAATTAAAAGATTCCACGAATACCTTTACGGCAGGAACTTCTCAATCATAACGGACCACAAGCCCCTGCTCGAATACTCGTGAGGAACAAGGCCACCCCAAACATCCTATCGCCCGGATGACAAGGTGGTCCAATTCCTCGCAGCATACTCCTACGAACTCTCACACCGACCCGGTAAGGCAATCCTACACGCGGACGCACTAAGCCGGGCACCACTACCGGACGTAGATGACGACCCAGCACCCACAACGCACGACTCTGCAGATCGAGACCATGCCATGCCCGCTCTTAACCGCGCCAGACATTGCCCATGAAACAAATAAAGACAAACGGCTGGCGCGGATACTGAGCTGGGTAGAGCGGGATGGCCAGAAGATGAAGGCACGAATATTTTAAACCCTTCAGAAACCGCCAAACTGAGCTGTTCTCACAAAGGGCTGCATTCTCTGGGGTGACCGGGTAGTCATACCGGAAGCACTGCGAGACAGAGTGTTGACATTGCTGCACGAGGGACACCCGGGGATCGTCAAGATGAAAGCCCTGGCCAGGAGCTACGCTTGGTGGCCAGGGATGGACAAACAAATAGAAACTTGGGTCAGCCGGGTGCAGAAAGTGCCAAGAGTCAAGAGCCAACCCCCCGCTCCAATCCGGGAGTGGGAAACCCGAGAGGACCATGGTCGCGGTTGCACATAGACTTCGCCGGACCAACCAAGGGGTATACATTCCTCATCACCGTAGACGCTTACTCCAACTGGTTGGAAGTAAGCACCATGAGAACAACAACAACGGAGGCGGTCATCGACAAACTCAACAAACTCTTCGCAACGCACGGGTTACCGGACGTCATAGTGTCGGACAACGGGCCCCAGTTCACGGCAATACCGTTTGAGAAGTACCTGGCCGAGCGGGGCATCAGACACGCCCTAACCTCGACGGCTCATCCGGCGGCGAATGGTAGGGCGGAACGAATGGTCCAATACACAAAAAGGCCATTCAGAAAATCGAAACCGGCGACATCCAAGAAAAATAAACAAACTACTGTTCATTCAACACATCACGCCGAGCACAACAACGAACAAGAGCCCGGCAGAACTACTGATGGGGAGGAAACTACGATCCCCATTAGACCGCCTACACCCCACCTACAACCCAGAAAGACCCCCGGACTCTTCCAGCCGGTACCGGTCATTCAACATCGGGGATGCCGTCACGCAAAAAACTTCACGGAGACCCTCTCTGGGTGCCCGCACAAATAACGCAGGTAACGGGACCCCGATCATACAGGCTACAAACTACAGACGGAAGAAGCTGGAAGCGGCACATCGACCAGCTACGGTCCAGACTAGCCTACAACACCCCCAGCGACCCAGCGACAACGACTGCCCAAGAGAGGAGAGAGGGAAGGAAGCCTCAACCACCAACCTAGAAGCCAACAATAGACCAGAACCAACCGGGACACACACCCCAGCGCAAGCTGGACACCACCCACCTAATGACAGCAACGACCAAACAAACCAACCAGACTTACCTACAGACCTCGACGCGTCGCAGACGGGTTCTTCACCTGAGAGGTACAGCCAGGCCAGCTCCACCAACCCGGAAAGACCGAGCGAGAGAAGCCAGGGCCACAACTCGACCGACCCAGGAGACCCGGACGGGAGTTGCGGGCGTCAGGCCTGGCCCACCTCACCAGGCGGTTCCATCAGCGGAGTGGAGAGCGACGGCGGAGCCCGTCCGAACCGGCCAGCGACCTCACACAGACTGAACCGCGCAAGTCAACTAGGCAAACCCGTAGCCCGCCTACCTGCGCGACTACGTCACAACACAGCGTCAGACGAAACCATGAGGGGAGGGGTGTTCTGTATTAGCATTCGCAGAGAAACCCGCACCGATTGGCCCGCCTGAACTGAAGCCCGATTGGCTGACTGCCGGGCCGTGATTGGAGCGCCACGAATCTCCCGCGATTGGCCGAGCCGATCGCGGAAATTCGAAGCGCTGCCATTGGCCGCCGAGCCGCCGGCCGGCAGTATAAAGCCAAGCGGTTTTACACAGTTACTTTGACCATAACTAGAGCTGAATAAAAAGAGCTGAATGTTCACTTGCGTCTCGCCTCTTTTGTGACCCGATCCCGGATCTAACAGACTGGCTGGCAGTCAAAACAAAAAGGTTTTCTTGTGGAAATCATGGTCATCCCAACAAATGGCAAGTCAAGAAGGAGAGGATTGACCAAGCAGCCTCCCAGCTACTTTCATTGGACCAGTGACATCTGGGGAGGGAAATATTTGCTCTTTTAATTAGGGGAAAACCTGCTGGAACCTTTAGAGTTGGTTTTCACTAGTTGTGACAATATGATGTGTCCAATTAATAGGTTTTTTGAGGAATCTACCTGAGTTCTGCTTTTGATGGATGCGTTACTCAGAACTCTGACAGAAGTTGTCTGGAATGCATAGAAGTACAAGCATAACAACTCTTTAAAGCAGCCACATCTTTTTTTCTCATCTATATGTCTGAAAAAAGGCAGCTGCTTTAAAGATTCTACTTATACAGCAGGCCACATCTTCCAAAGCACACCATCCAAATCATTTTCAAAACATACATAACCTTAGTAGCTATTTCCTTGTTCTTGGTCATTTTCCCATTTGGAATGTGAATTAATTTTGGCCAGTGTGAGTTCCCACTGCTTTAATCCATAGAGTTCAAAGTGACAATATTGGAAACTGGCTAAAATTAACTGAGAGCACAGGAGAAAGAACAAGATCTGACCTTCCTGTGGAGTTTCTTTTCAGGATATTGAAGACCTGTAGAGAGGAACCTGCCACAGCCTATTGCACAGTAAATCAATGTCATAACCACATTATTAATGGTTATTAATTTATTTAACAACAATTAATTAATTTATTAACAACAATTTGTACATTGAAAAAGTACTTATTTCAGTCTCTTTCAAAACATTATTTAATGCACTGTGAAAAGAATTTAAACTTTGCTGAGCATTTCATTTCTAAAGATATATTCCTCATCTAGCATTTTCAGCCAAATGCCGTCTAGTAGAACTTTTTTTTTTTTTAGCTGACAGCACTTTGCATTATGATAACAGGCCAAATCTTCATTTTCATTCAATTTTTATATGAACATTTGAGGTAGAAAGCCAAACATTTGAAAGCAAAGGCAGTGTTTTCTAGTAAAAATTAACTACCACCTATTTAGCTAAGTCAAACTGTTTCTTCAACTGAGCAATAATTTCAGAAGAGCATATGTAATATGTGCTTAGATAGTTAAAGGGCCAAATAAATAGTTCCTTATGTCTATATAACAGAATTACAGAGTTGGAAGGATCCTTGGAGGTCTTCTAGTCCAACCTCCTGCTCAGGCAGGAAACCCTATATCATTTCAGGCAAATGGTTGTGCGATCTCTTCTTGAAAACTTCCAGTGCTTGAAATTTTGTTTCTATGTGTAATCTATTTATTTTTATCAAATTTATGACCTGCCCATCCCACTGTCAAGTGACTCTTGGCAGCAACAAGCAACACAACCAAAATTAGTCCAAGATACATTTATTATCCTTAAAACTTCACTTTGGCCTTCAACAAGGGAGAGTGAGACTTCGTGTTTTATTGAGCTTGCCGTCTTTTATCATTATATTTTATGCTTTATTGATGTTATTTATTTATTGATGTATTTGGTTTGTGAGCTGCCCAGAACTGTTGAGAACTTGATAGTATACAAGTTTAATAAATAATTATTATTATCCTTTGCTGAGACCACCAAGTGAAAGAATTAAATTAAAATGTATTAAACAGTTCAGTTCTGTCGTTTGTAATTTCTGTCTTTTAAAACTATCAAATGATAAATATAATAAAACATAAATAAATAAATATAGTTTAACAAATGTAGGGTTATGCAGTAAGTTGAATCAATGTGATATTGTTCAAGAAAATCATTGTCAGAGAGGCCATAACACAGCAGCTGCCGCAGCAGCCAACAACAAGGCTACTAAAGGTCACAGCAAAATGATACAAGCATTTGAGTTCCAGGAGTTTTTGATCAAGCAAGATTCCAGGTAAAATAACAAAGGAATTACTGGGGAGAAGGAGAGAATGAGAAATAGATGGTAGTCTTCAAATGTCTATGATATTTTATGAATAAAACAGCTTTCTGCAAGAAACCTGCCCTTTTTCATGTACCATTTCCTAAATAGTTTTTAATAAATGGATTTTAATGCAGGAGGAATGTAGCCTGAGCTAAGCAACGCTAACAACACTGAAATCTTACACAAACTTATAGAGTTGGAAGAGTTCTTGGAGGTCATCTATACCACCACTACCCAGAGGACAAATCCTTAGAACATCCTGGACATATGTCTTCTCTTAAAAATCCCCACCACCACTTTAGGAGACTGGTTGTTCCATTGCTTAATAAGTCTCATATTCAGGAAATTTCTTATTTTCAAGTTTTACAAGTATGGATCACTCACTATAAAATGTTCATCCACTGCTTCTTCTCTTAACCGTTGATGCTCTGGAAAATAAATCCATGCAATCTTCCCTGTGGCATTACTTCATGTATGAGAAGGCTGCCATCTTGTTTCCTCTTAGCTTTCACTCCTTCAATCTAAACATACCAAACAGTGGTAGGATTCAAAGCCACTTCAATCATCATGGGGATGAGAGTTTATTATCTTTCTACTGTTCTGCTTATTACTCTCTGGATGGGTATAAAGCAGAAAGTGCAACTCCACAAAGCATCCATACAAAGTCATTTTAATTGGTTCATCAGGCATCCTTATCAACTCACAGTTATGATGAGGCTCTTCTTAATGTCCAATCCTTTGCATATCTGCATTATGGCTTAGAAAGATAATAAACTCTCATCCCCATGATGATTGAAGTGGCTGCATGATAATGGATTCAGGCAAGAGTGAGGGAGCCTCCCCCAACCCAACAAGGGTCAATTCAGTGACCAATCAGGGTTACAGATGTGACCACATGACATGTACTACATTTCCCAGGAAACCTTAACTACATTTACCATGATGCATTCCCTTAAGGGGACAGCTCTCAATTCCTAACTAATTATCCCAAATCCCATTAATTCTAAACTGTCTGGACAGCACAGGTTAGGTGGGCGTGGCTTGGTGGGCGCACTTTGCATGCATGCATGCACTTTGCATGCACGCACCAAACATGCGCTTTGCGCAGGCGCAGAGGTGTTTGCGCAGGCACAGAAGCATTCCAACTCACCTCCTGCAAGCCTCCACTCTCCCTGTTGCTTCAGCAGCTGCCATGCAGTACTCTGCTGTGTCGCGCAAAGCAGCTGTGCTTCAAAAGCAGGGAATAAAGGTGAGTATGGGAGCCCAGGCAGGTGAGTAGGCCCAACAGTAGAGTGGCGGAGAGAACTGGTTCGGTCTCTGCTGCTCATTGGTGCTACTGGCTCGGCAGAACAGCACTGAACCCATAGAATACCATCACTGATACCAAATTCTTTAACTGAGAGGTGGGCAACTATAGCTCCTTTAGAGCTGGGGTGTCGCAGTGGTTAGAATGCAGTACTGCAGGCTAATTCTGCTGACTGCCCACTGCCAGCAGTTCAGCAGTTCGATTCTCACCGGCTCAAGGTTGACTCAGTGTTCCATCCTTCCAAGATAAAATGAGGACCCAGATTGTTGGAGGCAATATGCTGACTCTATAAACTGCTCAGAGAAGCCTGTAAAGCACTGTGAAGCAGTATATAAGTCTAAGTACTATTGCTATTGCTTTATGAACTGTAGACTTCAACTCACATAATTCCTGAGCCAGCATGGTTCAGTCCATTCTGATTCAGGAATTCTGGGAGTTGAAGTCCACAGGTCATAAAGGGACCACAGCTGCCCATTCCTCCATTAACCAATGGGCATTAGCACCAGAATGTTTAATTCTAATATTACAATCTTAAATACAATCACAGAGGAATAATTATGGAGGTTTACTGAAGCTACTACAAGGCAGTCAAACCCACCATGATTATATATGAATAAATTTGCTGCACATAAGTTAAAGCTGGGTGACACTGATTTAAAGAAGGCAAATTTGAGAAGAAGAAAGACACAGATGTACATCTGGAAAAGGAGGGAAACTGTTCTCTCTCCATCCATCTTCCAAATTGCTCCAAATTGCAAGGTAACTCTGACTTTGTTGCTGCTGTAGGTTTATCAAGATTTAGGGATGACCCTGAAACCCTGTAACACAGTGCAGTTGTTTGCTTGTACAATTAATTACCAAGAGAGGTTACTGTTGGCACTCCTGGAGCTTCTGTTCAGAAAGTAAGAGTTTGTGCTATCGATCTACAGAGAGCTCTCTATTAGCTTTGGCCAGCAGGTCTCCTATTATCTGATAACCTAGATTTTGTAAAAAATCCATTTCCTTTTGCACTTCGCTGCCTCAAAACCCTCAGCCATGAACAGGGAGCCAGATGTGTAATTTAAGGCAAGGAAGCTGCACAAAGTGCCTAACAGAAGCCTGCAGAGTTGTATTGTCAGTCACTTTACACAGGATTGAATTCATGCCTTTAACTAATTTAACTTGGTAGGGAAAAAACAAAAGCAAACATTGAGCTGAGTGGTCCCCCAGCAGTGATTCATAGATTGGTTGTGGTCTGCAAACTAATCACCATAGATTCTCAGTGACCTAGTCAACCATATGGCTCCTCAAGCTGCATTTTGGCCTTCCATGGATTTGCTTAACTCTTATTATGAGAAGTCCTGGCTTTATCGAACACTGGTTTGCTTCTATAGTCTGAGCTACTTCTGGTACGCTTTTTGGTTTATTTTCCCGTGGTACAGTGGTGGGATTCAAAAATTTTTACTACCAGTTCTGTGGGCATGGCTTGGTGGGGGTGGCATGGCTTGGTGGGCATGGCTTGGTGGGTATGGCAGGGGAAGGATACTGTAAAATCTCCATTCCCACCCCATTCCACTAACCTGCTTTCCAGCTCTGTTCTCCTGTGCAGGGCAACAAAAGAAGACCCGGCCGATCAGCTGGGACTCAGGGGGAAGAGAATAGATGGGGGCAGGGCCAGTCAGAGGTGGTATTGCTGGTTCTCTGAACTACTCAAAATTTCTGCTACCGGTTCTCCAGAACTGGTCAGAACCTTCTGAATACCATCTTTGTCAGGTAGACGTCTTCCAATTCTGCTTCCACAAATATTTTATTTTGTACTATAAATTTACAGTCTGCTAGCCTCTGTTCTGATTCTAGATGTTGTTCTTTCTAGAACTAGTGCATTTTTCTCAGATAGTCTCTTCTTGTTGGATTTGATTTGTAATAACATATTAATTATTTCTCTGCTTTCAATCTTTGATATTTGCAATGAGTAAACATCTTTTCCTCCAGTAGCCTGCAGCTACTGCCTCTAGTTGCTCAGCCAATAATCCTGAGGCCAATAGCCCATTTGTGATTAATGTCCAAGAACTCATTGTTCTTGGTTCTTGTTGACCTGGGTGATGACTGATCTGGAACTGGTTTCTGTAAATCACATCTCACCATATTTTTTTTATGGGAGACACATTTTCATTGTATTCTACAAGCTCATTTAAATAGTTGAAGATAAGCCCTTTTCTGTTAGTTTATTTATCTTATTTTTTTAAAAAAAATAGTGTAATCAAACTATATCATAATATAATAGAAAGATCAAGAAACAAGCCTCAATAATAATAATAATACATATTAACATATTAATGGATTGAAAGTTATAATCTGATGTAGAAATATACAAGCAATAAAATTGCCAAATATTACTGGGATTGTTTTATGTTCGATTATTATAAGGTCTCCAAAATGAGGACTGATAAAATACATAAAAGTCTTGGTTAGCAAAAAAAAATAAGTAAATGGAAATATTATTTTTATAAATAGTTTTCTCTAAATATTCTGTTGAGGTTGCATCTTGTTTACTCACGCTCTTTAAAATTAACAATTGATCATCTGGCATGTGGCATTTTTCCTGTTTTCAGTTATTTCCTTTCACAACATTTGCTGTTGGGTGGGGTGAGCCCATGAAAAATAAATAGAAATGCCAAAGCAGGGTCTCTTCTTTTATTACTTTAGATTTTAGATTCATATTAAGAATAAATGAATTGAATAATGGTACATGGAGAAAATTCAGTCACACATGCAAATCCAAACAGAGGTAGCAGTTTTGTTGATACGATGGATTTTAAAAGGGGCCTGATGGCAACTATAAATCTATAGATTTAGAGCAGATTCTCTTGTCACTGTCAATGCTATTTTTGCCCAATTAAATTCTTTGTTGTTAGAGTGGTTGGTATGGAAGTGTCCTGTGTCCCAGTGCAAGCCAGAAGACAGGATTCTCTACACAGTCTTTGCACTACTCATTGCATTATTATTCTGTCCTCTTCACAAACTCTTTAAATATCAAGAAATGCTTTGGTGTCTTCTTCAGAGCTGGTCAAAGAACCATTGGGACTCCTTTGATGGTGGAATGGATAAAACAGTTGCACAGATAAAGGTTCTCACTGCAAAACCTCGGTATGATGTAGGAATGGATTTTTTTGCCTAAGCCCAGCACTTTAAATGCCTGAAAAAGCAGAGTTGCCCAAAATTGCATGTTCTCTCTAAGCACAAATCAAATCAATGATGGTGAATATCTGTAGCTCAGGTGAGGGATGAGGGTAAAGGTTCGTTCTCCAAGTTTGTGGGTTGGTTTCTGAACATCTTCAGTGGAGTTTAGGGGATGTCAGGATCAGTGGTGGGATTCAATTTTTTTTTACTACCAGTTCTGTGGGTGGGGCTTCATGGGCATGGTGTGGCCTGGTGGGTGTGGCCTGGTGGGCATGGCAGGGGAAGGATACTGTAAAATATCCATTCCCACCCCACTCACCTGCTTTCCAGCTCCGTTCTCCTATGCAGGTCAACAAAAGAAGACCCAGCTGATCAGCTGGGACTCGGGAGGCAGAGAATAGATGCAGGCGGGGCCAGTCAGAGGTGGTATTTGCTGGTTCTCCGAACTACTCAAAATTTCTACTACCAGTTCTCCAGAACTGGTCAGAACCTGCTAAATACCACCTCTGGTCAGGATGTAAACAGAAGAACACTGACACTGACATCTCCTAAACTCCACTGAAGATGTTACCTAGCCTGGTAACGAAACATTCAGAAACCAACCCACAAGCTTGGAGAACGAACCTTCACCCTCACAAATCAAATTCTCTGCAGTTGCATAGAAGACAATGCTCTCTGGCAATTAAGGGTGTTTCTGTAGCTCTCGTTCATTTATTAAACTTTTCATGTATTTGATTTCATTTTTTTGGTCAGTGCAGAGAGGCTCCAATTCTCCTTAGTTATTCTATTCATGCCTTATTACAAAAAGGAGCAGTTACTTTTATCTTAACATGCAAATGATGCAGTTCTAGCCATTGCATATGTTAATGCATGTGAATGCTGTTATTCATTCCGAACAGCATCTTTGCCTTTTGCCCTTTGTCTTTGTCTTCTCTCTTTTGTTTAATGCATGTAAAGACAGTAGATTTATTTGTCTACCCTCAATTCGAATAATAAAGTATTTAACTTACATATATTTATTTATGAAAGGGATAAGATATGGCAGAAGATGCTAAACATGCATGAATGCCATGGCATGAGTAAGTCAATGATGATTGTGACTTTATCTGGATTCCATCTCTTCCCCTTCCCTTAAGGCAAAGCAAAACAAACAACAAGATAAAATTGCATTTTGATACAGAATTTAAAACTAGCAAAGTTATTCTAGTAGATGGGAGGTTTGGTGTTTTTTTTTAATGTCCCCAATTTACCTTCTTTTCTAATTCTTTTTCTTCTTACTGCTGCAGACTAACATAGCTTTCCTGCTGGGATCTGTTGCTTGTCATGTTTTCTCTGCAAGAATATTCTTTTTCCACTTATCCATTTTATCTAAGCACCAAAAGTGGGGTGAAGCTCAGCGATATCACAAGGTAGAGAAAAGAAAGAGGAAAAAAAGAAACGTGTGTGGAAAGTAACAGCCAGGTTTTTGCAAATCGCCTTTGCTTAGAGCAAAATATATTTCTTCCAGAAAAGGATGTTCTGTTATTAGCAAAAATAATTGCAAATGGCGTGACTACAGGTGTCCCATATGTGCATTTGCAAAAAAAAAAAAAAAAGCAATCCATTAATTTTTTTATAAAAATGTTTAAAGGCAGTTCAACAATATTGGGATAAGAAAGAACATTCTATCCAGATAACTTTTTAGCCTGGAGGGCTTGCTGGCCAATAGATTCCATTTAAAGTGTATCTTGTCCACCACATTTAGTTTGGGGCTGATTTAACATGTCAAGATATAGCCTGATTTGCCTCAGGATGAGTCTAAAGCAAGATTCATTTCTTCTACCAACCAGCATGGGAAACAAAAATAAATAAATGTACTATAAAAATATGTTTACACTTAAAATTACAAATTTAATGTACACTGCTGTAAAATATTTTTAAAAGAATCTGATGAATCGGGCAAAACTGTAACTGCTGTAAATATAGAAGAACTGAATACCCATCAGCCATTCTTAGTGCTCTACTCCTAGGTAGAGGCAGATATTTCTCTTGCTAAGCATGAAGAGAATATATCTGCTGAATATAACTCTGCATGGGCAATGGGAAGGGCATCTGGCCATAATTAATCAGTTTCATTCAGTTGCCCAGACTCCATCCCGCAAGGGATTATGAGGTCATTAAATGATGATGATGATGTTGATGATTCTTAGTGCTTTACTCAAATGTCTATCTGCTTATTTGTCTTATTAAGTATAGCCATTTTAAGTGCAAAATTGGGTTTGTGATTGATTGGGGTGCTAACATTTTGATGCTTTTAATTGTTGCTTCTATATACGATCTTGCAAAATGAGCAATCTCATGCTGCTGTGCAGACTTCTAAAATGCTTTTGAAGAACGGCTGTTTTTGTGAGCCTAAAGACACCCATCTTGGACAGTCAACTCAAGTTAATGTGACCCTTAAAGCAGCTGTAACTTTATTGCAGCAGCCTGCAAAAGAGCACCTTTAACAAACAAGGGGTCCAAAGCACTTCTGAATAACTTCTGAAACATACCCAGCTCTCTGCTTTTCTGTTTAAATCCTCTGAAAATATAAGAAGCTTTTGGAAAGCAAGCAGTTTAATAAACATGGGGAGACCATTTTCATTTGCCAAGTCTGTTGAAAATAAATTGACACCTATCCTTTATCATTTTGTTGTCCTTTGTAATTAAGGTTTGAGTGGATGAATTGCTGAAGCTCACTGCATTTTAGTAATGCCAATGGCTGCAAGCCAAGATGAAGTTGGGTGCATTTATTTATGCCCCATTGACTTCAGTAGGATTTAAGTTTGCCTCATTGCACAGAATTGTAGAAAAGATTCTTGCTATTTTATATTCATAAACTGGCTATAATGGGTGCTCCTTTGTATTTTCCATTATAGATTTAAATTTAAAAAGCAGGTTTTTATTCAAGATTTATTTAACATGAAACTGTTCTGAAAGAGCATGGATAAAATAATTATGCAAAGATGTAGAGATACCAATACTGTAGTTAAAAACAAGATTTTCAAAGAAGTAAGCCTCCATAAAATGATTTGAAAGATCATTTTGGATATCATATAGGTGTATTTTAATCATGGAAAAAATACTGTTTACAAGTACTTCCTTTATTGTGGAAGCTATTCTGAAGTACATCCAAAGAAGCTGTTTGTTCTTGCTGACTGTGATAATGAGGCTACTGAATTAGGAAGACCAATGATCAGTCTCAGCAGCTTTTTTCAAACTTAATTGCTGCAATTTTCACATTATTGACCTTGCCTTGAAATTATGTGATGAGTTCTGCCTTTCAAATTTGATAACCTGAAAATTGAAATTTTGTAGTTTAGCACCAGAATTTTACTGAGTTCTCAATCAAACCCCTTTCCTTAAATCAGGGTATATCAATAGATAAATACACATAAACTATAGAGATTCTCAGTCATCTAGGACATCCCAGATGCCTTTTTCAGGAGGCAACTGGACTTTCTTGTTTTTTTCTTTGAAGATGTTTCTCTTCTCATCCAATTTGAAATAAAGTTTTGCAAATAGTTGAATCTTCCTTGTGGGAAAATTCTTGAAATTGTGGATTAATTGGTTGATAATATTACAAAATAAGCTTGAAGAAATTTGGTGCACACTTGAATAAAATGTGTATTTTCTTGTAGTTGAATATATCAAATGCCAGGTATCTTTTAAATTCAATACTTCCCATGCAGTTATATCCCTATCAAGCTCAGGACCCAATTTTTCATTATACTTGTGATAAAGGTGGGAAGATACATCTCTCTCTCTCTCTCTCTCTTTCTCTCTCTCTGTAAAATATGTGTGTGTGTGTGTGTGTGTGTGTGTGTATGTATATGTATATATCACACACACACATATATAAAACTGTGTTTCACCAAAAATAAGACCTACCCCAAAAATAGGACTAAGCTTGATTTTTATACATGTGCCCAATATAAGCCCTATTCCCCCCAAATAAGCCCTAGTTAAGATCCCGCTCAAGCAGGAGGTGGGGATGGGAGGGGTTGAGCTGCTTACCTTCCAGCAGTTGCAGCCAGGCCTCGCATATCCCGCCACCTGCCTCATCTTGCCAGCCCACTTCTTCTGTCGCTGCTTGCTGCTGCTCACGTGCGTCACCCCCTGGCCTCCTGTTTGCCCTCAGAGGCCTTCAGGAAAGGCCTCAGCTGATTATTTTTATTTCTTTTCTATTTCTCTTTTTTCTTCTTTCCTTTTTCTCTCTCTCTTTTCTGAACCTTCTACTCTTTCCTTTTTTCTTCTTCTATTATTTTTAAAGTTTATATTAGCTTTTACTTTTGTAATTATAACCTTTAATAAAATTACTATAAAAAGGTGTCTACAATAAGGGAAAGCTAGTGGGGAGGTAAGTGCTCTCTGTGTGTGTATGTGTGTGTATGCATGTATATGTGTATGTATTTTGTGTATCCTGTACAGAGGTGGATTTGTAAACTGTACAGATGCAGATAGATAACTCAACAAGATGTCCATAACAAAGTACATTTTTAGTTCATCAGGTATCCTCATAACTTACATTTGTGATGAAGTTCTTCTTTAATGACTAATTCTTTGTATATCTGCCTTGTACAGTTTACAATTCAACCTCTATACAGGATACAGAAAAGTAAAAGATGGTTATCTCCTAACCCATCTCGTAGCGATAGAAAGCAGCTCCCATGAGTTATAGAGTTCAGGCAAAAGTGAGGAAAACTTCCCCCAACCCCTCGAGGGTCAATTTAATGACCAATCAGGATTACAGATGTGGTCATGTGATACATTTCCGAGGATACCTTTAACTACATTTACCATGATGCATTCTCTTAAGGGGACAGCTCATAATTCCTAAGTAACTATCCAATTCCCATAGACTGGATGGGACAGCACAGTGTATACATATATATGTGTGTATGTGTATCTCACAAACACACACATACACATACACATGCACACACACACACACACACACACATATATATATATATACAGACATACACACACACACACACATATATATATATACACACACACACACACACACACACACACACACACACATACATATGCACACGCACACATATACATTTAAAGTACAGGAAAGGAAATACTTTATGTAAAAAGGCTTCAAAGACCCTTCTTAAATAGAATATTTTTAGAGAATTTAAAGCAGCTTTGCAGCAAATATAAATAAAACATAACCTGCTTGACAGGATAGAAATAGGCCAGATAACTTACTGTTGACTTCTATACATATATGTACCCCCTCCTCAAATGCTGGAGACTTGAAGAGTTCTTTGAAGTGTATCGTTGAGTTGCTTGTACAGGTCCGTATGGAATTTCAAACAGGCCTGGCAGATCTGGACTGCAAAATTCTAGATAGCTGCCAACAGGCAACAGAAAGACACAAAAACACTAATCCTTTCTGACATCTAGTGATCATCTGACTTTTTCAGCCCCGATTGGCTAGTCTAATGTCAAGCAATGCAACCAAAAGCAAATATAATCTATTTATCTCCCTGCTTCAGTCTAAGTTCCCCCAAAAGCCAACTGGCTTGCATTGCCCCTTCTGCTGTGGTTCCAGTCTCTTTCCCAAGCATAGAATGGTGGATTTCAGTCATGGTACGTATGTGTCATAAGTCACTTATGTATCAATGGTGAAGGAGGCAAGTATGATTAAACCCAGTTAAAGATTAATTCAAAAGGTAAAGGAAGAGTTTTCAAGGTACCAACCACCCCATGACGGCATGCTCTTCTGGGCTCCCTAGGCGAAGCCACAGAGCTATGTTGTATCTCCTTTTCAGAAGGCCAGGAAACTGGGGGTTTGCCTGACCTTCGGGGGGAGAATTTCCACAGGGCAGGGGCCATGGTGGAGAAGGCTCTCTTCATGGAACCCACTGGTCAGAATTCTTTACCTGAAGGCATCTGCAACATGCCTTCCACAGCTGACCTGGTGGTTTGGCTGTAATGTGACAAAGCCAGTTCTGTAGGTAGCCCAACACTGGTTTCCTTAGGGCTTTGTTTATCAGAGGAATGGGTCATGGTTTGTGCAACAACAACAGAGCCTGTAATTTGCTATTATAATTCCTTCTCCAGGTCACAGGGAACTGAGGAGTCTTGACAAAAGAAAAATCAGCGAATGCTTTTGGCCATAGCCTCACAAGCCTTTGGGTCCAACAGAGGCATTTGGAACTTTAAAATATGCTGTGGATGTTTTCCAAATGGCTTCTGGGAGACACTTGCATATTGGTGAACTGCGTCACTTACAAAAAAAAGATGTTAATAAAGATGTTTGGGACTGATGCTCTTCTTTGGGAATGCAATTTCCTTTTAAAATGTTAAAAGAACCCTAACGATATAAAGTTAGATCTGACATCGTGTTTATTCATGTCTGTGAATGAATATTGTTCATAATGACTCAGATTTGTCACAGAATAAATAAAAAGCTCGAAATTAACAGCAAATGTGACTATTTTCTTTCTTATGCTGCACGAACAGTACAGGAAGCCTGTTTGTTCTCGACATGATTTATAAGCTTGTTGTATAACTGTAATGAAGTTAAACATCTCTCCATCATGAAGCCTATTGCCATAACAGAAAATGTGCTGTTTGTGTTTTTACATTTCATTTTTTCTGTGTAAGAGTGTTGATATTGCCTTGATTTCTTGAATGAGTTATTGCTAACATTAATCTTTCAGACAACTTCACTTGAAACCACACATTTCCTTATAGTTACTGACAACACAAAAATAATGTATTGTATGTTAAGACATCTCTGTTGAGTTCAGATACATTCACGTAAATTCAAAGTGACTAAGCAAATTATTAAAAACACTTGCACATAGATCACTTACAGCCATCACAGTGCGTTATTCCGATAGAACAGAATGTCTTAACCTCGAGGCTGAATAGTATAGTTCTTGGTGTTCTCTGAACTTGCTTGCTTGCTTGCAGATTTTTCATTACCCAGCTAGGTAATATCATCAGTGCTGATAAGTGTGTGGCTTTTCCTGCCTCTGTATATGCAGCAGCTTGCCCTGCCAGTATTGCTGGGGGTATGGTTTGCTCCTTGGTGTATCCTTGATCATAGTTTTCTGCTTTATTGTTTGTCAAGTGTTGATCTCTGCTTAACTGAAAAGGACATGTTTGAGTCTTTTGGTTCCTTCCTAGGTTTTTATTGCTTCTTTTAAATAGGGCTAATCTGTTTGGTCATTTTGACAATATGGCTTAGGCTTACCCATTTTTGCATTCTATGAAGAAAACAGCTCTTTTTTTAAACATAATTTTAATTGGGTTGAACATGGAGTTTTCTGCATAGAAGATAACTTTCCTGCTATTAATCTTTTCCAAGATTCTTTTCCAAGTTGAGTCTGGTTTTTAATTCTCTTGTCTCCAATGCAGTCAACCTTAGAATTCCCAAGTTGAGCTATAATGCCAGCTATGCCTCTTTTGTGGTTGCTCGAAATGGCAATCTAAAAGAGCCAGTGATGCAAATGATACAAACAATGAACTGCACAAAGCCTTTTAAGTCACTGCATTCAATCTGCACTCAGGTTGCACTCTTTTAAGTCACTGCACTCAGTTTAACTATCCTTAATTGATGGCTCTACTTCAAGAGAGCTTTTGGTGGCTGCTTCTTCTGTCAAACTGCTTAGTGCTAGAAGATTTCCATACTGGTCAGCCAGTAAGGACCATGTGAGTGCCCTGATAAAGTTTTATAGGATTGTACAGCCCCAGTGGGTACATCATTTCATTTCGGCTGTTTGTTACAATGTGCTCTCTGACATTCTTCGTCTGCTGTCTGAAGTCTACCCCAGCAACAAAACAAACTACATCTCCTGGATGATCAGATGTTTATTGTTCACCAAGGAGACCAGAAGGAGTGGCATGCCTTCTTTTTTTCCCAGCGTTCATAAAATAAATGGTAAGCCACAGGATGCGCCTGCTCTAGTATGTTTTTACAGAAAAGAAGTTGGTGGCTTGGGAACTAGCCTCTAAGGGGCATGTGCGTTATGGATGAGCAAAATAGAAAATGAGGCACAATTGAAGGGAAGGCTGGGATTCTATGGGGATATCAGGGGACATACTGGCAATAATACAAATCTTTCATCCACAGGAGGTAGAATGGACATGGGTATCTCCATTTACCTCCTATGCAGTTGTTAAAAATTCCCTCCATCTAAGCCAGACGGGCTTTCTGAACTCTTGTTTTTCTGGATTATTGAATCTTAATAACAGAGTTATTAAGTGGTGGTCTTGCTCATTTGAAACACACACACACACACACACACACACACACACACACACACACACACACAGAGGGCTCCTTTGTTGTAGCTCCAATGTTAATATTCCTAAACAGATGCTAATCTTGGCCAATGTAGATTATTAATGATTGCAGCAGGAGAAATAAATGTATTTAAACAAGAGCACAGGAATTAAAAATGAAGAGATAGACCCAGAAATGCATGAGGCTTTTATTTATTTATGCCTGACATCCGACAGCTCTGAGCTGTTCACAACATAACAAAAAAATAATGTACAATATGAGTAAGAAAGAACGAGAAGAATAAACAGTAACAAGAGGGCTGTTCGGTCAACAACAGCCACAAATCTTTCAAGGACTACTTGAATAGAATAGACTACTTTTTAGAATAGAATAACAGAGTTGGAAGGGACCTTGGAGGTCTTCAAGTCTAACCCCCTGCTTAGGCAGGAAACCCTACATCATTTCAGACAAATGTTTATCCAATCTTTCCTTTAAAACTTCCAGTGTTGGAGCGTTTACAACTTCTGGAGGAAAGTTATTCCACTGATAAATTGTTCTGTCAGGAAATTTCTTCTTAGTTCTAAGTTGCTTCTCTCCTTGTTTAGTTTCCACCCATTGCTTCTTGTCCTGCCCTCAGGTGCTTTGCAGAATAGCTTGACTCCCTCTTCTTTGTGGCAGCCCCTGAGATATCAGAACACTGCTATCATGTCACCCCTAGTCCTTTTTTTCCTTAAACTAGACATACCCAATTCCAGCAATAGTTCTTTATATGTTTTAGTCTCCGGTCCCCTGTACTGTAGCCCAAGGCTTAGGAAGATAGCCAGCATTTCAAGGATTTCCACAATGTCACTGTGTGGGACAGAGTATCATTCCTGAGGACAGATTCCCCAGACAAGAAGTCATGCTACCTGAAGGGATCCAGAATACTACTAGATGCTATTGGCTAGACCCACACCATGGGAGAAAGGGAGTCCTTCAAATAATCAGGCCCTATGCCATATAGGGCTTTATAAGTCATAACCATCAACTTAAATAGTCCCCAGAAGCAAACTGGCAACCAGTGCAGCTAGCAAAGCTGAATGTCACACTGACATGCCAAGGTGTATCCATTACTGTCCATGCTGCTGCATTCTGAACCAGTCAAAGTTTTAAAATGATGTGCAGCTCGTGTGGAGGGCATTGCAATAGTTATGCCATGAGATGACTACAACATAAATTACAGTCTCAAGGACTTCCTGATCCAAGAAAGGGTACAACTGAAGCTCTGCAAAGGTCTTCTTGGCCACAGCTGCTACCTGCCTGTCAAACAGGAGCTGTGAATGCAAGACCTTCAGATTGCATACCATGTTTGAATGGGGAAATGCAAAGATGGAATATCCCCAGCTCCAACTGATCCTGATATCCAATTAGTCTTGGTAGGATTAAGCTGGAGGTAGTTCCTCCTCATCCAAGCCTGCACCAGCCTCTCAGCACCAATATAGGACTTTGACAGTTGATTGGCTTGGAGGTGAAAAATAAGATTGGATGAATATCATCACTATACTGGTATCAAACCACAAACCAGCAGATGAACAGAGGCTTCATGTAAACATTGAGTAAACATTGAGTAGAAGAGGAGAAACTGCAGAATCTTGTGGCATCCTCAAAAAAGGAGCCCAGGGAATGACTTCTCCACTCCAACCAATCTACTAGGATGAGAACCATTGGAAAATAGTGCCTCTTACTCCCAATGCCCAGAGCCAGCCCAGAGGGATACCATAGTCAAGAGCATCAAAAGCCACAAGAGATCAAAGAGCACAAGGATAGATTTTGGTTCCACCACAAATAATTTGAATACAACTAACACTGCTTGACTATTGAATCCCAGCTTGAAACCTGATTAAAACAGAAACTTTCTCTTTCCTCTGCAGCTGTAGTTCAACCACTTTTTCAATCAGTGGTGTATTAAGGCTCACTGGTGCCCTAAGCACTGACAAATCTGTACAAATGAAGCCAAGTTTAGGCTACAGCTTTTGTGGTGCTCCCTTTGGACCTGGTCCCTAAGCACATGCTTAGTCTGCTTAATGGTTAATACACTACTATTCTCAATAGTGATGAAAGAAGAAGATTGGAGATGGGACAAGGGTTTATCCAATAAGTTCACCTCTTAAGAAGGGGGTATGCCACTACCCCTTTCAAGGACAGAGGACATTGATTTGGTCAAAATATCTTTTTTTATTATATAAAATATATTTCCAAAATTTCTCACCCTAAATTCTTCTCCAATTTGAGAATGTCAAATTAGTTTGAATACGCATATATAGTTTACTCTTTCCTGTAGTTTATTTTCATCTGCCTATTCCTACATTCCCAATGTCCCTACTGAAATGATAAAATACTGCAAAGTAGCAATTTTTATGAAACTCTGCATGTAGCTTTCTAATTATTCTCTTTGGCAGGAGTTTATTGGCAGCACAAAAATACAAACACAGTGCATAAGATAAACAACTAATAGATAAGGTATTAGAAGGAAGTCATATGCTGCATGGCTCCCCAGTACCTTCTCACAGCTTCTTGGCCAATATTGGATAAAGATTCAGCTGTATCTGAAGTGGAAAACATCCTTTTGCGTTCACCTTAACTGGACTCTGCAGAAACCAACCTGGACTCTCTCCTGCAAGTCATTAACTTGCCAGCTTTCAATCATATCTTCAACCCAGATATTGGAGAAAACTATTCTCTATTTATCAGTTTGCAAACCCACCTTCTCACCGGCTCAAGGTTGACTCAGCCTTTCATCCTTTGAGGTCAGTAAAATGAGGACCCAGATTGTTGGGGGGCAATATGCTGGCTCTGTAAACCACTTGAGAAGGTTGTAAAAGCACTATGAAGTGGTATATAAGTAAGTGCTATTGCTATCTTCCAATACCCAAAGAAAGAATTTGTATGGTATGTAATATTAAAAAGCAATGAATTTGCAACGCATAATCAAGAACATAAAAAGCAAGACATATATGAATGAATCTTTGTGGAACCAGAGGTGGTATTCAGCAGGTTCTGACCAGTTCTGGAGAACCGGTAGCAGAATTTTTGAGTAGTTTGTAGAACTGGCAAATACCACCTCTGACTGGAGATTTTACAGTATCCTTCCCCTGCTCACCAAGCCACACCCACAGAACGATAGTAAAACAATTTGAATCCCACCACTGTGTGGAACTATTCATGTTCTTAGAGAAAAATGCCACTTGATTCATTTTTTAATTAAACAGAAGGACAAGACAAAAGCTGAAACAAATTTAGAATTAAGAAGGAAATGAAAAGCAAAAACAAACACAAATGAAAAAGGAGATTTGCCATATAAATACCATATCAAACCCACACATAGAGAGCCTCTCTCTCAGACACACAGGGTGCTTAACAATAAACATGTTAAGCATCTATATGAAGAATGGTCACCCAGATGATTTGTACAAAAACAAAAACTATGAAGAAAAGTATTACTAATAGAGCTGCGAAATAAAGAAGGAACTTTATCTTTAACTGTGTGATTTTTTAAAGTTGTATTGTGCTAATGCTTTGACATAGCCCCATCATACACTTTTTTCCAATGTTTTATGTTAACAAACCCAGCAGCCAAGAGCAAGAATTGAATCAGTGCCTTATGCTGCTTCAGTTTATATGCCCTGGGAAAAATGGTTCATCAATCTCCTCAAGACAAGGGCTCCCTTAGCCCCAGCAAACATTACTGTGCCATTATATCAGCTTGGTCAACAATATTATTATGTTTTCTTGAATCCTTAAAATTTACTGATAATACCTGTACAATCAGGGACAGATAATACTGTACCTGCTTGTACCAAGAACCAAATACTTATATACTTACATCTTTCCTTGAAAAGTGGTGTTTTTTATTCTTTATAACTCAACAGAAGGCAGAAAGAAAATTACGGGAAGGGGGTTTGGGACTCAGTCTGTCAGTAAATAAACTCTCCAAAACCTGAACAGAATGGGTCCAGATTTGGGCTGGGAGGTGGGGAGATGCCAGAAAAAAGAAATCAAAATTGAACAAGGTTTAGTTCCAGCCAAGTTTTAGTTCTCTTGTGGAGAAGAAAATTGCACCCCTTTGAGTAACCAGGTTCTTTGGTTACTCAAGGGGATGGTAAGCTATTTGTCACCTGAACCAAAGAGAGACCCCCATGAAGAAACTGCGTTCTTCATGGTTTCCCTGCCTGGTTTATGGTGAGACCAGGTTCTCCCTTTGATAGGGTGACTGACAGGGCTCAAGGTAGAGGAAAGTAGAGACTTGCTCTGCAAGCCAGGAATTCCAATGAGATTCACTGTTATATCTCTTGATTGACACCTCAGCCTTAAAAATACATCGTGGGTGTCTTTTATTTTTAACTTCACTAAAGCACCTGATAATTGTGTGTTGCTCTCTGGTAATGGCCTGGTAATGCTGTCAGATTTCAAGAACATTGTTTCACCTCGTATGATCTCTTAAGGAAAACAGCAGCTTCTACCTGGGAAAAGCTACCATTATGTAAACATGAGAAAAATAAAAGGTGGGGGGGGGATGGTGCTTTTTAATCATTTAAAGTGCCATAAGAAGTGAGTCCTGTAAGAAACAGGGGCTTTAAATAGAAAAGAATATTCAATCTCGGAGTTGTATTCTGGAGTGCTCTCTGAGTAGCACTGAGCAGTGTTTTCTGAGGTTGGTTGTCTATTTGAATCTCTTGCACATCCTCACACACCTTCCTTGACCCATTCAGCACTTCTTGGGCATCCTCATGTACCCTGTCTGACTGTGATGCCCCTTGTGTGACTTCCCTGATTTTTGCAGCATCTCTTGCACATCCCCATGCACGATCTCCAACCGGCACCCCTCCTGCAACCTTTCTCCAACCCATGCAGCACTTCTTCTTCGGCACCCCATACTTCCTTCCTAACCTGCACCGCCCCTCATTGCTAACTTGCATGTACCTCTTGCATGCTTCCAAACATCCCCATGCACCTTTCCCAACCTATGCCATCCCGCTGAACACCCTCCCCACCAATGCGGTACCTCTCACACACCCACATGCATTCTTCTTGACTCACACTTTCTTTCAACCTGTGCCTGTGTATCCTCCCTGTCCTGTGCAGCATCTCTGGTGCACATCCACACACCCCTTCCAACCTACATGGCATCTCTGCTGGCTTCCCCATTGACTTTATCACTGCAAGTTTCCTAAAAGCAAAGTAAATGGGGAAGACAGCAGGAATTAGAGGGGAGGGAGGAGGGAGGGACAACCACAACCTGGATGACTGAGAATCTCCATAGACATCTGTTTAATAAAGGCAATATCTCAGAAGTGATAACAGAATGGGGCACAGTTGTCTGGTGAGTTATATTCCTGTGTCCTGTTGCATTCATTTTCTTGCAGGTTCTTTCCTTTAGTCTATAGCATATGTGTGTTTTATATTGAATCTGAATTGGTTTGAGGGATGGTATTGGAATGATACAAAGTAGTTTTTCCTTCTTTGGTTTGATTGAAAATGTAAGTTCCAAAGGCTAGCTGACTTGTTATGATTTATTAGGCCTTTTAATTCAATACTGTTTTCCAGCTATATTTATCAACATTCCATTTGCTAGATTAATTTGTTCTTGGTAAGATTCATTAAGGCATATAAACACACGTCCTTGTTGCAGATATACTGTATTTACTTGATGCACCACTATCCAAAGAAAGGCCTGTTTTTCTTTTCAAGCTCAGAATAATGTCCACTTTCAGAAAAGCATTTATTTGCTAACATAAATACAGTGAAACCTCTGATCATGACCGTAATCTATTCCAGGACTATGGTCGCAACCTGATTTGATCGTGACCGGAATCACAATCATCTGCGCATGCATGGACAACCCACCCACCCACCCACCCAAAAAATAATGGCACCAAAGGGAAAATCACCATGGCAGGATAAATTGCCATGGTAATTTTTGGGTTTGCTTGATCACCACCTGAACATCTGTTTGTTACCAAAAGCAAAACTATTTCTGAAAATTCTGGTCATCACCCAATTTGGTTGCGAACAGAATGTTCATGACCCGCGGTTCCACTGTATCTTTCTTTGTACCATGATTTTGCAGAACGTTAGGCAAGCTTGCCTACATTCATTCATTCAATGGATTTATAGAGTTGCCCAATTCAAAGTGTTGCACAGTGTACAACAGAAGGAAACAATACCAAAAAACCCCTATACAACATTAAAATCATCTGCTTCTTCCAAGACCCTTTGAATGTGTGAGCTGACCACCTCCTCAACAGCTTTCCCCAAGAGAAGAAGTTGGACACCTGACAGAATAGAAGTAGTATTATTTTTTAAATTAGTTAATGGGCACCATTTTTTAAAAAAATAGCAAAATTAAGCAAATTATTAGCACAGCATATATTAAAAAAAACACATAATACTACATTCACACATCTATAGCTATAATAATATGTTATCTACCCAAGTAATACTTTTTTTTAAAAAAAAGTAAAACTCTGTAATATAGAATAAATAACCCATAGCAACTTATTAACCAATTTTTTAAAAAATGCTATTTTTAATTTAGAGTTGGTTCAGTTTTGCTGATAGTGCTACTTCCCATGCACCCCTGTTTATCCACATTCTATCATGTTGGGCAGCCTGTTGACTTCAGACTGAAAGTTTATGTCTCTTATTCCTTGGGTAATTAATTGATTGGCTTGATCATAGCCAATGGGTATTAAAAATCCCACATGAAGCCAATTTATGCTCCACTGCCTGTTTCCAGGGAAAAGATAAACTATCTGTTAAAATTAATGGGGTCAATCCAACTGGAAACAATTGTATTTTAAGCCAGTATATTATTGTCATTTTCCAGGCTGTAATCTAAATTAATCTCATTCTTTTCTTGAGTCTTAACTGGGCATTTGGAATTTCATAGGGAACTGCTAAAATTAATTACAAACATTTTATTTGCACAGTTTCCTTGGTTTCTTCTTTACATAATTCTCTGCTTTGTGCTCTAATACATAATTTGAGCCAATGTTTTGGCCTCAAACAGTTTTAAAGTCACAGAAACTAATTGTCCTTCATAAAAAAAAAAGATAGTATTCATCGACCTGAAAACTAATTGCATAACATGATTCTGATGAGTATTTCAAATGCCTTTTGAATGGAAAACCAACTCCCTCCTGACACACACACACACAGAGCACCCTGGTACTTAAATGTGTTAGCTTCTCTAATTTATGTCCTTCTAGTCTCCAGGAATATTGAGTAGCTCTCTTAGCAAAAACCAAATTTTTCTATTTAATCAAAGTTTTCTACAGCACCTTGATGTGGCTGTAATTGCTCTTTTCAATCCAGCAGATGTTTGTGAGATTAGAGCAACAGTGTCAGTGTAAAGTATTGGGGATTTACCTGCTAGAATAGGTGCATGGAAATCTGAGTCATAAAATAGGTCTACTACTGAGTTAATATAGAGATTAAAAAAGAAGGGGGTCAAAATACACCCTTGTTGCTCTCCTTTCTGCATTTTTACAGAGCCAGAGAGGGCTCCAAGGGGGTTGCACCTCATTCTTAGGGTGGAAGATAGCACATAATTTCTAAGTCAAATGGAGGAGAGGCGCCTTCAAGGATTGCATTTTTTTTTCATTTATCCCAGACGTGCCTGGCTATTGAGTCAAAGGTTTGTTGGAATTGTTAGACGGAAAATCCATCTGGTTCAGTTCCAAGCTGGGAGAAAGGCACCAGAAATAAAATGGAGGTTGATTGGAAAGAAATGTTCCCTTTATTGATGAAGCAGAACTACCAACTACATGTGATTCAGGGACAGCTGACAAAATGGAGTTTAGAATGGCTGGGTTTTTATATCTTCTGGATTCCAATGGGGTCATGTAGGGGTTATGTAGTGGTCATAGCTGGCTCTATAGGCAAAAGAGGAAATGCAAATCCTAGGTGTTTGTCTGAGCTAATTTTATCGACCTTGTTTGTTGCTAATCTGAGTTTCTGTCTTGACCCAGTCTTTCTGAATGGATTACCAAATCTGCATTCCTAAAAGCTGCCTCCCTTAAGATTTTTTAAATTTATCCTTTAAGGGAAGTATTTTATCCTGTCTTTTTAATATTTCCCAAAATATTTTATTCTTCTAGGATGGGGAGGGAGGCTTCCTACAGAAGGAAAGGTACTTAGTGAGATTTTTTGGGGGGTACACAATGATATAAAACCAAAATATGCTCTACTTTGATATCCCCTCTGAATCCGCCTATTCATTTTGGATTGCACCCAGTCTTGTAATTAAAACTTAAGTGTTTAGCATACAATTTGCTACTAAAGCCTTGTAAAAGGCTAATGGGTCTATAGTTTCAGGGCTCGTTTTTTTCTTGCCTTTTTAATAAATTGAGACAATTATAGCCATCACTCTTGGAATATAACTGGCCTGGTCATTGAATGTGAACAGAGATAACCAATGAGAATTCTTTTTAATTAATTCAGGCATAACATAATCAGCAACAGGAGCCTTATTCACCTTAAGTGAGTCTATCAATCAGGATTCTCTTGTATTGTAACTGGTGGCCAATTTTGTGATTGATCCAGATTGATTTGACTTTCGCAGACTCTGCATATAGCTCTTTAAAAAATTGTTTCCAGTCTTGACTAAGTGGAGGGGCCAGAAATTCTTCAAGTTCCTTAGTAATATACCAAAAATGGGATGAATCTCTCCTCTTCACTGCTCGTATTAGTTTCCATCAGGATTCCTTTAGTTCCAGCTTTTTTTTTCTTTTAAAGGGATCTTATAATGAATCTTCAATGCCTGTAAACAATTTGCTCCTATGAAGGGGAATTTTTACTTTTTCGATATGCCCTGTCTATGTCCTTTTCCTTTGTACACACTTCTGGTAAAAAAAAACATTTCTTTTTTTTTCTGCTCCAGTTTCTGCAGTATTGTTTGACAAACAATGATTTAAAATTAATAATTAGCATTTCATACCAATCTAAATATGGTGCCTGAAGTTTCTTGTGAACAAATTTCTATAGTTTCTGGAGCTACCATGCTGTTGGCAGATGTTTTTGCAGTATTTTCATTCATTATATTCACAACTCCATTTTATTATTCTCAAGCAACAGGGGATAGATTGTTTCTCTTCTTACATATTTCCAATGAGTTGTCAGAGTTAATAATCAGGGGTGATGATCATTTTCTAAACATGCAACTTTCACCAACTGCTGTATGGGTTTTTTATTTTAAGATCATGGAATATATTACTATCCTATAATCTGTGGACTTTTATCCTTCCCCCCCACAAGGAATATTCTGCTGGAGAGTCTCCTTCCATGGAGCCATTGAGTATATACCCATCCAAGTATGCAATCATTTATCTAGCAGATGAACCTGCCCAGTTAGATTTTGAGTCCCTGACAGAAATTATTTAGAAATTGGATCTAAGAATAGTTTCTTGAGAAGGAGACAGACCACCAAGCAGCTGGGACCTTGTCCTCCCACAAAGAAGTATTAATCTCAGTTTGGATCCAACCACATGTCACCTCCCAGGAGACTTTAACCAGCCAGGAAGGACATAGATCTAAAACACGAATAGCTGAATTCACAGCCCCAAGAATCCTGTGTATTTCTTCAAGACTGAAAGGATGGAACTCCCTCACTCCATTTTTTTTTTAATTTTGAGAGTTAATTTGGTGTAGTGAAAGAGCTGGCCTAGAAAAAAGGAGACCGTGAGCTCTAGTTTTGCCTTGAAAAAACAGTTGGGTGACTTGGTGTCTCTCAGTTACTCTCTCAGTGCCCAACTCACTGCATCTCACAGAATTGTTTTGGAGAAAATAGAAGGAAGAAGCAATATTAGGCATGCTTGCTGCCTTGAGTTAAAAAGTCAGGATGAAAAGCCTACCCTCTTCCAAGAAAACCAAGCCAAATCATGCTGCAGTTAGTTTGATATGATGATACAATGGTTATTGGCCTCATTTGAAATGGTGATGAGTCTGCATACAGACAAGAGGTTGAACAACTGGCCCTGTGGTGCAGCCGGAACAATCTAGAGCTGAACACACTTAAAATTGTAGACATAAAGGTAGATTTTAGGAGGATCTCTCCTATTCTTCCATCTCTTACAATATTAGATAACATAGTATCAGCAGGAAAGATTTTCAAGTTTCTGTATTCTATAATCTCCCAAGATTTGAAATGTACACCTAACATTAGAACAATTGTTAAAAAGGCACAACAACGAATGTTCTTCTTGTGTAAACTCAAGAAGCTCAAGTTGCCCAAGGATACAGTTCTACAGAGGAATTACTGAATCTGTCATTTTCATCTCTATAATTGTCTGGTTTGGCACAGCAATCAAACATGACAGGCATAGATTTCAATGGATAGTTAGGACTGCCAAAAAAAAACAGTTACAACCAGCCTGCCTTCCATTGAGGACCTGTATACTGCAAGGGACAGTAAAAGGCTGAGAAAATATCTACAGGCCCCTTACATCCTGACCATAAACTGTTTCAACTCCTCCCCTTGGGATGTGGCTACGGGGCATTGGCATGCCAAAAACACTATAGACACAGCTTTTTTCCCCCTCCTGCCATCATCTGGTGAATGCCTAATTACCAAAGTACTGTCTTATGTCTAAGGATATTTACCCATGTAAGAGGGCTGTATTACTGTTATCCTTCTCTTCTTTCTTTTTACCTTCTACTAATTGTATCTTATGATTATATTACTTTGTTGCTTGTATGTACACTGATGCTTCTGCAACAGAGATAAATTCCTTGCGTGTCCAATCACATTGGGCCATTAAAGTATTCTATTCTATATGATGTGTTCAGCTAGAGTCTAATTCATCAGATCCAAGGGACTTTGTCCAACAGTTGTTCAAGGTAATCCTCAAAGCAACCAGATGTGGTATTCAGCAGGTTCTGGCCAGTTCTGGAGAACCAGTAGCGGACATTTTGAGTAGTTCAGAGAACTTTTAAATGCCACCTTTGACTGGCCCTGTCCCCCCATCTACTCTCTGCCTCTCAGCTGATCAGCTAGGTCTTCTTTTGTCATCCTGCACAGGAGAACAGAGCTGGGAAGCAGGTTAGTGGGGTGTGTTGAGGTAATTCCCCATTAGGAGAATGAGTGCACACAGGGAAACGTAGTGAGAGTGATGTTGAATAGCACACGACCAGCACACAGATACACTGAATAGTAAAATGTAGATTTTACTTCCAGTAAACGGTTAGGCAAAGTCCAACAAACAGTCCAAGTCATATACAGTTAAAGCAGTCAGTATTCAGTCCAGGGATAATCCAAAATCAAAGTCCAGTATCATAAACAGTTCAGTAAATAGACTCACAGCAATCTAAGAAGAACGATGATCAGCAACAGTCCATAGGGAAAAATGCAGGAACCAAAAACATCGACCAACAGAACATCTAGCAACTAACAACTAACAGCAACAAAACTAACAACCCAGGTTTCTGGCTCCATCTTATGGTCATTTGAGGAACCACACCCAATTACAATTTTAGCATTCCCTTAAAGAGACAGTATTAAATGACTATCCTGGTTTATATATTTCCAACCCAACTGTTAGGTGACTAATAATTCCTAACAGGGTGGGGAGGGAATGGGGATTTTGCAGTATCCTTCCCCTGCCATGCCCACCAAGTCACTCCCACAGAACCGGTAGTAAAAAAATTTGAATCCTACCTCTGAGAGCAACCCTGCAGGTGTTCACCCGGTCCTTGCCTGGAAGGACGTAGTTACTCATAACAGAGCTAGCTGATTCCCTGCAGATATAATGGTGGAGAAATCAGCCAATTTCACAGTTCTAAATGCCATAAATGCCATAAAGGGAGCCTTAATAAAGTGTGTTACTTGGTTGCTTGGTTGCATCTCTCTTTGTCTTCTCTCTGACTTGCTCCAGCCTGAACTGTAATTTCCCATCTGGCAGAAGAGGAAAATTATAAATTAAATGGGGACTAATCAAATTAATTAGACATAATTAATCACGTTAGAATAAAATCAAATGAAATCCTTATTCATTGAAACAATAGACTTTTAAGTGGCATTAAAAATTATCCAGCTTTTATCCCTATCCAGAAAACTTTGGAAAAAAAATGTCCTTTTTTCCTATTGTCCTAATTCAGCTATTCTATTTCGTACCAATTTTTAAAAAATTAAAATAAAATAGTAAATCCTGAGAAAAATGCATTTTTGTAGTTGCAATTTTTTTTAAGTTAAAATGATGGTTTTTTAAAAATTTAGTTTTAGTGTTAGGGGAAATAACATTCCCTTAGCGGAAGGAGAACTATTCAGTGTCAAAAACATCCAGTTAGTACAGAAAAAAACAAGGTAGTTAAAAACCTGGTCATTGGAATAAAAAGTCCTTGAAAGATTGACTTTAAAAGTTCTGAAAGCTGTTTTTGAACAGTTTAAACTTTAAAAGTTAGAAGTTAACAGCAGAGGAACCAAAATCAAGTGTTCGAAGTACAGGTTACTTACGACTTAGGAAGAAGAAAACGGAGTATGGAATGTACATGCATATTCTATGTATTCTATGTATTCTCAATTGTGGTTGTATCCTATTATCTATTCTACAGAACTATATATGTAAAACTGTAAATATATATAGTATCTATATCTATCCATCTATCTATCTGCATACATACATACATATATACAAAGATACATTCATACATACAAACACTATGTAATTTTGGAATTTCATTTCAAATAAAATAAAACTAACTTTTGTAGTATTTTGAAGTCAGGAAAATACATCCAGCTATTAGCACTCTCGTAGACTAGCGGTGAGTCTCACTGCTTCTCTCTAGATTTGAGCTATCCTTGGTTTTGAAATAATATTTCCTATACCATTTTGCCTTGTTAAGTAGGTATTTATACTTTGAGTGGAAAAGTGAGTAATGGAAACACTGTCAAGTTTAAGGTAATAAGTGGGATCCGTCTCTTGTTTAATTGTTCCTGTTATTTGTCATTCTGCCCTTTTGCTTCTGAAGAATAGGCAGAAGGACATTTGTTTGGGAAAGACAGACGCATAGCAAACACTGTCTTGAAAGAACTCTTCTAATTTAAAGTCTGCCCTCCCCGGCAAAAGCTGAAGTGGGGGCACAATTTCTCTACAAACATGGAATCCTCTTTCCACAAAACATTTGTTTGACGAAAGGAAAATCTGAAATGTATTACTAATAATGTATTGATAGAATGCTACCATTGTGAAATAAATGCTAATGCAATAATAAAAGCCCCTTTGATTTAAAACAAGAGAAAACAATCCGTCACAGAATATAGAACAATAGAGTTGCAAGGGACCTTTGGAGGTCTTCCAGTCTAACCCCCTGCTTGAGAAGGAGACCTTATACCAGAGCTCTCCAAACTTGGCAACTTTAAGTCTTGTGGACTTCAATTCCCAGAATTCTGGGAGTTGAAGTCCACAAGTCTTAAAGTTGCCAAGTTTGGAGAGCTCTGCCCTATACTATCTCAGATAAATGGTTGCCCAGTCTCTTGTTGAAAGCCTCCAGTGATGGAGTCCCCACAACTTCTGAAGGCAAGCTATTCCATAGGTTGATGCTGTAACCCAGGGGGGTCAAACTCATGGCTCTCAGGTCAGATGCGTCATGCGCTGGCCACGCCCACCCCGGTTTAGCGCTGGGGAAATACTCATGATAGATAAGAGGGCTGTGAAAATATTTACAGATCCCTCACATCCCAGACATAAACTGTTTCAATTCCTTCCCTCAAAACTATGCTATAGAGCCCTGCACACCAGAACAATTAGATACAAGGACAGTTTTTTTCCCAAACGCCATCACTCTGCTAAACAAATAATTCCCTCAACCCTGTCCAACTATTTACAAAGTCTGCACTACTATTACTATTAACCTTCTCATCACTCCTTATCACCCATCCCTTCCCATTTGTGACTGTATGACTGTAAATTGGTGACTGTAAATTGGTCGCTTGTATCCTTATGACTGTTTCCTCGTATGATTTGATTGCTTATTGTAACCTATGACTATCATTAAGTGTTGTACCTGATGATTCTTGACTCTTGACGAATGTATCTTTTCTTTTATGTATACTGAGAGCATTTGCACCAAGACAAATTCCTTGCGTGTCCAATCACACTTGGCCAATAAAGAATTCTATTCTATATGTCACAAGATGACAACATGACGCTGCGTGTTTGACACCCCTGCTGTAACTGTTAGAAATTTTCTCTTAAGTTCTAGATTGCTTCTCTCCTTAGTTAGTTCCCATACATAGTTTCTTGTCTTGCCTTTTGGTGCTTTGGAAAATAGTGTGACCACCTCACCTTTGTAGGAGCCTTCAAATATTAAAACAGTGCTTTTATGTCTCCCCTAATTCCTCTTTTCATTAGAGGTAGACATACCCAATTCCTGTAACTGTTCTTTGTTATGTGTTAGCCTCTGGCACCCTAATCATCCTTCTTGCACTTCTTTGGAAAGAGTGAAGAGAAGAGTAACAAGAATGATTACATGGTTCAAACTTCTACTCCTAATGTTTCACAATTTCAGAAATTGGATTGAAAGATTTTATATTCCTCATCACATGGTCTGTGAAGTCTTTGCTCAATTTCATATAATATGATGGCTTTACATTCCAAGGCTTATGCCTACCCTGGCACTCAGGCAATCTTGAGTTTGGGAAGATTGAAAAAGCAAACATTGAATAAATACAGTAGACATTTATTTATTTTATCATGTTTATAGCCTATGCAGCTGTGGGTAGCATACAATAAAAGACCACAAAAAACAAATATTTAAAAATATACCATATGAAAAACTCCATGGCAAAACACTAATTGCCAGAACCAAACACCTGGCAGACAAGACACACATAAAGACTGAACTATGCACCCTGACTAAAGTACTGACAGCTAACGACTTCCACAAAAGCAAAATCATCGGCTTGATCCACAAAAACACACTGAGACCTAGAAGATGAACAGACCTATGGAACAGCTGTCCTGCCCTACATAAGAGGTACTACAGACAAAATCAGTAAGATACTACACAGGCATCACATCAAGACTGCCTTCAAAACAGACAGAAAAATAGCAGCCATCCTTAGAAACCCCCAAAATAAAATTGACCTGGAAAACCAAGGCATATATGAAGCCCCCTGTGCATCATGCCCTGCCACATACATTGGACAGACCAATAGAAGAATAAGCACCCGCCTGGATTAACACAAAAATGCAGTAAAAAAGCTGGAACACACTTCCTCACTAGTCCGACACATGAAAGCCACAGGTCATAGCATTGACTTCAATGGCACCAAAACCCTAGCCACTATAGAAAACCCCAGCCACAGAATTATCAGAGAAGCCATAGAGATTGAAAAAAGACCTGAAAGCCTGAACAGAAGAGATGATTCCACCAGACTGTCAATTATTTGGAAGCCTGCACTCACAAACAAAAAAATCTCCACACCATAAGCCAGACAAAGAGCTGGGCACAAACAGATCCCCCCTGATACCTCCAGCTCAAACACACCCCAAACAGGCACCCAGATGAAACCCAGCTTCCTAATAAATGATAGCCGTCCATTTACTCAGAGCCAAGATGCACTAAAAGCCTCCAATAAAGGAACACAATGTTGCCAGCCAATCAAGACAAAAAAAGCCACAAAACAGACAGAATATATTAGAAACACCAATCAAGCAGAACACAGCAAACTCCAAGACCAATAAACACAGACCAAGACTCCCAACCAATCAGGATGAAGAAAAAACCATTCCGGCACAGCAGTAGGCTAGCCTCAAATTTAAAACTGAAACGGTTGTGAACGTCTGACTCACAGACAAACACTATACAGAAGTCTGATGATGACAGATGAGATTCTGCCGAAATGTTACTACAACTTTAAAAGCACAACTATAATGACGTGGGAAAATACGCGAACAAAGCTGAATACCATGCATATAGATACCCGCGAAAACTTAAGAAATATATATATATATATACATACATACATACATACATACATACATACATACACACACATACACACACACACACACACACACACACACACACACACACACACACACAAACACACACACACATATACACACACACTAAGAGTAGTGACCCATGTTCATAATCAGTGACTCCTTCTGTACAAGAATTGGTTGAGATATTTAAGCTTCATGCTTTGCTATTGTTGCATAAAAATACTCCTATTTGACCTATCAAGTGGTTACTGCCATATTTCATGATATAGGATATAATTGCATTGATATCATATGGGGACATCTGTTAAATAAATAAAACATCTATGCCTATTTTACATCTATTTTTGTTGGTGGGTGTATCGTGTGGGCAATCCATATACCTTTGTGTTATCATTTGCTTGGCTTCTGGGAAAACACTTTTTTACATTTTTGTATGTTCCAATACTCTCTCCTCTTAAGGGTACATCACAGTAGCTTAATTTGTTAGGACTCATGATCACAGAATCCTGAAAGGAGTACAGTTTTCTGGAGAAGTGGTCTACCATGACATTCAATGTAGCCACATTTTGTGTGAAGGCAGGTAAAATCAGATTCTACCAAAAGGTTACCATTTCTTCCTTCAAACTGTCTCCCCACCATTCTAGCCCCTCCCCAAGGGCCTGGCCTATTTTAACTGGCCAACTAGTCCTCATGGCCAATTGTCTGGTGGGAAGCCAATTGTTGCCTTCTAATTGCCAATAACAGCATGGCAACCCAAGGTGGCATTCAGCAGGTTCTGACCAGTTCTGGAGAACCAGTAGCGGAAATTTTGAGTAGTTTGGAGAACCAGCAAATACCACCTCTGACTGGAGATTTTACAGTATCCTTTCCCTGCCACGCCAACCAAGCCACGCCCACAGAACTGGTAGTAAAATAATTTGAATCCCACCACTGAGGGCAACCCTGCAATCTCCTCAGGTTGTTCAGCCAGCTTGGGAGAGATTGGCTAGAGACCGATCCAAGGAATCTAGCATAATTTCATGGATAAGCTCTGCTAGTAGGTGCAAGCTCTCTTGGTTTTATTCTCCTGCCTAAGGTTGTGCTGGGATGTGGATTTGTAGCAGCTCCAGTTGCTATGGGTACCAAGTAGATTTGAGTTCCATTGCAGAGATAGCCCAAGCACATGCTTTGTGTTCAGACCAAATGTTTCCAGGAGATCCTACAGGAACTAGTAACAAGATGCACCGAGGGACAATTCTGTGTCCAGGGACAACCTGCTAGTGATCCTGAACACTGGTTGCTAACCTAGTAAAGGTAGAGAATTGCTGCAGTTTCTCACTATTCCCTGCAAAAGGCAAGCCAAAACACAAAATATCTTAGACTTTTCATATGTCTATTTTTGTAACATTTCTGTATTTTATATTTTTATCTGTAACTGGGATGTACATAATTTTCCTCCTTTTTCACTGCAGGAATTTGGAGGAGCTTTAAAAACAACTCCAAAATGATCACATATGCAGGTGGGAGCTGGTGAACAAGAAAGGCATTCACAACATTAATGACAACTACAACAGTAATGTTGTTGTGAGTCTTACAGCCCTAACAAGCCATTCTATATCTGCGGGTGAATGGGGAGCAGTTCATTATAAAGATGGATAACAAAACAGGCAGCTCATTTCAATCTATTCTAAATGAAAAACCAAATACGGAATAAAAATGATGGAGTGCTTGATAAATGCTAAATTGGGAGATTTTATAAAATTGCTGTGATTACCAGACACATTTGTCTCCTAATGCATACTTATATTCAGCACTCGGTCTTCGAAACTTACATTATGCTAATTGCAAGACACAGCCATCTTAGTTTTCCCACCTCCTCTCCCAGTTCAAAATTAATCCTTAAAAAAGAAAATATGCTGTTCTTCTTAGGAAGATGATTAAATATATTCAAATTGCTTCTAGAATATTAAATATACTGAACGTGCAAGGAGAAAAAAAAAGACCCAATATGCATACTTCTCTAACTACTGTTAAAAAAAGACTGTTAAAAAAAAGAGAGAGAAAGAAATAGTACCAGGCTTAAAGATTAGAGTCACATGAATTGGCTAACTAGGATCCAGTAAGGATGTTTTACTGTAGAAAGAGAAAAGAGGTCTCAATTCCACTTCCTCTGAAGTCACCAGTGCCACTTTCCACACAATTCCCTAAACCATCTAGAACAGGATAGTGAATAATACTAGGAAGGAAGGAAGGAAGGAAGGAAGGAAGGAAGGAAGGAAGGAAGGAAGGAAGGAAGGAAGAAAGATGAAAGCAGGACATTGTATTCTAATACCAGTGGAATTATTCTATTCTATTCTATATTCTAAGAAGACTGGCCTCAACTTTTCAAGTGTGAGTAGGAACTATTTTTCAAAAATGCTAAGGATACCATGTTAGGGTAGAAGCTGCCTATTACCAATTGCAGATATTTGTAAAATGCTTCAGTGTCATCAATCACTGTGCATTCACATGAAACATGTGCCAGAGCCACTAAGTGGCAAATTCTGGAATCTGGTGGACCCTGAATATGGAAGTTTGTTATTTTATTTTCCAATGTATCTTAAAATTATATCCTATTGTTAATCAAATATAATACTTCTTTTTCTAAAGTCCCCCAAAACAACAGTCTTAGAGTGGCTTGAGCTTAGAATAACCATGGCTTGCTTTGTATGCCCTGTTAAAATTTAAATCTGTACTAAGTGTGGCTACTATGTTCATATGCCACAAAGGCCGAGCCAAATGAGAATAGACATAGACATGCATTATCCATGATAATCTGCAAATGTAATGCATCCTAGAATTTTCTAGAGTTGAAAAGAACCATTTGGTCATCTGGTTCAATATGAAGAACAGTTGCAGTAACCAGGCCTGGATAATCTAGTGAAGGACCTGGGGAGACTTGATATGTCTCATATCAGTGAAGGACCAGGGGAGACATGACATGATATTTCAGGGGCTGCCACAGAGAGGAAGGGGGGTTTCAAGCTATTTTCCAAGGCACCCAAAGGCCAGACAAGGAATAGTGGATGGTAACTGATCAAAGAGAGATTCAACCTGGAAATAAGGAGAAAGTTTCTGACAGCGAGAACAATCAACCCATGGAACAGAAGTTGCCTTCAGAGGTTGTTGGAGCTTCATCATTGGAAGCTTTTAAGAAGAGACTGGACTGCCATCTGTCAGAAACAGTGTAGGGTCTCCTGCTTGAGCAGGGGGTTGGATAGATCAGTGGTCACCAACTGGTGGGATGCAGACCACTGATGGTCCGAAGAAAATTTTGGTTGTCTGCAGAGAAATCTCACTCCCAGAGCACCCCCCCCCAAAGCAATTAATCCAGGCTGCATGGGAACACAAGGCTGCACTGCCCACATGGCCCACCTGCCCACTGGCTCCCACCTTTACCTTGAGTAGAGCCACGCAAGCTGGAACTAGAAGGTAAGACCAACGGTGGGGAAGGGAAGCGCCGTGCAAATGCAAGTAGCGTGGTGCTCCTGCACCTTCCAGTCATCTCCATCGCCGCTTCAGCCTGCCTGTGCCACCAGCCGCCTCTTGCTGCAACAGCATCATTACTTCGTCCTGGCCAGCAAGGGCTACACAGCTGTTTGCACGTTGCATCACCCGCAAATTTGCACATTACATTGCCAGCCCCTAGGGTGGAGATTTCCAACTCCACCACGGGCCAGTCCCATATTCCAGAGCTGCAGTAGTCACAAGACTGACCCTTTGGTCATCCTGGAGCAGTTCATCCATAGCAGGCTGGTGCACAGGCCAGTCCTGTGACTACTGCGCTCTAGAATATGGGACTGACTTTCCCACTAATGTCAGCAAGCCACTGTCAGTCAAAATTCATATTAGTGGTCCGCAGGGTTTGAAATTATGAGTTTGGTGGTCCCTGAGGTCCAAAAGGTTGGCAACCCCTGAACTAAATGACCTACAAGGTCCCTTCCAACTCTATTAATCTGTAACCTGTAGGACACTGTATTCGAATACCAGTGGAATAGGGAACACAATTTAGATCCAACTTTAACTGACTTAACCAGATTCGTTACCTTAAAAAAAACATTTTTTTGTTTATTACGAGTCTTTCTGGAAGTTAGGTTTTATCCATGCAAAGCCTGATCAATATATTAGGACTGTTCAGACTTATCTATTTACCAATACAAGTTTAGTCTACATATTGCATACAATTGATAGAATGCGGTTTTCATATTTCTTTAAGAGCAGCAGCTCCTGAGGAGTGCAATTTGGAATGATCACAGAATCATTTTGTATCAGAATGAATATATGGGGAATGTAGTCTTTTCACCGCCCAATTATGTGCATTTTGAGTCTCCTTCCGAAAATGCTTGCTTGTCAGTCTTTTGAGTCTAGGGCTTAGCTGCCTCACAGAACAATAAAATAAGATAAGAACACGTTGCCAGGATGAGAGTTGAACAATTGCTTCTCTTGCTATTTCCCTATTGCAGCTATAGTAACTTTAAATAGAAGTTTGAGATTTACATTTTTTTTCCCTTGTGAGAAATGGAAGGAAAACTCAAACTACCGTCCTGAGAACATTATAAAAAACAGAGAGAGAAAGGCTGGTTGAGCTTAAATGTGTGCTGTTGATACACTGTCTGCTGGTGCTAAATGTGAGCAGTAAAAAGATGGGAGGGTCAGTGGAGTGGCGCAAGGGACAAAACAGACATCAGGATTCAAAACCTACGATCAATTCATTTGTGTCAGATTTCAGGACACCATTCATAAAGATGGAATTAGCATCATGATGTGACTTGGATACAATTTCAGCTTGCAGTGGGTGATTTTGGCCAGAGGTGGGCTTCAAAATTTTTTAGCAATGGGTTCTTTGCTGCTGGGTGGGCATGGCCATGGTGGGTGTGGCCTAGTCATTCTCCTGCACCATGGTGGGGATGGTAGTGGTGGGATTCAAAAAATTTTATTACCGGTTCTGTGGGTGTGGCAGAGGAAGGATACTGTAAAATCTCCAGTCAGAGGTGGGATTTGCTGGTTCTCCAAACAACTCAAAATGTCCGCTACCAGTTCTCCAGAACTGGTCAGAACCTGCTGAATACCACCACTGCTCTCTGAGCTCCGGAGGCTTTCCTTGAGTCTTCGGGAGGGCAAAAAAGGCCTCCCCGGGCTCTGGAGGCTCTCTGGAAGCACCTTCCCTGAGCTTCTGCATACACTTACCTGCATCCAAAATGGGCCATGTGGGAACTCCTGGGAGGGGCAGGGTGGGCGGGGCTAGCCAGAAGTGGGATGGGTTCTCCAAACTGTGCAGAATCTTAGCTAGAAGTTCTCCCGAACTCCTGCAAACCCCCAGCAGCCCACCCCTGCGTTTGGCCCTCCCTCCACAGTCTCAAGATGATCTGGAGAAGGGACAAGTAAGGCATTTTAGGAACTTTCATTTGCTAGCAGAATGCTCAGAAGTGAAGATCCCATTTCCTCCCTTAATCCAGGACTTCCTATTCATATTTTAACAGATCTTGCTGCTTTCCACATGTGCCGCACTTATATGCTTTTATAGTCTTGGGCCCAGAGTGTGTGAATTGCACTCCTTTTCCTATATGGTCCATCCTTCTTGTTGAATGCAGATGGCATTGCATTAAGTCTGTAACTGCAAATGCAGCTTCTGAATAATTGATCCAGTTCTTAAGAATGTGACCCACTTGCTGAATTGAGAAGCCTAAATTCCTGGTTGCCTATTCTTTCTAAACACAGATCTTTTACCACGAGTTTTAATTGTATTTATTTGATTTCAAGTATTTAATATAGTCTATATATTTAATTGTAATATTTAATTGTATACTTCTGAATTAGGATAAGTAAAATGAAAAAAGGATGGATGGATGGATGGATGGATGGATGGATGGATGGATGGATGGATGAGTGGATGGATGGAAAGATGGATAGATAGATGCTGACATCTAGGATGGTTTTGTCAAAGGGCTATGAAGCCCTGATTTTTTAAAAATCTCAGATCTCAGAGGGTTGAGTAACAATGGGAAGGATTCCACAGATACTGCACACTGTTGGAAGAAGCTCCTTGGAAGCAAACTAAAGCAGCTTGGTTGCATGTTCGATGCAGTGATTCACATGTTCTTTTCTCTCTCATTCTCCTGAAATAAACCCTTCTGACTTCTTCCCCTTGCTTCTGCTCACAAAACTGGAAATGTAGCCATTGAAATCCAGCTTCTGTAATTGGCGTGCATCAGTTGAGTATTGAAACACTGCCTGGAGTAAGGAGGGTTTTAGTGCATAAATCAGTGGGAACCAGCTGTGATTTTCTCCAATTAAATGAAATGCTTATGTGTGATGTCACAGGCTTAGCCAGAAAATCAGAAAATTATATGATGGATGAATGCAGCTTCCTACTGGCCTATGGAGGGATGATAAAGGCACTTACTTGTTTTCATCAGGTGAGCATCATGCAAAAAGGATTATGTGGGTGAGGCCCTGTGGGAAACTAAGGATCTGTTCCCTACCAGCACAATTTACTAGCTGATCTAAGAGACAATATTGTGCCATAGCAAAACTCAGAACTTACCTGCTGCTACTACTAACCAAACTGATTATTTTTAGTTTTACCCCAACATTCAGCTAAAATCCTCTCCTGAAGGAAAGATTTGCCTCTGGCCCAGGCTGAATGAATTTCTGCTGTGCTAAGACAATTTTGAAAAGTGATTATGGTCAGATGATCTTGTTGTCATAGAAACAAAAATCATTTTCCCATTAGCAACATAGCATTTTCTAAGTTCATCCAACCATCACTGTGCCAATATCACAGTAATGGGAACAGGCTTTATATCACCTCAACAATGGCTGGGTGATGCTATAAAGATGCTATAAGTCACTAGAGGAGGAATGGTCTAACTTCATCAATTAATCTTCTTTTCTTGCAGACCAGACAAAAAAAACTTCTAAGTTGAAAATGTCAAGAGCCCTTTCTTCATGAACAGAGGCATCTGCCACAAAAGAGTGACATCATGATGCAAACCTGGCCTTTTGTATTTGAATCCAAATATTTCAGGTGTGTAAATCACGTAGATTGTGCCACAATGTCATAACGCATGCTTTGCCATTTGTCATTTGCTCTTTCCTCCTACAGATGGTCTCAACTTACGACCACAATGTAAACTGGAACATTCATTCCTAGGCAAGGTAGTAGTTGAAAGAGACCTGATTTATGACCTTTTTGTCTGTAACAAAAAGCAAAATCATCACTGTTGTTAAGTGAATCAAATGGACATTAAATGAATCCATCTTTCCCCATTGGATTTGCTTACTGGAAGCCAGCTGGGAAGGTTGTATATGGTGATCACAAGACTCTGGGATACTATCAACTATCATCAATACATGCTAGATACCAAGCACCCAAATTGCTGCAACAATAGTAAGGACAAGGACCGGTTGTTAGTGAGAGAGGATTGGGCTTTTTTCAGTGCCTTCAAAACTTGGAATGGTGCCTGCACAAATCATTGTTCTCCTCGTGCTTCTACTTCATTGTAAGGCTATGTTTGCAGAATCTGGCATGTTTGAAAGTGCAGATCTCCTGCTATCTCCCTTGCAGTCTGAGAAATCAAGAAATGTCCCTTCTGAGCCTCCATCTTGGCCTATCACGCAGCTGCAGACTGCACCCAATTTCTTATCTGATTGTACCCTAGGTAGCATTTCTTTGTGCCATTTTTGAAAGTCTTTCACTTTTCCATTACAGATCACTGTTGAGCTGAAGGACACACGGCACACCTTTAAATCGGCAGTAAATTTTACTATTGAAGTCTGATGTCTCCATTCCTTAACATAAGCCCTAACAAACCTTATGAATTTTACCTCATGAGTCTGTCCTTTGATTGTGTGGGAATCAGCCAGTATCAACTTGGATACAGCTAAGGATGATTTAGACTTCTCTCACTCATGGTCCAAGGAGTGTAGGAAGGTAACATAGCAAGGGGGGTTGGGGAAGCAATTGCTGGGGCATGTTTGCAAAAGGTCTTAAGGCATAGGAAATCTGAATTCCTCATGTACTCCCAAAGAAAAACGTATGTATTGGTTACATTTATTTACATGCATTCATTATTTATTATATTTATTGGTTATTCTGGTCATAGGAATTGGATAGATCTAGTCTCATGAAAAGAAGAACTAGTGGGAGACATGATGGCACTGTTCCAATTTTTAATGGGTTCCTACAAGGACAAAGGGATCAAACTATTTTCCAAAGCACCAAAAGGCAAGGCAAGAAACAATGGATGGAAACTAACCAAAGAGAGAAACAATCGAAAACTAAAGAGAAAATTCCTAATGGTTAGAGCAATCAACCAATGGAATAGCTTGCACAATAGAAGTTGTGGGTGCTCCATCACTGAAGGCTTTCAAAAAGAAACTGGACAACTATTTGCCTGAAATGGTATAGGATCTCCTACTTGAGCAGAAGACCTCCAAGGTCCCTTCCAATTCTATTATTCTATGTTGCAAGTGCCAAGAACAAAGTTAATAATCAAATTAGCTCTAGCAAACAAAATCTGTTGCACCCAAGCATCAACAAAATCTATTTGAAGAACTAACAGATTTTGAATAAAGTCTGGGTTTTGGAAGTTATTTGAGCAACACTTGAACTAATATAACTGTTTTTAATTATGGAATTAAACAGAAGGACAACGCTAAAGCTATTTGATTTCAAAGTATTTGATTTTATGCATGAGCAAATGTGAAGGGTTGTGGGTTTTTTTGTATGGCTGATGGCTAAAATCAGATCTTTGTTTCCATAGATATGTGGACAGCTCATGGAAAGTCACTTGCATAATGCTGGCTCCTGTACAAAAATATATGTTTGCTCTGTCAGGGATGATGAAATTGATCATCACAAACTCAGACTAGACATAAGAGAAATTTTTTTATTTTACTTTGTTTTGTTTTGCTTTGTTTTATTAAATTTATTGTAGTTGCCCACCCCAAAAATACCCTCAGCAATTTAAATTTTTAAGACCTAATAATAATACAGCTTTATGTTCCCATCTCTATTAAAAATAAGCAATCAATAATTATTTCACAGCTATTTTATATAGGAGTCGAAGGTAGGAACTGTGTGTGTGTGTGTGTGTGTGTGTGTGTGTGTGTTTTCTTAAGTTTTCGCGGGTACTTACATGTATGGCATTCAGCTTTGTTTGGGTATTTTCCCACGTCATTGTAGTTGTGCTTTTAATGTTGTAGCAATGTTTCGGCAGAATCTCATCTGCCATCATCAGGCTTCTGATGGCAGATGAGATTCTGCCGAAACGTTGCTACAACTTTAAAACAACTACAATGACGTGGGAAAATACCCTCTTTCTCTCAGTGTTACTTTATTCAGTTCTTACCTGTGATCTACCAGCATTTACGGTGAGAATTATCTGTCATTAACTACTGGTAAAGGTAAAACAAAGAATATTTTCTCATAGTTGTATAAGCTTTTTACTGTTTCTTTTTCAAATTGTGTGATTAATCAGAAATGCCTCAGTCTATTATGCCAGAGATCCCCAGTCCCCATTCTGAGGCCCAGTACTGTTCAGAACAGGGCCGCAGAAGTGGCAGGTGAGTGCCTGTGTGGAGCTCCATTCGCACGAGCAGTGGGCACTCGCAAACTCACTCCAGTTGCCCACTGTTCACGCAAATGGAGCTGTATGTGCTAGCCCCCAGAACTGCCGCTCACATGGAACAATTTCTTCTCCCCTCCACTCGCCACTGGTCTGCAAAGCCAGAAAAGTTGGGGGGGGGGCGGGGGGGCTGCATTATGCAACCTTTCAGTTTAAAACTTTGGCATAAATCCCTTCATTATCAACTGGACAAAATAAGACAGAAAGGAATTAAATCCTTATAGCAGTCCCCTAAGGCTGCTACTTGTGAACTCTGAGGGACAGAGTTAGCTTCCTTGCTGCATTTTTTTTTTAACGTAGCTTTGTAAGCAGAGGATGAAGCCAGTGAGCCTCCAAAATCTTGGCACCAGACAGACAGAAGGTGAAACTGATAGGACAATGATTTATATCTCCTATTTGTCCCAACAGGAGTGATTCACTTAAAACTTGCTACAAAGAAATACTGTATAGAAATTGGGAGGGGGGTATGAGGGTCCTCAAATGTAGACATCTAAATATATCTTCAAATGTGGTGGCATGCCAGGGAGAGGAGAGAATACCTTAAGTAGTGTGCACTGTGGGCAGCCATACTCCTGAGAGAAGGAAATTAAGCAGAATGCTATTAAAAAGGATGATTGCCTTAAAGCAATGCTTCCCAACCTGGAATTATCCAAAATTGGGTAAAAGCAATTTTTCTTTGGGTAATGACACACAAACCCATTACCCAACCACAATAGGGACATTTAAATTGACTTAAAGTGTTTTACCTACAATAGTTAGCTTTGCTTTTTTTTTTTTGGATAACCAGTTTTGGGAAACGAAGGAAAAAGTTTGGGAAGCATTGCTCTTATGGGAAGATGAGTGCTATAGTTACTCTGGAAAATCCATATAGTTTTATGAAAGATGTCCCCTTTCTAACCTGTGTCTGTCCATTTTGTGGCATCGCCTCTGCAGCTGTACTTGTTCAAACATTTGAGAAACTGACAGTGAAGGAATTAGCTTCGTTAAATGGAAATCTTGCAAGATTGAATGAGGGGGGCTTCATTTTATTAATTCTTTAGCAAGATTTAAAGGGAATAGATATCCTTGAAATCATTGAGTTCTTTCCAGGCAAATTTTGGTAGGATTGGATGTAAAATCTTGTACGCTTTGTTCTTCCATAAACTTCTTTTGAATAAGCTTTTGATTTTAACCATAGAATAGCACTTATCACAACTGATGGTGCAGCAGCTTCAATATAAGAAAATAAGAGAAGGAAAAGGTATTATGTGTGTTTGCTGCCTTGAGTACTTATAAGGTAATAAAGGCAAGATAAAATTCTAATAAAATGAAATGAAATAAATAATATTTGTGATTTGATCAGCTTAGGATGTATATCAAAGGATGCCCATGGGAGCTCTGGTTTATGCCAGCAGAATTTACAGAGAATTCTAGAAGGACTACAAGCCCACATTTTTTCTGGGGGCATTGCAGCCACAAATGATATCTGCATTGCTAAAATTCTCTCTGGAGGAAAGAGAGATCTGGAGATCATCTGTATGTAATCCAGAGAGCTGATTTTTGTAAGCGGACCACAGAAATGGTTGTTTCCAGAGCTGCTTGCAATCAACTAAGGGTCATATCTTTCATCATTCTCTGAGCTGTAAATGCAGTCTTTCAGGGACTCAAGGTTTGACCCAAATCTCATCTTTTTAATAACTTTGGAGTTTTCCTTTTATATTGTTCCTTTAAGATTGAAAAATCTTCAGAACCACATATCTACCAGTTGCTGGGTTGAATTCTCTTCAACTGGTTTAAAAAGCAAGAAAATCATGCTTTGTAAGATCTTTACTTTTTTTGCAATTTCTTGTAATATACAGCAAAGAGATGAGTTCAGAATTGTTTCTGCAAAATGTTATGAATGCCAAAATTTTATGAAATTGACTTAAAGAATGACTTTGAACTTAATTAGAAAATCCACTTGTGTAGAAAAATCTTATTTACCTATCAATTGCAAAGGAAGATTTTAAAGGTCAGTTACTGGCTACTTTAAAGGAAATGTTGGCTACTTTAAAGGAAATGTTTGATCTCTATTGGAATCCAAAGTTAACTACTGAGATGAACAAATTGCTCTGGAGATAACTGAAAAAGATTCTAAGGTGGATTTAAAAATTACAGCATAAGAAAGAGAAGGAAATACTACATTTACAAATGCAATTGGATGATCATTTAAAAATTGAAAAGGCCATACAAACAGATCAAAAGAGTGATATGGACTACTCTTTTCAACTGAAATATAACCAGATTTATTGGAAGTTATTTTGTGGAAGTTATAAGGGGACTTGGACGAAGATGGATTTGAGAAAAGAGGAAAAATAATAGAAGAAAACATAAATTAGAATTTTATGTATGAGACCTAAGAATGGCTGAAAGAAAGAAGGAAAAAACTGTTTTATATGATTATATTCAGTTTTTTTCTTCCTTTCTTCCTTTCTTTTTGAATCTGTTTTAATTGTTTAATTGTTTAATATAATCTACATACTACTAAAATGCTCATTGTCATGACATTTACCTTTGCAAAATAGTGCATCATAGGGAAATAATTTTTGAACTAAGGTGCCCCATATGGTCTGACTTATAGGTATGTCCAATATATGGCATGCAGAATTTCCAAGAGATTGAAATTTGGAAAAACTGTGGCTACTTCAGTACTACTGGCTGCTGTGGTCATGTGATCTTCTTTTTCAAAGTGGAAGGAAGGAAGGAAGAAAGGAAATATTTCAATGGCATACAGGTGTCTAGCAGTCCATAATAAAAATTATACAAAAAATTGTTTTTGGGCTATTAGTGCAGCCATGGCTGCCATGTCCACCTGAGATAACATATGGAAGCTTTTGAATACTGCAAACCACATTCAAACAGCTCAAGGCTTTTAGAGACCTATTATTGATGCATCACATTAAGTTATAATGCAGCTTTCTCTTGAATTAGTATGCACTGTAAATGCACTTCTCAATATATGCGACCAGGTATCTGCCAAGGTTCTAGTATAAAAATATGAATTAATTATAATAATCATGAATTTACTTAATAATCTTGGGAGAAGCAATGTAACAAAAGATATACTCTCCCATTTTAGAAATGCAAAATGTGCCACATGCTTTGAAGCTCATTTTTATTTATGCGTTTGTGGATGGCTTTATATAGCTTCATCAGTAAGCTTAGACCTTTGGAGAATAGCTGAAGATAAGTCCCTCTCTGCCTAAAATATAAAATTCAGTGTAGAGAAAGCTACTGAGAACAGGCTGGGAATCAAGTGAACCAGAAACAAAAAAATATCGAAACAACATATACCTGGAGAAGGAAATTAAGGCAGCAGCATGAAAAGATATGTCCATATTTTGTGTTTATTTAGATTTATTTATTTGCTGTACAGATTGCAATTTCCCTGACTATGAAATAAGTTATATTAGCAGCCCCCAACTTTTCTAGTTTTGCGGATCAGTGGTGCCGGCGGTGGTGTGGTGGGAAGAGGGGACAGTCCTGCACAAGCAGCGTGTGTGTGCATTTGTGCGTGCAGCTCCATTTGCGCAGGTGGGGTGATGCGCATAAGCACACTTGCTTGTTGCTTCCACAGCCTGGTTCCAAAAGGGCCACAGCCTAGTACTGGGCCATGGACCCGGGGTGGGGGGTTGGGGTCCCCTGGGTTACATGATTTTAAATTGGTGGTGGGCAGCATATTTAATTTCAGGCAAGGAAAACAATACTGCTAACCTGATGGGATCATAATACAAATGTGGATTCAGCAGAGTTTGTGTATGTGGGGCTGGGGGAGGAAAGATGGACTGAATGAATATTGTTTTTAAAAAATGTGAGCTGCAAAAATCTGGATGACCATGGATGATGGATAAAGATATGGGTGGACACCTTTATTTTTTTCGGCTAATTAGTAATCATCTGGAAATGTGTAGCCCAGATATGGTGTATCTCCATGGCCCTATTTTAGGATTTATAATGCAATTTTCTCATTACACGCCCGAGAGAGGCACTTGAATCCTGCTATTCTGTCTTATTCTAGTAGTGTACAGCAAGTACTAGAGTACATTGTCCCCTACCCAAGGCCAGCTGCCCAACTAAAGCAAGCAGACACATTTTGCAGCAGAGTAATAGGATAATGCCGGAGGTAGATGATCACTGTCATGACAAAAGCAAAGGCATCATGGGAGAAAGCAGTGGTAAACAACATTTTATGTATATTTTAATGTATATTTTATTGAAACAACTGCCTAGATAGACAAAATAAGTGATTATAGAATCCTCAGGTTGATCCGCACTCCCCATTCTACTGAGGAAGAGCTGAAGATCTTTTAGAGTATTAATGGTGTTGATAACATGACCAGATTATTTATTTATCAAACATGCTGCCACAATAAAAAAAATCACCCTCACCAGCTCATATAGGTTAAAGCCTTAGGGACATCTAATGGCTCTTGTAATGCAGGAAGACAAAATCTGAAGCTGCATAGACAGAATTATAGTTGGAACATGGATTGTAAGAGGCTTGAACATGGGAAGGTTCAACACAGTGAAAAATGAAATGAATTGACTTCACATTGACGTATCAGATATCAGCAAATTGAAATGGACTAGAATTGGTCACCTTCAGCCAGAAGATCATATTGTTTGCTCCTCAGGATTTGCTCCTCCTTTGCTCCAAAGGAGAAACCACATTGTTTTCATAATGAAGTAGAAAATGAAGTAAGTCAGTATTTGGGTACAACGCAATCAGTGATTTAGTGCTATTTCTAGATTTCACAGACCAGACTTTAATATGACAGTTATCCAAGTATATGTTCCAACCACTGATTTAGAAAAGAAATGGCTGAGTCTTAAGGCCATGGTCAATCTGAAGTTGACAGAACTGATAAGCAAGATGTGTTGCTTGTGGTGGAGACTGACTGGCATGTCAAATATTTCTAGGGTCCAGGAGACTGTGAGTTCTAGTCCCATGGAAGCTGGCTGGGTGGCCTTAGGCCAGTCACTCTCTTTCAGCCCAACCCACCTTATGAAGAAATTGTGGGAAAATAGAAGAAGGAAGGAATATTAGACATGTTCGCTACCAACTATAAACAATAATAAAGGTGGAAATAAAACAAACTCTCTTCCCACCCTAATGGTCGAAAAAAAGAAAAAGAAAATCCCTCCCAACCCTATAAAAGATGTTACTGTTGTTTACACACTGAACAACTGAGAAAGCCAAAAATACTGAGAACCTATACAAATGTGTACAACATAGATTATGAATATGTAATCTTGTATCAAGCTTTATGTTTTAATTGAATGTAAGGAAATAAATATTTTCGAATATGTTTTTATTTTATATTTTTTTGCAAAATAATAAGGGAATGCAAAATAAAATGCAAGAGCACTGCCAATTTTTATCATGGAGGAAGATAAACTAATCTTCATCTTTTAGCATCTTATACTGTGTTCTGTGCTGTCTGACACTTTTGGCAGCTGAAAATCCACATAGCTGGTAAATCATCATTTCCCTTCCTTCCGTCTAACAGAAGGCTGTCAAAATAGTTATGAACAGGTGGCTTGCCCTAATATTTGAGGCTCAAGGATATAGAGTAGAATAACTATATAATAATTATATCTTCTAATTCCTTTTCAACCCTAACAAAATGTTTCTACAACATGATACAAAGTGTTTAAAAGGATGATTCAGGACTGGTTTGAAGGATCAAAAAATTTATAGGGAATGAAAAAGAAAAAGATTTTTGTGATTTTTATACCACATTTTATACATATTTTGCACCAGTTTGTTGTAGTGATCAAGCTGCTGGCCCAGAAACCAGGTGACCTTGAGTTCTAGATGGCTTTACTCATGAAAGCCAACTGGGTGATCTTGGGTCAGTCACTCTCTCTCAGCCCAAATTACCTCACAGGGTTGTTGTGGGGGAAAATAGGAGGAGGAAGGAATGTTAGGTATGTTTGCTGCCATGAGTTACTTATAAAGTAATAACATAAATAAATATTATGATATTGGAAAGTATTTTTCATTTTATATTACCAAAGAGACAAGCCAATTCTCCTCTCCTCTTACTATTTATTTGCTTGATTGCTTCTAAGGTCCTTCAGTCATAGGATTCTAACAAACGCATATGGTTGGTTCGCATGCAAGATATTATGCATGTAATATCACAGTGAACTTTTTAAAGAGTTCAGACTGATCTTTTCTCATGTTTTCTCCTTTCCATTCCTCCATCTCCAGTAACACTTCCTAACCCTTGGAAGAAATAAGTCACTTATCCATGTTAGGCTACCAAAAAGACTTAATTTCAACTAAACACTTTTTCTGTGGAACAACTGCTACTTCTTCTCCTACCTTCTCCTGAAACAACAGCACTGGCTCACACTCAAAACTCCTTTAGTCCTCCCTCAATTTTGTTCTCAGAATACCAACAGAACTCCTTTAGTCCTCCCTCAATTTTGTTCTTAGAATACCAACAAAACTCCTTTAGTCGTCCCTCAATTTTGTTCTCAGCATACTTCCTGAATTAGTTTACTTTGTTTAGTGGACTGTTAGTTGTTCTTTCCTCCAGGAGAACCATAATGGAACCAAGCAGAGATGAAAAGTCTAAAGGACTTATTTCTGCTGGAAAACAGAGGTAATGTGTTGAGAACAAAAGGATAAAACCTTACATTCATTCATGCATTGCTTTACATTAGAGGCAACTTTGCATGGGATTATTTGGTTTTTATTTATCAGATTTATTGCCTGCCCATTTTACCACAGGATAACTCTATGTTATGCAGCATGTTAAACCATAATGTGGTTTGCATATTTGTGGATTAGAATGTTGTATTAATTCCACCACGGTGAGGATAATAAATAAAAACTAGCACCCTCCAGTTGTGTTGGGACTACATCTCCCAGAATCTCAAGCCATTTAGGGAATCTCAGGTTAGGCAAGGCTGCCTTAGAATAAAGAATTGCCTTTTCCAATTGTCATCTAATTACAGCAAATCAAGTAGCTGTTAAGGGGGCTTAAGCTCCAAAGTTGGCCCTGCTATGGTGCTGCTGTAGCAAAAATCACTGAAGGTCTGGGAATTCCTAAGTACTTTGCTGAGATGAAAGAAAGAGAACAGTTGGGGTAATGTTGAAATCCCCTCCCTCCCTTCTCTATTTTGCTGTGTTCCAAGCAATGAAGTCGTTTAGGGAATTTTGAGCCTCCATGTTGAATTACTGAATAATAAACATGATGAGTGGTTTAAAATCAAGATACTTTTTTGGAATAGATTACAACCTCCTGCATTAATTTTAATATTAATAACAACTCCAAGATAAACTCTTATTTAAAAAACAAATGGGGTGGATAAAGAAAAACAGATAATCCCAGAGGCCAGACAACAATTGCTGAAATATGGAAACATATTTAGGTTGGTGCAGACTTTAGGCTGAGTAGTAAGATGAAGAAACAATATATGAAGAAATAATAATTCCTATTTGACCAAGAACAGTAGGCAGAGGTGGTATTCAGCAGGTTCTGACCAGTTCTGGAGAACCGGTAGCAGCAAATACCACCTTTGATTGGCCCCAACCCCATCTATTCTCTGTCTTCCGAGTCCCAGCTGATCGACTGGGTCTTCTTTGGTTGCGCTGCACAGGAGAATGGAGGTGGAAAGCAGGTTAGTGGGGTGGGGAGGGAATGGGGATTTTGCAGTATCCTTCCCCCTGGAGTGGAGTGGGAATGGAGATTTACAGTATCCTTTCCAGAGGCAGGATTCAAAATTTTTTACTACCGGTTCTGTGGGCATGGCTTGGTGGAAGTGGCTTCTAACCTGATTTTCAGCTCTGTTTTCCTGTGCAGGACAACAAAAGAAGACTCAGCCGATCAGCTGGGACCCAAGAGGCAGAGAATAGATGAGGGTGGGGACGGTTAGAGGTGGTATTTGCCGGTTCTCCAAACTACTCAAAATTTCCATTACCGGTTCTCCAGAACTGGTCAGAACCTGCTGAATACCACCTCTGATCCTTCCCCTGCCATGCCCACCAAGCCATGCCATGCCCACCAAGCCATGCCCACAAAACCGGTAGTAAAATTTTTTGAATCCCACCACTGACAGTAGGGTGTAGAAAATATTCTAGATTTGAAATGTTCTGAATTTGGAACAACTATTTTGGGTTCTGAGCATCACCCAAACCCTAGATTTTGTATTGGGTTCAGGATGAAAGAGCAGCATTTCCTTATACTGTTTTTAGTGTTCCAATTCTCCTTAAATGACTTTATAAAATATACATTTCTTCCAAGCATGTTGAAAGAGGAGATGGTTGAAGTGGAAAGAGAGTCAATCAGACATATATTCCTGGACTGAAAATCAGTTTAGATGTAATATTAAGATACTCTAGTAGATAAAATACTGCTGTCTTTACATACTTTACGACGACAACACTAAGAGGTATGAATTGCCATGTAAAGCTGCTTCTCTCTCTACCCCGCTCCCTCCGTTCCTCCTTCCCTCTCGCAGGCTGTCAAATGTATTCATTGTATGCAATGTATGTGAATTATAAATACTACTATGCTGTGGAGTGTTCAGATAGCAAATGCAAGCATTCCATAACTTAATCTCTTCATCCCTACAGGTAGAGAAATACACTGCTCAAAAATATAAAGGGAGCACTTAAACAACACAATGTAAATCCAAGTCAATCACACTTCTGTGAAATCAAACTGTCCACTTAGGTAGCAACACTGACTGACAATCAATTTCACATGCTGTTGTGCAAATGGAATAGACAACAGGTGGAAAGCATAGGCAGGTAGCAAGATATCCCCAATAAAGGAGTGGTTCTGCAGGTGGTGACCACAGACCACTTCTCAGTTCCTATGCTTTCTGGCTGATGGTTTGGTCACTTTTGAATGCTGGTGGTGCTTTTACTCTAGTGGTAGCATGAGACGGAGTCTACAACCCACACAAGTGGCTCAGGTAGTGCAGCTCATCCAAGATGGCACATCAATGCGAGCTGTGGCAAGAAGGTTTTCTGTGTCTGTCAGCGTAGTGTCCAGAGCATGGAGGCGCTACCAGGAGACAGGCCAGTACACCAGGAGATGTGGAGGAGGCCATAGGAGGGCAACAACCCAGCATCATGACCGCTACCTCTGCCTTTGTGCAAGGAGGGACAGGAGGAGCACTGCCAGAGCCCTGCAAAATGACCTCCAGTGGGCCACAAATGTGCACGTGGCTACTCAAATGGTCAGAAACAGACTCTGTGAGGGTGGTATGAGGGCCCGACGTCCATAGGTGGGGGTTGTGCTTATAGCCCAACACCATGCAGGATGTTTGGCATTTGCCAGAGAACACCAAGATTGGCAAATTCACCCCACTGGCACACTGTGCTCTTCACAGATGAAAGCAGGTTCACACTGAGCACATATGACAGACGTGACAGGGTCTGGAAATGCCGCGGAGAAGGTTCTGCTGCCTGCAACATCCTCCAAGCATGACCGGTTTGTCAGTGGGTCAGTAATGGTGTCGGGTGGCATTTCTTTAGGGGGCCACACAGCCCTCCATGTGCTCGCCAGAGGTAGCCTGACTGCCATTAGGTACCGAGATGAGATTCTCAGACCCCTTGTGAGACCATATGCTGGTGAGGTTGGCCCTGGGTTCCTCCTAATGCACGACAATGCTAGACCTCATGTGGCTGGAGTGTGTCAGCAGTTCCTGCAAGACAAAGGCATTGATGCTATGGACTGGCCCGCCCGTTCCCCAGACCTGAATCCAACTGAGCACATCTGGGACATCATGTCTCGCTCCATCCACCAATGCCACGTTGCACCACAGACTGTCCAGGAGTTGCGGGATGCTTTAGTCCAGGTGTGGGAGGAGATCCCTCAGGAACCAATCCACCACCTCATCAGGAGCATGCCCAGGCATTGTAGGGAGATCATACAGGCACGTGGAGGCCACACACACTACTGAGCCTCATTTTGACTTGTTTTAAGGACATTACATCAAAGTTGGATCAGATTGTAGTGGTTTTTGCCACTTTAATTTTGAGTGTAACTCCAAATCCAGACTTCCATGGGTTGCTAAATTTGATTTCCATTGATAATTTTTGTGTGATTTTGTTCTCAGCACATTCAACTATGTAATGAACAAAGTATTTAATAAGAATATTTCATTCATTCAGATCTAGGATGTCTTATTTTTGTGTTCCCTTTATTTTTTTGAGCAGTGTATATATTTGCTGCTACTGTGTTGTTCATAAGCTTTTTTCAAGTGAATCCATTGCTGTTGCTTGCTTTTCACCTGGGCTCAGTTTTGTGGTATTTGTGCAAGCAAGAGGGTTTGCAAAAAGTCAGAGTGTTGTGCAGTTCTGTTGTTTAAAGGGTATCGCTAATTTGTGCCAATATTTTTGTAGGGTTTCCATTACATATAATGCGGTGGCCCTTGGCTAACAAACAATGGTTTTGTTTTGAGTTCCCATTGTTCCTTACAGTAGAATTGTCAAAATGTTTTCTGCTTTGTTTCAATGGAACGTGGGATACTTGAGGCTTTGGGAGAGGGGTTGCTTTATTCTGAGTTTGGAACAAAATGCTTTTTTCCATTTCATGCACACTTCTATTAGATGCTTATTACAGCTCCCTTCCCTTTCTCTAAATGGTGCTTGAAGCAGCCAAATCAATTCCATCATTTAAATGTGAAATACTAACACTAGGACCTAATCAGAATTAGAAGCTCTGTTTGTAAAATCTTTGTCTTTGGAAAAGCCCAACTGCCAACAATTTTTTTCCTTTTCCTATTTCCTATGTTTTTCAGGTAGCATGCAAGCGGAGGCAAATGTGATTTCCCAGTGAATGGAAGGCACCAAAGAAGTTTATTTTTTGTACATCACAGTGTGAACAGATCTAGTACAGGAATTGCTGATCCCAAAGAAGATGGCCAGCAAGGCTCATCCAAGACACATTGTTTTCTAAGGAATAAAACACAGAGGAAGGGACTTCTTCCCTTCTCAGCAGTAGGAAGACTAACTTGGCAACATCTTCTCTGACAATTGAGAAGAGCAGGTTGATTTAGAGCAGAGATCTCCAAACTTGGCAACTTTAAGACTTATGGACTTCAACTATGCTGGCTGAGGAATTCTGGGAGTTGAAGTCCATAAGTCTTAAAGGTGCCAAGTTTGGGGACCCCTGATTTAGAGCCAGCTTCCTGGGTGCTTGCTGGGGAATTCTGTAAATTGAAGTCCACACATTTTAAAGTTGTCAAGATTAAGTAACATTGATTTAGGGAATAGAGGCAAATGTTGCTCTGCCCTCCAACAGAAAAAGAGACTTAAGGTTTCACTGGTCAGCCATAGCTTGTTTATTTTTGCAATTTTTTTCTGCCATAGGCCACTGAGCAGCCAGGCTTGTAGGAATGGGTGGCTGAGAAAAATGGGTATCTCCTGCTGGTCCCTGTCTGTCCACCCAAGAGTGGACAAACTGCCTTCATAGTCCTGTGTTGCATCGCAAGGACATTGGTCCTTCTGCTGCCACTGTGTAGAAACTCCATGCCTTGATGCTACCCTTCCTCATCTCCCATGAAGAGCTCTGAACTCTTATAAAAACATTATTTTAAAAGTTATGAAAAATATTTATTTGCTACACGGAAGGAGCCCAACTGAGGTGACACACTGCAAAGGATGAAAATCTGGCTGGGGAAAAAAAAAAAAGGCTAAACAAAGAGGATTGTGGCACCAAAGGTCAGGAAAGAGAATTGGTTTACAAAAGGGATTTCATCTTCCCTCAAAATTCTATGGTTATGTATGTTGGGTTTCCTGTGTTATTTTATATACTGGTTTTGCACCATGCACGATGATAAAACGAGGTTGTCTTGTTTGTGGCTTGTTGCGTTGTGAGAACCTAGACCATGGAGTTGGTTTATGGTACAATCCGTCATGTGAAGCCAAGCAAATGAGTTAATTTAGGGAACCATGGTTCACTTTAACCACAGATTAGCATTGCTATCAGTGGACCTATGGTGTCCAGTTTGAACTGGCCATTATTATACGTGCTGAACAGGTCGATATTATATAGGCATAGTGTTTTTGTACAACAGTGCCCTTCTCCCTGTCCCAGGAACATATCCTCTGTCTCTGAAACAAACAAAAAAATATGGCTGAAGAACTGATTGTGAGGTGACCTTTTGCTCCGGCCCCTTTGTATAAATGCCCTCAGCGCTGAAGAAGAAACGGGAGCTGAGGAGAGTGATTTATCTTCATTTCAGACAGCTTAAGCACACGCCACACATAGCTTGGCAAAGCAATTTCACCATTGCGCAGGCATCCTTGCTTGTCAAAGGAAGCATTGTGGCACCAGCTATTTCAGTACTAAAGATACTAAATTTGCCACCAGAGCATACAGACAAGGGACAGAACGTTTTCCAGTTATTTGCTTCCTCAGGATATGACATTTCTCCCCTTCCTGCTGCTTCTGAAATCCACTCAGGATTCTCATATGCTGTTGACAAAGTATCTATCCAAATCCAGCTTTCGGTAGTTTCCTAGGCAACCAGCACTTGGGTACAAAAAGCCTGTAAACAGAATAAACCAAAACACCTCTTTGCAATTTGCCCCTCCCTCTTTTAATCTCCTTCACTCTTCTCACATTGCGCTTGCAAGCTGTGTAACAAAAATAGGAGCAAAAGAGTTCTAACCACTCCGTGTCACATTACATTTGGACTAGTTTGGGAGAGCACGTTTCTTCCATCCCACGGAGTCTTAATTTCAGCTTCAGAAACTTGGTGGGATCAGATTGTAACTTTTAGGCCAAAGGGCCCTTTTCCTTCTGAAAGACTCAAGGGCTCTTATACTGTCAGTCATTCCAATCTGCCCTTTCAGATCCTTCCCAAAGATTATAAACACATCAAACCCAATGGATACAAGAATTCCTGTCATAGCTGTGGCAGAATCTGCAGAAGATGCAATGACATTTCCCCACAAAGCTTCTGCTTTGATTTCTGTCAAGTTTCTAATTGCCAGTATAATGATTAGAAGCTTTGCAGGCAGGGATCCAAGGAAGTAGTTTATTTGGTATATTCCTAGAAATACAAAAACCTTTAAAGAAGAAATCTAGCCATTAAGTCTAGAATGCAGTCTTCCTTTCCTTTCCTTTCCTTTCCTTTCCTTTCCTTTCTAGCCACCCTTTTCTCTAATCTAATGTGATTCTGGACAGAGGAAAAAAAACATAGCATTCCACAATTATATAAATAAAGACATAAATAATAAATTAAAAAGAACTGACAGAATAAAACCTCAAAATAAAAATAACTAGCTGGCCCAGATGCCTGGAAAGAACAGGTCTTAAGAGCTTTCTGGAAAATCAGCAGTGTAGAGGCCAGTTTAATTTCAGGTGGTTGTGAATTTCAGAGGGCAAGCAAGTGCTATGACCCAAAAGCACTCGTGCTGGGACACACCTGACCACATTCCTTAATGGAGCAGACCTGAAGCATGTCTCTCCTTGCAGATATAAGGAGAGACAATCAGAGAGAGGCAGTTCTTCAAATAATATGGTCCTATGCCACGAAGGCCTTGATAGGTGTCAGCTCAACAAAATAGACCAGACTAAGAAACGAATGCAATTCCTACTTTTATTGTAGGAATTAGAGTGGCAAAATCTTGCAAGCCTGAATTTGCTCCCCTCTCCCTCACGTTACCTTATGTGAATTAGAGAGGGGCCTATCTGAGATCTTTAATTAAATATGTAGATTCTTGGCCTGGGCTCAAGTCCTTCTTACCTGGCTCTTGCCTTGCAGATTGCTCTTTAATGCCATCCTCCATGAGCTCTATAAAGCAGCACCTTTAATGGTTCTCTGCCGTTACTACTCATAGCAGAAACAAATTCAAATTTTGTACCTCTTTCTCCAACCTGTTGACATAATGGACTGGGTGTTTCATGCTTTGAGGAGGAAGGTTTAACACACGGCCATGGCTTTTGAAAGGGACCCGTCTAATCTAAGATCTTTGCTTCTGACTCTGACAAATCTCACCCGCAGGGCCTCATTTTGTATCCCAGAATATTCTGTAGATAATAAAACTTATGGACATCTGAAGGGAATTAAGAAATTCAGTTGACTAATGGAATTTTTTAATCATTCTGATAGAGATAAAAAGAAGTACTAAAAAGTACAAGTAAAAAGTGCACTAAATCATTGCAAGACACAACTTACAGATGCACAATCTGCCCTCTCCCACTCCTGAAAATATTGGCCCTATTGCCTTTTCTATTAATCTGATTTTCTTTATCCATTAAACTTCTGGGAAATTGAAAAAAATATAGAAGGATGACTCCCCACCATTTACAAGTTTCTTTCATATAAGCTCTGGCATAATTACCCATCATTGCTGGAAATGAATTCTGCAAACCTTCATGTTTCATTAATTTACATATGTGATAGAACATAGTCGCTGGATTGGATAAATTAACGAATTCCTTAAATTAAGCCATCAGACATTGCCAGGTTTTCTGGACAGACTGCAGAGAAAACTGCAAACCTATCTGCCCTTTTGCAGTAAAAATACAGCATAACCAAAGGCTGAGTCTGCTAGGGGTCATGAGGCAACAGGAATGTTCTTGCCAACTTATTTCAGGACGTCTAAGCTGCAACGTGTGAAGTGATTCCATCAGATCTTGGTCCATACATTATGATTCTTAGGGCTGGAACAGATTCATGTTGCTATGGATTTCACTTGTGTGGCAGGTTTCTAGACATTAAGTTTCAACATCTTTTTAATGTTACGGGCACTGGGTCCTCCCCTCACCCCTCCCCTTAAAAAAAAGAGTAGGTTTCCTGAACAAAAATAATTGATCATTCCTTTTTGGACTATTCCAGTTGCCCTAAAGTGTCACATAATTAAACAGTCCAGTGAGTTTAAAGTAACCATCCATGGTTGGATGACCTTCCCCCCAAATGAATTAATTTGAGGTATTTTTTGATAAAGGTAACAGCACCAATGTTTTTCTCAATGAAAATATGAAGAGATTACTTGCTTTGCCTGCAAAAGTATGCATGGGGAATGGGGTAGAGAATGATAAGTTTCTTTGAAGTCAGGGAATTCTTTCACACAAAAACGAAAATCCTTCCCCGGATAGAAACATGAAGAAGTGTTGGATTTTGGAACAGAGAAATAGGATATTTCAAATGCTCAGAAATCTGAAAGTGCTGTTCAGATCATACAAGAAGGAAACCTCTGGAAAAACTATTTGACTTTTAATTGGACAATGTGGCAAAAAATATTTTGTCTTGGTTCTGTGCATGACTTCCTACAATGTTACACAATGATTTGAAAGATGATTTGCGAAAACGATATTTAAGCAAGATGTCATCTTTTGTCACTTGTTAATGGTGTTTTTTCCCCCCTATGGCTAATGATAAAAAGATGATTCTAATTGTTTCAATTAAAAAAACAGATTAAAAGCAGCATCAAGTAGCATTCACATATCCGTTATGAGCGTCAGTTTCTGAAGTTGTTAATATTGATGGTAATCACCTGAGACAGTAATCAGCAGGCTGTGGTGCCTCTTAAAAGTAAGTCTCTCATGTCACCTTGTGGTCATATTTGGGAAATGCTTCTTGAGTTGTATTGGTTGCAGAGGGTAGAACTTTTTCAGAAGATGATTCAGATCTCATTGTTCCACAAAACAATTGTTTACTGAAATTGGTAAGATTCAGTATTTTCTCTGAGCTGAAGATGTAACCCAGATCTTTGTGTATTCTGATGCTTAGATGCATTTAATTGTGTACACTTTGCAGCCTGTGTTCTGAATTGAAATGAAGATAGGATTTACTTTCCTGAAGGGGAAGAAGTGTCCAGGTGCAAAGTGTTTTTCATCATCTGTTTGAACAAATGATGGCTCCACCTGATCCAATACTTTGTTTCAGACAGCAGCCAGACAGATGTTCCTTGTGTAGCATGAAGACAATGGCTTTCCATTTTATAGGTGGTCCTTGATTTTGTTTAGTGAGTTTGAAATTACAAAGGCACTAAAAAATGATGACTTACAACTAGTCCTCGTACTTATGACCATCGCAGCATAGTCACCTGATCAAAATTGGGGCACTTGGCAACTAGCGTGTATTTACAAGGGTTGCAGCATCCCTGGATCACATGATCACCTTTTAGAACCTTCCCAGCTAAGCTTCTGACAAGCAAAGTCAATAGGGAAAGCCAGATTCACTTAATGACCACATGGCTTGTTTAATAAATCTAGTAATTTTCCTAACAAAAGAAAGTCATAAAAATCAGGTGTGGCTCAACTGCCTTGCTTAGCAACAGAAATTCTAGTCCCCATTGTGGTCATAAGTCAAGGATTACATATATACTTGCCTTCTTTCGAAATGGTAAGCACTGCCATTTTTTCCTGTAGATGATAGTTGAACTTTCTCCTCCAACACCTGTAGAAGATTCCAGTTATGAAGCATGCCTTGTGGTTGGATATCTCTGGCTCCCTTTACTTCATCCTGACTTACCTTCTTACTTCTTCTTCAGAAGAAGTGAAAGCTACTCTTGGATTGTCCTATAGAGTTGCTTGCTATCTTCTTGAACAAAAGTGACATGGCTTTTCATAGCTACGTGTATATTTAATCAGGGCAGCTTATAAACACTTTCTGCTTACATTTTTTTCCCAATATAAAACCACTTTTAAGAAACAGAGGTACTTAAGGCTGCATTTTAAGCCCAAGCTACCACTTTCTTCCCTGCAATCTCTTAAAAGTAATTTTCAAATTATTGTGTTGAATTTGAACTGACTGAAGGACTAAACTAATATATAGGCTGGATACTTGATTTGAATGTCCTCTGTTTTACTATATTTTGATAATATAGTATTGGGGTGTGTGTGTGTATACATATATATAATGTTTGTGTTGTTACACAGGTATAAGCGTCCAATAAAAATGGCAATGGCATTGTGTTGATAGTTCAGGGTTCATGACATTATTGTGCAAATGAAGCAAATGATATGCTTGCCTTGATGTAAAAATGAGCCCCCAATTTGTGCCATGTCATCATACTCTACAGGAACTCTGAGTGAGTTGGTTGTTAACAAGATACAGACAGGACAAGTATTAAAACTGACCCAGCTTAAACTAAAATGAATTGGACATAGTAGCACTAATGTATTCATAAAGGTAGAGTAACAAGGACATCGCACTAATTAGTGCTAGTTACATTTCAGATCAAAAGGTGAAAAGGTAATTCAGAATACATTTGGGCATGCATGTAGCACCTGTCCACAACTCTTTAAAGCAATTACATCTTTCCCTAAGATTGCGCTGCTGATACAATCCTGGGAAAAGTACAGTTGCTTTAAGGACTCTTAGATGAGAAATGCTATGTGAGCACCCCTACACAGCTTTTTCAAGCTTCATTCAGTGTGTGATGGGTTTTTTTCTTAGAAACTCCAGCAGCAAGCAGTGGATGGGTCAAAGACAAAGCTTGGATAGGTAAGTTGCTTTTTTGCAATACAAGAAGCTCCCAGAACAAAGATCACTTACCACAAGATCTAGAAATTCAGCTTGCTGTACATAACAAACCCAGGATGTGAATCTTAGATAGCTATCTCCCACCTTACATGTCAGGGAATTTCTTGTTGCTCTTTTATTTTTTTTGCCTTTAGATGTGGAGAGGCACCAGACTGCTGATTAAGTTCTTATCTTCATTTTTTTGCCTTTTGCACCTCAATGTATATCAGTCTGTTTGTTCATGGAAAAACTGTCTGTCCATCTGCTTGGGGTGGAAGAGGAAGTTAAAACTCCTTAACTTCCAATTGTTGTTTTTTTCCTTAACAAAGAGAGACTGAACGACCATTTGTATGAAATGATATAGGGCAGTGATGGCTAACCTTTTTGTTGTCGCGTACTGAAGGCTCACATGTGCATGCCTGCACCCATAATGCAATGCATATGCAAACCCCCCATGCTCCCCCCGCCCCCCTGCACATGCGTGCAGGACTCCCCCATGCTACCACTGACCCCCTGCACATGCGCACACATCTCCTGCATGTGTCCCACCACCCCACGCACACATGGCAAATACCTGAAAATCAGTTGGCTGGCGGGAGGTGCGTGTGCTTATGCGCAGTGGTACTGAGCTGGGGCGACGGCTTGCATGCCCGCAGAGATGGCTCTGCATGCCACTTCCGGCATGCATGCCATAGGTTCGCCATCACAGATATAGGGTCTCCTGTTTGAGCAGGGGTTGGACTAGAAAACCTCTGAGGTCCCTTCCAACTCTATTATTCTATGTTCCAAGAACCTTGCCTCTCGCTGCAGTCATCTCCTTGTCTGGAAGCACCTGTCAACCATTTTTAAAAAAGAATGTAAAGATACTGTATGTTTAATACCAATTGCTTAGTGTTAGAAAGGATCTTGAGAGATTTTCTAGCTCAGCCCTTTGCTTAAGACAAGAACCCTCACATAAACTCAGACAAATGGCTGTGCATTTGTGCTCTTGGACTATCTCCAGCTTTGCCTTCTTTGATCAGTGGGAGAATCAGTAGCAAACAATTGGAAAGGAAGCTGAAGAGAGGCACCCAGGGTTTAAAATGATGAAAAGTAACAAAGAGCTGGGGGAATAGGGTGTGGAGGCCTGGCCTTCCAGGGAGAAATCCACTCTACTCCTATCTAATATCTATTTCTATCTCTATATAAATATTGCCATATTTGCACATTTTAAAATGTTTGGGAAATCCTGGAATGCAATCTACTTGCATGTAGATTCTTGAGGTTCTTATGGATCTTGACATATTGCTTTTCTTTAGAAGTCCTTTAGAGGGCACCAAATCTGTTCCTTGTTCGGCAGCTGAAGTCGACAAATCAAGAAATAAAGGTCAGGTAACAGCCCAGGTGGGCGGGTGGGCAAAAACATCAGCAGACATAGAACCGGTTCCATGTCTGCTGCTCTTCAGAGCTACCGGTTCTACAGAGGTGGACAGAACCGGTAGAAACCCACCCCTGCACCAAATGAATGCATGGGTACCAAAGACACATACATGGTCCAACCCACCGGAGTACAATAGTCAATGTTGCTAGGAATCAACTTTACTTGTGTACGCATTGAACAGAAGGCAAGAACTGCAACTGAACATGAAAAGGAAATTTTATTAAACATGTCTACATAACATGAGTTGGAAGTTCATTTAAAAGCACAGGGAGATGTTAAGACAAGTGGTCAAAATAGAAAGATACTACCGAATCATTTATTTATTTGGCCACTAAAAGACAAAACAGAATCTAGTCAGTGCACCAATGCTTCAGTTCTTCCTGCTCAGCAGGTCGAGCAGTAATCATTCCATGTGCCCCATGGAAACATGGGCAGAATAGTTCTGGCAATATTAAATCATAATAGTAATAATAATAATAATAATAAATATTTCACTTGGTGCAGGCAGTTATGTCTAGGAAGGAAAACATAATTGTGTACACAGTTTCTACATGTGTTACAGCCCAACAGTAGGAATCTACATCAAAATATTTATTAGAAGGAATTTGGTCCGTACTACATCACGTTTTCCATAGGGTAAAAAATAAAGTCCATCTATAGACATTAAGCACCAGACTAACTCATAGCCTGGCTGAAACCTGCAAAATGTCTATAAGAAAAAAATGGATGGCTTAGATTTCTTGGTTACTTCGTTAGCATAATTACGAGCAAACTGTACAAGTACATGCAACATACAACCTGGCCTATGTAGAACTAACATACATTATTAAATAAACTCTTTTGTTTCTTTCCCCCCGTTTTTCTTTTCCCCTCCCCCCTCCATTTCCCCCTTCCCCTCTTTTTCTTTTACAAAAATGTACATGCAGCTTGGAATAATTCCTGGTCATGCTGCTCTATTTTGTGAGATCACCCTAAAAGGAACAAAAACACCTCAATGCACCTGCATATTCTACAGGGCATTTTAAAGCACATTTACAAGAAAAACAAAAACATAAAAAAAATCACAATGGATTTCAAGGCCATAAAGAATCTAAATCAGCCTCAACCAACCTGTTGACTTTCGGTTTCTGTTGGGACTAAACTCAGCATATTCCTAGAGGGTTGCAGTCCAAAAACATCTCAAAAGCACCAGGTTGGGAAAGGCTGACTTGAATGAATAAAATGTAAGTATATTTATTCTTCTTCCTTTAACTATACCTCTCCCCCCCACCCCACCCCCGACCCACGAGGTAATTTTGTTTTAAAACAATCAAGCTTTGTGCTTGCATCAATCTCAAAGATATGTAAACTGAAGTTTAAAAAAAGCATTCATAAGTGCAGAATAGTTCAGCTGGAATTTTCAATGACAAATAATTCTCAGTGAAATAAACATTGAAACGGTGATAAGAACTTTGATTTTGTAAAGTTACAAATAGACTCAGGGTCCAGATGGATTTAAAATTAGATTTCTGAATTAATTACAAGAATTCTTTCTGATGGAAAATACCTTTATTTTGAATTCTTTTTTAAAAAAAGAAACATGATAGGATGAGACTTTGAAGATTGGATACTAGAGGAAACCAGAAAGAACTGAAGATTACAGTTAAAGAACACTTAAAATCAACGTATTACTGCAGAATAAAGGAATGTACTTTAACATTGGGCATATTGAATGTTATTTTTGAACAATGGATCCAGCAGTTAATTTTAAGAATGTCTGCCTCAATAGACAGACTGTGTTTGAAAGATGTCATGGAAGAGGAACATGTTTTACTGGAAAAGATTGAAAGTAGATTTAAAAATGAGAGGCTGCAAGAATGTTATGGAAAAAGATGTCATACTGGAGAGACTTGTTAAAGCTTTGAAAAATTTTGTGAGAAGGGACAAGAAAAAGAAAAGAAAAGAAATCAAGTTCTAGGGTATTATTTGAAGGGCCTAAGACCAAGATTATTAAAATAAAGGGAAGAAATGGTTTATCTAGTTATCTGTGGCAAACCTTAATGGATCAGACTTGATTGATGAGGCTTTAAGGATTTTTTCATAGATAAGAGATGGGATGTGGGAAAAAGAAATCATTTGTTGTATTTTAAAGAAGATAAGTTATTAAAATTGTTTATACTTGTGGTAAAGGGGAAGTAATTCTTTAATATATTTCTTTCCTTTTCTTTATCATATTCCTATTTTTCTCTTTTTTATTTTCTGTACTTTCTATTTTTCCTTCCTTTTCCTATTAGTTTTTGTCTTTTTAATTGTAAATTTGAATAAAATTACTATTAAAAAATTCAGTGGAAAATTGAACAATTTATACCAAGCTCTAAAAGGGGAGAGCTAAGTCTTTTCAAAAGTAACACAAGAATTCAAACATTCTAGATAACAATACAAAGTTTTAGATGTTCAATATTTTCCCAATCAATATTTATATGTATATGATATGATTCTAATGACTTTTCTAATGAGCTCTGGTAGAACAATCACTTTACAAAAATGATGGCCAGTATATTAAAATTAAATCCAAAGCCAAGCCAAAACTTGTTGGTTTAAAAAAAAAAAAACAAGTCTGTAACAATAGATGCAGCTTTAGATTTCCTTCATGCAAACTCTTAAAAACAGGAAAAAAAAACCCACCTTGATGCATAATGCAAATATATTCTGTTTTTACAACAGTAACAAGCTGTAATAAGAAGCAAAAGTAAACCGTAAGTTGGCCATTTATTCTAGTTCCCCACCTGTTAATTAAGATTGTGGACAACCAGAAAGGAGGAACAATGGGACAGCTATTGGCATCGCAGGATTGCAAATGAACACTTTTCAGAGATGCTTACAGAGATATACTTCAGCCCTTTTTGTTTTTGTTTTAGAAAAAGAAAGGAAGAGTCTCTGTTAGCATCAAGAAGATTTTTTTTTTTTTTACAAAACTGGCAGGAGAACATAGAAAAAAGAAGTAGGAGAGGTAACAATACAGAAATATCAGGATGTTAACACTGCTTGTGGTTTCTGCTGAGAAACAAAATGGGACGGGGCACTGCTGAAGAATGGTAGTTCCAGTTGAATCTCAAAAGTCGTCCTTCAAATCCTGATTAGGGTAAACGTCAGGGTCATTTTGCTAGATGGATTGACTATATTTTCATATACTGCTTTGCTCAATCAATTTAAGCTGTCTTTTTTTAATACCCAACTCAAGACATATTTTTGGATCAACTACTACAGGCAAAATTGATGTGATGATTGTCTCTTTTCAAAACTGTTCCTCGTTGTTGCAAATAGCTATTCCCCTTCCCACTGATTGCCTTGAGTGACACTGAGTTTGTTAAGAGAACTCCTGCTTGACGTTCGTTAAGATCGAATACAGGGAGGCCCAGTTGAACTTTCCAGAGATGACTGGGAAGCCCTGCGAGTCAGAGGAGTCAATGTTGGATCCACCAAGGAGGAAGGTGGAAATAATTTATACCAGCCTATTACCACACTGGATAAATCAAGTTCTTCTAACAAGATCTGTGCAACTCCCATGAAACACTTGTGATCCATTCGACCATAATCTCCCCATACTATCACCTGCAAAGACAACAGGCAGAATTAATGCTTGCTTATTGACTTAATTATTTAATTATTTAGGCTTACATGGGGTTCCAATCAGAAATGACTCTGATTGACTTATGTTCCTTATTACAGTATTAAAATGCAATCTGGACCATACATTTTAAAAAAACCACACACACAACAATACAAATCATAAACTAGATCTTTATCACCTTCTGGGATAGTAACAGCAAAGGACCACTTGATCTGCAAGGCTATTCTGAGATTACATCTTGTATTGTATATTATATAAACTGGAGGCAATCACTTACTGGATCCAAAAGAAATCCTTTGGATTTTAAAACTTCAGATTTCTTCCAGCCAAATCACTGTATCTCTCTTTCTTTTCGTTTCCTATAACTAGAGATCTTTATTCTCTTTTGTCCCATGACTCAAATGGGTCACTAATCTAACTTCATTAAGCTCTAAGACCATTTCCTGTCATTGATGAAACATCAACTATTCTACCCATTTTTTGTCGTGTCATTCACCCAAGAAAGGACAATCTTCTAATAACTGTTTCGATATACTACTCTATAAAACAGTGATACAAAATTCATTTATTTATTGTATTTATACATTAAATTTATTAACCACCCATCTCCCGCACAGAAGGGCTCTCATATTTTCTGAGCTGAATTTAGCTCTAACTATGCCGGAGTGTTCGGTTTTTAGTTGATATCATTGATAGTGATCATAGGCTGCACCAAGATAAAAGTATCTACTGACCTGAAGGACTTTACCATGTGAATTTTCATCGAAAACCAATGTCTGTTGGTATAAGGGATCAAGGGTTTTCCTGGCAATCCTTGTTTTCTTCTTAGCTACACATGCCCCATTTTCAAGCAGATACACTTTGACATATGGTGCTACAAAATATAAATATGTCATGTTTTTACAACTTAAGTTAGTAACTCCCTTATTGTAAGGCATTTGTACTGTAATAAGAAATTAATTTAAATTACCACCGTGATTACGAAAACAGCAGTAGCAACTGGTAAGTTACAAAAAAATGTAATGAACCAAACATCTAGAATTCTCCTCTAGTGCACACAACATCTTATGGCAGTATAAATCTGTTATAACTCTCGGAAACTCAAATATATTTTTAGTTATTGGCATGGTCGCATGAGTTATTAAGATTTACCAGGAAAATATTTGGACAAAAGCATAGGAATATTCTGTATGCTTTAATCCTTAACATTTCTACTGAAAATCAGAAAGGTTAATATAAGGTTCCACCTACTGATTGTGGATGGATATAGATAGATAGATAAACATACAGATAGATAAATAGATCTTCAATAGTGTCTGATCATTAGATCAGGACAAGTCTCTGCAATTTTCATAGCATGGTTTTTCAGAAGTTGTTTGCCAGTGCCTTCTTCCTAGGGCTGAGACACAGTGACTGGTCCAACGTCAGTCAACTGTGCCCAAGACGGGACTAGAACTCATGGTTTTCAGATTCCTAGCCTGATGCCTTAACCACTACACCAAACTGACTCTCATGTCTCTCTCTCTATCTCTTTATCATACAGACAAATGATCAATTATGAATTAGGAAAGAATGCCTAAGAGGTAGCAATCTTCTTGCCAGTATTTAGTGTTTCTTGTTTTAGCACAAAAAAACTCAGCTAGAAAATTATCCTTTTTCCAATAGGCATGTCTGAAATAGTTTTCATTGTATCAGGGATTCTTTTCAAAGATTTGAGCTTCTTCTTGATAGGAAATGACAAGTTACTGACTTGTGCAAAAGATGAGAATGGCACTAAAAACTTTGGTTACTTGGCTTCAGGGCATCCCTCACTTGCTCTGTACACTTCTTAATGATGCTGGAAATGTGTATTATGCATAGTGTATTGCATCAGAATATTTCTTAAATTATGATAATCTTTTGTGATCTGTTCTATGAGGAAGTACACAGGGCAATCCTATATGTAGCTAAGTCTCATATAATAGAATGAACTTTATTCTTATAATAAAAAACGCATTACAATTTAACTTCTTATCTACATCTGGCAACATCTATTGGATTTATAGCCAGTATGATGTGTATGTATAGAGAAATTGATGAAAATCATAAATCAGATTTAATCATAAGTTGTTTTGCCTGCTGAAGGGACAAGTGTTAATAAAACATATGGTTTTATACAATCATATTTGTCCAACCCCAAATGGTTCATTAGGTAATTCTGTTAAACAGTGTCATGCTTATTATACCATGATCAAAACATTGTAACCATCTACCACATTTTATGATCTTGGTATTAGTATTTGGAGAATCAAGTATTAGGAGTATTAGTATTAGGAGAATCAAGTAAAGCTCCCTCCCCTTACGCACTCTTTCATAACTTCTCTAATTATTCTTGTAGCAATAATTATAGGAGATATGATGTTTGGGTATTAGATCTGTCATTCCAAGAATGGCCATGCATGGCACTTCCTGAAAAGGTTGACTTGGTGGCCACATCCTTGTGATTGAAGCCCACACAGCACACACAAAGGATGGGTGGGTCTTCCATTGTGCATTTGCTGCCACCATCTTGACTTTTTGGGCCCCTTCTGACAGATGCCCTTGGATATATACAACAGTTCTGGTGCACAGAGCAGTGCTTGAGTGTTCCATCCATATTTTGGAACACTGAATTCTTCACAGCTATATGCCATATGCACAGTCTGAAAAATGTGGACCCAGATGGCATCATCAAAGTTTGGCTAGGTAGAACTTTTCTTACCTGGGGTAGATTTAGAGCCAGGCTTCTGTATTAGGCCTCGAGCTCTAATAACTTCTACTTCTAACTGTCCTTTCTTATCCACCATTCCGATCTGAATATCTCCTAAGACAGAGATAGAGTTATCATATTAATCGAAGGAAGGAAGGAAAGAAGGAAAGAAGGAAAGAAGGGAGGAATTAGTTTTATACTGTACCTTAAATTGTGCTATTTATTATTTTATTAAGCACTTCCATCCTGGCTTGCTAAATTTTCTACCTTTTTTCAATTGGTTTAACTTACATTTTAGCTAACTGGCACAATTTATCTTATGTAGTATGCAATTTAGTCTAACATCAAAGACATAAACAGAACAATAGATTTAAATGTAATAGCCTCAGTTGACTGGCAATAATAAAAATGGCAGCCGGAAACACTTCAGAGAACACGCTCCAAAGTCATGTCCTGCCCTACACATTTTTAAAATCTGTTTGGTACCCACTGAGCATCAGTAGAGGGTGCAACAACAGCTTAAGAGTTTTTACAATTAGAACAAGATTTATATCATTGGCATGTAAGAGAAGTTTCCCAAAACACTTCAAAAAATAAATGTTTCAATTGGTTTTAGAATCTCTGCAGAGCCTATTAAAAATTAGAAGCATAAGTAGTGGAACTAAAATATCACTGGGAAAAATAAACTGTTTTCAACCTAAGTCATACATGAACTATTTGTAGAACTGCATTGACTAAAACCCAGCAGGTGTATTATATACAACTAAAAAATCAAATCATCATTTATAATACAACTGACTCAATAATTGCTCAAACATAGCCAATACATCTATGAATGAATAAGGAACATTAGATAGAAATAAACAAAATCTACCCTAAATAAAAATACAATAACAGCTAAAGTTGAGGCCAGGTTCAATTGTACTCCTGTTCAGGAAACTTTTTTAAAAGGCTGTTCTTTCTACTTCTGACTATCATCAAGACAAAATTGTTGGCATCAAGTGAGCAATTTTGTAAGAGAAAATGACCTATTGGTAGATAGTTGATGTTCACCTGCTCGAATGTTTTTGCTAGAGTGTGATTAAATATTTACACCAATAACAAAAACCCTAATTAAAAAAGGAAAATAAACCTCGGAGCTTTGTAGTACAATCTGGTACAGAGAAATATTGCAAAAGTCACAAAAGGAACTCAACTCACCTGTTTCAAATTACCTTAATAATTCCTTTTATGCAATTAATTTATGGTCCATGCTAAAATATTTAGGAACATCAACTTACTACATACACTACAGAAATGGCCCAGCACATAGCTATACATACAGAATGGATGAAAAATGGGACACATTTTAAAAACTGCTTAATCAGATAAGGATGTGACAACCCTGCTCTCAAACAATACATTTTTAAATGGCTAATCTGTTTTACAGGTAAAAGAAATCTACTCTTACCCATGGCAGGAGTTGCTAAAGTCTGTCGTCCCACTAGCTGAGCCGGTCCAAGCCCATCTAGAAAATCACTGAACTGGCTATCAGCACCCAGTCGAACTCCAGGAAATATTAAACTATAACAAAAACACAGTAGAAGGGCTAAAAAATAATTCATATTATCTGGCTATTATTTTGGCATGACTCTTTTTTCAAATGTACAGCTATGGATGAAACCTATGAAATATAGAACACATTGCCATTTTCTTGAACCTTACTCTTTTTGGAAAACTTACTCATTTCTGAAATTGTCACATAAGATAGGACAATATTAGTTCTATGGAAACAGAACCCCACTGTAAATGTTGAGTTCAAATGAAAACATCAGGTATTCCAAACTACAATTCCCACCATGTCCAGACAGCATTCTGGATATGCTGAGTCTAGATAATTGTAAAGACAATAAAGAAATATCCCCATTTTTTTTCTAGAAGCTCTGCATGTCGATTGTTCCCTTGGTCTCAAAACAGATGGGGGGAACCCAAGATCTTAGGCATGGTAAAAAAATGGTGTGCACCCATTCCAGTCCCAAAACAGCCGGGGAAAACATTCCTTCAATTTTTTTTATGTTCTTTTCAATACATAAAAGTACCCCAAATTTGGTATCCTATCATGACAACATTAGCAGATTTTGGCAACATATTTAGGACCAAGGGCCTTATTAAATATGTACAGGTTTGGATTAATACAGCCAATTGATTGAACAACAATCTTATCTTGTTTTCAGAAATGACCAGATTATTTATTAAGTACACTTGTCACAATGTACATTTATCAAAGTAAAAAAAAAATCAGGTTGAAAAACAGATTCCATCTTGAGGCTGCTCCTTTTCTGCCTCATAGCGGTTCCAGTTTTGATAAATGTCTGGATAAAAGGAAACTGAAAACCTCAGCAGAACTTCCATATTTGAAATAAAATTATAGTATTTGAAATTACCTGAAGCCTCTATTAGAGGCATCACATATTAAAACAGCAATTTAGGCTAAAGTTTCCCCCTGGGATCTTCCAATCCTAGGCAGCAAGTCTTGCCAGAGCATAACCAGGGATATTTTATCTTTGAGAATCAGCAGAATCACCCAAGAGAATCTCCAAAGCACTTTTTCTTCCCTACTGAGCAACCACAATTCCCACTCAATTCATCTCAATGAGACAGCAGGGTTTTTAGGTCAACCTTGTCCCAATTTATCTTCCTCTGCTGTCCTATATAGGCGCTATTGCTCGGAATCTGTTTTATCCTTCCTTCTGCTTTAAAAGATTGTCTCTCCTGCGTGGTTGCAACAGTTGATCTGCCTCCTGTTGCAACACTATGGGAACCCTAACCTTCCAACATTGTCATAAATCACCTGCTCATCTGACACATATAATGGGGTTTGGTTTTCAGAGGCTTCAACTCACTTTCCTTCTGAGCTGTAACTGTTGATACTCCCATCGGTTGACTCCCGACTGGGCTGCCGGACCATGCGACTTCTCATTTCTGCTGCCATTCCTGTCTCTGTGCTTCTTTGTATCGTGCTTTTCAGCTTCTTGTTGCCAGTCTCTGAAACAGACAGAAAAACAGAGAGTAGTAGAAACTGTAATAGGAATACTTATAGGGAATTTTTAAAAGGTTATAAAATCTTTGTAGTTATGTATGTTGTTCACAGTAGATTAAAATGAAAGAACACTGAACTAAACACACCTTTAAATAATAGGCAATAAAACTAAATTATCTTATTCTTAGCAAGCATACTGTCCTGTATATAACACATTTCAGTTCATTCATTACTTTATCTACTCATTAATACTAATAAACAACTCATTTTTTTCAACATGCATCTTTTTTGATCTTTTTAGTATATAGCATTTACCATCTATAGCTACAATCCTATATTCACTTACCTGGAATGTAAGTTTTAACTCAACTCCATTTAAACAGAAGTCACAGGGAACTGTAACACAGCATTTTTAAAAAAGAAAGATACAATGCAATAATTCCTCATTCATTTGCTGCACACTTATGAGCACATTTATGATGGGGGATGTTGGTTTTGCAACAGCCATGCTTATATTTTGTGAATGTGTTCAGCAACTTCACCCAACTTGATATTCTCCAGATATGTTGGATTGTGATGCCTAACTATCTGCAAGGAGATCCCAGGTTGATGAAGATGATGGGGCATGTAATGTATACTTCTGAGCATGTCAAGAACATTATCAATGAGGTGGTGCAAAATCCACTACTGACTTTATAACTTCATGAAATACTATTTTTCTTTCATGTGGTAGCCCTTTATTATACCCCGATTGCAGGCTGCCCAATAGGGCGATTTTCTACAAAAATCCCTACGGAGTAAGACTTCCATTCATAATACAGATATGGGATGTTCATTCTAACAATCATTATTTCAGATGTGTGAAGCTGAGACTGTATTGTAAACCAGCCAACAATCTGTCTACAATTCAATCCAATCCCACATTCTGCTTGTCGACTGCACTGTAGCGTATTAGTTATTTTCCACCTTTGTAAAATGCAGAAAAATTATTCACATCTCCTTTGTGATGGTTGCTGAGGGACTACTGGTATCTCAAGATGGAGGAAAGGTCAAAGGGTTATTTTAAAATGGCTACTGTAAGCTTTTTGTGAATTCTGATGAACAGCTGCATCAGGCCCAAGGAAGTAAATGCTGAGTATCGAACAGCATTTAGTCGTGGCTTATGGTCACTTGGAAATCATGCAAATGGCAAATACCTCCACAATGCATGCAATTTTAATAAATTTCATCATGTTAAAAATGTTCATGAATAATGGATAAACACAATTTCTTGCTCAATTATTTTGTTGACAGATATGTGAGAATTCTTTCAAGAAAACATTTGATAAAAGGTCTTCCCATCTGAGCATGTCATTAACAATGGAAATACACTCTTCTGGATCCTTACAACCTTCCCTCTGTTGATTGGCATCTGTTGCCTTTTATGTGTGTCTTGTTTCAGCCGCAGAGTGGGATGCACAACTGTTTCATTTGACACCTCTATAAATAATGGCTTTTCTACTAGTCATAAATGGAGAGATTCACCTGCCCATGCAATTCAAAGCATTCTGTGCTTCCGTTGATCTGCTATTAAGGATTTGAAAGTTAAAATACAGAGCAAACTGTTTGGATGCCACTATCAAAACATGGACATTATGTTTTACCTTAGTACTTCTGAGTTTCATTGAAATGTTAACTATGACAATATGAAAGACAATATACACTGTAAACATTGTGTAAACATCCCAATGTAAGAAACACAGACCTGGATAAATTAACATATTCCTGAAGATCTATTGCATTGTATATAAAGACACTAAGTATGGTGACACTTAAACCAAGTTTTGCCTCTGAGAACTCTAAAGCATGTCAGTATTTACAACATATGTAGTCATTTCAAATGTGAAAGAGGAATTAAAAAGTTAAGACCTCTCTCTCTACCGAGCATAACTGATTTCTAGACATCTATAGTACATGAGTTATATAAAATGAACCATCTGCCAGAAACGTATGATCATACATCTTTGAAATTAGAGAGTAAGTGACACGCTTATTATGATGGATGTGGAGTGAACCATCCTGTAATGATCAGATAAAGAAAATGTTTAGTCAATACTGGCTGATGTTCTGGAAAGGCTGAATAATTCAACCAATTTGTTTTTTTGAAATTCAAGTTTATAGGCGCTTTATATCTTTGCTTTTTGTTGATCAGATAAGTAGGCAATGTTTGATTTTCCTATTGCAAATAGACATTTGATATTTGTACACTTTTGTTTATGCACCACATTGACTTCATAATAGCCAGGACTCTCCAGTGGGCTATGTTCCCATGGCATTTTTTTTCTGTGGAAGAAATATGTAGCTCACACTTTGGAGTCTTTATATCTCAATAAGGTGAACATTTTAAACAGAAACCATTCTATTTGCACTTGTGGCACTATTCTACATATGTATATTGAAAAGGTTCACTCAGCCAATAGTACAGAAAAGTGTTAAAGTAAGAAAAAATAAACATTCCTATTTCATACAAATGATTCTGATACATGATTTCAAAACAAATCTTCAGGTAAAAGAGCTGCTTTGGGAAACAGAACACTTGTCAATATGCCTAAGATATTGATTTATAAATATATTTTGGATATATAAATGATTATGGATACATAAAAAAAGAAGTCAGAGTTTTATGAATTGCTAAAAACACAATTGAAATACTGGAGAAAAAAATGACTGGTTACAAAAGAAATACACTCAAAAAGCTGTATTTTTTTCTGCTGAAAACAGAAAAGTAGACAACTCCCTAATCTGACCATTTTGTGTATAACTTTTAAAACATCTAACTGAAGTAGAAGGGAGAAAACCACTGAAATATTTAATACAGGGGTGTTAAGATTCAGAGGAATTAATGACATAAAAGCGCATGTAAGACTTTCAATCCATGAACTTTATCACTTCTCAAAAACCTTAGAAGCAGTCTTGAATCCATGGTTAATTTCTATTTTTTTAACTGACAAAAAGACAAATTAAATATGCAATTGAAGAATTATTCTCTTAGTTTTCTTTAATGTAAATGTAAAGAAAATTAAACCATGTTTGATGTTTATCCAGTATCCATCTACCATTTAGAAATATAACCTCCAGCCTGCCATTCTTGTATCTGGGAAAAACTGAGCACTCCTGATCTATCACTCAAGGGCATTTCTCATGAAAGACATATTTGTCATAGCTTCTAAACAAACCACTTATATTTGAGAGGGAGGAAAGTATTTCCCCCACCTTTTTCCCTCTAGTTTTTCTATTGGATTGTGAACTTTTAACTCTGGGAGCAAGGCCATAAAGAGGGACCAGTGAACTAAACTGAAATTTGTATACTCTTATTTCATTATTTGTTTGGAAGATGCACTATAGCATAATTTCTCCTGAAATGACCTGCGCTGTCTCAGAAATGATTATTTTCATTCAACGTATTGCTTCATGTCAAAAATAAAGTGGCAGATCAAGCAAAATTACAACTATCATGTTACTATCCAAAGGGCATTATTTCCATTACTGAAAGAGCAATTTACAATAAATAACACAGCAAAGGCCCTTACAAAGAAACAACAGCCTTCTTTAGTGCTTCTTTCTTTAAGAATCTGGACATCCAAGGACTATTGAGAAGATCATCTACGAAACACTTCTTTTGAAGATGCATCTCTGAAGAATATATAGTCATTTTTTTAAACATTCACTTTACCAGTTCAACAAACCATGAAAAGGAAAGTTTCATCTGCTATTATAATTTACTAATTACTAACACACTGATAATTTTTACTATGTTTCATTTATTTCACTAACCCAATGGCATCATTACTTTAAAATAGATTATACCTAGTTGATTTAATATTAACTGTGAGAGGGATCTTGGGAGCCCTAGTGGACAATTATTTAAATATGAGCCAGCAGTATGCTGCAGTTGCCCAAAAAACTTAAATATGACAGTTCTAGGCTGCATTAACAGAGGGATAGAATCAAGATCACGTGAAGTGATCTTAAGTAAAGTTAAATTTTGTCTCTATTAGTAAATCTTCAGTAGGAAATGTATCAAACTTTCAAAAATCTGGGCGGACAATCAAATACGTTAAGGTTCAACCCCCCATTTAAGCCTTTCTTGTTATAGGTTTTTTTTTCTATTTAAGGGGGGGTTGAAAAAAATTTTTTGTTTTTTCTCTCCCCCTTTCTTTTTTTTTTTTTTTTTTTTTTATATCAAAAAAAAAAAAAAAAAAAAAAAAAACAAAAAAAAAAAAAAAAAAAAAAAAAAAAAAAAAAAAAAAAAAAAATAACAAAAAAAAAAAAAAAATACAAAAAAAAAAAAAATTAATCATAAATCTGCATACACAACTCACATTTACACAGATATAATCTACCATTGTTTTCTGTTTTCTGTATCAGTTTGCTCCTCTGAGAAGCAAAAAAGGTCAGGAGGTCATGAGCAGGATAGTTTATAGGTTACTCAATCACATGCTATTGGCTTTTTTGGAAAGTAGCATACCAGTACTAAGAACCTGCTGTGCTGGCTCTTGCTGGCTTACAACAAATGCCTGCTCGTAAGCATGTGGCGTCTCCAAACCTCTCAGCAATGGCACCCATTTCTTACATCCTGAGCATTTCATGATTGTTTCTACAGAGGTCATCTTCATTTTATTCAAGAAGATGCCCATTTCTGGAAAGAATCGTAAAAGGATGATACAACTAAGAAATTGAAGAAGAAAAATTTATTGGGCAGCATTTTGAAAGAAACTCACACCCTGCAGCAGTCGACAGAAAGCAGAAGAGCACAACCCAGGAAAACAGTTTTTGAAATATTACTCCAGATCCCCATCTTTAGGACTCAAGAGGATGATCATGATGTTTCCAATGCTCCAGTGCTGCTCTGGGTTTTACAATCCCAACTAATTCCTGTTCTTTAGACTGACAGGCAGAGAGCAGTTGTTGATAGCTGTTATATAAATAGTTGTTGAACGAATGAAGCAATTCAAGGAAGAACACCACAAATCACCTAAAGTGAAGCATTAAAAAATGGACACGGATCTCCTGCAGCATCATGAAAAGGGCTCTGAATCCTTAACAAATAAGCTCTCCGTGTCCCTGATTGCTGCAGCTTACATCTGAGGTAGTTTTACTTATGAGCAAAATCCAATCCATACTAAGGAAAGTTATAAATATGCTTGAGCCTTTGTTCAGATCAAGTTCTTTCCATGAAGTACATCCGCATTGTCCCCTAACGTTTTCTTGTAAATAATCCCTATATAAGTAATATAAATAGCTCATTGAATGTAAAAGGATTACATTTAATGATACCCTGGTAATTGAATATAAAAAAGTATATACAAATGTCTTCTAGTTATCGTATATATAGCATTTAAAACACAGAATGGACTTGGCAATAGCTGCATTCTAGTTCTGAAGCTTTTGCATAAAATGTACATGCATTGTTCACAGATCACACTTCTTCACTACAGATTTTCTTCATCACTTTATGACCTAGAGTGTAGGACAAGGAAACTGATGTAAATACTTCCATGAGAACAGTCACTTTACATAAGAAAAAAAAAACTTAATTAAGTAATCTGAATGTAGGAGGTTATTAGTGAAGTGAAATGAGTAGAGAAACCAGAATAATGTGAACATCTATAACCAGGAATATACCTGTTCATTTTTCCCAGATTATATTATAGCCATTTACATCTTCATAAAATATTCATTTGTCTTGAAACAAAAAAACCCATACAAAATCACATTGGCAATGGGGAAGGAAGGAAGGAAGGAAGGAAGGAAGGAAGGAAGGAAGGAAGGAAGGAAGGAAGGAAGGAAGGAAGGAAGGAAGAACTTTGAATACACTGAATTATAATAACTACAAAAACAATGTATCTCTATCATACATTTATCACTCTGTTGAAACAGGAGTTATTTTATTCCATTCACAGAGTATATTAAATGTTGTCTCTTCATAGAAAATAAAGAACAAAACAAATTATAATGAGAGTAAAAGTAATGCCAGCTTCCAAGCTGAGCCAAAACATCATTGTTAAATATTTTCTAACAAATATATAAATGATCCAACACTGCTTATCACAGCAATCTTTGCTACTGTTGCACTGTTTAAAGAACCTGAAAAGTGCACCAATATCAATTAAAAATACACGACTGGTGAATATTTTATGTAAACCATGAATCCTTAAAGCAACCCATTCAATTTTCAATAGACCATATTTTTATGAATCTTTATCACAATAAGTTTTATTACAATAGAATATAGTTAAATATCTATAACTGAGACCAACCATATCTTTTTATATACATATATGTACAGACACGAATGGCAGGATGTCTTCCTTCTTCATGTAACACTTTAATAGGGAAAGTGAATGGAGGAAATCAACACAATGGAGAGGGTCTCATTTCAGATAGAAGTCTGAAGCATTTTTATTTGGAAGTAAAACCCACTGAAATAAATGAGATGATACACTTAATGTCTGATGGCCCCATTCTTCTAAGAAGTAAAACTCAACATTGATTTGTGAGAGACGCAAAGTACCCCGAAGCTGTGGGATGCCTGTTTGGTAAATAGAAAAGTGCATTTTAATCATAGCTCTATTCAGAAGAACCAAAATGAGTAGCGTTAATTTTGCATACTATTTCTGATAAGACCATTCAACAGAAATCTAGATATCAGAATAGATTATGTTAATGCTGCCACATTGACTAGGATTGAAATACAGTTTTAAGAAGTACTGCCCCCAAACAAACTAGGACCACATCTTTTAAAAAATCTTGCAAATATGCCACATAACATGACTTTGAATATTATTAACTCCAGATACTTCCTGTAAAATAGATTGAACACATACCATACACTTATGCCTTTTTATCTGATGATTTATTTGAAAACGCATATATAAACTACCCTGGATTATTTAAGCAGCTAAATTCCATTCATCTTATCAGTGCTAATAAAGTGGGAAAAGGGGCAATTAATTAATCATTTTTTAAAAAAAGGCAGGATACAGTAAGATAATCAGAAATATTTGACATACCTGCAGACTGTGATTATCTTGCCGATGAAATCACCTTCTATAAATGTGACTAAACCCTATATTTAAATCAAGATTTTATTTTTTTCCTTTTCTTTCTTAAGCGTCAGCTAAGGAGATCTACACTTATCAGAATGAGGAACGGATTTCATAGATTGAAGAGAGCTGTGAACCTTAAAGCATTCTTCTATCTCTCTACAGTATCCCTGTTCTTTCTTTAGGCTATAGAGATGAAGCTTTTATGGTTCGTAAAGTACCTCAAGAGAAAAAAAAATTAAAAGCATGTTACATAGCATCATGCTATAATCTTATTAGTTTGCTTCACTGAGTTTCTTCAGGGACTTTATATATATAAAGTAGCTGTCATTTATTATTTTCAAATCAATATGTTCATTTAAAATTTTTTTTATCACATTGTGGGTACTCTAAGTGTCTTTCAGGTCAGTGTAGATCAATGAGCAAAACAAAATTCCAGAGTACTTATTTTACAACATTTCATAGTTGACACTCGTGACTGTATCATAGGCCCACAAGAAAATAGCTTCTTCTCAGAAACCTTCTGCTACATTTATCTCACTCACCTGTTTGGCTAAGCTGGGATGTGCTTCTGCTTCTGCGAGATACCATGGCAACCACTTTGGCACTAAGGCTTGATCTTCTCTTCTTCCCACCTGTTCCAACTGTCCCAACTGCGGTATCTGATTGACTCCCATCATTCTGTTCCAGTTTATATACTTCTCCACTCACACTTGTGCTCTTTGTGATGATTCTCCCTGAAGTCCCCATCCTTCCGCCTTGCATTTTAGGAGTAAACGTACTATATTTTCAAAGTAAAAGATACACGTACATTTTAAATTATCAGTTTAAGACACACTAGTATGTATGTATGTATGTATGTATGGTATTCAGCTTTGTTGGGTATTTTCCCGTCATTATAGTTGTGCTTTTTAAAGTTGTAGCAGCGTTTGGCAGAATCTCATCTGCCATCATCAGGCTTCTGTATTGTGTTCATCACAGATGAACACAATACAGAAGCCTGATGATGGCAGATGAGATTCTGCCGAAACGTTGCTACAACTTTAAAAAGCACAACTATAATGACGTGGGAAAATACCTGAACAAAGCTGAATACCATACATATAAATACCCACAAAAACTTAAGAAAACAAGTATGTGTGTATATGTATGTATGTATGTATGTATGTATAACTTCTCCTGCTCAAATCTTGATAAGAATACTTTCAAACTTCTTTGATACTTTCAAATGCCAATTCTTACAAGTAACGTTCCCCCTCCCTAATCAGCTAATTAAAGCAATCCCTCAGTTTCCATTTCCATTTTTTTATTTAATTAAAATATCCCAACTGTAGTGTGAAAGGACATGAGTTTTCCTAATGAAGAATAACTTTCAAAGGGAAAAAATTAAAATATACTATGCTATAATTATGATCTTTCTTTCCTCCCAACAAATATAATGGGACACAGAGTTGGGGAGTAAACAAACTTGTCATAGAAATCTCTTGTTTGAAAAAAAAATTCTAAGTGAATATAATGTGCAACTTAAATAAAGTTTTCTGATAAAGTCATATTGGGGGAAATAAAAAGCTACATTTCCAAGCTCCTTCATTTAACTGGAATATAAACCTGAAAAAACTGATCAGTCACAAAAGTGTTATTTAAATGACAAAATTAGTATACAAACATTGGAAAAGAGAGTTCAATCTTATTCCACTATGTGAAATCAAGGACATTTTCTTTGAGAATGTTTAATTCTATATGCATAAATCTGAAATCCCTAAGAAACTGTTCCACATTGTCAAAAAAAAAAAAAAACCTTTTTAACTATGTGAAATAAGGGCAGCAAACTTTTGACATGACATTTGTAGCTCTTAATATACTAAATATAATTGTACCTTATTATACAATTCTTTACATGTCTATTCAGAATTAGCGCATATTAAATTAATGGAACTTCCATCTGAGGGTTAAACTAGAGAAAAGTGAAACTGTAAAAATACCTGAGGAAAAAAAATGATCTGAAAATGGTATATGTATTCATATATATCTCTGTCTCTCTATCTATATTAGACAGAAGACTACAATTTGTCAGCAGAACATAGCCACTTTTATATCCCATTAGAAAACTTATGACCTGTTGGATCATCCTTTCGGAGATATTTCCTTACCAAAACAGAGAGACAGAACAACCGTGCTTGGGCAAAAATTAGTGGGAGTGGGAGCAACTTCTAATTTCCAGCTGGCTTCAACGTTGATATTGCTTGTGGGAAGTTGGTGGGGAGCGTCACAAATCACAAATATGTGACTGTGGCTGACCACAGCAGAACTGTGCCACAAGTTTCAAATACAACTAGTCTGAAGATAACTTGAAATTTGAGAAATGGGTCTCTTGTTTGCATTCTTTCAATGCATTTGAGATACCCTCAAAAACTCTTCCCCTAGCATGCACCATTTTGCCTAATTGAAAGTTACAAACAAATGGACAGGAGATCTTTAATAGTAAAGAGATTGATTTACAGAGGATAGTTCTAACCAGTGGTGGGATTCAAATTGTTTTCACTACCGGTTCTGTAGGCGTGGCTTGGTGACATGGCTTAGCTTGGTGGGTGTGGCAGGGGAAGGATACTGTAAAAATCTCCATTCCCTCCCCACTCCTGGGGGAAGATTACTGCAAAAACCCATTCCCTCCCCATCCCACTAACCTGCTTTCCAGCTCTGTTCTCCTGTGCAGGGAAACAAAAGAAAACCCAGCCGATCAGCTGGGAGTTGGGACACAGAGAATAGATGGGGCGGGGCTAGTCAGAGGTGGTATTTTCTGGTTATCCAAACTACTCAAAATTTCCACTACCAGTTCTCCAGAACTGGTCAGAACCTGCGGAATACCACCTTTCATGCTTAATTCTCTTTTGAAATAAATTGATGTTATTTTTTTCTGGATCAGCCAAACTTTCTTGCTTATTATCAAGCAGTCAGTGGATTATTGCATGTTTTGCATATGCACACATGTTGTGAATCCTTAACTTGAGTAAAGAAAGGATTTCTTACACAGAAACAGAAACTATGACTGGCAATGAAGTAAGAAGCAAAAGATTAAAAAAATATTTTACTTTATACAAGATAATAAAGGACTATAGTTTGAGCAATTCTGATGTGATCAATTTTTTTTGCCAACAAATTTTAACCATTACACATCTGTCTTATTTTGGTGAGGTGTGAATTCTTCTATCACAGCTACCTTACTTTATATAAGAATTTCATGTTCCAGCACAAAATCTCCATAGATGAAAAATGTAAATTGCTTTTATAATAGCAGCCACAGCATTACCATTACTACCATTATCACAAAATAAGAAAAAAAGTCAGTTCTCTTCCTGAGCCTCAAAGGCAGGATACAAATCTCATACGTGATAAATCTAATTTTTTTGTGTGAAACAAAGTAATTACAATATTAGCTAGGTTATTATTGAGCCACTATTATTTTTAATTTTCTATTCTCAAATGCTCTCTACATTGTAATGAGATCAAAGATTGATCTCTCTTGAGATCCACTCCTTTGAAAATTAGATATCGGTGAAGTTGCACAATTATAATTCTTGGTGGTTTTCATTTAAAAATAGGTAATTATGAAGAGATCTTCTTAGTGTTTATTCCTAACCATAATCACCTCTTATCAGAATAAAACTTGATAAGTAAGGGACAACGTGAACTTAATCCTCAGCTCTGGGGAAATGAAGAAGTTATTATTCATTACATGCATTTGTTCTTGAAATAAATAGTGAAGCTCTTTGCTATGCTGCTATTGTTTTGAAGGTGTTGCAATTATAAGGATTAGGATGCCTTATAGACATATAAAAGGCAAAAGTTTTGCAAGACTAGAATTCACAATATCCCAGTCTCTAGCTTGGTGCCTTGACTATTACACCAAACTATACAGCACAGATTTCCATCACAATATTAGAAATAATAAGAGCAGAAAATTCTAGAGGTATGTCATTATAATTGTTGTCAAACATTCTGATAATTACATGTCCCAAAACTCTTATCAAAGGGATAAAGAATCATAATCCTTGGTACAATAGTTGAGATAAGCAGTTTACTAAAATCTATACTAGGTACTGAGATGCCTTTGAAAACTACATTTCCCAGCATCCTTGAGACACATGTCCTGTTAAGCCTTCACCATCATGACCATCAACCATCTCTGCACTTAAATTCTAAGGAAAGGAAAGATTACAGAAGCTTCCAGTGATCATAAATGAATATCAAAGTTAAACTTGGGGAAGTGATTTTTTTTTTCTGGTAATTGAGAGATATCTTGAGATTTGACTGAGCCTATCTGAATCAAGTGAAAGTTTTACTACACTGCAATCCAGAAACCCTTGTGGTAACCCGGTATGGCTACTGGACAGTGTCTCCCCCACCCAATAATGGAGCAATCTTATTAACCTGCTTAGCCTGAAGGACAATTAACCTTTGAAAACTGAAGGTTTCCAAAAAATATTTCACAAGAATATCTCATAAAGAAGGAAGCCCTTGGGGCATTTATAAACCTAAATTAGCTTTCTATTTTAGAATTAAGTAAAGGATTACTGAATATCTGCCTCTAGTTCTGAAGAGAACGTCAGAATTTGAATGTGAAATAGCAGGGACATCTACAGCTCAAAAACAGAATATCAATCTTCAAGATTCATGTCCAGATTTTTGTGGAACCCCAAAGCAGATTTAGATCTTTCTGATGGATTTAAATTATTCTTGAAGTCATATCTTCCTTGTCAGAAGATATCACAGATTAGAAATCCCATCAACACTGAGAGAAAAATAAAAACTATCTAAAAGAACTAATGAGGTCCTATCAAAAGCTGAGCTATTCAAACAATCAACATTGTATTTTGATGGCAAACGCAAGTTACACTTCCCTGCAATCTTCATTGTTTTATTTCAATGATATTATACAACTGAATGGAAATAAGAAAGGCATACTTTACTTATTGTGGAACTCAAATTGATTAACTAAAATAAATTAAAATAATATAAATTGGTCATTCTAAGTTTCTCAAAAGTATATTTCAATATGTAGATCAGTTACATGCATACATATGTATAAGAATATGAAACACCCCCCCTCAGATTCAATTTAATGTGTAACAAATATCACATTGAAGGTTGCATAATTTTAATTTGACAAATAAACGTACACATTTAATATCTGTTTTGTAAAATGACTCACCTATGCATTCTATGAAAATACATCTTTTTTTGAAATGAAGCCCAGCAGCACAGTTGCTTCTGCACAAGATGTGAGTCACTATTTTTCAATCTTGTTGATCTCTTAGTATTGGAATCTTTGATAATTTCATTCAGAGATAGATCGTCCCTATTTCATATAATTCTTCAGTACAATAAGAAATTATTGATAGCTTATGGGCTTCTTTTTAGACCATACATAGGTTTTCTTATTGCACTTTGTTGACAGATTTCATCAATGCTAGTAAGTACGCTTTCTGCTTTCTCTGTTAAATACCCGCTACTGTAAATCTGAGTTTCTATGTATCTCTTTACAAGGAGGTGGCTCATGATATTAATTTCAGAGCAAGTAGCAGTCCTGGACCAAAGAGAAAGATAATCATCTCTATTTAATGAGGAACATCATATTTCTAAAAATAAACTATCCTGTTATTCCAAGTGTCCCATATTTAAGTGTTACTTCAGAATGTCCTCAATGGTCCTTTCAGTCAATCAAAAAAAAAGTATCTTTACAAACCAATTAACATTACAATCCTATGCATGTTTTCTTACAAACAAGTTCTGCTCAGTGAAACTTAATGATGAGTAAATATTTATAAGAGTGGAATGTAAGCAAGAATTATTTAATTCTTAAACCAAATGAAGGCTTCAATTGCATTGATCAGAACTGTAGATATTTACAATTTTATTTCTGTCTACAGTTCTAACAATTGAACTGTCTAGTAATAAAACTTCACTGCTGTCATCCTTCTCGATTGGAGAGTAATTTGAGATTCACAGTATAATCAAATGTTGAAGAGCACACAAACTGCTGAATATTTCAAATAGCTACTCAATATGAAGAATAATGAACATTCTGTACCAAATAATGGTGAACATATTATGTGTCATAACCCTTTTGGTTCAGGGCACTTTCACAAACAGCTGCTATGGATGACTTGGCCTGTCATCAAAAGTTTACTGGAGGATTTAGTAGAGTTAATCTTGCTTTAACATTCTAAACCTATATTCCATCATTTCATTGACAGTTTGTCATTTTCTAGGCATTCTTCCAACAAAACAGTGTGCCATGTCCAACCACAAATTTTATTTATTTATTTTAATTTTATTTTTTATTTTCATAAATAACTCAAAGCTACATACCTACTACTCTTTCTCCTATTTTCCCCATAGCAACCACCTTGAGAAATTACTTGGACTGAGAAAAATATGACTGGCTAAGTTCACCCAGCTGGCTTGTATGCCTAAGGCAAGGCTAAAACTCAGAGATTCCTGCTTTCTAGCATGAAAACAACTAGACCAAACTCACTCTAGCTCAAACCATAATTCCTATTTTTAAATTCAGAGGCAAAAAGATCCGTGAAGTGTGCAGGAGTAAGCATGTAGCAGAATCTCGTAGCAGCAATCTACAAATGAAAAACGTTTTAGTGAAATGAGTAAAGGAAGCACCAGGTAGTTGGCCCAATTCTTTGCTTCAAGAATTATTGGATTTTTTTTTCCTAATAAGTGTGTGTGCATGCATGTGTGTGTCTGTGTGTGTGTGTGCATGTGCAGGTGAGGGGGGAGAAGGAGAGAGAGGGGGGGGGAAAGGGGGGACTAGACGAGAAGAGGTATGAAGGTTTTTATTCAGGAAAACTACCTTTTGAAACTGAGATTGATTGTGAATTCCAATGATGGAAGAACTGGAATGATATCTACAGTCTCCATTTAAATCAAATCACCAGAAATAATTCTAAATGGCCACCAATTGGGGAGAACAAAGGAGACTCACGGAGAATTGATAGTCTCCATATAAATCACCCAGCTGATTAGTCAGCCTGAATTTAAATTTGAATTTAAACTCAGTTGATTGGACAACCTCCACTAAACCCCCACCCAAATCTCATCCTTTCCAAACTCCAAAGTAGATGATTGGTGAGCTCATTCAAATCTCCATTCAAATCTATCAAACAGCAATGCTTCCTCTTTAAAACAAAAACAAAACCAAAAACCAAAAAACATGGCTTTAAGGAAAAACAAAGAAACTTTACACAACAAACCTCCAATACCTCCACTATTTCAAAAATGCAAAAATGAGTCCAGCAAACACATATTCATTCATACAATAAACACCATTGCAAAAACCAATCTCAACCACAAAAACTTCACTCAAGACCAGACTTATCCATACTGTAAGGAATCCGCTCCTGTGAACTCTGTGAAGAACTCAAAAGATGTCTAGACAATGGAGAGAAGGACCTGTACATTGACTACATGCTGATTGTATCAAAAGTACCCACAACTCCACATCCAACCCTACCTGAAAAACTGAATAAAGTCTGTTAAAAAAAAGTCCATACATCTAAAAAACAACCAAGTTACCCAAGAGCTTCCTCTTCCTGAGACCATCATCTGTGAACTGTCCTTAAATATCACATTTCGATTCTTACTATATTACAGAGCCCCTGATAATGACATTGAACATGTAAACAAGCTAAATTCACTACTAACATGGGCAACATCCTGCCCACACACTTTTATCTTTCTTGGTGACTTCAATCTACCTCACATTAACTGGGCCCTAAACGAATGTAAAACTGAACCCATACATGCAACCTTCTACAATGCCGTAACAAACCTGGGACTAGAACAACTAGTCACCAACAATACTAGACTTAACAACTGCCTCGATCTCATCTTCTTCAATAGTTTGAATTCAATTTATGGAATACAAATTAAAGAACCCTTTTCCAACAGTGACCACAACATGATTGACTTTTGTCTCAACATACGTCCACACAAAAATCATCACAACGACAAAATCCCCAATTATAACTTCAAAAAAGGCAACTATGATCTTATAATCAACGGTTTCTCTTCACTTGATTGGCAATTTCTATTCACTGGATGCAATACTGTTGAAGACCATTACAACATATTCTTACTAGAAATCAAAAGAGCCCTCAAACTATATGTACCAATAACAACTCCCAAAAAGAGAAAAAACAAATTACCCATAACAATAACGAAGCTTCAATCCAAAAAGAGATCACTTTGGCAGAAAAACAAGTCTGGTTAAAACATTAAACAAGAGGAAAACCTTCTACGCACCAATTCCACCCACGCCTTCTACAATTTTGTAAACAACAAATTAACAGACTCAAGGTCCATCCCACCCCTGAAAGGACCTAATGGTAAAGACTGCAATGACAACACTATTAAAGCCAACCTCTTTAACACATTCTTTGGCTCAGTATTTGTAAACAGCAATGGATCATGCCCAGTATTTCCTAGTCGAACCACAAACAACTACAATGATCTAATACATATCGATTTTACAGTGGACAATGTTGAAAAAGCACTACACAATCTAAAACCATCTCTATCTATTGGACCAGATGGAATATGTGCCTACTTCTTAAAAAAGCTATCCACTGCCATAGCCGAACCTCTAAGCATAATTTTTCAAAAATCTTTCAGGACCAGCTCCTTGCCAAAATTATGGTCACAAGTCACAGTCATCCCCATCTTCAAAAAGGGAGACCCCAGCCTAGTTGAAAATTACAGACCAATCTCTTTATGCTGCGTCACCTGTAAAGTCATGGAATCAATTATTAACCAATCCATTATACTCCACTTAGAGACAAACAACCTACTCTCTAATAAACAATTTGGTTTCAGAAAAAAAACTATCCTGCAATCTGCAACTCTTACACTGCAAAAACATATGGACTACACAATTCAATCAGGGCAAAGCAATAGACGCAATCTACATAGACTTCTGTAAAGCTTTTGATTCAGTGGTACACAACAAACTATTCCTAAAACTAAAATCTTATGGTATCTTTGGACACCTGCATAACTGGATAGAAGCATTCCTGTTAAACAGGCAACAAATGGTCAAAATTGGGAGCGTCCTATCAAATTCTGTACCTGTCAACAGTGGTGTCCCCCAAGGCAGTGTTCTAGGACCAACTCTCTTCATACTCTACATAAATGACCTCTGTGATCATATTAAGAGCAACTGCATTCTCTTTGCTGACAATGTAAAGCTATTCAACACCACCAACAATACTGCTACCCTTCAAAAAGACCTCGACTATGTATCAGAATGGTCAAACAAATGGCAACTTCAAATCTCAACAAATAAATGCTCTGTCTTACATATTGGCAAAAGAAATCAGAAAATAAAATACAGGCTGAATAGTCAAGACCTTGTTGATGATCCAAACTGTCAAGGATCTTGGAGTACTCATCTCTAATGATCTAAGTGCTAGAGCCCACTGTAACTACATAGCCAAAAAGGCATTAAGAGTTGTTAACTTAATCCTATATAGCTTTTTCTCTGGTAATATCACACTACTAACTAGAGCATACAAAACATTTGCTAGACCAATACTCGAATACAGCTCATCAGTCTGGAACCCACATTACGTATCTGATATTAACACAGTTGAGAAAGTCCAGAAATATTTCACAATAAGAGTTCTCCACTCCTCTACTCATTCCAGAATACCTTATGCCACCAGACTTGAAATTCTAGACCTAGAAAACCTAGAACTACGCCGTCTTCAGTCTGATCTAAGTATAGTACATAAAATCATACATTGCAATGTCCTACCTGTCAATGAATACTTCAGCTTCAACCATAACAACACAAGAGCACACAATAGATACAAACCCAAGGTTAATCGCACCAAACTTGATTGCAGGAAATACGACTTCAGCATCAGAGTGATCAATGTCTGGAATACTCTACCTGACTCTATGGTTTCTTACCCAAAAACTTTAACCTTAGACTTTCTACTATTGATCTCACCCCTTTCCTAAGAGGTCTGTAGGGGGTGTGCATAAGTGCACCAACCTGTCTACCATCCCTGTCCTATTGTTTCTTTTATTTTTCTTATATGTATCCATGTATTCATAACTATGTTTTTACTTATACCTATTATCTTGTAAGAAATTGACAAACCAAATAAAATAAATAAATAAACAATCAGTTTGTGTTTATCATCTGTTTGGATTTGTGCTCTATCAGTTATGATATGTAAACTGTTTTACTGTTGGAATTGACATGATTCTAAACATTATGAAATAACAATATAATAGTAAATATTATGAAAATGGTGGAAGACATATCAGAGACTATGCTATCATTACACAATATGAGTTGTCTCCTCTAAACTACAAATTTTGAGTGAAATAAAATGGAGGATACCATTCATTATTGAATGTGTGACCATAAAATTTTGAGTTCCTGCGATGGGGAGGGAAAAAAGAGCTATAAGATGTTTCATTTTTTTTAATGATTTTTTTGATTATTTACTATAGCAACCAAGCAATGCATAAACATCAGTTAAAACATATGTCATTCTTCCAAACTAATGAAATCATGACATCTTGGGTTACAAGTATACATTCACAAGGGAAAGAAGCTAGCTTTTACCTCACATCAGCAACAGTATGCCTTCTTTTCTTGTCTTCCACTTTCTTTTTTTCCCCACTGTGCCCCGTCTTGTCATCTAATTCCCATGAAATCCTCCTGTCTTTTTTGCCATCAGCTTTGCAGTTCTCTAAGGATTTTGATCTTCCCATTGTCACAACATACAGGCATGCAAAATTAAATGAAGATAACTCAAAATGAAAAAAAGGAATTATGAAGTACTTGTTATCTGTCCCATATGTCACCTCTATCTGCATAGCCAATCTTGATTTCCCCAACAACAACAACTTGCCTCAACCCCTTTTCAAATCTTATATTGGCTTAACCTGTTTCTGAACCTCAGCAATTTTAAGACTTCAACTCTTCAAGTGGATGGCCTGGGAATTCTGGGAGTTGAAGTCCACACTTGAAGTTGCTGAGGTTGTGAAACATTAGGTTAACCAATCCATCTGACAAAATGAGCTGCAGCTTACAAAAGCTTATGCCTTTTAGGAAAATTTATTAGTCAAAAAGGTGCTTAGATCCTTGATCTAAGCAAATTAACAGGCCTCTCCTTGTGCAATGTTTAGCTTTTGTGTGTAACTTTAACGAAAGAAAGAAGAGGGGGAAATATACCACTGAAAATGTTTGATTGCAAAATCACATGTTATCTGAAAGCGCAGGGTTGCGAACAATTGCTGTCCTAAGCACAGCCCAACAATAGAGCCCTTTGGCCCTTCCATTGTTTAACTGATAAGATATTAAAACTCAGTAACAGTTGAAGATGAAATAGATTTAAAATTTGGAATTCTTCCTGGCCATCTCCCAGGCAAGAACCATATTAACCTTTTTTAAAAATTCACACTAAACAGCCATAAGTAATAGAACTAAATATTTTACTTATAACTAGGGCAATAGAAAAAAATGCAAATTTCAACACTTCTTAATGTATTTTAAATAAAATTGTTGTAAGGGAAAAACAGAAATACAAAAATTTATTGCAAATTACTTTTAATTGCCCTCTCAAAGATAGCTAAGAGAAATAACCCTTTCCTTGGAGCCATAAGCATATGTGTTTGTTTGTTTGTTTGTTTGTTTGTTTAATGGTTAATCCAAGACTATCTCAAATGCAAGAAGGGCCAGGTTTGCTGGTTAAAAGGGAAGTTTTATTTTTTCTTTCTAGTTTCATAATTTATAACTCTTTGTTCAGTGTTGTTTACTTAATATGTTAAATAAAGAAGGATTCTTCAAAAATGTAGTCACTATCAAATAATTTAAGTGAGATAACTCAAAAAGTTCCAAATTTATCGGGAACTATTATGGTGTTTTGTACAGAAACATTTCTTTGTATAGAAATGAAGCAAATACTATTTGACTTGCTAAACTATAATTCTTATACCTAGGAATTGTAATTTTAAGATAGGATAAATCTGTCACATAGTAATATTAAAAATCTTATTGTTGAGAAGTATGAAATAAATTATTTGAATAGCAAGAAATGCACTGAAATCTTGCTTAGTCTCTTAAAAAAGAAATAGAATTGCTAAGTCAGGAACATTATTGTAACACCTTTACTTGGAATAATTCCAACCAAGCTTGATGGACATACTTATGAATAGATTTGCATAGGATTATACTTCAATGGGTTTCTAAAAATAAAATGGATATTTCACTATTTGTCTATATTAATTAAATTTCTGCAGGCTATAAAATACTTTTTACTATGTTCTTTTGCACTAGTTAACAGTAGGTTCGGAATAATTTGAGATGCTGGTTATCCATTATAAACTCCTTCATGGTGTAGGGCCTGGTTAATGTCTGTGTTCTGTGATACCTGTCTATTCTGTTTAATCTGAAGGAGTTGTCATCTTCTGGGTCCCATCAATTAACAATGCAACCTCATGGGACCCAAGAAGTAAGCCTACTTTGATGTGAACAGCATCTTTCCAGACATCTGTGTGGCTCATCTTATTCAAATGAGCTCTTAAAACCCAGTGCTTCCTCAGGCCTCAGTTTATATTACATGATAAGCTTCTGATGGATGAGTTCTATGTTAAGAACATGTTGGTTTATTCTTGTGGATTTATACTGCTCAGAACTGCTATGGCGTCAAGTATCCTTAAAAATTTGATAAATATTTGAATGACATGCCACAACAAAATGCCATAATTGATTTTGTGTTGCTCACAGGCAGGTATGGGATTTAATTTTCTTAACAATCGGTTCTGTGGGCGTGGCCTAAGTTGTGGGTGTGGTTGGGTGGTCATGTGACTGGCTGGACATGGCTTGTATGTAAATATTGTAAATAATTATGTAAATATTTATTTTTTTATTAAAAAAGAGCAACTTTTACCCAAAATCAGGCAAAGCAGGCAGGCAGATTGAGTTGCTCATAGAATCACAGATTCACTTAGAGATCTATCTTTCTACAATCTGCTACCTGAATCTATCACATAAAATTTGCTTACAAGCAAACTCATAAAATTAACTCACAACATGCCATGTATGTAAATATTGATTTTTTTAAAATTAAAAAAGCAACTTTTACCCAAAATCAGGTAAAGCAGGCAGGCAGGTTGAGTTGCTCACAAAATCACAGATTCACTTAGAGATCTATCTATCTGCAATCTGTTACCTGAGTCTGCACTGAAACATAGAAGCTTCAGTCCTAAGGAAGCTTCAGCTCTGCTTTTAGATTAGCTAAAAAGCAAGAAATCCAACTATTTCCTGCTTTCTAGCTAATTTAAATCTCCGGCACAGCAGAACAGCTGATGGTAAATCATATCTATATGTCTTTTTGACTTTTAATGAACAGAATAACAGAGTTGGAAGGGACATTTGATGTCTTCTAGTCAAATATGCTGCTCAAGCAGGAGATTCTGTAACATTCTATTGAAATGGTTATCCAATCTCTTTTTTAAAATTTGTATTGATGGAGCACCCATATCTTCTACTGTTCCTTTTTGTGGCCCTGCTTTTAAACAACTATTTAAAAAATCATACAGCAAATGTAAAAACTTCAATTGCTGAAGTTCAACCTACATTGAACTTGCCTGGATGGTAGTTACAGCATCTACTTGAAATTCCTGACATTTCAAACGATCTTTGCAAATTAGAATTTGTTGTTTTTTCTGCACTTTCTTTGAACTCTTGATATGTTTTGATATTATACTATAACCTGTGGATATCTGTACTTATAACACATGATAAAATGACTTTTTGAAACCTGCTTTACTATACGAAGGGAGGCGAGCGCCTTTATCTGATCTCACCAAATATTTACTATTGTTGAGGAATCTGTTTATTTCATAAAATTATGTGAATTTAAAATATAGGGTTTAGTTTCATTTAGCAAATCACTGTACATTGTATGGCAAAAGATGTAAGGTTTTTAATTGACATATTAACACATTACCCTAAAGATTTGAAGCTCACCTGATCCTTCCTCTTGGATGCTCGGATTGCTCTGACATAAAGCTTGTGCTGCTGAGGCGAGAGGCACTGCTGGTGCGGGAAATAGCTGACACATCGCTGACATCACTATCTGATGACTTGGCAGAAACATTATCACAACTTCTGTACTGATCGGTTTGTATATTATACTGAAGAGGAGAAGAGACAATGTGAGGTCCATCGATACGCATGCAGAAACAAAAATAACTGGTATACAAGCGCAACTTCAGAGGGCCACCAATGAGAATTGTACTGCTACTGATTTAATTAATGTAGTATTTTAAAAAGGACATACACTATTTCATGAAGTTTTAGGGGACCAGGTATGAGGAGGTAAACAGTAAGAAAACGGCATTAACTTTAAAATGGATAAATAAAAAATATTAATTTGCAGATGACCACAATTCTATATGCACACATTATCTCAGATCTTTTTTTAAAAAAAGACTAGCAGGCAGCATTATAGTGGTAAGGAGCCAAAGATACTTTTGCCATTCTTATATTCAGCATGAAATTGCTATTAAAAAAAAAATGGTGGCAACAGCAGCACTGTGGAATATGAAAATGATTTAAGGGTAACAATCTGAGATGCTAAATGATGATGATATCTCTTCAAAGTTTTTACTCTAAACTTGATTTCCAACAGGTGTTTACTACAATCAGTGCCCATGGTCCACATATGGATTTTGTTGATTTCTAATTGATACTTTAAAAACTATTATTTAGCTGCTTTTAATGAAAGGAACAGAAAGCATAACCCAGCTAGAATGATTTCAGAATAACCTGAAAATGATTTCAGAATGACCTGAAAATTTAAAGTATTGATATTTTTAGTAATTTAACAGTAAATAATTCAATCACCCTACCTATCAGTTTGGACAACTAGTTGAAAATCTAAATGCAGTACACTGACTATAAAAATATAGATTTGAAAAATCTAAAAAAAAAAAGAAAGCCTTCTAAAATTTATCAAATCATCCTTAAGCTATGTTCAGTTTCAAAATTCATCTACCAGTGCTTCTTGCCCAGTATTATTATAATTAAACTCCCTGCTTTATATTCTGAATGCTACATAAGAAGCTTCAGTAAGTAATTTATAAAAAAAAAATTCACAAAATTAGGAAGTTGTATATACAAATAAGTTGTTGCTAGCATTTTCCTAGAATCTTGCCCTCTAGGCTTAAAATCCCCATCTGCCTGAATCAGCGGCTGTAGGCTTGTCTCCTGGCTTTGGATGTTTCTGCCATCTGTCCTTTGTTAATAAAATTTCCACTTTACAATTTCAATCTTTGAATAATTCCATTAAGATTAGATTATGTATTGGACCACTTTTCAATCTCTAATGGTCTTTTCTCTGTCACACATCAAATGATTAAATGAAACTCAGGTAATGATAAAAAAAAATCACATAAATCAAGTAAAAGATAAAAAAATCAAGTAAATTGCAGACGATGTGACTCCAGGCAGTATACTAGAATCTATCCACCAAAAGATCTCCAAAAAATTGTAGTGATACTTTCTGGTTTTCTTCAATGGGAAAATTTTGGTATAGTGTATTTGCACAAAATGGTAAGCCATAAAAATGGAGAAGTCAGTTTGCAAGCTAGATGGCTCAGAATTGGGGGAAGAAATGATAGGTCGCCCTATACAATTTTGAAACAGTTGTGCAAGATTTGAAAAAAAATATGACAACTTTGAGGATTCAAAGTAAAGGGCTTCGTCTGTCCTGCAAACATTGTGAAGCACCTCTTTCAAATGCATTGCACTGCTGTCACAGTAACTGTCTTTTTTCTGAAATGTGGAAAATGAAAGGTGTTACATGTTAAACAAAATCACAGAAAGATTTTTTGTAAATAATTACTTACTCTAAAAGTTGGTTTTACATTGCAGAATTACAGTATAAATAATTCCAACAGCTATGTTTGGATGGTGCTACAAATGTTTATATTAATGTTGCACCAGGTGATACAAATACTGAGAATAGAGGTATTACCCCTTATAGCAGAGCTGTCAAACTCCCAGCCCCAAGGACGGATCAGTTACACACTGGCCACACCCACGCCCAGTTTAGTGAAGGGGGGAAGTCCCAATATGGCACGTGACGACGCCGTGACACCTTGAGTTTGACATAGCTACAGTTAATTCATAGATTTCAAGTAACTGTGAAATAGACCAAGTATCAGATAATATTTTGTGACACTATTAATTTATGAAGCTATAAAAGCATGATTTACATACGGCAATTTTAGCAATTGTAATATCCAGCAAAGTATGAGAACAAAAGCACACTGTACATATGGTATTTTATATTAAACTCATCTTTCTCATGAATACTTCAAAGTTGAAATCTGTTTGGAGTATTAGACTAAAATGACCTTTTACAGGTAATCCTTATTTAGCAACTGAAATTGTGACCAGCAACTCAGGCTTTGAACAAAGTGGTCACTAAAAGAAAAATCACATGACTGTGACTCTGCTTATGATTTTGCTTCATATTTCTTTTCCTTTACAGCACCATTAAGACTATGACCCAAAACAGTTGGGTGAACTCAAACAACAGGTAAGTCTTCCAGATCTCGACTTTCAATGAAGTTAGGCAAATGTTACAGTCTCTCCCTCCCCCCGCATTCTGCCCTTGAAAATGCTTACCTTGGCACTGGGCTAATAATCTTATTTAGCAATAGCACTTAGACATATACCACTTCACAATGCTTTTATAGTCCTCTCTAAGTGGTTTACAGAGTCAGCATATTGCCTCCAACAATCTGGGTCCTCATTTTACCCAGCTCGGAAGGACAGAAGGCTGAGTCAACCTTGAGCCTAGTGAGATTTGATCTGCCAAATTGCAGTCAGCCAGCAGTCAGCAGAAGTAGCCTGCAGTACTGCATTCTAACCACTGTGGCTCATTTAGTAGTTGGTTGTGATCTAGTTTATCAAATACCTTACTGAAGTCCAAGTAAATTATATCCACAGCATTTCTGTGACCCACTAATTTTGTCACATTGTCAGAGAATGCAATAAGATTTGTTTCTGGGGCTCCCGGTTTGAAGGGCTTCAGCGACAGACAGAAATCCGTGATCGTGCGCGGTTTCTGTCTGGGATTGCCGCTGGAGCACCCCGAGCCTGCTGGTTTCGGGGCTAAGCCACCCCATAGAGGTGGTGAAGAGGAGGGAGACCGCCAGCAGGGTCGAGGAGAACCGCATCTCTCCTCCTCAGCTGGCCGTTACTCCCTTTCCTGAAGGCGGTTGCAGTGGTGGTCAGAAATGGCCACCACAAAGAAGAACTCAACCAGAAAAGAACGTGCAGGAGGAAGACAAGAAGTGAAAGTTTTGGCTGACCAGGTTAAATTGTAAAAGCAACAACCAAGGTACCTTGGAATTTAAACTTACAAAATATAACATCGCTCCCAAAAAAGAGTCAGAAGCAGCGAAGGAAAGTGAAAAGGGAAAGGTTTGGCTTTTTTTTTCTTCTCCCTCCTTCCCTATACTGACAACTAAGAGACTTAAATAAGAAATTGGAAAAATCCGCTTTGGCATCAATAGGCAATTAAACTGAAAATAAAACAAAATGCCAAAGGGATATTAAAGAGTTCTGGACATTAAAAACTTTCTTTTTCATAAGCAGGAAGGGAGAGAAAAAGAATAAGGGCAGGATCTGGAAGAGGGAGGAGACTGCCTGGAATTAAAAAGAATCTAAAGTAAAACTTCAACAAGATTTCTAAAAGATATATTTTAACTGAAACTTTGCAACTAAATAGTAACCCCAGGAAGAGAAAGTGAAAAAAAAGAGCAACAAAGAAACAGCTTGCATGTATTTGGATTATTTCATGATTTTTGGATTTTTGGTTATTATATTTGAATGACTAAAATCAATTGGGTGGTTGTTTAAAAATTTATACAATGGCACCACTTCTGGATGAATTGAAAATGGAACTTAAAAAGTACAAAGAAGATGCACAAGAAGGGAAGGGTTCTTTTGGCTTCGTTTTTCAATTCTTAGAAATGGAGATTTGGAACTATGAGAAACAACAAGAAGAAACTGCAAAACAAGAAGACTGGGACAAAGAAGAAGCCATCTTTAATGAAGAAGTAATTCTATATGGGGAAGAAAAAGGAAAGTGGGGAAAGAGAATGGAGAATTTAAGACTTAAAAAAACAACCAAAGAAAAGAAAAATAATTCAAAAAAATAAGTATAATACTGGAAAGCAACAGAAAAGGGGAATACAGAAGAGAGAAATAGAGGTAGAGAGACAAGGGGATAAAAAAGGGAGAGAGAAGAAGAGAGGGAAGAAGGAAAGGAAAAGAAGTTACAAAGGACCAGAGCATATAGAGAAACAGGACCTATTTAGAGATAATGGGTGAAAATCTAACTGAAAAAGGGATTCTGTAAAAGTACATAAGATTGTATTGTTATATTAGTAATAGAAATAACTTTAGAAAATTGGAAACAACGTTATGATTAAAATGAGGGATAAAATAGTGTAATTTAGTGAAATGTTTGTGAATAAAATAAGTGAAATAAAATAAATGAGAAAATTGAATTAGGAAGGAATGGGAACATTTTAATTAGTTAATGTTTTATAAAATATAAGTGAAGGGGGCGGAATTAACTATGGAAAGCTTATAATTGTTCCCATAGAAGTATGATATTTAATTGAAAAGTAATGTTAAAGATGTTAATACTTTAATGAATATTAATATTAATGATATAATTGAATTGGAATGGAATGTTGTTTTAATTATATACATTTATAATTTTTTTCTTTTTTTAAGAATACAGTGTGTATTTTAAGAATGTACCAAGCAGAATCCGAATGGAAGTTATGTATTATATTGAATGTTACAACTCTAGGGAAAAGATATAAAGGCGTCATACTCCAATCAGTAACTACAGGATAAATTTTGTTTAATGAGAAAAGATAATAGATAATTGAAACAGGACAGACAAAAAATATAAATACAATGATTTGAATTGAGATGAGATAATTAAAATAAAATTGAGAAAATTAAAAGAGGGGAGAAGCTATGCAGAAAATGTAAAATAGTAAGATATGGAATAGAATATAAAAATGAGCATGAACCTGAATTTGTGTCTGTACGAAGAAATGTAACCTGGGATTATGCTGCTTTCAAAAAAGATGTTTTATTTGTATTTTTTTTCTCTTTGTGAAAACTCAAATAAAATTTTTTTAAAAAAAGATTTGTTTCTGATAAACCCATGTTGGCTTCTGGTTATAACTTTGTTTGCTTCGAGGCGTTCACAGATTTGTTGCTTTATTATCTTTTCCAGAATCATGGTATTGATGTCAGGTTGATAGGTCTTTAGTTTCCTGGATTCATTTTTTTATATCTTGAAAAAAGAAAAAAAATGGATCCAGGAAACTACAGACCTATCAGCCTGACATCAATACCTGGAAAGATTCTTGAAAAGAAAGATAATAATATCTATTCTTCCAAAACCCATAGTTTGCTTTCCAAACACTTTTGTAATTTAATCATCTTTTTAGTAATTATTCCTTAGATTTCTATATGGTCACACTCGTGGAGAATTTATTGTGGTTTCCAGCAGAAAAATCACAGAGTAGAACCAATTTATTGAAAATAAAATCTTAACAGTTTTTAGTTAAAACTGTTAAAATCCATATTCCCACTGTTATTATATTTATTATTAAATATTTTAATATCCATTACCTTATTAAAAAAAAATCTTCTAAACATTCATAGCGTTCATAGTTTTTCTAAATATCAAGAGAAAAGGAGCTATATGTATGTAGGAGAGGGGATATTATATCAGGGGTTTGTGACACAACTAAAAAGCATTATGCTTTCTGCTTCGCCCCTTAAATCTAACACAGATAGGCAAAACTCTCAGCACTGCAGCAGTTCCTAACCTGCTTAGTGGAGTACACTTAGTGTAGTGTCTTTCACATATAACTATAAAAATGTAGACTGAGACAAGTTGTCTAATACAAACAAAAGCAATGAGAAGGTCTAAAAATACCAGTTCATTGATATTTCTGAATGATGGGGAGCAAAATATAAAAGCAAATGACAAAAGGTACAGCACAACATAATCATACAAACTGTGCCTGTTTTCTTCATGCATTGCTACATTGAGTACATGATGAAAATGCTCGATTCTACAGATTATATTTATCAATGCATAATTTGCCATAATGTTTTGATCTGGAATCTTTGAAGAAATTGAAAATAATTGCATATTTTATAAAAATAAATGCCACGATAGGGTTATTGTCTAAATTGCCTATGACAGATAAAAAAGCGGTGCTTAACAAATTGATTCAATTTCTTTCGTTAGCAATCAGTTAAGTTATTACAGAAAATCCTAATTATTGGATAATAGAATCACTAGCAAAAATCACACACTTTAAACAAAAAGGTGACTTCTGTTTTTTCTGAGCAATTACTGTATATGATTGATACGACTGTTTAGTTAACACATTAGTATTATGCAACTGAATACGTGAATAACAAATTGAGTACTTTCCTTCTGTAAACTCATGCTATAGTATATGAAGAGCCCATTATTTATGGAAGCCTTTGTAGATAAGTAAAAGCTTCCTGCCATAAACAGTCACACTATACATGGAGAACAGTTGTGAGAGATTATGGAGAAGAAGGAAAAAGTATGACTTAAAGAGGGAATGACCTGCTCACTTCTTCTTCTAAGCTGCTCACTTGCATATTTCCTGCACAGGCTTGTATTACTACTTGAAATGTAAGTTTCCAATTTGTAGAAAGGCTTTTTTTTAAAAAGAGGAATATCTGCCTGATTCAGTTACAAATCCTAAGAAAGATTTCCAATTTAACAAAAATGATTTTAGAAATCCTCTTTAAGAATTTTTTAAATTTTAATTTACACAACTTGAAGATTAATGACTAATGTTCTTTATTATTTTGATGGGTGGGAAGAGAGAACAAAGCAATGATTTTATATTCCATAACCTGAATAACCAGGATAAATTTAAATGTAACCAATCTCATATATTTTTATTGCAGTTAGGGTTATTGCAGTAAGCTGAGAAGAACTCTTCATTGAAAAAAAATCACAAATGAAATAATGACATAATAATATGATAATATAATAACATAGTATCAATAACTTCCTAAGTTAAACCAATAAAAAGCATCTTTGGAGTGATATCAGGTATGCTCCCTCAATATTTTTGTTTTATACCATATTTTTAACATCTATGTAAATTCTTCAACTTTTCAAACAAAGTGTCATATTTTGATATTTACCTTAGTATATTGCTCATGTTCAAGTTCTTGACTAGAATCACACCCTGTTGTCTGATTATACCAGTGCATTTTCATTTTCATCTGTCTTGTTCGCTCCTCCACTACTAAATTAGCTGCAAAAACAGATAATGGAAAACTATTTTAAAAACTGTGAATATAGGAAGCCATTGGATACAAGTAAGACTTTATTTCAAACTGAATAAATATTCAAACAGTATTTCCATCAGGATGTGAAAGCAAAACATAAGCATGCTAATGCAGATCAACAAGGATTGCTTGGAAACCCTATCTACACATTTCCAAATTTCCAACATATGCATAACATGCATTCTTTTATATAGAATATTTCTTAAAATTGGAAAATATTATTTTTTCTTTTCAAATTATGTCTCTCTATAAAACTCTACAAAGATAACGTTCCATCAATGTTAGAATATTTATTGTACTTTTAAAATAATTAAAATTATTTTTTAAAAAAACACCAAAGTACTGTATGACATTTGTGGTAGATATGACTTCCAAACAATTTTGCATCATTTTGTTTATAACTGATTTAAAGACTCAAAACACCAGCAAAGCTTTTATCTATATTGAGTGGGGGCTATGCCTTACACATATATTTTGATACAGAAAAACATCCTGGCTGGATTGTCTAATTTGACCTTGGAATATAGATTTCTGAAAATGTATATATTCCTTCTGTAGAATAAGAACAGTAAGTTCAATTTCTTAGGCAATCAGTATTTAATGCCATCAGTGTACATTATCATATACTGAGTTTAAATATTTTCTCACACCTGAGTGCAAAAAGTCTATTAATAAAAGGGAAAAAGGAAAGAGAAAGTATGCAAAGGATAGATGCATATAAATACATAATTAAAACAATTTCTAGCTAAGAAAAAGGATTATATCAATAAATTAAACCTTTGTGCAATAGCAGATTTATAAGACAGTAAAAAAGATTGCACCAAATACATGTGCAATATTACATAAAATAAAGACATAGGATACAGGCAGTGAATAAGTCAAATCAGGAAAATTGGGGTATAAGGAGCTTTGGTGGTGCAGTGATTAGAATGCGTTACTGCAGGCTACTTCTGCTGACTGCCAGCTGCCAGCTGAAGGTTGACTCAGCTTTCCATCTTTCCGAGGTCAGTAAAATAAGAACCCAGATTGTTGTGGGCTGATTCTGTAAAACTGCTTAGAGAGGGCTGTAAAGCACTATGAAGAGGTATATAAGTCTAAGTGCTATTGCTATTGCTGCTAATATCACTTTTTCCAAAAGCACAGAGGTGCTCTGCCTTAGCACTGCAAGCAAAAGACTTAGAAGGCAATTTAAGAAGCTATTAGCACATTCTGGATTTTTGGAATGATATTATTGATACTTTCTAACACACTTCATTAAATGTATAGTTTATATTTTAATCAAACAAAATCACAAGACAGATATTAATAACAATCATAAATATTTGCTATGTATTTTCCTTTCCATTCATTCTGTCAAATAACCTAACTGACTCCTAAATGTATTTACTTGGCTCATTGTGGTCTACTTCTAACTAGCCTGGTGTAGGGCCCCAGCGTTAACATTCTCATTGCCATCTGGGTTAGTCATAGAGGCTCCTGACTAGCTCTTTGATGAAGATGTGATAGTGGAGATAAATGAATCCAAATCCAAACAGGTGATCAATAGATGTTAAACTTCTCCAGCGATGATAAGCTCTCTCTTCATAGCATAATCATTTAGATCAATAAGGGAAGCCATATGCCTAAAACCTGTTAATACTGTTTGGGCAACTTGCTGCTAAGATAGCTCAAAATCCCTCTGTTAAAACACTAAGTGTTTTCACAAAGCTATGCACCAGAGGTGGTATTCAGTAGGTTCTGACCAGTTCTAGAGAATTGGTAGTGGAAATTTTGAGTAATTTGGAGAACCAGCAAATACCACTTCTGACTGGAGATTTTATAATATCCTTCCCTTATGATGCCCGCCAAGCCATGCCCACAGAACCAGTAGTAAAATTTTTTTACTGCTATGCACCGTGTTAGGGAATAACTTGAGGATCTAGAATTTCTACATGATACAGTTGTAACACAAGCTACAGTACTGCTTTATAAAAACATCCCAATATTCATATTTCCTAGTACAGAAAAAAGATACAAAACAATAGTCCTGATGACACAGAAATCTGAAGCTTGGGCCATGTATATTCAAGGCACTGTGATTATTACAGAAAGTTCTAAGTGTAAAATGTTTAGGGAATATCTTGTTTAATAATAAAGCTTTAAGTTAGTAAACCGATTGTCACTTGATGTTTTTGCTCAACACTCACATTGCTTCATTCATACCATTTCACAGAGTCTAGGGTGACAGCATTTTCTATATGTAACTGCAATTTTTCTGAGTTTTCAATTTTTTTTCTTAGACTGCCCAATGGCTTTGGTAATGTGGGAAGCTGTACAGGGTAGAAATATAACAGCTAAAACTTAAGTCAAAATGTTTATTTCACCACAGAAATCCAGTACAAAATAAGCTATCTGTCTTGTAGGATGTTGGGTAATATGAAGCTGTCTGCTTTTCTAGACCATGATGGAGTGATGTACACATTTGGGTGTGAGCATTGTATTTAGATCATTACTCACAATCTAATGCACTGTCTTTAGCCAGTACGATACCAGACCCTTAGACTGTGCCCCAGCTAGTCTAATTTTTTTATAGTTCCAATGATGAAATTTTTATCCATGTTATTCCATAAAATTAAAGACTCAAAATATAACCCAAAATAGATTCATTATCTCAAAACCATAGCTGACACAACTACCAAGGTACCTTTTTATTAGAAAATCTGGAAAGGAATATTAATTCATGCATGCCTCAAAATGATAGACAACTAGGACTCCCAAAAAAGCTAGGTTTACTGAGTCTTCCAGGAAAACAGCACAATTGGAGTGAAAATTTACCACTTTATCCATTGAAAACAGATAAAATGTGTATATGTGTGTGTGTTGCGTGCAAAAAGTCTCAAAGGACAGCTGAGAACATAATATTTGTATATTGAAATAGTCAGCATGATTTTATTTTTCAAACCTTTGATTATATTTACTGACAGATTTTAAAACAGGCCCAGCATTGTACAAATAAATATTTTACATTGTGAGAATTCCTCTTGTCTCTTCCAGATCATCAGGTTATCACACTATGATTCAGGGTAACAAAACTTCTAGTAGCATCTACTTCATTTCTAGCATTTTTATCTTTGTTATATTATTTTATATACAAAATGCAGAAAGCCAATTATCATGGCCAATTGGTTCAATTTGCATATGAAAAAGTATCCATATACCAAAAGCCCTGATTTTCATCTATCTGTTTGGCATTTTGGCAGAAAGGATACCATCTTAAATCAATATTAATGCTCTCAGTCCAGATTACAACAAAGAAATAAGTGAAGGAATCAAAGTTAAATCAAAGAAAATTAGACCCTCGCAGATGCTAAGAGAAATGAAGACGGAAATAAACCAGAAGATAAAGAAGCTGCAATTTTACAGATTGGTCTTAGTAAGGACATCAGAAACATGAACCTGGGGCAATGGACCGTTGATTCCAAGGAGCATAGAAAAAGGAAATTAGGAAAGATATTAAAAAATGAGAAACTGTGGATGAACACATGGACACATGAGAGGAGAAAGAAGAGAAGCAGTAGTTATCTTGGAGTTATGGTTAGGAAAAAGAAGACCAAAAAAATGCTCCCACCATTGGCCTAGATAGGGCAGTTTAAGGAAAAACAAGGCATAAGAAACAAACTTTAAATCAAGATAGAAAGACTACTCACAAAGAAGCAAAAGTTGAGAGGCAGAAGACACAGTGCTATGGGCACCGACTTTTCTAAAGATAAATGAAACAAATGCTTCTCAAAAGAGAAAAATATAATTTGAAAAAATTAAAACATAGTTTGCCTATAAGAGACACATATCAGAAACAAAGGACATAAAATATTTGATTTGTAAAAAGTTGGGGGAGAAATTTAGTTCAGCAGGAACTTAAAAAAATAAAAGAATTGTTTTGCATATAAAACCTTAAATAAAACTTGAACTTGTATTGGCAGATGAGCATGATATATTTCTTAGGGTAGAAGTCTGCCTGGGGCTATGGCTCTGATATTGGACATTTATGCTCCAAATAAGGATAAGGTATTTTATTGTTCTATAAATAACTTACATAGAGACTAATGTTTTTTTCTATGAAAATTGATGTTTGATGCTGGATTGGAATTTAGTAATCTCCCCAAAACTGAACAGAACTTTTGAGAAAATTATGAAAATTACTCAAGAGACAAACTACTCAAATTTTTCTTTGATCTGATGGACAATTGTTGATATATGGAAAAAGAAAAACAACAATTCAGTAGAGTTTCTGAAACACGTGGAGGCTTTTCAAGAATAGGTCTTATTAGTATTTCAAATAATTTGGCTACTAAGCTTTATAAAGTAGAAATATTGCCAAAGACTTTTTCAAATCATAATCCTGTGAGTTTGATTTATAAAAGGAAATTCAGTTCTTTTAGGTGGATGGATACTGGAATGTTGCTACAGAAAGGAGCAAATGGAGGGCTATAAATAAAAAAATAAAATAGTTATTTGAAAATCATTGAGATAAAGGTATTGATTTAAGAATGGTTGGGAATGCAAGTAAAGCTTTTATCAGAGATTATTTCATACAATACAATACTGAACTCAAAAAGAAGATGCAAAGGAAAACACAACCTATTTTGGATTTAAAAAAAGAATTAAAGACATTTCCAGAGAAGATAAGCATTTCTCAACAAATTAGCTTTTACAATGAGTTATCTATGTTCACTAAGAGAAATGGAAATAAAAATGAGCTTTGTAAAGCAAAAACTACTTTGAATTTGCAAACAAACCAGGGAAATGTTTGACATATAAACTATGAAAAGAAAAATTAAAGAAATTGAGCTTATAAGAGGAAGAACATGGCTATGCAAAATGTGTCTTATCAATATCACTCCAGCTTGTATAAAGGACAAGATATTTCTCTGGGGAAATCAGATGAATATCTAAAGAAACAAAATTTACAGAAAATTAAAGAGGAAGAGAAGCATATTATGAATGGACCTATAACAATAAAGGAAGTGTGCAAAGCTATAAAAAGTGTTAAATCAGGAAAGGTATCTGGACCACGTTCTTATTATAAATGTTTTGAGGATTAACTTTTACAATCTTTACAAAATATGATGAATTCTGCTTTATAGGGAGAAGGATAAATAAATTGGAAACTGGCCAATTTAGCATTAATTGTTTTTTAAAAGTAAATATATTTGCTTTGTGTAAGAATGTGCTCTCTTTTTAAAATACTTTAGTCTACTAGACAGCTCAGTTTGTATTGTGTAAGAGCAAGAAAAAACTGTCGGCACTGAGCAAGCATCTTTCTGCGGGACATAAGGAGATTCACTAATAGCTTACCGGTATTTAAAGTTACTCCCATAGTTCTGTGATACTTGTTTATCTGTATGTTTGCTTTTTAAAAGCAAGTGATAAATTGGTTCTTCCTATTAATAATGCTTTTTACAGGATGCTAGAGGAGGGAGGGAAGGAGAAATTGCTGCTTAGAAATTTCCCTTCTTCCTAAAGATTTTATTATCAGGGTTATTTAAGGTGAACTGCAAGGACCTGGAGAGAACCCTACATGGGAAATCTTAGAAGGAAACAGCACCTCAAATGTTCTGCATTGAAACAGAAGCTATATATACAAGTGGTAAGTATATTGCTATTGACTACAAGAAAAAAATGTCAAAGAACTTTAATTCTTCATTGGAAGATGGAATGGAAGGATGGAAACAGAATGACAGGAGATTTTGTACTTTAAAAACATGGTGTGCTTCTTCATTTCATTGAAGAAACCTATGGATCGACAAAGATGTGATCTAAAGTCTCTCAATATGTGGTACAATTTATTCAGAGTGTTTGGCACTTGCTCCTTGATTTCATTTTGGGATTGAAAACTATGTACCATGTTGCTGATGAGTTATGGAAAATTTAAATTGCACATGGTATTTCTACTCATAACTATTAAAATATAACTCCATATGCAAAACCCCAAAATTAATAAAAGGTATCAATTAAAAAAAGACTTATCTGTAAAGATCTGCTAAGAGGTTGGCAGACATATTTGATACTTGTATGATTAATTCCATGTATTCAAACGGAATAGTTACTGTTTAGCAAAGCTACATATAATATTAAAACAACATATATCATTCATCTTTTAAAGTTATTTATTCACTTGAATCCTATTATGAAGTATTGAATAATTATCATTCTATCTCATGACTCTTGCCCTTTCTGCTTTCTTCCATGTTCCTACTCTTATCTCACTCCTACTGTTACTTCAGTTCAATTAAATAATTCCCTTCCAGAGGAAATACAACTAATTCCTACATGTTTACTTTGTAAGGCAAGAATCAAACTATGTTTGTAGGTTTATGCAACCCTAGGGTGAAATGGTCTGTTCGCTCTTCTGTTATTGATGGTACATATATTTGATTTCTTGATAATATAGTTTTATTGCTTCATGCATTGATCTTAGTTCTTTTGAGCATAAAGTCAGAAAAATAAAAATAATTCAAGTAATAACTTCCAGTTAATACCAAAACACCCATACAAACACCCAGAAGAATAGTGTCAGCTATGGAATCATGATTCATCGCTGCCACACAGCTGGAGAAAGTGAGAGGTGGGGTGATGTTAATTGAGTAGCTCTTAGTAGACAAAATATAATTCTTTTGTTAGTTCAAGGTTAAAGATTGTGGCACAGAAAGAATTGGAACTTACTTTGGGATTGGTTCATGTGATGTGATGATGAGTAAAAAGGTTGGGACAGTGTGGAAAGTCTGGGGAAACTTTTAATTTTGGAATTCCACAGAATGTGCCAGATGCTATTCACATAAAAGTACTTTGAGATTATGGATGTCTTGGAGTTACTGAAAGGAATGGATTTTCTCCGGAACGCTAACAAATAGCCTTCCCAAATTGTATAATTATTTAAAGTAATTGTGTAATTACTTAAAGTAATTATGGAATAATCTGCAACAGAGTTTGTTATCTATCATTTATGAAAGCAATTTTTAAATATTATTTTAACCTTTTATAATCTTTCCCAGATGAATATGTAGAGGTGGTGAAAGCGGCCTCAGCTCTTTTGACATGTGAGGCCAACTGTAGCAGAAGACGAGCATCCAAAGCTTTGATTAGATTTAAATGGAGACTTTCTTGGCCTTGTTAAAATGTGCATGATTAAGAGAATAAAGAGGACACTAGTCTGGAATGCCTTAGAATATTCTATATAGCAATGAAAAGCAATTCCTTTATCACAGGAGTGGTAACATTGTGGCCAATACTAATTCTTGAAAATGACAGTAAAGGTTAAATATATTCAGTTGCTCAAATAAAGAACTGCTCTACAGTTAACAGTTACATTAGAGTAGAGTGAAAGACAGATATGATAATCACTACTTTTTATTATATTGATTATAAATAACTTTTCCTTATTGGAAGAAATAAAACAGATAAAAATACTGAAGTCTTTAGTATAAAATATGTTCTGGAAAATACATTTTAAAGTAATTAAAAGCAAAAATCATACTTACTTTTAAGGCTGTCTGTATTTGAAGGTGTATGGAGATTCTTGTGATAATTTGTAAGAAAAGGTATTTGGTGAGACTTTTAACCAGTTCATATCTCAGAGACTCCAATATATAATTTATCGCTAGTTGGATGAGTGGGGCTGCAAATGATAGATTGATTGTATGGCAGAAGTTCCCTTACAAGAGCCACCATAAATTCTGCAGGAATTTAAGAACACAGCACAACAGAAGTGCCATTTCTCCAAGTACCTTTCAACCATACCTTCTACTTTGTCATTCATAATTTTTAAAAAAATGTAGAACAATTGGGCCATTCAGTCTTAGCAACATAGAAAGACAATGTGAGTTGATTAAGAAGTCTTAGCTTTCTAAATTTAAATCTTGAACAGTGGTTATTGAATTTGTTCCCCTATAGGTCTTAGATGGCTCTTTTACATATTGTTAACTTATGGGTCAAGGGATATTTGCACAATCCAATGATTCTGAGCAGTGTTGTTTGGAATATACATTCCCCAAAGATTCATCCATGACAGGCAGGTCATCAATGAGAGATAAGACTAAATATGATTCACTGGAAGAAGAAATGAAAACCCTCTCTATTACTCTGCAAAAGCAACAACAACAACACCTTATGGACATTAACAACAAGCCAGCATTTTAGAAGAGGATGCCTCTAGCAAGCTACCAGGAAGAAGGAGAGAGCAAATATGAGTAGCATTGGTGCTTATTATGTGGCTGTATGGTAATGTGTCCAGATAGCCAACAGAAAAAATAATTCAGTATTGCAAAGATATGCAAAGTATTGCTCAGAGTCACTTGGTTGCAAGATGGGTATTAGATAGATAGAAAGACAGACAGATAAAATAGATATAGAGATAGGTAGGTAGGTAGGTAGGTAGGTAGGTAGGTAGGTAGGTAGGTAGATAGATAGATAGATAGATAGATAGATAGATAGATAGATAGATAGATAGATAGATAGATAGATAGACAGACAGACAGACAGACAGACATAAATCTGAAACGGCATCACTATAAACCAAGACAATATTGATGTTGCCAGAGCATAAGGTCAAGACTGAACAGATATTCTGAGAATTAGCAATAGAATGGAATAGATTGACTTGCATCAAACATCAGATCTTCACAGAAAATGCTCAGATGAAACCTCCCCATATGGTAGAATTATCTCAATTTGGGTCTACAGTCCAATTTCAATCAACATTATGATGGTTTAAGTCCGTGCTCCAACTATGTTGCAGTTGCAGAAGAAATGGAAGCTGAACATTTCTATTGTGAATTATAGTATCTTGTCAACATGCCACTCCCCCACTCCCCAAATCCCAGCAAGATGTCTTACAAATTATGGAAGGTTGGATTGATACAGTTGTACATAAAATAACTGAAAATTTGGTATTGGTGCTTAAACTCAAGCAGAATATATAGTAATAGAATTCTGCAAGGAAAATTCAAATTTTGTAGCAACTAGCCAACAATCTCAAAAGTGATACTACATATGCAGAGACATCACTGAATGGACCACACTGAAACTGAATGGACTATATACTCTGCAAAAAAAAAAAAGAGTTCTATTCAGTCAACAAAAATAACATCTGCTGCTTCATTTGATAGATAGAGTGCCTGAAGAACTCTGAACTGAAATTTATGACATCATTAAAGATGAAGCAAGCAAAAATATCCCAAAAAGCAAAAAGTAAAAGATTGTATACAGATAGTCCTCAAATTACAATCATTCATTTAGTGACAGTTCAAAGTTACACCAACATTGGAAAAAGTGACTTATGACCATTTTTTCATACTTACAACCTTTGCAGCATCCCTGTAATCACATGAACACTTGACAATTGGCTCCTATTTATGATGGTTGCAGTGTCCCAGAGTCAAGCAATCAACTTTTGTGACCTTCTGACAACCCAAAATCAACGGGAAAACCAGAATCACTTAACAACTGTGTTACTAACAACTGCAGTGATTCATGTAACAACTGTGGCAAGAAAGATAGTAAAATAGGTCAAAACTGTCTTAGAATTTAGACTCAATTGTGGTTGTAAGGAGAAGACTACCTGTACTGATATATTGAAAATAGCTGAAGAAAGATGGAAATCAAAAGGCAACAGAGACAAATAAGATTTTGTCCAACCAAGTTCCAAAGAAGAGTCAATAAACTGGACCTAAACAAGCAGTGGAATTGAAGATAACAATCTGAAGGACTATCTTTATTAATAGCATTAAAGAAATCAAGAGAAACTTTTATGCAACAATAAGCATTAAAAGAAAAAAGAAGGCAAAGATCTAATAGAGAAAAAAGACAAAGAAAAACTAGCATGACTATAGGAAAGACCTCAAAATCTGTATACGTGCAAAAGTTTGAACACTAGAATCAGACATCATGGATTGTAAAGTTAAATACTGAAAACAACAAAGGTAAAATTGATGAAATTCATGCCGATTTGTTTAAAAACCTATGCAATTACACAGTTAAAAGGGTAGCTTATGGTTTGCATGCAGGAATGAAAAGCAGAGAAGATCAATTTATTTTCCACTGTCAAAAAGTGGCAGTTCTAAAGAATGCTCAAACTACCAAACAGTTGCAAATTAAGAAGATAATGCTCCAGACTTCCACAGTACAGACATACATACTGGATTTAGAAAAGTCAGGACCATCCTATATCACTTTGGTAACATTTGATGGACAATAAAAAATAAATGGAAATTTTGGTAGATATGTTTTGTATTGTTTTATTAAGGCAAGGTTTTGACTGACAGAGGTGCTAAGAACTAGATCCCAATAAGCAGAACTTTAAAAAATGAGTGTATTAAACCACTACATCTGCCTACAGAAGAATTGATAATGATGACCATGAAGCAATATTACAAAAGAAAATGGAGCAATTAAAGAGTTTAGAACTGGTGAAAGAGTGATGGACTATATACCATCATTTTATTTCTTTAATTAATGAGCAAAATATCTTATCGGAAATGCTGGATTTGAAAAAAAATAAGAATTACAATCAAAATTATTGGAACAAACATTAATAACCCCAGATATGGTAATATGACACATTGATTTTTGGAAGCAAATAAGACTAAAGATATCTCTTGCTGAAAGTGAAAACAAGTGCAAAATTAATCTTTGTTTTCCCTGGCTCAAAAATACACAGGGATGGTGACATAAAGTTAAAAAGCACCTGCTACTTGGGAGAAAGACTGAGACAGAATTAGATAAAATATCAAAGTGCAAAGCTATCACAGTGCAAGAAAGAGCCACATGTCAAGACCATGGTAGTAAAATACTGCAATGAAAGCTGAGCTATTAGAACGATTAAACAAGGAAAAATTATGGCTTTTAATTGTCGTGTTGGCAAAAATTGCTAGGGATATTTGGATCACAAGAAAAACAAATAATTCAATATTAGACTAAATAAACTAGATCTTTTTTATTGGAAACACTAATAATGAAGTTAAAATTAATTTTGGTCACCTGGTTCAAAAGCAAAAATCATTGTAGGAGATACTGATGGGTGGAAAAGCCAAAGGCAATTGAAAAAGAGATGGACACAAAACATGGCAGCTAGATGTTGTCACTGATAACACAAGCACAAACTCTTCAAGACTCAAACAACCAATTCTAGTGAAAATATGATCATTTAGTCATAAGTAACTTAAGAACATATTTGGGAAGATGTATCTTTTTACATATTTCCTATGCAGTTAAATTGGTTTGTAAATTTTGACTATGGGGGACGAGTTTGAGCACATTTCTTGTAATTATTACAAAAGGAAACAGTTGTGTTGCCAAACATTATCTTCCACTATATTGCTGCTCCAACTTTTTAGTTGTTTAAAAACCCAGGCTTTCATCATACTATATTCTAGAACAGAGAGCAAGGAAGTGGCAGAAATGCACTCTTCTGCCAATAACGGTGGGAAAGCCATTCAAATTATGTGAATCTAGTGCTTGAAGGTGCTAAACAAGGCTTACCTAGAGAAGTAGATGCATGTCTTTTGGTTTCTTCTGGCAATTGTGGGCTAGCGGCCTATATGAGATCCCAGTCAATAGTCCTCAAAGAATGGGCTAGAAAGCGAAAAGAAGGTCTTGCTCTATATAGAGTCAGCCACCTTCTGTTGAAGCAGAAGATGAATATGAAATTGCAGGAAAGAATACTTTCTATAAATTATCCTTTTTTCCTGAATAAGGAATACATCTATGTACAGGTAAAACTCAAAAAATTAGAATATCGTGCAAAAATTCATTTATTTCGGTAATGCAACTTAAAAAGTAAAACTAGTATATGAGATAGACTCATTACAAGCAAAGCAAGGTAGTTCAAGCCATGATGTGTCATAATTGAGATGATTATGGCTTATAGCTCATGAAAACCCCAAATCCACAATCTCAGAAAATTAGAATATTGTGAAAAGGTTCAATATTCTAGGCTCAAAGTGTCCCACACTAATCAGCTAATTAAGCCATAACACCTGCAAAAGGTTCCTGAGCCTTTAAATGGTCTCTCAGTCAGGTTCAGTAGGAATCACAATCATGGGAAAGACTGCTGACCTGACAGTTGTGCAGAAAACCATCATTGACACCCTCCATAAGGAGGGAAAGCCTCAAAAGGTAATTGCAAAAGAAGTTGGATGTTCCCAAAGTGCTGTATCAAAGCACATTAACAGAAGTTACGTGGAAGGGAAAAGTGTGGAAGAAAAAGGTGCACAAGCAGCAGGGATGACCGCAGCCTGGAGAGGCTTGTCAGGAAAAGGCCATTCAAAAATGTTGGGGACTTTCACAAAGAGTGGACTGAGGCTGGAGTCAGTGCATCAAGAGCTCCTGAACAACAAACAACATCAGAAGCATCTAACCTGGGCTAAAGAAAAACAGAACTGGTCTATTGCTCAGTGGTCCAAAGTCCTCTTTTCTGATGAGAGCAACTTTTGCATCTCATTTGGAAACCAAGGACCCAGAGTCTGGAGGAAGAATGGAGAGGCACACACTGCAAGATGTGTGAAGTTTCCACAGTCTGTGTTGATTTGGGAAGCCATGTCATCTGCTGGTGTTAGTCCACTGTGCTTCATTAAGTCCAGGATCAACGCAGCCATCTACCAGGAGATTTTGGAGCACTTCATGCTTCCTTCTGCAGGCGAGCTGTATGGGGATGCTGACTTCATTTTCCAGCAGGACTTGGCACCTGCCCACACTGCCAAAAGTTCAATGGTTCAATGACTATGGGATTACTGTGCTTGATTGGCCAGCAAACTCGCCTGACCTGAACCCCATAGCGAATCTAGGGGGCATTGCCAAGAGAAAGATGAGAGATATGAGACCGAACAATGCAGAAGAGCTGAAGGCCGCTATTGAAGCATCCTGGTCTTCCATAACACCTTAGCAGTGCCACAGGCTGATAGCTTCCATGCCACGCCACACTGAGGCAGTAATTGCTGCAGAAGAGGCCCAAACCCAAACTGAGTACATATGCATGCTTATACTTTTTAGAGGTCCGATATTGTTCTATGTACAATCCTTGTTTTACTGATTGCATGTAATATTATAATTTTCTGAGATTGTGGATTTGGGGTTTTCATGAACTATAAGCCATAATCATCACAATTACGACAAATCACAGCTTGAACTATCTTGCTTTGCATGTAATCAGTCTATCCTATATATCAGTTTCACCTTTTAAATTGCATTACTGAAATAAATGAACTTTTGCACGATATTCTAATTTTTCGAGTTTCACCTGTATATGAAAAACTACACAATATATATCTGTCCAAGTTAACAAAAAATAAAATCCTACTCCATATCCTTGGTGTTTCACTGAACTCTTGGATACTAACCTTCTTTTGTTAAGAAATATATTCCTTGCTGACATTTCGAATAAGACACAGTATAATCTTTATGCTTCATAATTATAAAATTATTTGATCTGTTTACCAGATTATAATTTATACTGCTTCCACATGGTTTGCAATAGCTATGGAGCTTTGAATTATCTTTTTTGAGTGATCTTATTGCAGAAGACAGTGTTGAAATAATCTGGGACACAATAGGCTAAGCATGAGGGAGAGGTATTCCATAACAAACTCAGAACAGCATCTTTTATGGCATCCCAAGTGACACAAGGCATTCAATATTAGGATATGTATTAGTCTTCCATCATCCAGACTCTTCCAAATACGATGGGATGACAAGGTTAAAATTCTATAACATGAGCTTCAACTAAGAATTCTAGGAATTGCACTCTCACCATAGGTAAAAGCCATTGAGGAGACTGGTGTTTCTATATTGTCACAATAAGTCTAGGTATCTTCCCTTTTTATAAATTGCTAATCACAATTAATTTATTATTTGTTAAATTGGGAATCCTATGTGTATGTTTGACATATACAATATACATATGATAGGTCATATCTAACATACGTGTTCTATAAGGTAAAGGTAAGGGTTCCCCTCGTACATATGTGCTAGTTGTTTCTGGCTCTAGGGGCGGTGCTCATCTCTGTTACAAAGCCGAAGAGCCAGTGTTGTCCGAAGACGTCTCCCTGGTCATGTGGCCAGCATGACTAAATGCCGAAGGTACATGGAACACTGTTACCTTCCCACCAAAGTGGTTCATATTTTTCTACTTGCATTTTTACATGCTTTTGAACTGCTAGGTTGGCAGAAGCTGGGACAAGTAACAGGAATTCACTCTGTTACACGGTGCTAGGAATTCGAACCACAGAACTGCTGACCTTTCTGATTGACAAGATCAGCATCTTAGTACTGAGCCACAGCGTTCCTTCATGTTCTATAGAGAATATTAAAAACAGCATCTAGGTGCATTTTTGAAAAAAAATTGATAATACTTTTCAAATATCTGTTTTACATGTTCTATTCAGTAGGATGGGGATAGAACAGAATTATGGAACCAGAATAAAACTGTGCATCAAACACACACTGAAAATTTACGATGCAGGTTTTTAAGCTGAAATAACAATAAAAATAAAGCCAATAATTTAGGAAAAAAATAAAGTGTCTAGAATTCATACATTTTGCAGCCTATTGAATTAAGGGCTACAATTTTCCAAAACTGTAGGACTTTGGGTAAGAGCACTCTATTTCCATTCTCTGCCCCATAGTGAGGAAGTTGCCATAGTGATGAACCACTAAACTATGGGTAGCAAGTTCTCTGTAGTCTTAGCTTAATGCAGAGTATGAATATACACTCTATGTACACATTACAACTGAATGTAATCTACAGAAATGGATTAATATGAAATTAGTGCAGAATAAAGATAACACAGCATGAGTAATGTTAGTAAAATTGACATGGATATTTACCTTTGGATGATGAACTATAAGTCTCTTGTTCTTCAATGAATAAAATGCACGGAATGATGGGAATAAAAGAAAGAAATCAGCAATTTAAAGTTAGACAAAAATGGCGTTATACATGAGAATGAGAAACACTACAGGCTCTGTTGCAACATGCAGAAAAGTAATGTGGGGAAACAGATGAAAATAAATCATGAAAAGTTATAAATTCTGAGATCAATACGAAAGTAAACATGCTCAAGCTCACTGAAATTAATTGTCTTCAGTATTTTTAATACTCTGCTGGAACATGGCCTGGAATATGAATTTTACAAGTTCCAAAGTTTAAACATCATTCAAAAGCTGCATTTGATGTGATAAGCCCATAAGAATTGCTGTTTCAAATGTTTATGAATGTGAATCTGTCCATTTTTTCAACATCATTTATCATTTAAGACTTCCACACATTAAAATAAAACAAAATGCAGTCTTATCATACACTACACAGGTATTCCTTTTAATACATTCAGATTAGAATGCAACATATTGTACTTTAATTAGATCTGCCTTGCTTTCAAGTGATGGTATTAAAAATAACAGATGAACAAAGTGTGGGGGAAAGTTTCCATTTTAAAAATGGAATAGCAAAATCATACACACAAAACCAATAATATGTTAATATTCCATTAACAAATTTAAAAAACTGATAGATATTAAGTTAAGACTTTTCAATGAGCTATTATTATATAATATTCTCCCATCAATTTTTAATATATTTGAATAAGAAATGTCTTTTCTCTATGGAGTCACAATTTACTACTTAAAGATATATTGTATGTCTGAGTAAAACTAAGTATGCTTTCTATAAGACAATACTTCAATGGAATTTTTATGCAAGATTTAAGAGGCATTTTAAACAAAGTATAATAAGCTATTCTAATATATATTATCAAATACTGATATAGTACTTATCATAACATAATGTTAAATACTGCAGAATCAAACATTGTCCTAAAGTCCTAGGCACTGATAATATTACCTAGGTAATTAATAAAAGACTGTAAGCAAACAAACAACCTCAGAGAGCACTAAGGACTTTCCATTGTCTTAAGGATATAACAATTCTAGGTTTTGTCTTTTGCTTTTGAACCCGAATAAACTATTCTTAAATTATAAATGAGCAGAATACCACAAAAATATACATACACATGAAGTTTTAGCGTAAAATATACACAGACAGAATGCGCATATTCACACTCGAGATATGTCTTTTTGGTAACCAGTTGTCTAATAGATGGGTATTCTTTATTAAATCAAACAATATTCAATTCTGAAAAATGAAAAAAAATGACACCATTGGCCTCTTAAAAGAAGCCAACATCATGTCTTGATGATTTAAAAATATACATTTTTAAAAAGCTACTATTTGCAAATCAGAACATATTAATGCTTTTTTAAAAGATGTACTATCTATTGCAACCCATGACTGTCTCTCAAGCCTATGTGTCATGTATTTTTTACAGATGCTGCAATTAAGCAAGGTATATTAAATAAAAGTTTAGGCATAAGAAATAATACAATTCCCTCATCAGCACATTTTCACTTGGAAGTTCAGAAATAAAGATGAAACCCAGCCTGCAACATTACTTAGTTAAAAAAAAGACAACCCTGCGTTTTCAGGGGAAAAAAATCTATTCTAAATCCTGCAAAGACCAAATGTTTGCAGGTCTGAAATGACATAGAATATGACAGTCCTAATTCTTCTCTTGCTGGCACATGATCTTCTGCAACAAAACATTTTTCCTCTTTTTGCAGAACAAAACTATCTGCTTTGATGAAGAGTGTCAATTCATGCATGGTGAACATGTTTTCAGTTTTTTTAATAGAAAAGACTGCATTACATCAAATGTTACGATAATGCATTATCCACACAGACAACTGAAAATTCAACATACATTTTTAATTAGATCCAATCATTTTAGAGAAAAGTGGCACATTTGAAATGCCATAATAAGACATTGGCTGTCTTCCAAACATGATACTGACAACCCTATTCCACTAAAATTAATGAAATTTCTAAACTGGCATATATATCACAATTATAGCCACCATTAATCAACAGATTCACAATAACTAGGAAATCAACAAAAGCAAATCACATAATCTGTATTTTTGTAATTTCATATTTTCATTGGATCTGTTTTTCTGTTATCAGCTATACATTGTATCCTCTGTTTTTTTATTATTATTTTTGTAAGCATTTTCATACACTTGCTATTGTTTCCCAGAATACAGAAATATTTCAATATGCTACAGGCAAATAAAGACAAATGCTGTACAGAATAATTTGTTAAATTCTACTACAATTTTACTGTTTGCAAGAAAAGTATGCATTATCATCTATGAATTATCATACTGTACATTTCTTACTCTACTATCAAGTTCTCTTCCTACTGACGCATGTTCCATATACTCCAGAGTGCAAAAATGGCTGATCTATTTTGCTCCTATCCCATTTGTAAAAACAGCACACATTCCAAATTATAGAAATCAAATTCTATTCATTGTTAAGAGTTAACTAGTTAAAAGTTAGTTCTGTTCCAAGAAGCAATCTCTTTGTAAAATAACCAAAGTCACATTATTGTCCGCTTTACATTTGCAACTGGACAAGAATACTACATGGCAGAACTTGGGCAAAATTCTCAAGTAAAAACATTTTTCAAGCCATCCAAGGTACACATTTTAAAACTGTATTTCTTTATTACATTTAAAGTGACAGCATTGAAGAAGGTGCAAAAAAAAAAAAAAAAAGGGAAACGTACTAGGCAGATATAAGGACTCACCCTGAATGCCAGCTATGCAGATATGGCACCTTTTAATATAATAAATTGATTAGTGCTTTCAGAAACTAACCAGAAAAAAAAAATCTAGATTCACATTAATTTTTTACCAATGTGAAGAATAACAAATCGTCCTTGAGAACAAGAGAAATTCAGTGTGCCGAAGTGTAAGAGCAATCATGTTAGGAAGCCTTCCCCCCGCCCCCCTATTTTATTAAAATTGCTCAAATCTTTCACTCTTAATAGTTTGACTGATTCCCAATCAACAAAATCCTGTAAGCATAAATTTGATGACAGAATATTTGTAAGAAGAAATTGCATGGACAATTGCCACTTAGGAAATGTTTTTTCACAATATAAATTGTATAACACATAGTATATATGTAGGATCTTACACTAAGAGAAAAAATATATATATATATGAATGCCAACAACAACAAAAAATCCCCTTTCCTCCTAGAAAAATGGGAGATGGAAATTGGCACAATATCATGTTTTGATACTCTAAAGAAGCACAAGTGGATGAACAAAGAACTGTATTAATAAAACCATACCGTTTATTTTTTTAAAAAGAGATCTTAAACAATAACAATACAAGTTAGGAGGCACATCTACCAAAATCCTAAAATAAAATGACCAGTTGATAGGAAACCACGTATTGATCTGGTGCATATTGCATTTTATAATTCTTCAATGAGGTCTCCATTTTTCATTAGGAAACTCAATTCACATATTATAAATATCGGCAAAACATGGATATATAAATATTATTATTTTCTAAAAAGATACTAGGATACTAATATAATGTACAGAAGGAAAAATCTTAAAGCTGTTATTTTTTCAGTTATGAAACACATAATGCAAAAATTTTTATGAATGCCTTGTACGTGATTTTTAATTCAAACCTAACAGTTGTGGATTTTCACAAGAAATTTATGTATTTTTGTAATTCAGTAATTATGTTGTTATTATGGACTAGTGGACAACACTCTTTCTTTCAACATCCAGCCTTCTAAACTACAGTTCCCTTATGTTCCTTTGTGTTTCATCCAGTAAAACATTTTCCCCATATTTTCATTGGATTTTGACATGCTCAGAAAGGGATTTCATTAGCCTTGTTCACATTCGTGTCAGCAAATTGCCATTAATTAGCTTCAGCTAACAAAACAAAATTTCAAGATGTGTCAATAATTAGAATGAGGATCTCCAACTATCTTGGGGAGAAAATAAAGAGTAAATGAACACACAAATAATTGATATGTATCTTCACAAATAAAACATGAGCCTTTTTATCACCCATACAATTCACAATATATGTTTTAATATTTTCCTATTTTATCAATGAAAACCAATAAAAACCTGAAGAGTCTATAAAGCAAGATCTAAGATGTTTTTGAAAAACAAGAGAAAGGAAGAGGAAAACAGAGCTAAGACTTTCAAACTATAAACTAGTTTTTTGATACCTTGCTCTGTACTGCCACTCCTGGTGGGAACTTGTGGAAGCTGTCTCCCCTTACGGCTGAAGGATGTATCTGCTGGAGATGACTGCATGGGACTTCCCGGTTGGCGCATTCTGCACCAAAAAAAATTAACATTAAATACGGTGGTTCTCACGTACAACCAAATCAATGAGATATTAGAAATACAAAATATGTTAAAATATCAAGAAGAAAATAAGAGACAAACTATCTTATTATTTATGTTCTTAATATGAGAGGTAAGAACATGTCTAGGTACCAGGCTAGAAAGTGGGAAACTGTGAGTTCAAGTCCCTTAGACATGAAAGCCAGTTGGTTAACTTTGGGTCTCTCTCTCTCTCTCTCCCCCTCCCTCCCTCCCTCCCTCCAATCCATCTTGCAGGATTGTTGTTGTAGGGAACATAGGAGGAGGAAGTTTGTTGGATATGTTCGCTGCCTTCAGTTATTTATAAAATCTATTTGGGAATTTGTAAAACTACCAGTAAAAAAGTGGGCATTTGACAATTTTGTGAAATTAATAATATTATTATATACATAGGTTAACTTTTACAAACAGAATGTTAGAACATGTTCACACATCACCAGGTGAGAAATCTCTGAGAATAGGATTCCAATATATTCTTTCAACTGGTATTTATCATTTCTACATTTCCTCTTTTGAAATCATTGCTTTGTTAAAATCACTGACATAATTACCTTAATATTGCAATTCTCAGTGTGGCATTATTAGGAAACTGCATAAAAATAGCCCAGAACATTTAAACGATAATAGAAAGTATTACAGAGAAATTACAAAAAATAAAATGACCATTTAAGTGGAGCTGTATAATAAAAAACTACCATTTGCTTCTTCTGATACATGAATGAAAACTACTTCCCCAAGATCCAAAATCAGTCCTGACAGATCATGTACTCTTCTCAGTGTGATAGCCTACAGTTATAAGAAACATAGAATTTTGCAGATTTCTCTCTGCATCTGGAATGAGGGGAATTCATAATGTAAGAACATGTTCTTTATTGAATTACCAGCATTTTTGCACTGAAGTATTGCAACATCCTAAAATTTTTCATATGAATCCACTGTCCGTCAGAATAATGAGAAGACAAAAAACCACCAGATTTTAATTACTAATTCCTTTGTATGATATAAATAATTCAGTGAATGAAGATAACCTGAGCAAAGAATGTAAGAAAACATTAGATATCAGAGAAGTGTTGGTTCACATCTGTGAGGCAAAAACAAATCTTGTGCAGTATATTTAACAGCAACCTAATCAAAAATAGAGAAGTTGGGGGTGGTTCCAATAAGTGCTGTCTCCTGTTGGTACTGAATTTATGAGAAAAATATAGGAAGGAGAGATCTTTGAGGTAATACACAATTCCAGACTTTACTCCTTATGAGTAGACTGCAAGTAAACGGAGTTGAGTTTTGAGTTGAGTGGCTGGGAGTTGAGGGATACCATAAAACTCATATTTGTAATGCAGACTTTCAAGAGATAAAGCATGGCCAAGTCTAATTTCCTCAATACTTTCTGAAATTTTTTTTAAAAGCTCTATTGTAAATATTAATACACTTTACATTAGCAATGTTTTATTGTATTCATCAGGTGAATTGCTTTTTCCTTGGAAAAGGGGTTTTATTTTATTTTTTAAAACAAGTTTTATTAATTTTTAAAAACAATACACAAGCAAAACGTAGAATATAATAAGACATCTTTTCTGAAAAACAAATAAAACTTCTTATTTAAAGACAGGATAGTTCCAAATTATCACATTTCCATACAAGCACAATTTAATATGTATATTTATCTTATCTTTTCAATGTCATATCTTTTCCCAACTTCTCTTTATTTCTCCCTTTCCTTCTATTCAATTATATTTCTTTTGCCTTGGATTGTATATATTCATTGTATCTATCTGTCTTATTTACAATTTCTCTTCCAACATTCTTCTAGTTTTATTAATTCAAACACAGACAAACAAAACACAAAACATAAATACATAAAACTTATTTTTGGAAAGCGGCTTACCCCGGGTTACATCGTTTTGTACAGACATAGATTCATGCTCACTTAATATACTATTTCGTATCTTATTTAACATTCTATATTTTCTATATATTTTCTCTCTTCTATTCACTCTCTTAATTCCATTTTATCTATTTCATCTCAGTTTAGATAATTATACTTACATCTTTTGTCCGTTCTCTTTCAATTATCTATTTATCTTTTCTTTCTAATACAATATTTCTCCTGTAATCACTGGTTGAAGTATGACAACTTTTTATCTTTCCCCTAAACTTAACACTTAAAATAATACATACTTTGCATACTGATTCTGCTTAGTACATTCTAAGTAGTACATTTTAGAATAATAAAACAAAAAAAGAGAATTAAGTTTATAATATAGTAAAAACAATATTCCATAGGAAGTTAAACTCTACTGTTAAATCTTAAACATTTTTATACATTCCCTTTAATGCATTATTAACTTATATAATATTTCAGTTTTCTAACTCAATTTCAAATACTAATATCTACAATACAGTCTTATGTACTTTTGCAGGATCATTTTTTAAAATTATATTTTACCTTTTGTCTCTGAAAAAAAACTGTTTTTTAACATCTTGTTTTAAACCTTTATGACTTCTCTTTCCTTTTTCCCTTCCTTTCTTATCAATTCTAGCCTTCTCCCCCTCCCATCTCTCAAACTCCACTCTCTTAATCTTCCCTCTCTGTTGTATTTCTCTTTTCTGTTGCTTTCTGACATTGTATCGATTTTTCATCTTATTTTTCCCTTTCTTGGTTGCTTTTTTAAGTTCTGAGTTCTCCATTTTCTTTCCCCCCTTTCTCTTTTCTTCCTCAACTAAGATCATCTGTCCATTAAAGATGGCTTCTTCTTCTTCATCCCAGCTCTCTTGTTGTCGTATTTCTTGGTAGGTAGAAATCGCCATTTCTAAAAAGTGAAAAATAGATCCAGAAGAGCCCTTGTCTTCTTGTTCCTCTTCTCTTAGCTTTTGAAATTCCATTTGCAATTCTTCAACAGATAATGCCATTTTTTTAAAAGAATAACCCAAATGTTTTTAATCTTTCAAGAAATAGTTCCCCAAAATCCCAGAGTCACAAAGCAATCCAAATCAGAAAAACCTGTTTCATTTAGCACCTTCTTCTTTTTATATTTTCTCTTCCTGGGATAGAATTCAATTACACAGTTCCAAAGTAATTTTTTAGAAGTCTTATTGCCATTTATTTCTGGTCTTATAAACTCCAAGCAGTCTCCTTCAGTACAATCTTAAAATAAGTTCTTTACCTCTTCCCTCCCACTAATAGCAAAAAAAAAAATAGTTTTTAATTCCAATGTTCAGAAATCTTTTATCCCCTTGGCTTTAAATTTCAAGTTTAGTTACCTTCTGTGCCCAAGCAGGTTTTTCAGATTTCCATCTGCTATTTCCATGGGGAGGGAGAGTGAGAAAAAATAACTTTCCCTTTCAATTTTCGTCTGCCGCTTTTACAGTCTTCTTGGGAAACAATGTATCATTCAAGCGATTAAATTTCCAGGGTGTTTAAAAATTCCTTGTTGTCCCGGTTCAGCCAAAAACTTTCACTTTTTCCAACTTCCTCCTGCATAATCTTACCCGGCTTCAGGCTTCTTTGTGGCGGCCATTGCTGACCGCTGCTCCACCGCCTTGGAAAAAAGGAGTTTAGCCAGCTGAGGAGGGGGTTTGCGATATTCCCAAGCTCCTACCCAGATCTCCTCTATCTTCGGTTACCTCTATGGGGCAACCATATCCTCTAGATCCAGCTGGATTGGAGGCACTTTGGCAGCGAGTGCAGCAGGAACCGTGCACGATCGCGGATTCCTGCCACCGCCGAAGCCTTGCAAACCGGAAAAGGGGTTTTAGATATGATTTTAAGACTTCTGGAAAATATTATATTTTGAATTAAACAGTAAAAGGATGCTTAGAATATGGATTGTAGAAAGTTAACAATAGATCAAGTATTCCGATAGAATTAGAATTATAGTTTTGAATTAATTAGAAGAATGCAAAAAGGTGATTGGGATTTTTTAAAAGGGAAATATGGTAATGGGACCTGGAAAATCTGGCATTAAAGGGAGCTTAAGGACAATAAATTTATTTCATTAAGAAAGAATGAAGCTCAATCTCTTATGAATGTTTTTGCATTTTGATGTTCAAAATTACTTGGCGTGATAGATCTTGCATCAAAAAGTTATAAAAGAAGAAGTGAAGTCCTGAAGAGAAGTAATAATAAAAAGACTATTTTTACTTATTGGATGTATAATGGATAGGAAGCAAGTTCTGGGGCTATATTTGAGGGGGTAAAAATTAACATTGTTAAAATTTTAGGGAAGGAACTTTACTGGACTGTTGCTGAAAAAGGACAAATGATGAGGCTTTTCTACACTTTTGTTCCTTTTTAATATTTTTTTTCTTTTTATGTTCCTATATTTTTATAGTTTGTATTAATTTGCATTTTTTCTATCTGTAATTCTTAATTAAATTTTTTTAAAAAGAAATAGAGAAGTTGGCATTGAATCTCTAGGAACTAGGTGGTGAATCTGATACTAGAATGCTTTTCTAGACCTTGACTGAGTACGATATTTTCCCCTAATTATGACTGGGTAATTGCGAACTCTTAGGGTTGAAAAGCCTCTTCTAGAAACATATGGTAGTAGCACCCTTGAAATAACACAATGATTAATATAATCCTTCATAAATTTCTTAAGGATTAATCTTGTCAGACCTAGTGCATGTCATTTTTGTCAATTGGTAGAATGCTGTGGTTATTATAAATCCTGATTTCAACAAAATATTGGGCAAAGTAATTCATGATATTCCAATTAGCAAGCTCATTAACTTGGCAGTAGATCTATGGTTAACTCAGCCTTACATCCTTCCGATGTCTGTAAAATGAGGACCCAGATTGTTGGGGGCAATATGCTAACATTGTAAACTAATTAGAGAGTGCTATAAATCACTATGAAGCGGTATATAAATCTAAGCCCTATTGCTGTTGCTATTAGGCCAATTCATAACTGGATTAACAACCATATTCTCAAAATATTCATCAATAGTTCCAACTATAAATACCAAGTTCTTCATTTGAAAACAGAAATCAAATATACAGAAATAGAATGAAATGGGGAACACTTAGCTTGATAAGGTATGTGCACAAAGGTTCTCAAAATTGTATTGATGAAGCTGAATGGAAGTCAGCAAAGGGATTTATCTGCTAAAATAGCAGATGAAATTTTAAGCCACATCAACAGAAAAAGCATTTCCAAATTAAAAAAAAAAGTAATAGTTCTACTCAATTTTGCATTGCTTGAATCCACTGTATCTAGTTTGGGCACTTTCTCCATTTAAGAAAGATTCAGAGAAAATGCAAAAAAGATTATAGAACAAAACAAAAAGATTTAGGGAATTGGAAATTAATTCTTGACATGAAGAGAACTATGTAAGTTTAGTGTGGAGAAAAAATGACTTGGGGAGATGTCTTAGCCCTTTTGTACTACCTGAAGGTTTCACATTGAAAAAGATCAAGACTTGTTCTCTGTTGATCTGAATGAAAGGGACAGAATAAGTATCCCGTCAGTGTTAATTCACTGCATATAACTCCTAGTCAGGAAGATATAAAGAAAAGTAAACTGGCCTAAGTTAGCTATCCATCTAAGAGTGATACTGTTTTCTTCTTGTAAATGAGATCATACATTTTTTGCCTTTCTTCTCTTGTTTTCTGTTCTTTGTGAGCAGTTCAATTAACTTGGCTCCAGCAGATCATATGGTCTCCATTCATCAAGCAGATCGGAAGATTTTACTCTTTAACTGGTTTGCTTTGACAGAGCAAATACCATTTCAAGTTTAAAGAGAAATGGATAAAGAAATTCCATTTTGCTTGAACAGAAGTACCCATTGATGCAAAATCACTAATGAAACCAATTCTTAGCATTCTCAAGCTTCCTGCTGTCTTTCATTATATAATTATGATATCATTACTATAAGACCAAAATTATTGTGCTTTGCTGTCACAAAGAGATTCCATGCCAATTGTACTTCAAGATTCCATGCCTCCTTGACATAAGTAGACTTTATTGTAAAGCCTGTGAATTTAGTAGCAAGTCTTTGACAGGGTTTATGTATCTGCTTATGGCTGATTATGGCATGTGTACAATCATATTAACAAAAAAATATTATGATCAAAGATCAGCATCACATGTACATAATGACAATAACATCAGCAAACTGATCAAGGCACATTGTTGCTACATACCTTTCTGTTTCTGATGCAGAGCTTTTTCTAATCTGTTTTTGGGTGCTATTTCTTTCCACCTTTCTGGGATGCCTGTAAATGAGATGCCAAAAAAAATGAAAAAGAGAAGCAAGCAAAATAGAAAATCACAAAGATTTAGCTTGATTTCTTGCAAATGGAAACATGAAAACTAGGTTTTCTGAATGGGTAGTAATAATGGACTTTGGAGAAAATGCCATCTTCACCCATTACTTTAATTCAGTTTCTTGGTGTAGGTAATGCTAACCAAGTCAAATATTTCTCAAGTGCTAAGCAATTCTAAAAGTGATGCTATGGAAAACTTTCATTACTGGTTAAAATCCAACAATAAGGATCTGGTAGAGAAGCAAAATTCTCCTGGGTTAATATCCAAAAAGATGCTCTTGTATTATACTTGTATGCAGTATAAAAGAAAAGTAGCTCAATTTAACTATGATAATAAAAACATTGCTAATAAACTTGGGCAGATATATATGATTTATATATGAATTATATACAGGTAAGTTATAGAAAATACATTTGCATGTGGTAATTGTAAGACCTATTATATATTTTGGCTATAGTTTATACAACTAAACAATAAGAATGTATGAATGTTACATTTAGTTGTTAAATTTAAATAGAGTCAAGCCATCTGATCATAATCCAGCTGTGTTCTTGCTATATTAAACTGAACATCTCATGCCCTATGGCTGTTTTTAAGAAATGCTAAATTATAGACAGGCTGATTTCAGAATCTGAAAAAAGAAAATAAAAGAAATAAAAAATGGGAGCTGCTTCTGTTGAGCTGTTTAAAAGTATTGCACCCTATGTATTTTTCACTGACTCCTGGTATTCAGAGCAACATAGTTTTGTGATAACCTTGACATGAAAGCCAAAAACAAATTAGGTGAAAACATTTTTATTCTTAAATCACAATAAAAAGTATCCAAGCCTGCAATCCACTATCAGCAGGGTCTTGGGGAAAAAAATTAGAGGGGTTTGATCTATTGTGTGATCAAAGGAGCATCAACTGAAGAGCTGGCTAATTGAGATTTTCTATATGCGTTCAAAGAAAGGCCTAAATTACAGTAACAAATTACAGTAAAAGAGGCCAACTATTAACTTTGGTTTTCATTCCACAGTCTAGTTCCAAGAGTCATAATGCAGGTTTCAGAATCTTGAAACGTAATATTTCTCTTCAGAATTTCAATACAGCAAATCAGAGAGTTTGGGATCTAAGATGATGCATCCCTTGGAATTTCACAGTGAGGTGATTGTGCCCTCTCACTGATAGGCATGCTCCTTGGGGTAACATGTCCTCACTCTCACTTCATTTTCTGTTACATTTCATTGGTCTTCTTGATGTCTTTGGCCTAAACTTTTTAATGATTCTGTTGCCTGTTGCATTGTTTGATGGTTTTTCATACATGAAACCTTCCTTGAAAGATCTGTAGATATTGTTTAGCTGTGCTATCTACTATACATTTTTCTATTTCTTTTATATCTGCAGGAGGTTTTTTTGGCAGTGTAAATGACCTTCTCACGCCTTCTGTTATACACTGTTAATAGAAGAGCATCTCATATATAATAGTTTTATGTATTTTTATGGTAAACTAAAAGCAACTATGGTCCATAAACTCCCAGCATCCTTTAAAGATTTGGTCAAAGGGCAAATCTTAAATAATCTGCTGACCTGATCAGAAAGGGAGTCCAATAAAAAAATGAAGATATTTAAGTCACTTAATGAAACACACACACAGAGCAAACATACTTTACGTAGAATATTCTTCAAAGATGTAGAAAATAACAATATAACATAGCACAGTTAGGTTATAAACTAAGATTTTAGTATTTAATTTCATGTATTGTACATGTGGAGCTGCAAGACAACTTTAGCAAGGATACCTCTGTATTTCTTCTGGATTAGCACTTAGGAGGTTTAAACTGTCTTGTTTTGGATTGTAAGACTCCGGCAGTGTTGTTCTTCACAAGTTTTGGAAACATGGAAGTGAAAGTTGAACAGAATGGATAGAAACAGACAGAAACAGAGAGATGGTCACATGCAGTGAAGATGGAGACATGCAATCAAGATATTTATATGACAAGAGCATTCCGCCAGCAACATTTTTATGTTCTCCTTTTCAGTGTTTTAAGGAGGATTTTTTTTAAAAAAGAAAGTGATGTAATAACTGCTACAAAATAAAATGGAAGCCAATAATAAACACTAAAGACAAACATATTCTCAGCAATAACACCAAAGAATATGCATAAATTCAGAAGTAATTTGGAAAAGGCCATTTGGAGTGCTGAGAGTTATGAATTTAGCATCAATATGCATTTTGTTAAATGTATACATTCTGATCCTGAGAAGAGACATAGCAGCTTTAAAAACTGCAGAAAGGTGTCTCAGTCAAACTAATACACATTCCAAACAAACTTTTCCAAATTATTTCCAAAACTTTACATAATAAACTGACATCTCTCCATCCCTGTCAGAAAATGCTTCTCAAGAGCTGCACATGTGCGTATTTTTCTGAGTAGCTTTTAAAAATCTGTGCACTTGTTCTGGTAGCATTTCTGATTTTCTCTTATACTGCATCAAAAAAATTTTTTAGCAATACAAATTTAATAAAAACAATAGTGTGCATTTATTTTGCAGAGGAGAGCAAAGGTTAGTTTACAATTTGCAAGAAAGTACTGAGCATTTTTTTCATAGTTATTCTAGGCTGAGATACATATTCTAAGTTGTTATATACACACACACACGGTACAAATTCTAACAATGGACCCCAATGCTTCTTTTGTAGATCAACAGCTGAAAAGAAAACATTCTTGAAATTTGGATTGAAGTATGGATGTTTACTTTCTATACAGATTCTTATAAGCAAATATTTTTCAACTGTTACAAAAACCCTGGTTGTTTCACAATAGGATTATAGCATGTAAAAAAAGTTCTCATTCAATATCTAAGGAGAAACTTAGCTCCATTTCTCTACCTAATTGTTTAACTAGGGGCACAGCTAGTATTTTTCTACCTGACAGTGTGATAACTAGGCCAATATCAGAACCAAACAGATTTAAATTTTTGGTTTGGGTTTTTAAACTCTGCCACATATACACAGCCTATTAATTTTATCTGGCTTTGTTTCTCAAAAAATAACTAAAATTTTGATGCTTTGACATTGATGAAAAGCTTGAAAAAGATGGTTAACTTTGGCAAGAATGAGTGAACACCAAAATTTCCACAAAAATTATTTTATCTGTAACACAAATCCTGTCCACTTCTACATTAACCATTTTTAATAAGAAAAGAGACCTTCTTAGGATTAAAAAAATAGTATTTGACATTTCAATACCTGCAGTATTTTGATAATGAAAATATTCCAGGGATTAATTTGTAACAGTAGAGACTTTGTGTTTTCAATTCAGGTAGACTTTATTTAAATGTAATTTTATTAAATAATACTTGTGTATAAAAGAACTGCCTTGCTGATGTTTCATGGAAAGTTAAACAAACAAAGGCTTACTACAATTAATAATACCCAGAAACCAAGATACATAATGAATAGATTTTCTGGGAATTGCAATCTCAAATGCATCTGGAAAGGATTACATCACTCTTTCATGCAACAAGACTTTCCTTTGCTCTTCTTCTTGCATATAAATACAAATCTGTTTCTGAGAATCCTCAAAGCATTTAGAGCATTGTTATTAGCACAAGTATGTGCTGATGTTAGAGTTGTAAATGCTATCACTTATAATGTGAACCATCAAATTTGGGCTATCACTTTTTGCGGCAAAAAGAGAAAAGAGTGTTTCTTTTCTGCTGTTTAATATTAATGTGGATTTTTGCAGCCATAATTCTACTTATAATCGAGAATAAGATATTGAGAAGAGTTGAAAATATATTATCTGAATGTCTAAGTTGGCAGCCCAATTAAAAAAGCAATTTGTTTTAAGGGACAACATATGAAAAAAAAAGTTTATTATCCAAGAATGATGCAGCATTAAGATTCAAAGAATAAAATCATAATACAACAACAATAAACCAATAGATGATATTTACATATATCACATTTGGCCAATCAGCATATAAAGAGAAATCCAAAGCACTGGATTTAGCAGTTGACTTGTTCAGAATGTCAGCCACCAAAAAATTTATAAAGAAAAAAAATTATAAATATGCTGTTACACAAACTCACAGTTGTGAATTGAATAATGAGCCATAAAGATAGGGTATAATTTGGCCTGATGTTAGGAAACCTTAAATCATTTATTTCATTGAGGTGCAACATGCCAAACTTTCCAGAGCTATGATACCTTGTAGAAAGAGGCGGAATTCCATATATTACAATGTAATACTAGAGGTTTTTACACAGATGTTTACTAAACTAGTTTATTCCCAATAAGTTGTTCTGTAGAGTAGCTTATGGGATCAGCTTTATATCTAATTATTGGGGAACAAACCTCATAGAATTCAGCGGAACTAAGATATGCATGAGATTTTTCTTTCAATGTATTATAAAGCACAAAATTAAAGTATCATGGAAGTGATGCTCTTGCTACAAAATAGGACGAAGAATCATAAGAGATTAAAGACAAGGGAGCAAAATTTGCTCTACTACAGAGCTCAAATACCTGTTTTTTATGTTTAGTCTCAAAATCTAAAGGAAATGCTTTATAATCATTGAATGAAGTTCAAGGATAACCTTTCATAAAGTTGCAAATGTGGGTTCCTGGAAACTGAAACTAACCACATGCTGTTCCTACTTGATGTGCATGATTAAGCAATCTACTTTTCAGCTAGGAGGAACTGACTAGTACCTGTCATCCTCCAGAGATGCATGTTGGATATGAATCCGGGGACTAGTGGGTCTTCTATCTAGTGAGGGGGACCATCTACTTCTGTTTGTTCATTGAATAAAATAAGAAGAAAAACAGAACATTTAGTGAACGTCATTTTTTAAAAATGCAAAAAAAACCTGCAAAGTACCTCAAGAAAAATCAGTGTCTGTTTTGTCTAAATCATGTTCAACCTACAGAAATTTTCTCTGAATTTATATTAATCTGAGTTACTTTTTTGGGGATTAGCAGTCAAGTAGCAATCTTGTGCAGAATTTAATTTGGTTTTAGATGGAGTTTGCTATCTGTCTGGGGTTCTAATTCCAAGCTTTTGACTCTAAGGAGGTACACTTTCTGGCATGCTCGGGGACACACAATCCACTGGTCATAAAACCCAATCTTTTGATAATTTATTTTTCACATTGTACTACATTGTGCAATGCAACTCTGCATACTTTGAAAATAATTAAGAAGAGAGCAAGCCGAGCAACTCTTTAAAGCTGCAATGTCTTTTTCAGGCTTTTATGCAAGCTTTCTTTAAAAAGGGATTGGACTTATGCTTGAGCTCACATTCCAAAGCACTTTTTCTGAATCCTTTTCAAAACATGCAAAGTATTGGTATAAATTACATTTTTAAAATCAACATGCCATTTAGATTATTAAGATGACTAATGGACCAAACATCTGCATTTCAATTATCTCTGTATTTTGCAATAAAATATTCATTCTTGTTAAAATTGAAATTAATAGTTAAAACAGAAAGGATATGTAATTATTGACATTTCTCTATTTTGGATAATCATGGGCTTTTTGTTTGGTTACTTAAACAAATAATTCTGTGGAATTTAAACCTTTATCACATGAATAAAGTGAATCTTAAATAAAATATTTTCCTTGTATGCCTCATAGCATATTCTTATCCTGAGTGAAGGATTTGCCTGGAGGTGCATCAAATAATTCAGACTGTTGGAGAAGGGAGGAGCTTGCGCCGTGACAATACGGTCTGCAATCGAGCTCCTCGATTGCAGCCGATATCTCTGTTACTGGCCGGTCCAAACGGACCTATGCTGTCCCGTAGGGACAGCTATCGTGAAGAGCGTACCCTGAGGACTCCGGGGATATCGCAAAATCCCTGGAAGACCCGGGTGAAGCTCTCTTTGCTGGCGGCGGAGAGGCAGCCCCCATGCTGCTGAAGTCGGGGCAGCTCCAGAAAGAACGGGTCTGAGAGAGAGTCTGTCGGTTGGGTGAGAAACTTTTTTTTTTATTTAATTTTTTGAGTCTTGAAAGTTCACTCTGATTATTAGAAGAAATCTGTGTGATTTTTTTTTCTTTTGACAAAACTGACTAAGCGGCGTTTTTTTAAGGGAGACGTCAAAGAGATAATTTATTTGCTTTTTTTTTTCTTTGCTTCCGGACTTCATTGTTATTTACTGGATAACTGGACTGTTCCTTTTTATATTTATATGTTTTATTCTTCCTTTGGATTTTTCATTTTTAGGCTAGAGGCTCCCTTTGTTTATTTTTTTTTATTCTTTTTTGCTTTTATATGTTTGTGTATTCCTTGCCGGCTTTTCTTTTTTTTTTTATGCTGTTCAGAGAGGAGGGGGGAAAGTGAGAACTAAGAAACTTTGTAACACTGCCAACTAGAGGCTTGGAAACATTTTACTTGAACTGGAAAAAGACGAAGTACTTCTTCTCAAGGACATCTTCTGATAAGATAGAGGAAAGCGCTTTGTAGAATATTATTACAGGTGTCTTTCTGGATATTTATGGCTTAGCTTTGAAGCTTGTGGGAAAGAGAAGGGAGTCATAATTAGAGCCTTGGACAATTAAATAGAGTGCAGTGTGTTGCTGCTTACTTTCTTTTTCTAATTCTTTTTTTTTAGTTCCGCCACCCCCTCCACCAGCATCAAGGTCTTTATTTTTAAGTTTGATTTATTTGCAAAGGGAAGCCTCTGAATTTTTTTTATTTTTATTTTATTTTTATTTATTTTACTTTATTTTTTCTCCTTTCTATTTGGATTCTGCTTTTCTTTTTAATGTATATCAATGGACTATTTCTTTTTTCAATTGAGATTTTTTTTTTTTTTTGGCTGGATTAAGGTGTGGAATTTGAAGAAATTTATTCTTCTTGTTTTTTGTTTTGTTTTTTCTCTCTTTTTCTCTTTTCCTTCTTTTTGGCTTTGGCCTTGTTTATTATTATTATTACTGGTTTTTATTCTTATTTTTACTCTCTTTTGTGGATTATTTTTTTTAATTGGATTAAGGTCAGGAAGAATTTGAAGAATTTTTTCTTTTTTTCTCTTTTTTTGCTCTTTTCCTTTTTCTTTTTCATGTTTTTCTTCTTTTTCCCTCATTATTGATTCTTTTTTATTATTGGCCTTTTCATTTTGGATTATAATTGGCTACTCTTTTTGGATTAAAATTTGAAAGAACTTGAAGAGCTGGAACCATTTAAAATGAGTAAGAAACTTATATCTTCGGGTGCCTCTATGTCTACTTCTGCCTCCCCACCATCTGGACAGCGTTCAGTTCAGACAATGTTAAAGCAAGATAAAGAAAAAGAACAAGAAAGAGTATCTTTTCAGATGATTATGCAAGGAATTCAAGATCTTAAGGTAAAAATAGATACCATTGAACAAAGAACAGGGAGGACGGAGGAAAAAGTGGAAAGTATTCAACAGATGATGGTAAAATATGAGGAGAGACTTAAAAAAGTCGAAGAAGGGGGCAAACGAAGAGAGGAGAAGATTGGAAATATTGATAATAGACTAACAGTGATTGAACAAGAAAAAAGTGGGATGTTGAAGTGGGAGTTGGATATCTCAGATTTCTAAATATAGAAGAAGAAAAAGGACAAGATTTGGCTGCGATAATGGTAGGAATCTTGGCGGATGCGTTGGAGATAACAGAAGAGAAGATGATGGATGGAATAGATGAGATATATCGAGTTTTTACAAGATATGCGATGAGAAATAATCTGCCCAGAGAAGTCCATATTAGATTTACTAAAAAATCCATGAAGACACAAATATTACAAGTGGCAAGAGAGAAGATATTGAAATACAAAGGTAAAGAAATTTTGGTTTTAAAACAAATACCTAGAAGAGTGAGAGAGATGAGAAGAGAATATCGATTCCTGACCAAAATGTTATTGAAAAAGGAGGTGACTTACAGATGGCTGATCCCAGAAGGATTGATGTTTACGTGGCAGGAACAGAGACATAGAATTGATTCAATTGAGAAAGCAGAACTGTTCTACGCAGAAGTTTTTGGAGAGAGAGAAGGAGAGGCAGAAAAGGAGGTTCCATTAACTGAATCCCAAGAGGAACAAATGGAGATTGGAAAAGAAGAAGGTGTAGTAGGTGGACAAGTGGATATTAAAGATCAGCGTGAATCAAGACCCACAAGAGTGGTTAAATCTAAATATAAAATATAATCATGGAAGAGAAAAAACTGATTACAATGAATATAAATGGACTGAATTCAGCTGCTAAGAGAAGGAAGATTTTCCATAAATTAAGGAAACTAAAGTTTGATATAATTTGTCTACAAGAAGTACATATTAAAAAGCAACATGAACAATTGTTATTACAACCAAAATTAGGGAAATTGTTTACCTCTTTGACTCAATGTAAGAAAAGAGGGGTGGTCTTATATATTAAAGAGGCTATCCCAGCAAAAATGATTTATACAGATGAAGATGGGAGAATATTAATGGTGGAAATAATGGACAATAATAGAAAGATACTTTTGAATGCAATTTATGCCCCGAATGATAAACAGGAAGAATTCTATAAAAAATTACATACCAAGATGGCTGGACTGGACTATGCTAATATAATTATGATGGGAGACTTTAATGGAATTGTGGATAATAAACTTGATTATATTGCAACAGCAGCAAAGTATAATAGAAAAACTCTTCCTAAATCTTTTTTTAAAATGATAGATGAATTAACTTTAAAAGACATATGGAGAGAAAGAAATATTAAACTTAAGCAATATACGTTCTATTCAAATAGACATTTATCATGGTCCAGACTTGACATGATTTGGATCTCAACAGACTTAATATCTAGTATTCAAGAAGTAAATATTGAAACAAGTACTTGGGCTGATCATAACCCATTGACAATTAAATGGAAGGGACAAAAAAAAAGATCGAGATGGACATTAAACAATACTATTTTAAAGGAGAAAGAATTTATACAATGGATGGAGAAAGAATTGGCTTTTTTTTTAAAGAGAATAGAAAAGAAGACACTTCAATACAGAATGTTTGGGATACAATGAAGGCTTATGCTAGAGGCTTGATAATAGACTATACAAGAAAAAAGAATATTAGGAAAAGGCAAGCTTTCAAAGCCTTGGAGGATGAATATAAAAGACTCGAAAAAGAACTGCAGAAAATACCACAGAAAAAAGACGTCAAATTGAAACTGGATATAACTAAACATAAAATGGACTTAATAGAGAAAGAAGACCTGGCACAGAAAATTAGGAATGCTAAACAGAATTATTTTGAAGATGCAAATAAGCCAGGTAGATGGCTAGCATATAAGTTGAGAAAGGAGAAAGAATCCAGGAAAATATTGCAGTTAATAGATGACCAAGATAAAACTTGCCATGGCAGCAAAGAGAAGAAAGAAATTATTTATGATTTTTACAAACATTTGTATAAGAAAGAAGATATTGATGAGGAGAAAGTTAAACAATACCTGCAGAATGCAAATTTACCTAAGATACCTAAAGAGACTGAAGAAATGTTAGAAAGCAATATAACAATGATGGAGTTAAGCCAAGCACTTAAGAAACAAAATAATGGAAAGGCACCAGGTCCAGATGGGTTTCCTGTAGAATTTTATAAAACCTTTCAAGAATCATTGTGCATTCCACTGTTAGAAGTTATGAATGAAGTTATGTTAAAAAAGATAATACCTAAAACATGGTCAGAGGCTTATATTACTCTTATTTCAAAAGAGGAGACGGACTTACTTCAAATCAAGAATTATAGACCGATTTCCTTATTAAATGCAGATTATAAAATTTTTGCTTCAATATTAGCAGAAAGACTTAAAAAGTATCTGAATAACTTTATCCACCCAGATCAAAATGGGTTTCTGCCAAAGCGACAAATTAGAGACAATATGAGAGTAATTCTGGACACCTTGGAATATTATGAGGCGCATCCTGAAAAGCAAATGGCTTTGATATTTTTAGATGCTCAAAAGGCATTTGATAACGTAAATTGGAGATTTATGTTACTTTTAATGGAACAGATGGGCTTTGCTAGAAGATTTATTCAAGCAATAGAAGCAATTTACAATGAACAAACAGCTAAGGTAATGATGGAGGGAGAATTTACAGATCCTAAGAAAAGAAAAGATAAGAAAAGGCACAAGACAAGGTTGTCCTCTTTCTCCCTTGTTATTTGTATTGACTTTGGAAGTGTTGAATAGAAATATCAGAGAAGATAAAACTATAAAAGGAATGAAAATTAAAAAGGAAGAGCTTTTGCAGATGACCTAGTCTTTATCCTGGAAGACCCTATAGAAACAGCCTTGAAGCTGTTGGAAAAGATAGAGGCATATGGGGAGGTGGCCGGTCTGAAAATAAACAAAGATAAAACAAAGATTTTGTCAAAGAATATGCTGCTGAGACAAAGAGAAGAACTGGCAGAATTGTTAAAAATTCAAGTTACAAATAAGGTTAAGTATTTGGGGATATATTTGACGCCAAGATGTAGTACATTAAAGGAGAACAATTATATTAAACTTAAACAACAGATAGCCCAAGATTTGAAAAAATGGGAAAACCTACAATTGTCATTAATAGGAAGGATTTCAACAGTTAAGATGAACATTCTACCCAGAATTTTATTTTTGTTTCAAACAATACCAATTAGGCTTGGAAAAGAATATTTTGAGGATTTAAATAAAATTGTTTTGAAGTATATATGGCAAGGCAAGAAAGCAAGGATAAAGTTAAAGCTTTTACAGGATGCTAGATCTAGAGGAGGGTTTGGCCTGCCTAATTGGGAGTTGTACTACCAAGCTGCAAATTTGATGTGGGTTAAAGAATGGATAACATTAAGGAAAACTAGATTGTTGACATTAGAAGGTCATGATTTGTTGTTGGGTTGGCATGCTTTTTTATGGTATAAGGAACCAAAACACAGGGGTATTTTAGAAGACATTATATACGGGAGTCTCTGTGGTTAAATTGGGAGAAGACAAAAAAAACAATGTTATTTGAAAATTCCAGTTTGGTTATCGACGATAGAAGCGTTTTCTTACCCTATAATCTATAAAAAGGAACAAACAGTTAGCTATGGGGAATTACTAGATGAAAAGGGTGAACTTAAATCGATGCAAAAATTAGAGGAACAAGGTATACAGATGAATTGGTTTTCATATCTGCAAATACATTCAAAGTATTATGAGGATTCCAAAACAGAGGGATTTTATGATAAACAAACTGATTTAGATAAGATTTTGATGGGTACTGATGAAAAGGTGATTAAAAAATTATATGGTTACTTATTGGAAATTAAGCTGGAGGAAGAACAAGTTAAAGAAACTATGATTGCTTGGGGGAGGAATTTTGGATATGGGATTGACTTAGAGAAATGGCAGAAATTATGGTTGCAAAATTATAAAATGACAATGTCTACAGCCTTTAAAGAAAATTTGTATAAGATGTTTTACAGGTGGCATTTTCCCCGACAAGGATAGCAAGAATGTTCAAGAACAAATCCGAAAAATGCTGGAAATGTCATCAGAAACCTGGTTCATACTCCCATATGTGGTGGACTTGTGAGGATGCTAGAAAAGATTGGACTAAAATCCACATGTGGTTGGAAAAAATGACAAAGAAGCACATAGACTTGAAACCGGAGCTTTTTTTATTGGGAATCTTACCAGATGTCTATAGTAAAGAGCTGAAATATTTGATTGTAAATGTATTGACTGCGGCTAGGATTGTATTTGCAAAAAATTGGAAAAATGAGAAAATTCCATTGCAGGAAGAAGTCATAAAGAAAATATTGGAATGTGCTGAGATGAGTAGATTGACTTTTGAAATCAGAGAGCAAGAAGATAAACAATTTTATATAGTTTGGGATCTTTTTTACCAATGGTTGAATGATGAAATACAAAAATAGAAATGTTAGACAATAAGGGATAATATTGATTTCATTTTTCTTTTCTCTTTTTTGGTACTGGATATTATATTTATATAATAGTTTTCTGTTTCTTTTTTTTCCTCTTATTTAGGATAGAATTGGCACGATTATATGATTTGTTTTAGAATAAATTACTTAAAATATAGTTATCTCACAAAGGCATGATCGAATAAAAGTTTAGTCAAACTTCTTTTTTTAATAGTGATATTATGATTTATAAGTTTGTATTGACAATAAGAGTTATTATATAAGGTAATTGTAATTGTGACTATGAGATGAGTGCACAAAACTGATGAACCAACCGACTCACTGTTTGTATATAAATATGGGGGAGCTGATGTTTTTATGTTTTGTCTGTTTGTTTGTATGTCAAAAAACAATAAAAACTTAAAAAAAAAAATAATTCAGACTGTTGTCATCTGGTCTATGGTTATTCTGGGAATTAAACTTTTTTTCTTAGTTTTAAAGAAATCTCTTCCATACAACACGGAAATACTAATGGCAGATATATTGATAATATGAACATTTTAACTAATTATTGAATTGTTTCCAATCTCAGTCACACTTATCCATTTGGTCACATTAGTCATAACTATTTTATGTCAGTAAATATACTTTGGATCCAATCCATTACATCAAACAGTCACCCAGTAAAGAGAGTGATTACAACCACAACATTTGTTTAATCAGAAAATTTGGAACATTATATAGATCTCAGTGTTCTATTTTCATTCTTTCTCTTGCACATCTTGATATTCAATTTGTTGAGTGCTTTTCATTTAGAAAGCATTCATGAGAATGCATGACTGGATGCTGAAAAAACAGGATTTTTGTGGGAGTATAATATTCTGGGTGATAAAATTTAAATAGTGTGTGTGTGAGAGAGAGAGAAGGAGAGAGGGAGAGGGAGGGGTCGAGGGAGAGGGAGGGAGGGAGAGAGAGAGATTTGATCATATATCTTTTATATTCCATTCACAATTTTCTGAATCTTTTCTCTTAGCAAAACCTCATTATTCCTGGATGCTTCTTCATATTAAACATGTTGTAAATATTGAAAAGTATGCTATGTTTAAAAAGTGAATTGATTTTTTTTAAAGTTATGTAACTGACTTTAAACAAATACAAATCTTAGCTAATGTCAAGGAAACAGTGTAAAATTATTCTAATTATTCTAAAACTATTGGACTATCTGTTCTATTTGCAATATAAGATTTCAGCAAACAGCAAACTGTCCACATTGTTAGTTATCCTTTTTTTTTTTTTTTGAGGTACTTTCCAGTTTTGACCAAAGAGTTTATGAAAAAAGCAGGCTATATCAGAGAAGTTAGCATTCTAGCATATTAGTAAAATTTTCAAGATACTTTAAAAGGCTGCTAATAAGAGTCAGGTTTTCCTGTAAGCCAAATGTTAAAGCTATATATAGGCACCAGTGCACTCAAAGCCCTTAATATGCTGATATTTTGTATAATAAAATAATAAAAATAAAAAACAATCATTTGCAAACATGCATTATATCGTGTAAAAATGTGATCTCACAAGTTTCAATGCTGTGGAATGTACTATACACAATTAATACATAAAATGCCATGCATTTAGACATTATTTTCCAGATTGACTTTAAAAATGATAACACTAGTAATCAATCATACCATTATGCTATCATGTATACTGCTACATTAAAACACTGCATTCATTGTAAGAAATCGCACTGAAACATAACAACATCTTGAATTACAAATTCTACAAATTTTGAGCTACCACAGAATTCTGAAACAAACAAATAACACCACACAGTAAAACTAATGGAGTTTGGGTCTTCTCTATTTGACTAGAGCTTATAAATTAGATACAAGAACATCTCAGAAATTCTATGACATTATAGTCATATTCAAAATTATAGTGAAATATAATGAAAATAATATAGATTTTTAAAAGAGCAATGTGAACAATATTTCACTGATTTTGATTCCATGCAAAGGTCTATAGCCTTCTACTGAATAAAATTAATAAACATGTTATTTCATCTTTGTGATTTGTGAATACACTGTATTTACTGTTATATGCACGCAAAACAAATAACTATCTGTTTTGTTGTGTAGAACCTCTAGTTTTTTAAAATCGTATCATCTAGATAGTAGTTCTGAAACTGGAGGCAATTTGTGCATATTTTGGGGCTCCATGGAATGATTTGTAATTGTTGTGGTCAGAACAGTAATGAGGACTCATTTTAGGCTGCCACTGCAGAGATGCTTGTGTAATATAAGAGCCTGTTTCTGTGTGTGTGGAGATAATGATATTATTTGAGACTGGCAAAAAGGGATAATTGAGTCAAACAGTTTAATAACCACTGATCTAGAAGTATAGTACAAAAAGATATACCCTGTGCAGAACAAGATTCATAGGAAATCTCATTTCCTATTTTTGAGAGATACTTTTGTGATTTTGTTTCTTCACAATAAGATATGTAAAAAAACAAAACATGGATTACGGAGTTGTCTTTTTCTTGAAATTAATAACTACATCTTTCAGAAAAAGAGACAAATGTGAACAAGTTTTTTTTATGTCATCAGGTTTTCTATAAAAAAACAGGAAGAATGTGTTGAGCTCATTGCTCATGCCCTTAACTTCTTAGCTTTGATTCTTGGCAAGCACCGTTTAAGTGTTCTATAATTGCTGAAATTTTAAAAAAAACAAAACTATAATTTAATTAAATAAGAATTATTTATTATAAAACCTTGTTTATTCAAAAGAAAATATATTTATTCATTACATTTCTATATTGCTATTTTGTCATTAAACCCAGCTTTTCAAAGTGCTTGCCAAAACCTCTGATACATGAAATAGATTTTTTCTTCTTTTTTACATTCAAACAGTATATCAACACTAAAAATGAGAAGCGATGTAACAAAAAATTAACAAACAAAAACAAGTACTTGTTTTAAGAAAAGCGTAGCTTGGAAAACTCAGTGTCCAAAAAGACATTACATTCTATTCAATTATTGAAATAGAGACCAAAAATAAATTTTAAAACCAGTGGTCCCCAACCTTTCTGGCTTGGTGGCCTGACAGTGGGTAGGGGTGGGGGAGAGGGGATAGTTCCCTGTAAGTGGGCAGATGGACATGCATGAGCGCGCACAGCTCCATTTGTGTAAATGGGTGGCATGCACGCTTGCCCCTCACGCAAAGGGAGTTTCACGCATGAGGGCAAGCGGCCCCTGCTTATGGAGGGGAACTTCATGTATATGCCCGCATTCACCCGCCACTTGTGCAGCCATGTTCCAAACAGGCCACAGCCCAGTAGTGGTTGGGGACCTCTGAATTAAAACTATGACTAAAAAGATTCTCTGAGAAATTTCAGTTGGGTTAATTATTCAGTTAATACTATTTCCCACTAACAAGATGTGTTTTCCAAACTTTGTCTTATGTAATCTGGTATCTAATAAGAATTAGATATTCAATTAAGTTAGAATTCCATAATAATTTATTATTTCTCTTAGTCTACTTAGTTATTGCATCCCACTATATGCAAAAACAATCTAATTTCTTTGTTTTTAAGCATCTCGCTAATTTTGTGCTCTGCTTATTTTTAACACTGTCCCTACGAAAAGGATAAATATATTTATATCCTAATTCGTCCTCCAATAAGCTCAAAGTGCCTATAATGTTGTTTACAAGCAGATTTGATAATGCTTCAACTGAAAGATAGGTCAGATTTTAGAAAATGTTCAAGATATAAATAAACTGGCCCAATTTTTGACTTGTCCTTTTTTATGTTCAATATTGAATGTGCCATAAAACCAAAAATGTTAAGACAAATCCTGTCAACATATATTATTTTCATATTAAAACTACAAAAAAAGTAAACCATAAAGCTTTAAGTAAAATTATATCAATACATATCATCAATACATATAATCCACATTTATAAAATATAATCAAAATATAACCAAACATTCAACAGTGAACCCTATTTCCTAATCTATTTGAATAACACAATGAAATGTGATGAAACAGAAGCAGTCATGTTCGGATCAGTTGCCAATACATTTCCTTCTTCTCAGAGGTGGTATTCAGCAGGTTCTGACCAGTTCTGGACAACCGCTAGCGGAAATTTTGAGTAGTTTGAAGAACTGGCAAATACCACCTCTGACTGGAGATTTTACAGTATCCTTCCCCTGCTACGCCCACCAAGCCATGGCCACAGAACTGGTAGTAAAAAAAATTGAATCCTACCACTGCTTCCTGTGGTTCTGGTGCAAACTAAAATTTTGTTGACAAAGAGTTAAAAGGGCCACAAATATTAGATCCCCACTCCCATTTTCTAAGTGTATTTTCAGCCTGATTCTAATTTTTACTAGACAATTTGCTGAACAGCAATATCTATGACCATTGAATTAAAGAAATTAAATATTAACAATATTTTTGAATATTGTCAGTCAACAGAAAACAAGTTTTTGACATTTTGCACATATGCTAATTTATTGTTACCCAAACCTCCATGGTCCAGTTGCCACTTTCGCCAGATGGAAAAATAACAAAAGTAGTAGTGTTCAGTTAAACTATCTCAATTGTGAATGAAGTGTTGTTATCAGCATACTGAGGACTTTTGCAAACAACAACAACACATATTCAAACCAAACCAAGCCATGGTATCTATGCTGAATCAACAGATATTTACGTATATAAAAACAGGCATGTGTAATATCAGTGAAGCAAATATAAAGCTGATATGGAAAAAGCAACAAAGGTAATAATGATCACCAGCACAAATGACATAATGTTGAGAAGTCTTTCTTTTATACCTTTCTTGTTCTGGTGAATGCAAACTAGTATCAGGCTTCAAGCAGTTAGTACTAGCACTCCTAGCCCTGTCAAGCGAGGGCTGCAGTTCACTAATGCATCCAATGGAAGAGAAAAGAGAAGAAAAACAAAAAGAAAAAAACAAAGAAAGGAATAACATGTTAGATATTAAATCAAAGTAATGTTCTTTCTACACAAGATGTTAAGTCACAATAAAGTCATGGAGACACAATGGAACAGGTTGGATGAAATATGGCAAGAAGATTGTTCAAAAAATATATTTAAAAAATAACAACTAAATTGGGTTGCATAAAATGGTATCATATACTGCAATCTTATCCTATGAAGTCAGTCTGTTGGCTTCCATAAGCAAAATTACAGCTCAGCAGTGGATAATGAATACCAATATAAAATTGGAAAGAAAATATGAAAATAAATATATATGTTATCATTATTTATTTGAAGGAAAACAGAACACAAAATGATGAGATTCCATTGGTTTGAAAGAAAAGGATATTCTACCATGAAAACAATTATTTAAAATAAATTAATACAGGGAAAGATGCTTTGTCTGAAACCTTACCTAACCAACAGTCCTTCTGTAAATCTTGATACATGTGAATTAAGGCAATTAGGATGAAGTGAATTATCCTGACTAAGCACTGATTTGGCCTTAATATATGCAGGCAGGGTTGAGCTTCACAATTCAAAATAATTCATGAAAAAGAAAAAAAAGTAAGTTTCACAATGAATGCAAATCACACAGGAAGAAAAAAGAAAGAAAATATATACAAACTTAAAATATCCAAAACATCAATGTGGTATAAGTATCAGGGATTCAGAGAAAATGGGTGTGATGAAAAATAGCCCTAGGAATACTCTAAGAAAGTAGTCCATTCGATTCATTAGGAGATAGAGATGTTTAAGTATGGATAAGTTTATAGATTCCAGCTACAAACCTGTTCAGCTGTGCAATGAATACTTATTTTGGCAAATAACTTAAATGGGGTTAAAGTTGGATCAAACTGCTTTGCTACGCAGTGAGCTATATTGTTATCTAACAAGCTAAGACAAACATAAAGTTATGTTCAATTCATGGTGATACAATAGACACATTCAAGTAGTTTTATCGACATTGTGGATGTGGTTTGTTGTGATTTCTTTTTGTTCTTTTACATTTCTGTGTCTAGTAGAAGTTGTCCCTGACTTAAATTGGGTCACTAAGTGATGCCAGGCATAAAATGATTGTGATCGAGTTTATGATCTTTTTCGCAGCAGTCATTAAGCAAGCCAGCTTCTCCCATTGACTTTGCTTGTTGGAAGCTATCTGGGAAGGTTGAAAATGGCAATCACATGACCCAGGACTTTGTAACTGTTATAAATATACGCTGATTGCCGAGAACCTGAATTGCAATCATATGACTGCAGGGATGCTGTGACAGTCATTGTAAGGACTGGTCAAAATCACATTTTTTTAAAGCTATGTCGTAATTTAGAATGTTCACTGAACCAATGGTCATAAGTTGAAAACTGCCTATATAGAAATCTGCTATTTCATGATAATCTTCCACACAAAAATTTAGGAGGATTAATCCTCCTTAGTTTCTATAGATCAGCCAAACAAGCTGGGTACTGCAACCTATAAGGCCTTTAAAAGAAGGTGTGGGTGTGTGGTTATGTGTTGAGATAGAGAAGCTGATTGACAAGTTCATTCAAAAAGTATCTCCTTTTTTCTCTGGAATTCTATGTGAGAACTTTTATGTGACAGCAACAGATTTCTTACCTGTAAAGATTCCAGTAAGTGCCATTCTCAAATAAAGGCATCTTGGGAGGTAGTGATTTGTAATGCCTAACAGAATTTCTTGAATGTGACAGAAAAGAAAGGGGAAACAGCCATGCAAGAAACAAAAATATATAGGCAGATATGAAAACAGCACTAGACAAAACAGTAAATTATGATGCAAATGACTTACACATTCGTGTAAGTCATTTGCATTGTTTGTTGGCAAGTATCATTAATAATTACATCTACCTGGCCCACTGGAGCAGGTATGTTGTGGTCCTAATTATCAAGGACGTACACTTGGTAGGATCTTTAAAAAGGGCATTCTCTGTGGTGGCTTCCTCTCTTGGCAATATCCTCCTCCTCCCAGAGATACGATTGGCCCCTATCTTGTTGCTTTTCTGCAAGGCCTTGAAGACATGGTTTTGTCAGCAAGCTTGGGGAATCTATTCAGGGCCAATCAGGTGACTTGTCCGATGCTATTGTCGCCTACATGGGGTGGCGGGCCAGTTAATTGTATATTTTTAAACATATTTTTAATGCTATACAGTGGCCTGGAATCCCTGTGTGTGAATTGGACAGCTACATAAATTTGTTTAAAAATAAATAAATAATTTTAACAGTACTTGCCAATTTAATTAATAAAGTTTAAAGTCCAACTATCTACTTAAGTTGTACTGCATCAAAGAAAAACAATAGCAACTCACAGTTACTGAATTGTTCAGGAGAGCTTTATTCTTCAATTGCCCATATTTTAGCATAGTTCTCAAGTTTATCTTTCATGTATGTATGTATATAAGTATGTATGTATGTTTGGATGTATGTACATTAATAAAATAAAATTGTGAGGATAGCTTGCATCAGATAGAGCAAAGTATTTAGGAATATAATCATTACATTGATTTGTGTATAATACTTTCCACATCTAATATTTTTTTAGATGTGACTACCAGGATTTTTTTCCACTCCACCCTCACCTGTGAAAAACATAAGCTTTTGCAAGTTCACTCCAGGTTTCGCATAGGGCTTACCCTGCAGTATCGGGGGGTGGGGGTGGGGGGTGAGGCATTTATTGCTATTCTTGTTTATACTGCCTTCCTGCTAATATCACAGAGGCAGATATTTATTAATAAATTTACAGTTATGGATCAAAAAGAAGAAAGCAATGTTAATTGCAAGATCTCCAAATAAAAGCCAGTTCATGGCAAATGTTAAGTAGGCTTGTGTAATGGTCAGATGTCGTGTGGTTTCTGACCATCACTGTTTTGATCCCTTTCATGTCTTAATCATTTAATCAGAAATGCACAATTGGATAACTTGAGATTAGGAGAGAGAGTAGCTCCATCTGCCAAGAGTGATGGAAAGGGCATTTGAAAGTACACATACGGTTGTTTAAATTTCAGCATTCATAAGGACTTTGGACAGGAGATGTTACAATCTCCTAGTGGATATCCTCAAAGGTAGAGAATCTAAGGGTCCGTGTGTGAGGTATAAACTTAAAACTTTGGGGGATGGTAAAAGGTGGATACATCAGTTCATTGTAACAGAAGGATGAGGTGTTAAGTATATCCCTTTGGACTGTACATGAGGTTGAAACCCTCTGCTATCTCTATGAAGGAGAGTACTTTTGTCCATAAAGTTTTGCAATGAACTAAGAACATTTAATTTTACATCCAACATGATCAGTATGTATAAAGCACAAAACTCAAAATAAAGTAAAAAAACCTAAACAAATAACTATAAAGAATGCAACATAGAATAATAACCCTGCCACACATTTGAAGGCCTATTTTTTGCTTGTAGTTACAGTGCTTGCAACTGATCAATTGCTAGGTATGAAATTTGTCCTAACAGAAGCTATCCAAATCTAGATATGACAGCAGAGGTGGTATTCAGCAGGTTCTGACCAGTTCTAGAGAACTGGTAGTGGAAATTTTGAGTAGTTTGGAGAACCAGCAAATACCACGTCTGACTGGAGATTTTACAGTATCCTTCCCCTGCGACGCCCACCAAGCCACGCCCACAGAACCAGTAGAAATTTTTTTGAATCCTATCACTATGGCAGGTTATATAAATATAGGAAACAGCTACTCAGATCCATAGATTTGGATACATTAAACTCAATCATTGTATTGACTGATGCTTCAGTATAAGAAAACTTTTAAAAATAATTAAAGAATTAGACAGCCTTTTATCTGCAGTGGGACTAAGGAATACTGGTTTCTTGGGAAACAGAATGATTTGTAAAATAAAAAGAAAAGATGTGAAAAACATACACCAGAACTATTTATAACCAAGCTTATTTACCAAATGCCTGTATTTACCTGGTTGTATGTAGGCACTCTGCACTTCTTCCTCGTTTTGCCCTGGGCAGCATAAGAAGCTCACTGCACAGACAGGATTGGACGATGAATGAAACAGTTACATAAATATGAAGCATTAAATAGCATGAATTATGCCATGATATGTAAATGAAAACACAAAATAAGCTAGAAATTCTGAACTGAGATAGTCCTTTTGATAAGCTTTAAATAAGAATTTATTAGACTACTCATTTTACAAGTCAGCAAAAAGTAGCTGTTTAATACATTAGGTGAATTTTTTTTTTACAAATAAAGGCTTAGTTCAATTAAACCTAATTTGTTTCAACACATTTCTAAGCAGCCTAAATTTACAGACTACTGAGCCTTAACATCCAAAACAGTTTTGAGAGTTTTGTTTTTCAAGTCACATTTGGCAGGATGTTCTGCTATTTCACATTGTAAACAAGTGTAATGAAAGTAAAAGGTTCATTAAAATAAGCACAAAATGCTCAGAGTTAAGAAACATAGCATGAAAGTGTATCTCTGCTCCTAGCAAAGAATTAGAGAAGCTCAAAAATTGCTAGCTATTTAATGCCTTATTAACACACTTAATGTTATGTTTTCAAGGTTGTTTTCATCTGCTCAATAGCAAATGTCTACGTGCAAACGTTGAGCCCTTGTAAAAGAAGAAGAAGAAGAGCAAGAGGAAGAAGAAGAAGAAGAAGAAGAAGAAGAAGAAGAAGAAGAAGAAGAAGAAGAAGAAGAAGAAGAAGAAGAAGAGGAGGAGGAGGAGGAGGAGGAGGAGGAGGAGGAGGAGGAGGAGGGAGGAGGAGGAGGAGGAGGAGGAGGAGGAGGAGGAGGAGGAGGAGGAGAGGAGGAGGAAGCGAAGGCGGCACACATTAATTTTGGCCTGATCCAGACTACTGTTTCTTCATTAGAAGCAGTTATAAGTTAGAGAAAACCATGAGCCAGTAACAAAGATAATAGGTCTTGGGTATAGCATGCACACTAATAAAATTTCTTTAAAAAAAACCTGGATAAATAAAAATAAATCCCACATAAAATAATTATTTTGTTACATAAAGCTTATGTTTACGAAGCTATGATATTATAAAAATCTATTAAAGACCATGTTAAGCAGACAGATGCGTGTAAACGTTTTTGAAGTAGCAAAACTCTGATCAATATGCCACCATACTATTATGTACTTGGAGAACTTATCAGCAACATAAATTGAATAATAAGATTGACATGCTATCCAATAGCATTATAGTAATCTTAGTAGTAAAGCTATGAAATTTAATATTTTACATGTAAACCAAAGTACTGCAAATGAGAATAAAGAATAGTGCTATTCCATAAATTCCACACAGAAAATTATACATAAATGTTACTCTTCTAATCTTGTCCCCAGGGAACCCTTAAAGGAGGAGATATGATGTGTCCTTGATATAATAGTTGTCAGATTTTCAAATGTCATATTGTCACATATCATATTTAGTCTACAAATTCTAACAAAAAATTACTGATGTACACATACAAGCCACAAAGCTGAGACTGCTATTTTTTAATCTGTCCTCCCCCAGTTTATCAAAATGGCTGCTAATTATCCAGAAAATGCTGTTTTTGTAAAATCCAACAGCCATCATCCTGCTAATGTACAAATCAGAACCTCAGACACCCCACATTCTGTTTAGAGAGTTCTTAACACATTTCTTACAAAGCACTGTTCAATTCAGGGTTAGGAATAGGGTAAAGGTGCAGGTTGTTCCATTAATTAATTGTTCTCACTGTCAGGAAATTTCTCCTTAGTTCCAAATTGGATCTCTCATTAATGAGCTTTCACCTGTTGCTTCTTGTCCAACCCTCAGGAACTTCAGAGAATAAGTCAACCCTCTCCTAGCTGTGGCAATCCCTCAAAGTACCGAAAAACAGTATAAAAATGTTTGAGAAATTGACAGGAAAAACAGTGACTGTAAGTTCAGTAAGCTGGAAATGATCCACGAAGAAGAGGTAAACAGATTGCTCAATGTTGCCTTAAGATTTGAATACATACTTGGTTGTTGCTGTTGTTATAGATATGAGGACTTTTTTCATCTATTTTAGAAAGTAAGTATTTTCAAAGCTGCACTGGTACTTTTAATAGAAATATAAAGGTAAAAAACATACCCTTCTTGATCTGATAAATACTGGCTATCCATATCTCTGGGTCTGCGGTCAACTGGGCTTCGGGAGGCATCATGGTGTCTAGTTGGAGAACGTGATCTTCTCATTTGATGAATTTCATCTAAACTCCTGGTTTATAGAATAATGAACAAATAAATTAATGTAAATGTAAGGGTAAAATTCTTAAATCTGATAACTTTGATGCAAATAGAGGAATATTGATCTAGGAATGTAAAATACATATAATCCAGTCCATTATAATAACTTTTTGTAGCCTCTTATTTTTCTGATGTGTTGTGACTAGCAGTCCCAGAGTTTCCAGACAGCACATAATTAATATTAATATTTAATTCAGTGATTTGATGGTGAGAGAAAAAAATTCCCTTCGCAAAATTACTGAATTCTTCTGGTATTTTCTTGCTGCACCAACCTTTTTGGCAAGAGCTCTAGCTCTCTCTATGTAAATTTCTTCCTTGACAGGAGGGCATATGGACAGTGTAAAACAGGATGGTATCAAAAAGTAAAATGCATCAATCGATCGATAGGATAATCTTGTTTAGGAAACAGTGCATGAAGAGTTGCCTAGTTATGTCATTAAGAGAACTACACAATTCTCTTTATGGCAAATTGACCACTGCAGAGCAGCTGCCCTTGCAACAAAGGGAGCACATAGTGCCCAAAGAGAATATAAACTTCACATATCTATAACCACAAGAATCTGCCCCTCTCACAGTTGCCCACTTTTAAAACCCAATGAATTCAGTGGAAAAGTGCTAGAAATAGTGGGGTTCCAGATTACTCCATTTTGTACAGACTGTTGGAGTTAATGATAAAGCAGCTACATTTTCAATCATACCTCTGTAATGGCACATTTGGTAAACGAGAACGGGTCCTGCCCTGATCGTCACCACGGTGAGGAGATACAGATCGTGAACGATGATGAGTTGTTCTTTGCTGTTCTGGCACAGTTAATGTTGCAGATTTACTTTCTCTACTGGTAGACCTATAGCCTACTGGTAAAAGTGCAACAAAATAAATTTAGTTTGGGTCATAAATAACAATTCATAATCAAATTAGTCTTTTCAAGAAAGCATCTCTTGCTGATTACAAGATTTTCAAGTAGTTGTTTCACCAGTGAAAATCCTGAAATATCATGCAGCTAGGTCTAACAAATAGCATTATACTTAAATATATATAGGAGGGAAAAGCATAAACATAGGTACAGAAGAATTTACATGCAAAGAAATTCCCAAAGGTGAAAAAAATGAAAAAGAGCATATATAATATTTAAATAATAATTAGATATTAATTTCTAGGATGGTTGGTTTCTCAACTCTTCAGTATTTTCAGATGATATCTGTACATCTTTGGCTGCGACACTGAAACAATGCTATTGCCAAAATTATTATAAGCAACAGAATACTTTGTGAGTAATTGTTCTCTGATTGAAGATTCATTTTCATTTTCAGATAAGTTAGCTGCTGATGTGAATATGATATAAAGTCACTTAAGAAAGTATTTCTCAACATTGAAATAATCAATAGAACTTCTTTTGGCCGGAATTAAACTTTTTGCTACTGCTATCACAAATTACTCTTAGCTGGACCTAGCACATAAAAACAACAGACAAAGAAAATTATAACTAAATGCCACCAAAATTGCAAATTATTTACAGCGCTTACAATATGAATGCAGACATGAATGATGCTTTCCACTGAAATAGCAAAAGACACATATGGTTTGTGGTTGAAAGAAAAGTTTACATTTTGTTCTCCTATAAGAAGAATTGTTTATGCACAGGAAGCATGGTGAACTAATGGAGTTCAAAAAGAAAATATTTCAAATGGTGAAAAGATAGCAACTCACAATCAAGTTCTTCTAACAATAAGAAGAAAAGGCTTGATATAACAAATGAAGTCCTTAGGATGAATGCTTTGAAGCCAGTTGGCTAAACTGCACTGTAAATAGCAGCAGGCAACTGTACTGTAAAGCAATTCTTTAGCTGAAGTATATAAATTAAATATTACCGTGTTTCTCACAAAATAAGGCCGGGCCTTTTTTTTTTTTTGAGCCCCGAAAAAACGGCTAGGACATCTTTTCGGAGGTGAATTAATTCTCCCCCCCCAACGCACCAGTGCCGATTCCAACAACAGTATCTGAGTCGCTCCCGCTTTTCCCCCGTCCCCATAACAACAGGAAAAAAAAAAGATTTTGAGGTACCTGGGAGTGCCGCGCGCTGTGTTTTGGTTTAATCTCGAGTGGCTGGCTGGGCGCGAGAAGAGCCGAGCGATGGTCTATGCTGCTGCTCCAGCCTCAGGCTCTGCAAGTTTGCAAAAGTCCCAGTGCAGCAGCCCGTTCCTGCATTCCAAGCACCCAGGCCGAGCTGCAGCTGTCCCTCTCTCGCCAGCGCTGTCTCCAATAACAGCAGCAGCAGCAGCAGCGGGAACCATGGAAGTTATGGAGGCGGCTCCCCCACCCGAGAAGCAGCTGAAATGCTTCCACATTTCCCGGCCTCCTGCTGCTGTTATTGGAGACGGCGCTGGCAATTAAACCAAAACGCAGCGCACAGCACTCCCAGGTACCTCAAAATCTTTTTTTTCCCTGTTGTTATGGGGACGGGGGGAAAGTGGGAGCAACTCAGATGGTGTTGTTGGAGATGGCGCTGGTGAGAGAGGTGGTAGGAACCGTGGAAGCTATGGAGGCCTGAGAAGCGGCTGAAATGCTGCAGGATATCCATGCCGATGCCACCCTCCTGCTGACCCGGGTAAGGGATGGGTAAAGGAACCGTCTGTGTTCCACCATGATTGGCCGTTAGGAGTGGCTGGTGGCAAGACATAGCTGCCCGCGGGGCACTCCTAATGGCAAGTTCCCCCTGCCTCCCCCTCCGCAATTTCGCATGTTTTAAACTAGGCCTAAATTTGGGGGGAGGGGCTTAATTTCATTTTATGTCTAGAAAACATGCTGGGTCTTCCTATTGGGGGGGGCGTATTGTTGGAGAAACACTGTAGTAGTTCTTAAAGAACCTCAGATTCTAAGGGAGAATACAAGGGAGCTTATAGGAATCCTTCTCAACCAGAATATATTCCACACTTTTCTCTCATAAATTCTGTACGATTGCTTTGTGAATGGAAGACAACTTGTGACATGGATAAAATAATTGCTTATGATGTAAATTATGAAATAACTTTCCCTGTTTAATTATATTTATGCTAAAAATTATCCTTATCTGCAAAATAAAACTATCAAGGATTTTAAAACATATACATTAGACAATGGAAACTACAGTAATATGCTGTTAATCAATAGTCTATGCTGTCACATAGACAGTATAAAGACAGTACTGTATGACAAAAAGTAACAACATATGGCTTAATTATATCAATATAACTGAAATTATTAGCTTATTCATTAATAAGCTAATTTAGAGAAGTGCTCAACTATTGTTCAAGAAAAATGCCAAAATAGATTATTATTATGACATCCTTCCTGATTTTCAGTTACCAAAGTACTGCGTTCTTTAGCACAATTAACACCTCCCAAAAATATGGCAGAATGAACTTATGTAATATACTGTTCTAGGCTTGTTGGACAATGTTGTTGTATAATGTGTAATACTATATATACCAGCCAAAATAGCATTGGGTAACCATACTAGCTAGTCATTATTTCAAACAGAGAAAAGTAAGGATAACTAAAGAAATCTTTCAAACTGTTTATTACAGTTAATTATCTGGTTCAAATACCTAGTTGAAATATCAAGTTATGTGTTGTTTTTGGTTTTTTTACTTTGAACATATTTTCCAATTCAGGCTGTGACTGGCTGCAGGAAATCTTCAGCGTTTCCTATAATGTTGAAAATGTATTTCTAGAATTTTGATTTTATCTTTTTGTAAAATTATGCTTATATCTTCTTTTATACATATATTTAAGATAAAGAAAACTAATGAATGTTTGTAAGAGTTATAAAATATGTAGCCATGCTTCATGCACTATATACAGCCATGCATTTTCAATATATTCCATGGTGTACCTTTGGGTCTGAAAATAAGAACAAATCAATTGAGATTTTTATTACTTAAGCTATATATTTGAATATATTTTTGTATTAACTTTTATTTCAAAACAGATCGTTGACCCATGAAATGCCTACATTATGTACAAATAGGTTTATTAGTTGTTTATATTATATCAATATTAAATATTAACATTGTAACAAACTATTGCCCCTGACCATTCATGGCAGATGTAGCAGAATGAAAGATTAATTTTAATTCAGGAACAAATAAAGACTGATGTAAATTTTAGAATGTGTCACCATGGAACAATACAACATGCACCTTTCTGGAAAACATGACCTCCCAACTCAAGTTCTTTCAAAAATCTAGAAAATTCAAACGTGGAAGAGGAAAAGGACAGGGAAGTTGAAGCAAAGGATGTAGGACCATGCTCTTCACCCACGCACCTGAAGGAACTACTCCAATACCATCATCAACCTCATTATCTGAGATGTCACTATCACTGATTCGCTGAGATCCTGTGCAACAGTAAGGCAAATAACTGTATACTTGGTACTTTTGCAAAGGGTTAAAATAAGTGTAAGTAAAAATTATTTGGGGGCAGTTAAATAAATGGGATGCATTCAAAACTAAAAAAAGAGAGATAATAATAATTGTAAAAAAAGCTATTGCAAAGTGGCTCAGAATCAGAACACATTTTAATCTCTGGTACTGGCTATAGTTCCAAGCATATTGTGACAGCACAATGATTCACTGGATTGTAGCATTTATTATTATGTAGGCATCCGGTGTCTCTGATTTCACATTACTTAATTACTATATATCTTATCTTATATATCAAACATACCTAATACTTCTTTCCCCTATTTTACCCACAACAACAAACCTGTCAAGGTGTGTTAGGCTGAGAAAGAGTGATTGGCCAAAAGTCATCCAGCTGGTTTTCATGCTTAAGGTGGGACTACAACTCAGTCTCCTGAGTTTTTTCTTAACCTTTGTACCATAACTGGCTCATCAAAGTTCATACATCACATTAAACCAAACTAAACCAATTCACATTATGGTTTAGTGCAACATGTGAATCTAATGATCTGCACAAGCAACTATTGGTTGATGGTTTAGTTACTATGGGATTGATGAGTGTCCATAAATTATGGCTGCGCAAGTTTCCATTCTTATGTTAATTGTGAGCTTAAACGACCTAATGAAAAAAGTTCAGAGGTAATGAAGTTGGACAGTATTGAAAATCTTACTGACAAAACATCAAAAGAAAAGCTGCTGAACATACAGGCAGCAACAAAGCACTCCTAGCAGCCTTTTCTTGATTTCTAAAGAGAAAGTAGGAAGCATTCCTTTTGCTTTGTCAGATTTCAGAATAATGGCAATATAGCTAGGTCTGGTCTTTGTAAACACAATCACAACGATTACAATCAAAATATTATGCTTGCCCCTTTAACAGTAAGGCCTACTCAGTTTAAAAAACTGATTTTCAGCCTAAAAAGATTACTTTGCTATGATGTTCTGAAGACACCGAGACAGTATGAGTTAAATCTTGATGCAGATCTTTGAAACCTGTACTTTTTATTGAATGTAGTTGCTTAAATTGTTATGAATGTTTACATCATAATTACTGCTCAAAAAGTTCTACCAAATGAAAGGGGAATTCTGCACCTACTTTGTAATTTTTTGCTGGAATTTTCTCCGCTATGGACATGTCTCCTTGGCATGAAAGGTGATGGCTGAGGAAGAGGTAGTGAGGATTCATCATGAGTCTGCAGCTTATACCAATGTGGATCATCATCTAAAAGTGCAGTCTCCAACTCTATGAGAATCTATGAGAAAGCACAGCAAAATTCATCTTTGTTTAACAATAGGGATAAATTGCTTCAAGATTCTATTCCTTGTTTAAAATGCAATGATGGTACATGCCCATTCACCTCTCCGAGGAAGTCACTTTCTTCTTCTTGCACTCTTGGCTGATCCCAAACAGTGATTTCTAACATCCGTTCTCTAAAATCCTTACGATGCACATGTGAATAGAGAAAGGTTTGGTTCCATTTGGGTTCTAAGCTTTTCTTTACTGTTTTTGTCCTTCTTTTACTCTTATCACTGTAACATAAAAAGTCACTGTAAATCATCATCATCATCAGAAATCCAGATATGTATTTCCATCTCAGGTCTTAAGCTTCATGATGAACTATGCTCACAGTCACAATTCCAGTGTTGTCACTTCCCTCTGTAAAGAGGCAAGGGGAAGATCCCTACTCAGCTGATTAGCTGTTCAAACTCAATAACCCAGCAGCATTGCAGAGCTGAACATTCTAAAAGATTGCTGTGGTTGGATTCACAACTAAATAAGTGAAATGGCTGACCAAGGGACAGACAGCATGAAACCATTGTGACAGTTATTATCCATCATAAATTAAATATTTTAATATATTATAAACACAAGGAAATCTAAACAACTATAAACACATTACTTGGGCGGCCACATAAAATGGTCACCCAAGTAATGTAAATACATAAATACAAATTTACGTAAATATATAACAATATTAATACATAAATAATAAGAAAATCTTAGCCAGACTATATGCTACTTTTTGGCATAAAGGTTGTAAGTAATACATTGTTCAAGGAAAATAACTGCTGGCTAGTGCTGGCCTTCAGAATATTCTATTGCACACCATTTAGCAGACTTCTAATACAGTAGTATGAAGTAGATGCTGACATTTGATGCTAATAATATTGCACACAACTGGCTTCTCCTTGTGGAAAAATTTGGGATGGAAAAAAATGAACTGATAAAGTTATGGAAAAAATGGAATATTCTAGAACAGTGTCAATATTAAAATGTGTGGACGTTCACTCCCAGAATTTTTTGCTTGAAGTTGCCAAGTTTGAGAAACACTGCTATAGAACAGAAGATATGATAAAATAACGCATCATTCTTTGTACCTGAATAACTTTGATGCTATTGTAGAGACAGATTCTGATTTGCATCAAAGAAAATAAAATTAAAAATTGGCCATTAGCACTTCATCAAGAAGAGTAATATTGGAGTTGAAATGAATTCCACAAATATAGAGCTTAACTGAGATGCTTCAATCTGTACTATGTGGTCTTTCATTTAAGTCTTACCTTCTATCTGGAAGGAAGTACATTTTCACATATGGGTTTCTTGGTCGTCCATCTAATCTAGGTGGCAGATCTGTTGCTTGAAGAACATTCACTATTAACTGATGCCCCACTTTATCATACCATAGTTTAACCTAAAATATTAAAAGAGCTCTACATTAACAATAAAATATGTCAATTGAGGTTCATTTTTATCTACATTAGACTGATAAAGGAAGCAACAATACATTCATTAAATAATAGAAAACATACAAGCAATTCTTCTCTGCATTAAACCCTGTCCATGATCTGCTACATTCAACTAAAAAATCTTGATCTATGGAAATTGATTTGAAAGGAAATCTGGAAAGTAAAACTGGAGGAAGTTTATCCATACAAACTATAATTAAACTACAAAATGCACTAAAATGGGATCTTGTAATGTCTCTTAGATTACTTTTAAATGAGATTAGACAGCTTCATGTAGGATAAATCGATAAATGAATTTGCCTATTATCTATATGTGATTTCCAGTCCAAAGGTAGGTTCTTGACAGGCAACAAGAAGAAAGGATTATTCCTTAGATTCTATATGAAGACAACTAAAGGCAGGAATTAATATCGGAATGTGCATGGTACCATGTACCCAGCAGCCCAATCTATTAAGTCAATGTATACAGTCAGCTATGACATATTTTCTAAAAGTTGAGAGTTTACTTCAGTCATTGTAACATGTAGGAACATTACAAGATGGGTCTGAGTTTACTGTTTTTGCCATCTTTCACTTCAGCTTCCATTTTACATACATAATTCCTATTCCCCGTCCCAGGGATGGGGCTCAAAAATCCCAGCAACTGGTTCCTGCCAGGTTGCTGGGTGGGCCTACCAGAACTTCCTGTTTTGGCTTCCAGAGGGCCTCCAGAGCCCAGGGGAGGCCGTTTTTGCCTCCCCAAGGGTCCAGAGGCCTCTCTTGGACCTCTGGGAGAGTGAAAAAAATTTTCCCCAGGCTCTGGAGGCCCACCAGAAGCCGGAAACAAGCCCATTTCTGGACTTCTGGAAGGTGCATATTTCCCCCTCCCAGAGCCTCCATGAGGACCCTGCACTTACCTGCATCACGTGGAAACTCCTGGGAGGGGAAAGGTGGGCGGGGCCAGCTGGTCGGTTGCAATACCGGTTTGGCGAACCGGATGTAACTTTAACATCTGATTCGCCCAAACCGGTCCAAACTGGCAGAATCCCACCCCTGCCCCATCCCAAAGAATTCAATCCTCCGTACAACAGCATACTGCAATTCCAAAACAACTTCTAGGGAATAACAAAGCAATTGAATATCACTCTGTAGAATTATGTGTGTATGTGTATATTTTTGCATGTGTGTGTGTTCACATTTCTATGGATGCATATATGAATAAAAGTGGGGTGAGTGGCTAATATAAAAAGTAACCACTCTTATAGCAGCATCGAGTTTGAACTTCATTTTTAAAAACTCTTTCTCATAACACAGGATTGGTCCAGTTTTGTAAGTACATTCCAAAATGTTCTCTGAGGAATAGTTTATTATGGAGAAAATCTACCTATATGGCACTTAGGAATTGAAAATGAGTGATGGCACACAATCAATCAGTTGTTTTTAATGCTGTGCTGTAAGCATACATATGTTTAGTTAAAATGCAAGATCCTGAACAGTAAACGTACATTAAACAATGCAAATATAAATATTCCAAGAAGTATGCAAGCACACAAAATGTGTTTTCTAGTACCATCATTCTACACTTACTGACAGCTGCCCAGGTAGGACTTGTGGTGCATCTTTTAAAGCTCCAGGACTAGTCGGGGAAATAATAGAAATTGAAGGCCGTTCCATTTTCTGAGATTCAAATGAGCTAGAACCTAGAAAGAGAAGGAAGAAAATAGAATAGTGATAAACAATTTGAAATATATCATCTTAAAAGTGAAGAGGTCTGACTGAGTTAAAAAGAGAGCACTATCCAAAATAATAATAATAACAGAAATAATTAGGCCTTTCTATCTGCAAAAGAAATGGTAGAAAGAAAAAAAGAAAAATAGAACAAGAAAAATGAAATAAAATAAATGAAATAAAAATGCTTAAATTCTCAGCAATGCCAAAAATATGTTATATTTTCCACAAAACATTTAAGTTTTAAATACCTGTAAACACAATATAGCTTTTGAGCAAGGAACGCTTTTGAAACTTATTAATCAAGGAAAAATCAAATGTAATTCCTCTAGTATGATATTTTGCATTTATTGAGCCTATACATGAAGAGATATATTTGCTAGAAGATGTGGAAAGCCTTGATATAGTAGATTTTAACAGAAAAGAACAGAGAAATGATTGTTCTTGCAAAATCTTTTTCTTTTGAAAAAGGTAAGGAGTGATAAGTAGTTTCTTTTTTTAAAAAAAAAGTCTCAGGAAAAAAAATGAGTATTTGTTCCTGGAATTATTTCTCAGTTGTACTATAATGGATAATTGTGCTGCTAGAGTTGTGAAAGGAAGAAAAGGAAGGGATAAGTATTAAAGTTGAGAATTCACTCTGCATTCCTCTAAAAATTATGCATTTGTTTTCCTACAAACAATTTAACTTACACAGATAATTGAGTTATGACAGTTCACTTAGCAATCATTCAAAGTTATGACATCATTCTCCCCTCCCCCCAGTATGACACAGTTCCAAAGTTACAAATGTTGCAGCACCACAGCAGTCATTCACCCTTACAAACAACTGCAGAGGCATCGAAACATTCGTTCTGCCAATCCCGCCTCTCCCCGCCACTGGATCTCCGTAGGAACTGGGCCTGTGGAGACTCACTTACCTTGCGAAGACCTAGAAAACTGTGTCCTTTCCAGCCTCTCTGCCAGAGTTTCTTTGACTGCGTCCTGGCAGGCTCCGATCGTCTTTGCAAAAAGCTTTTGGCGCGAAGAACAGAGGCGAGGAGGGGCGTGCACCGAAAGCTTTTTGCAAAGATGACCAGAGCCGTCCAGGATGTAATCACTTGCCCCTGCAGGGTTTGGCTGCTTTTCCTCAAGGCTTTTGGCATGAAGAACAGAAACCAGAAGCAATGCACATGCCCATCCCAGCCTCTGTTCTTCGTGCCAAAAGCTTTTTGCAAAGATGACCGGAGCCTGCAGGGATCCAGACAAAGAAACCGAGGCAGAGAGAACACAGCTTGGTTGACCATTGAGATGTTCAAAAGATAAGTGCCAGTGAAGACCTGGTGGGGCAGAATTGGGGTGGGTGGGAAGCATGAGATATCTCAATGGGCCAGGGGGCTTGGGTGGTCAGAAGCACTAGGCTCTTCATGGTTTCCCCATCCTGAGGTATCTCATGTGCACTTAACGACTTGAACTTCAATTAATGAATGCATTGGGTAAATCAGGGAGAGATCACATTCAATTAACATGATCCCATTAACAAATTCCTCAGGTTGCAAATGTACAGTAATTCCCAGGCTCTATCACATTCATAAATCAAGGACTACTTGTATTCAGCCAGAATGTCTTCTTTCCTGAGTTTAAAGACCAACATTAGTTCAGAAAACTCTGGTTTATGCAAAGTGAGAAAGGGAAGGGGGAAAAAAAGCAAATTCTCTACTTTAGGCTGGGGAGAAAGAGATCAAAGTAAATAGTTAAAGTTAATTTGTATGGTCAATCAGCATATTTTGGTAACTTTTGAAGTTCAAAAGGAAAGCATATCACAATCTCGTGATATGACTGCTGCTGACCAGCTTGTATTTCTATCATGGGTCAGATATTGCGAATAGTTTCCGTGGCAATACATACTACAACTATTTATTGTCCCATGTATTTTAGCATGAATTCTGCAGACTATCCTTTGGTATGAATAAAATATATATTACATCGCAAAGTATTAAATATCATTGAGGGTGAAGCGAAGACTATGCTGATAAACTAAGTAATGCTGAATGGCATCTTATGAATCAACACTGTTCAATCTCAGCAGCTGGAATAAAGTCAATACTCACTAGATTCTAGTGGAGGATGAGAAGTTTCAGGAATCCTTGGAATGTCACTGAAACAGACATATATAGGGGAAATTTTGAAATGTCGTTGATCCAGAGCAATGCTATAAAATAATGTTTAATCTATATACACAATTATTTACTTAACGTTATTTAATAAAACAGAAGGTTCAGACCTTGAATTTTATTCAAAAACCTTTTTTTTTTAAATCCCAGACTGAATGCTTTTGACATATCTCTGCTAGACAGTTACTTTTCTTGAAATGATTTGCTCAATTTCTTAAGAAAGTTGTCAACTCATCTCATCTTAAGGAATATGATTTGAAAATGATACAAACAGCAATTTCAATGTAAATATTTATATTGTGGTCTCGCAGTGCACAATATTTTTCCACCACACAACAAGAAAAAGTAAACAGGAGAGGAGTGAAACTACAAAATACTAATTTAAGGGGGGGAAGGGATTTAATTTACTAAAATGTTTATACAACACCTGAAGAAGTTTGCTGAATTAAACTTAAAAAGAACCTTATAATAACAGAGAGAAAAACAAAAAACAAACTTGGAAACAGTTAGGCAAACAAACGTAATCCCCATTTTTAAATACACCATGTTACAATACAATGGAAACACATTTAATTTCATTTATATAACTAAATATGTCATAATGGATTTTAATCCAGAAAGTTTTCTAAAATATATGCTATAAGATTTTTTACCTTTAACCCCTAATGTTCCAAGGAACTTTTGTTACACAGGAATTCAGAAAGATCATATCCTACCCTTAATTTAATTTAAATGCCATTGTTATAGACCGCCACCCTCCATAAGTCTCCAGTCCTTTTAAAAGATTACATTAAGAACAATATTACCAACAATGAAAGAGCAATTATAAGTAAAACGGTCTTCCTTCCCAGCATCCAGTGATAGCAGCAATCTTAGAATTAAAAGCTCTAGAAGGAAGCTTAGTCTTTCCCACCTTCCTAAATGACAGGAGGGTAGGTAAGGAATTTCAAAGTGGTGGAACCATCATCATCCATTCTCCTAACTACCTTCTACAGACTTCATTGGAGATGAGGTAATCAACATTCTAACTGGCTGGTAGATTTTTATGAGATAATCCTGAATGTATTCAGGCATAAGCTATTAAGGGCTGCCGAGACGATAGCTGGTTAGTAGTAGTAGGCAACACCAATGGTATATGATTATGGTGGCCCTCACCCATTGATAAGAGGGCTGCTGGGGTTTGCTGCAGCTTCCTGATAGTCTTCAAGAGCAGCCCTCGGCATAGCACATTGTAGCATTCTACCCTAGAGGGGATGAGGGCATATGGCAGTTTAACAATTCAGTTAACATGATGGTGTGCTTCATAACATAACATTCATCCTTTCCCAGCTGATTTAGCACACTGGGAGAGAAAAGGTGAAAATGAAGTGGTAATTCATAGAAAACAGACTGGATCCAAACTTGGTAACGTTTATCATACATCCATTAAAATAAATGGCTCTTAAATTAGCTGTAAATCTGAAGAAACAGTATAGCTGTATAACTGGTGATGAGATCTGTGCCTAAATATACAAAACATGGCATGTTTTAATAAGAACATTTTCTCCTTATAGTTAACATTATAGCTGGACTTTTCCAGATTTGCTACCAAGGACTTTTGAATTGAGAATTCAAGTATGAGAATGCTAACATTGCACCTTCATTCTTTTTCACTTTACGTTTTTAGTATGCCAGTGTTTATCTTATTCTAATATTATATACTCTTGTATGCATATGCCTGCATTTATGAGAGAAGAAAGAAGGGAGGGAGGGATGGAAGGAGGGAGAGAGAGGGAGAGAGGGAGAGAGGAAGGGAGGAAGGAAGGAAGGAAGGAAGGAAGGAAGGAAGGAAGGAAGGAAGGAAGGAAGGAAGGAAGGAAGGAAAGGAAGTGGATAGGCTAAGAAAGAAATTGCAAAGCAAACTTTACCCTATAGGCCTTGAAACAATAATTTCAACTTGAGGCTCTGATTTGGATTCTAAAATAATATTGTAAACTTCTTCATTTGTAGCTCCAGGAAGTGGTTTACCATTCCATTCTAGAACTTCATCACCTGGAATTTAAAAACAAAGGATATATTCTTTTGTATGATTTCACTCTACATGCACAGAAAAATATAAATTGGTATGGTAGCTTCTTTTCTAGGCCATATCTGTGGGTATATATTCAGAGATAATAAAACTTTGCAAATAAAAAAAATCTCTCTTCTTGAACATTCTTCTGACATCAAAACACTGACCTATCAGCAAAACTGAAATGGTTTGGCAGAAGGATGTCAGGAAGCCTCAATGGGCTATCACCCAATTCTGCTATCACATATCACAATATGCAAGGGGATAAGTATAGCTAGTTAGAAGACACCATGTGCTATTAAAGAGGAAGAACTTGCTACCATTCTTCCTCTCTCAGTACAAGTACTAGGACTTCTAAATCAGTATATTCAGTTAGTCTGTCTGTCTGTTTATCTATCATTGATAGAACACATTGTAAGCTGCCCAGAGTCACTTCAACAGTACAATGGGCAGACTACAAATTTAATAAATAAATAAATTCTAGCCAGCCAAGAGCAGAAGATTAGCCAGGCAGCATGAGACAGATTAAAATCTATTTAAGAGGTCAGTTGAAAATTGAAACTCTTCAAGTGATATTAATATTTAATTTTCTCAGAAGGTCTCAGATTTTCTTCCTGTCAGGCGTATGAGCAGCTTAGCCATTTTGACATTAGTGTGCAATGCAGCATACTTCCACTGTAACACAGTCGGTTGATTTTTTTATTATCTCAAGGCAAAAACTCCTTCCTTCAGTCCAACAAATGTTTTTGCAGAGCTCTTGGACTTGCAAATGCTTCCCATTGTTCTTTATAGTAAGTCTTTAGTGTAGAGAAGGTCATTTCCTTCTTTCTGACAAGATTTTTTTTTTCTGTTTTAAAAAGAATAATATCTGATATTTCTGCAATTTTGGTTTGCAAAAAGATGTTCTTTGTTCATTAGCAGATATATACAGTAAATATCACAGAGTCTCATGCATGTTTTTTTCATATGCAGTTCGTGGAAATTAGTACAGAATTAAGATTTGTTTTTGTTCACATAAACTGGAACATTATCAATATTTAGATTATATGGATTTTTTTCAGTTCTTTAAACCTTTCTGTCAGATATAACTGAGATCTATATATTCTTAGAGATATACTAACTTTATATATTATAAAAATAGTTTCAGCATATGCAAATCTTTATTTTGTGTACCGAGTACTTCTAAGAGTCCATCCAATAAACATACATGTTAAGCAATATAACTAGGTTCAACTGATATAGATAATGTTTACCTTGCCCCCATTTGCTTGAAATGTTTACAAAGGGAATTGTACACTGAAACTGCAAATATAGTACATAACAGTAGCATTATATAGATTTTGAGAATATTAAAACAAAATCATTCCCATAACTGAGATACCTGCTCTTAGATGTCCCACCACATCAGCCAAGCTACCTTTCTTTACTTTGGTAATGAAGGCACCAAGTCGTCCTAACTCCGTCATTTTTCCTCCTACAACCTGAAAATAAATATGCCACCTTTCAGAACACCAAACTGCATTTCAACTAAAATAATGGGAATCTATATTCAGTTCAATTGCCTTTTATCTATATAACCACAGCAACCTTGCATCTTTCAGAGGAAAATAATTGCTCGTGCAATGTTGATACTTTATATGATTTTTAAGAGATCCATATATGATTTTTAAGAGATCCATATCCATGTGACTATTTAAACTTGCAAAAAAGAATCAGCAGCTTAAGAACCCTTACTGTTCCATAACTGAAAGGTACATCTTGCAGAAGTGGAACTTACCTGTTTTACTTCAATTTGTCAATCTAGGAAAATGGTTTATTTGTTGCAAACATTTAATTACCCAAACAGATAATGTTTCTGTTGTTTTTTTTAACCTAATATTTGCTGCCCAGAGTTACAGCTGATAAGATGGGCAACCATCTAAATCAGGGGTGTCAAACTCAAGGCCCACGGGCTGCATCCGGCCTGTAGCATGTTTAAATCTGGCCCACAGGGCTAGCCTGGAAATAGCAAAGGACCAGCCCACGGTGTCTCTAGCAGCCAAAATGGAGTGTCTTCTGCAGCACTTTGCTGTCCAAAACGGGCATGGGCACATTTTGGCCAGCAAAGTGCTGCAGAAGGCGTCTGTCCTGTCTCCTTCCCCCCCAATCCCCCTGGCCAGCTGGCTGGCCCACAGAGAACTACAATGCTGATCCGGCCTTCAAAGAAATCTAGATTGACAACCCTGATCTAAACCAATCAATAGGAAGCACCATCACAGTAATGGAGTTTCTGGCTTTTTATGTATGGCAGCTTGTCTGAGCTATCTTACTTAAAGTTGTATGTGAGCCTGTTTCTGATTGGCTGACCTGCCTGATTTGGCTGCACTGTTTCATCTTAAGAGTGTTCCTTTCTATTGTTTTGGTTCTCACTGATATGCATATTGATTACTGGATATGTGATAAGGAGGGAAGGAGAATATACTCTGGGTTTTTGCTTTTTTTAAAAAAAATGTATACTAGGTTTGTCTCTCTGTGTCTGCTAATGGTTGATGTATGAGAACACCAAACTATTATGCATTCTTTGATTTGGCTTGATCTAAAATACTTAACAGTTTTCCAATTGAATTTATGGTTCAATTTGTCTATGTGTTATGAAATTAAAGAATTGATATTCAATGCCTTCTGGCTGCTTCCTGGTGTTTACATATGCATTCTGCTAATCCTCTGATCGTGATTTTTACAATCTGTATATGTTATGTTGTAAATAATTCCTGTTCTGCCATCTGTAGTTATTGAATTTAGGGATTGTTTAAGAGAGATTGCAGAGATTGCTGCTGTGGTGTTTGCATAAGTTTCTAATTTGTTTATGTATCTAGCCATCAAATTGAAAGTAAGTGGTGTGGCAAAGATCTGTCAGTTCCATGATTCCAGGTTTTTCCAGTTTTGTACTCTTGGGTAGGGTTGATGCTTTATAGCTTCAGTGGATATTCTGCCAGTGTTGGACATATGGAGGTAAGAATGTTGTGATATCAAATTGGACTGTGATTTCATCTTTCACAATTGTTAAGCTTCAAATTTTCTCAGGGCATTAAAGTTGCATGTTCTATGAGCTATCGAGTTATTTGGTGAGTTCTCTGGTTAAGTTGTAGGAACACAACTAAATGAAGCAGTATGTTTGCAAGAAATAAAACCAAGCTCAGTGAACATTACAATTCCAGAAGTTAACCATTAGCACTAAGAACATTCTTCACTATTGAGTTTCATTGCCTTTCGGGGACAAAGTTTAAGGAACACAGCAACAGAAAGCTTGACATAATTTCCCTAAAGTTTTTAACCTGCAGTATGGTTGACTCCAAAGGGTAAACTATACCTATATTGATATATTCTTTTTTCAGAATGATAGTAATGATGCGAATTATGTTATGATAATAATGCTAATTATTATTCATACTGCCTATCATTCTTTGTAGGATATAAAAGACATTATTTAATGCCTAGTCCATTCTACTAGCTCTTCTTAGAGACAAAGTTCAAATTACTTGGCCAAGGATCTAGAAAGCCAGCAAAGAGAAATTACTGGTTCTTGACTCAGCCCATGAACAATCAGAAGCGTGGAGCAGTCAATGTGATTGGCTATTAAAAATGGCAATATATATCCTTAGTGGGGTATATGTAGTATTCCTCCTACATGTCATGTAATCTGGAATTTAGTTATACATATATGTGTATACTTCTAAAAACTAGGAATTCACGGAGGAAAAAAAAATCCAAATTCCTGAGTGGTTACTGACACAACAGTAAGCTATGTCTGAATTATAAATAAATTTGTACCCACCCCAAGTTCTCTAAAGTGGCAGAACGCTAGGAGATATCACATTTTTGTATCAGCTTCAATTCAATATTTAACCCAAATGCTAACCTATTATCAACTAATGTACAGTTCAATTCAAATCCAATTGCATGGATTTGAACAGTGCACTGTACAATAACTTAACCTCACTGTTTGGGTCATACAATACCTAAAGCCACAAACTGGAAAAATACAATTCAGCCATGCATATGTGAACTCAACTTTAAAAATTAATAAATTTAAGTTTAACTTCTGCTGCTTCTTTTTAATCTCAAGGTGGTACTTAAATAATAGACTACTTTAAAATCTTGCTAAAAAATAAAGGTCATAATTTCAACCAAGGATCAGTATTCTTAGAAAAGATTAATGAAAATAAGTTTATAGTATAGTTTCCAAGCACTTACTTTGAGTCCCAGTAATGCACCTGACTCTTTTGGCATAGTTGTTCTCTTGTTGAGAATAACACGACCAATTAGCCGATCTCCCTCTTTAGATGGTTGCCAAGTTACAGGATGCTATTATATATAAATACCAGAAAACAAATGAATTGAGAAATTGTTTTTGTGGTAAAGACTTTGGGCCTCTACTTTTATAGTGATCACCTATTTTTATTAATTGTATTCATTATTTAACTGGATTGTTATCTCTAGAATTAAAAGAAGCTGCATTATGTTTAACAACCGAACCATGAAAATCATATTTAAAACTTGGAACCTAATAAGTATATTTCAGCTCACAAAAGACATCTTTAACAAGACAAATTCCAGAGATCCCTATTACAGCAAAATGTATAGCATCCACACACATGAATACACACACTTGAATGAAATCCAATTCCTTTTGCTTTTAGTAAATTTATGGGAGACACCACCATTCCATCCTCAACCAGGTTAAGTATCAGGGAAGAAATTTATTTAATGCTTTGTTCATTGAATTTCCACATGGCTCAGAAAGGAGTGGATCTAAACTCATTTCAGAATTGTGGGGTGTAAATCTTTTAGAATTAAAACCAAAACAAAAAAAATCAACTACACTCAAACCGGTGCAGTAAGTAACCAGAGAGCAGTGCTACATTTCATTTGCAGGAACTCAGAATCTTGTTTGATTCTTTTCACAGTAATTTTCCCTGAGGCTGAGTCCTTTTTCCTCTGAACCTGTGTTCTCTTATTGCTGTTTGTTTTCTAATTATGAAAATATGGCCTTATACAGATCCTTTGGTTGCCAGTTCACAGCACATTTTGTGGATTATAATCTGACAACATAACTCAGAAAGTCTAGACCTCTGCAAATGACCAGATACTGAGCTTAAATTTCTGTCAAATTCGCCAGTTAAATGAAAAGCAAAAGCAAAGATTTTTTTTCCATCTGAGTTTTCCTCGAAATCCATGTCTGGAGAACAGAAAGAAGGCAGTGGCAGTGGCAATAGAGGTCAAATCGGCTGTATCACCTAGACTGTTCTAGGAACATAAGAGCAGGCTCAGATGGAAGTAAAAGTTACAAAACTAAACAATGGGATTATGAGGAAACAAGGCTCAATCATCTCTCAGTCTCTCCCTCTCTCTCTCATATCTATCTATCTATCTATCTATCTATCTATCTATCTATCTATCTATCTATCTATCTATCTATCTATCATCACGGAAAAACTGGATACAAAATAGTACATAATTTGGACCTGAATTCAGCTTGGAGAAACATATATGGGAACACCTTTATGATGTTTGCCCCAATATACAAGAAGTCCTTGACTTACAACAGCTCTCATTTAGTGATCATTCAAAGTTACAACGGCACTGAAAAAACTGACATGACCTTTTTTCACACTTATGACTGTTGCATCATACCCACGGTAACATGATTTACAATTGGATGCTTAACAATTTATGATGGTTATAGTTTCCCAGAGTTATGTGTTCCCCTCTTGTGACCTTCTGACAAACAAAGTCAATGGGGAAACCAGATTCACTTAACATCCATGCTACTAATTTAAGAACTGCATGCAGTGATTCACCTAACGAATGTTACAAGAAAAGTCATAAAATGGGGCAAAACTCACTTAACAAATTTCTCACTTAGCAACATAAATGTTGGATTCGACTGTGGTCATAAGTTGAGGATTATCTGTATTTCATTCTGTTCTGTACATATGTTTACTACACAACAATGGACCCTTTGCTGCAATCAATAGCAGCATCCTATAAACTTCTGCTTACAGTCCTTACTCTGGCGTAAGGGGGATTCTTCCAAGAGAAAACTATTTCCTTCACTTCCACTATTATGAACTTCCCTTGAAGACTTTTATAAACAGAATACACTACTCCATGAGTGGAAAAGATCCAATGTTTATAAGTATTTCTTATATGGGTTACATTGAGAACAACAGACATTAAAATGGCTATGAAACAATATTATTCTTTAATTTAAACCAACAAAATAATGGGGGAGGGAGGGAGGGAGATTTCTTACCGAGCTAATAGGGGATGTATCTCTAGTGTGCCATGTGGCAGGATCCAACCAGTAATAATCCAAGTCACCTGGAAGAGTTATAAACAGAAAGAAATCTATATTCTCACATATTAAGAAAACTATATGAATGAATAAATGAATTACATCCGCATCCAGAAATTTAATGTAAAATATTTTGTAAGAAAAGCATTAAGTATAGTGATCCTTTTACATATAGAGAGCAACGTATTGTAATGTGCATGGAATTAAAATACCTTTACATTACACGTAAGCTCTTTGAATTTTACAGCCCAAAATGAAAAGCTATAAGAATGCACTAATGTTTTATAAGGTCCACTAAATTCGTGTACTGTAAATATATAGCGAGTTGGATCTAGGGTAAAGTTAGTTCTACATAATTTCTTTTAAACTCATACAAAACTAAGACATGATTAATTATCCCATTGATTTAAACACAATTTACACAAAATTAATTCCCATAGCAAATCCTGTAATTATCTACTCAAAAGTACTTCTTACTGGTTCTTATTTCAAGGAGATTTAATTATAAAATTAAAGGTATAAATCAGCATTCTTGAATCCAGATTTGGATTTGAATAATTATTATGAAAACATAATAGATTTTTTATCCCACAATAATTCTTCATGTGGCTTTCAAATTCCTAATGATAACCAAAGAACATCTAATAACAGAAATGACAATAAGTAGTTAGCATTTAATATGTATTACTAAGTAATGAAAAGACATTAACAAAACTGTGTGTGATATGCATTGAATTATTTAATTGAGTAAATATTAGACTAGATCAGATGATAGATCAGATGATATATAGTTGTAAAAAAGCAGAAAGAAAAAAATGGATTATGATGAAGACTAGAGTATTATGGATCTGTCAGTGTATTAAGCAATAAAAATAAGTAAATGAACTGCTATAGCCAAATGAGTCTCTTAGGAATAGAAATTCAATATAGAAAATTCTGCTCAATCCAGAAATTCCTTTTTGTTTATCCTTTTTTGTCCATCTATTCTCTGTCTCCCGAGTCCCAGCTGATCAGTTGGGTCTTTGTTGCCCTGCACAGGAGAACGGAGCTGGAAAACAAGTCAGTGGGGTGGGGAGGGAATGGAGATTTTGCAGTATTCTTCCCCTGCCACGGCCACCAAGTCACACCACGCCCACAGAACTGGTAGTAAAAAAAATTGAATCCCACCACTACTGTAAGCTAATTATGTCTTGGAGATTTTTAATGTTTTGCTTATTATATATTGCTCAATTGCTGTGGGGTATAGATATTATAAATAAATTAGTAGTTCTCTGTAGGTACTTATAGGTGTGCACTATTACTGTTAATTAAGTATGACATAAGTTTTGCGTTGTTGTTTCAGTAGCTAATTAATATAAGCAGTGCAACCTTCATATTACTATGAATGCCAGCAGGCCTGGGGAACCCAGAGTAGGATGGAACCCATCAAATGGCTCATTTGACTGTGTGTTGTCGCTGGGGCGGGAATTATTGTTTTTTATGTTTACTTTTTTCTATACTTGTGTTTTTATTGCTTATAGGCCACCTAGAGTCTCTATGAACAAATAGCAGCTATATAAATTTTCTAAATAAATAAATACTACATTTTGAACTTATTATATAATAAAAGCCACTATTCTTTAATTCTATCCCCATCTATAATGTGTTACAATAGTTACAATAATATAAAAGAACTTTATAGGGATGAAATAAAGAATATATACATCACCATTTTTCATACATCATTATTATCGCTATTGTTTCTGCTGCTGCTATTATACTTATTTCACTGTCATGTTCTTTATTTAAATATGTAATACACTGCAGGTATAGAATAAGTAAATAGTGATTTAAGGACTAGATTGGATTTTAAAAAGGCAATATATGAGCCTTGGGGAATCTGAGTGAGGCTTTGAGGTGGCCAGATGAGGCTTTGTGATGACTGAGTGAGGCTTTGAGATGACTGAGTGAGGCTTTGGGGTGGCCACATGAGGTTTTGTGGTGACCAAGTGAGACTTTGGGGAGGCCACATGAGGCTTTGAGGTGATTGAGTGAGGCTTTGGGGAGGCCAAGGGAGGCTGATTGAGGCTTTGAGGATACCAAATGAGGCTTTTGGGGAGGCTGAACAATAAGCCTTTGAGGCCTTCTACAGGGTTTGCAACTGCCTCAACCAGCACACCTTTTCAGCAGTAGGAGGAAGGAAAAGGAAAAGGTTATCTGGAATGGTGAGGGGTGGGGGGGATGACAAAGTTAGGCAATGTCAATGGCATATAGGGTAGTCAAAAGGGCAGATATGGGAGAGGAGATAGGTCTAATACTGTGCATAGACATGATTCATTACAATTTGGAGAAACAGAAAGGCCATTTCAAAACTAGGCGTTGATCATAAATTTACCTGAACATCCTCCTGCAAATTATGGAAAGCTACAGGAGACTAAAACAGTGCATACAGAGAAGATACAACACTTCTTTAAAATTAGTCCCAGATGAAAACTGTTTTATCAAATAAAAATGCACACAGAAAACTAACCTGAGGGGGATGAGAAGAGGAAAAAAACCCGACTTTGACAAGTTAACTTTCAATTTTCCAAATAATTCATGGGCCCATTTCCTTTCATTTACATCATTTAAAAGCACACACAAATCATTCAGACCCCTTGAAAGTTTTAGATAGAGAAATGTTGCCGACTCTGCAGAATCTTTACCTAGCATCTTTTCCTTTTTGAATATGTAAGAGCAAGAATTATCCTGCAGCAAACATGCTAATCTTGACGTCTTAAGTTGAATCAGTGTTGATGTCCAACTAGCTAGCCAATATTAACTAACTAGAAGGGGAGACCTCTTTGGTCTCCTGACTGCTTTCTGGCAATTGCATTAAGGGACCATTAGCAACACCACACAAGCATCAATTGGTAAAATCAGATTCAGTTTACTGGAAACAACAACAACAGAATGGATCGAACTGTACAAATAACAATACAGAATACCAGAATAGATAATGCCTTCAGATACACACTGTAAGTATATAAGATATTTCTTTTACCTGTTCAGTTCACATTAAACTTCTAGCATAGGGTTCTTAATTCATTTTGCTACTAACATTTTATAAAATATTTGGTTCAGACCTTAATTTAAGATATATTATCCTTGTCTTGGTCTGATATGAAAGCCTCCCACTTGCCATAGAGATGTGTGCTATATGCTTTTTAAGTTTTGATTTAAACAGGAAAAAAACGTAAGTAACCTTCTGAAATTAAAATGAAATTTACAGATAATATTCTGTAAATATTAAACCTCAAACCTGTCAAATGTCCCAAGGCACCTGAATTTCTGTCCTTTAGGAACAGACATTTGTCCAAATAAGATGCACATAACTGGTACTTAAAAATAATGTCTAAATACCTGTCCACTGTTATATGATTAATTTCTCAATTCTCATCCTTTTATTTTCTAAAGAATTCTTCATATGGCAATATTATTACTTCACTATTTTTGCTATGCTGACCGAAGTAGGTTTGTCTAGAATAAGCTACGCATCCCTATCTGACTTTAAACTATTACATATGCGGCCAACTAACAAATATATTAATACCTCCACAAAGCATATACAAAATAGAAACTTGATCAATTTAATATACTGCATAAAAAGATTTTGCAAAAGTATACTGCATTCGAATATTCAGGCTGCAGACTGGTATTTGAAAGAAATTTACTAATCACAACAAATTCAAGAAAAAGCTGGTTACATGAACTCTCTTTTGTCAAACAGAAATGTTAAAAATCATATGTGAATTATTTTATAACCCTGGCCATCAAAACGTTTGAAATTTCTAATTTAATTAACATGCAAAATCATGCATCTACATAACCAATATTTGCACTGATCTAGAATTGTATTTATAGGCAGATTATGTTTATAATTCTGTACACACACATATACACACCATATTAATGTTAGAAGAACACATTAAAAGTCAAACAATATTTTGAAAAAATATACACATAAAAGAAATCCAGAACATTTGAAATGAAAGGGATAGTCAAGAACAAAATTGCTTGGTGATTCATACACACACACACACACACACACACACACACACACACATATTTGTTATATATATATATATATATATATATATATATATATATATATATATATATATATATATATATATATATATAAAAACCAGCACTTGTACCTCATCGCAAAGACCCCATCCCTTTCCAAAACTCAAAAGTTATTGACAATAATATTTTACAGATATCCCCACAGTCTTTCAGTCCGAGAGAACCATATGATTACCTGTCCCTGAATGCAAGGAATATAGAAGAAACTAAAGGAAGCCAGCAAACATAGCAGCATCAGCTCACAGTGCCTTAATAAGCAGAACCAGCTCTGAGCTGGTTGCTGAATTCCAGCTTCAGACTGTAGCAAAACCATAATCACAAGGGTGCAGGGGAAACACCCAAAACCAAATCAGTACAAAGTCAAGGAGTCATTGTTTCCTGTAGTTCTTGTCTCCTGAGCCTGTGCCAAAGGATTCTGCAATGTCAAACATTCTACAAGACCAACATCAATTAGGGCCATCGGAGCACCTGCCATAAATACAAATCTCTGCAGTGTAGAGTGAGCACTGATTACTGCAATAATCCATACGCAGTCCACGCAGTGCTAAAAAGAGGCTCGCTGCCTATGGAGCATCTTTAATCATTTTCAGAGGCTCCCATTAAGGATCTCACAAAGCAATATGTTTGCTTCACTGCAGAAACTGGAAAATGCTTTATCTGCTGGGTTCTGAACACAGGCAAGTTTAATGCAAAAGATCTTACCCCACCTTATCAACACTGAAACCATTTTTTTCCTTATTAAGTTCAGTTGGACTGAAATTAACACAGTCCAAGCATCAAGTAAAATTTACAGGCATTCATTTATTTACCATTGTGTTTTCTGAACTGCATCAAGAAGACCTGCTGTCTCTGTGAAATTCTCTTTGGGACTGTCAGTTCGGAAAAGCTAAGTCTGCAAAAATGGACTGGACTATAAGCAAGTGAATGACAGATGCCTTCCCAGGTAATTATTTATTTATTAGATTTTTATCCTGCCTGTATGGTACTTTTTTATAAGTAACTCAAGGTGGAAAACATAACTAATACTCCTTCCTCCTCCTATTTTCCCCACAATAACATCCCTGTGAGGTGGGTTGGGCTGAGAGGCGGTGACTGATCCAAAGTCACCCACACAACTTTCATGTCTAAAGTTGAATTAAAACTCACAGGCTCCTAATTTCTAGGCCAGCACCTTCACCACTAGATTAAACTGGCTCTCTTTTCCAAGGTAGACACAGATTTAACTCTGGAACAATCCAGCCCAGAGGTATTTCTTCAAAATGTCAGATACAAAGTCAGGTGGCCAGTAAGAGCTGTAAGGAAGCTCTCATTGGCAGCCCTTGCTTTATCCAACTGATTTAAGGCTCCCTAGATGTGCTATATTTCATCTTCTAGATCCAACACATCTTTAAGGTGCCAGATTAAAAGCAGATGAGAGGATCTAGGTGTAGAAGTAGAAATCCAGACCTAAAAACTAATCCTCTTGTTCTATACTTTTTCATATTTTCTAACTTACCCATTTAGTTTTTTTGCATGGATTTATTTCCTGCCTTCTTCATCAGTCTCCAACATACTTCTATCCCAATACTTTTATCTCTTGTAATCAATCTACCAATGCTGAACTTTCTCAGAAATATTGTTTTGCTCCCCTTTAATTGTTCTACCTGCTCGCTTTTTAAAATATACTTTCTGATTTTAGTTTTTCCTTGTCTTCATTTTTGGATTGTGATTCATTTGATCCACTGAACCCATCATCCTTCTAATTCTCAACCTATGAATCCTCTATTCATCCATATTTACTGTTTCTTGCCCATAAATTCAACATTAGCGGAATTCATACTCTCTTTTTTCTCTGCTTAGTGGCATAACAGCACTATTATGCCATCCTTATTCCTCTAACTGGCGTCTAATCATTGACAAGATTGTATCATTTTTACTTCTACCACATTTTTTTCTAAAGAATGAGGCCCAAGCTGGCTAACATAACCATGAAAAATAATTGTATCAATGTTATATTAAAGGACAACAATATGAAAACCTGACCATGAACATGCTACAGTGAGCCTAAAAGGAACACTTTCAAAGTCAGTATAAACTAAGAGAAAGAAACTAGGCAGAAATAGTTGTTAAAATAAATGTTCAAGAAACAAATCCTTAACACAGAAGAAATAGAAACATCTGTCTGTGAGAGGGTCCCTCTCCCTGATCTCAGAAGGCTTTAGTATCACTGATACTAAACTATGTTTCCAGCATGGACTTCTACTTAAAATCTTTCTTCGAACTGCTTTTTAATTCTGAGGGGCCATTTTAAAAAAGCAGTTTGTTCGCTTTTACTAAACTATTTTACCTGACAATCGTATAAACAGAAAGAGGGGAGAAGAGTGAACTGACTGCATCAGATCAACTTTCATTACGTAGCATTGCTTTTCTTCTTTTGACATCATTTGCCTCTATGGAAAGCAAAACAAAAAACACCCAGATTCGATATAGTATTTAATACTTTTCTAATATTGTCATGAGAAACAAACCTTATCCTTATCAACATTTTCTAGGCCAAGCTATGATTAGGCTCATGTTGGCATAGATTAAAGAAATCCAGACTATACACGTACAACGTTCTCTATGTACCCACTGAATTTTCAACCTGTCAAAGATGTTATTCTCATTAATAAAAGGCACAATTTGTTTTCACTGCAAAAAGGAAAAAAGAAAAAGAAAAAAAGAAAATTTCATCAAAAGATTAAATTTTGGGATCAGTCCCAAAGTAGTTGCAAGTGAACGCCAGAAAGCTACTGGCTTCAAGATCTGAAGTTCTGGCTCCTGTGATCCTCTTCATCTTGCTCCTTCCTTGTACAGGTAATCCTCATTTCACTTAGTGACCGTTCAAAGTTACAATGGCACTGAAAAAAAAATGACTTACGACCGGTTTTCAACACTTAACACCACTGTAGCATCCCCACAGTCACATGATCAAAATTCAGATGCTTGGCAACTGACTCATATTTATGTGCAGTCTCCAAAGGTCATGTGACCACTTTCTGCAGCCTTCTGGCAAACAAACTCAATGGGGAAGCCAGATTCACTTAACAATTGTGTTACTAACTTGACAATGTCAGTGATTCCCTTAAGACCTGTGACAAAGAAAGTAGTAAAATGGGGCAAAATTCATTAACAACTGACTCACTTAACAACATAAATTTTGGGCTCAATTTTGCTCATAATTTGAGGACTACCTGTAGTAAGTTTTAACTGCAAGTGAGAAGGTGGACAGGTGTAGGCCCTCACTCTTCCTTTCCTAGCATCCCAATCCTCCCCAGCAGATGAGAGGTATGTGCAGCAGGGAGTAATGAAGATGGGCAAGAAAATATTACATTATGTTTGCATCAGCTAATAGACAAAATTAGATATATGGTGTTCTTTGATCACCAGATTTATTGTAGCCTCCACTATCAGACCAATTTGATCCACATTGATCTGAAAAGCGGAAAAAACACTAGGATGATGATGGTGACGACGATGGTGACTGTCACAACAATTATTGCTATCACTGTCTACTGTCCATAATCATATACGAGGGCTTTCTCTTCATGACGTGCAAAAATAAATAAATTTTGCAAATTCATACTAGTGAATGTAAAGATATGGTATACATCAGGGATCCTCAACCCCAGGTCATGGACTGGTACTGGTCTATGGCCTGTTAGGAACCGGGCCGCACAGTTGGAGATGAGAGGCAGGTGAGCAAGTGAAGCTTCACCTGTATTTGCAGCCACTCCCCAGCGCTAACATCAGCACCTCAGCTGCAACTCAGATCATCGGGTACTAGATTCTCACATGGAGCATGAACCCTACTGTGAGCTACATATGCGAGGGATCTAGGTTGTGCACTCCTCCTTCCCACCCCGGCAGAAAAATTGTCTTGCAGGAAATCGTGGTACCAAAAATGTTGGGGACTACTGGTGTACATGGTGAGTCAGTATTCAAAACTGAATATAGCATATAGATTTCATTTAGCTAAATATTCTTTGGGTGGTTGTAAGTGGCGCAGTGGTTAGAGTGGAGTACTTCAAGCTACTTCTGCAGCCAGCTGCCTACAATTTGGCAGTTCAAATTCCACCAGGCTCAAAGTTGACTCAGTCTTCCATTCTTCCGAGGTGGGTAAAATGAGGACCCAAATTGTTGGGGGCAATATGCTGACTCTCTGAACCACTTAGAGAGGGCTGTAAAGCACTATAAAAGGGTATATAAGTCTAAGTGCTATTGCTATTATGCAAAGTCCTACCTCTCTAGAGAAAGCTCCAAATAGAAAAAGTGAATAAAAGAGAAGAGCGGCAAGGTGAATAAATTCAATTATGATAGTGATGAGTGCACCATTGTAAGAGCTAAAGGATCAGATTATCCATGCGGTCACTAAAAGTTGACAACAACCTTAAGATGTGTAGTAATCAAGTACATATATTCTGAGCAACTTGCTTTGCCTTTAACCTCAACTCAATAAATGCATTCACCTTGCATATTCAAGTGCACTGGCCAGATCCCACCTTAAAATCTGGGGATCAGGCCTTCAGAAGAGAAATTGGATGAAGCACAAAGGAGGGATGACCTAGCAGCTAGAGCTTATAAAAATGTAACTAGGTAAATTTAATTTGAAAAAGATTATTCAGTGAAGATAAAATCTAAATCTCCAAACACCTGATGGTATGATATATAATAAGATCTGTTTGCTATCATTCCAAAGTGCAGAACATGAAATAAAAGGTAAACAAAAGTCATGGTGGAATATTGGAGGGGGGAAATCTTAATTGCATGTGTAGTTATGATCATGGAACCAATTTCTTACATCACGGGTGTCAAACTCACTGCGTCACATTGCCATCATGTGATGTTTCACAACTTTTTTCCTATTTGCGGAGCTAGAGTGGGCATGGCCTGTACATGGCACATCTGGCTTGTGGGCCACCATTTTGACACCCGTCTTACATGATGAGCCTTCTTTTGCTGGATGTCTGGAATACTCTACCTGAGTATCAATGTCTGGAATACTCTACCTGACTCTGTGGTTTCTTCCCCAATCCCCCCAAATTTTAACCTTAGACTGTCTCCTATTGACCTTATCCCTTTCCTAAGTGGTCTTTAGGGGGCATGCATAAGCGCACCAATGTGCCTACTGTCCCTGTCCTATTGTTTATTTTTTTCTTATATGTATCCATTTCATGTATTCATAACTATATTTATACTTATACCTTATAATTGCTTGACAAAATAAATAAATAAACAAAATGTTGTCATACACATTTATTGCAGAATCTTTCATTTTGATTCCTGCATTACCCCAGAATGTATGTGAATAAAAGATTTACAGGGTTTAGGTTACCTAGTATTTCTTAAAAATATCTTGCAACATCTAGAAAGACTTTTTTACTTGATACGTTCCTATGTAGAAAATGGAAAAAAATGAATGGTGCATTACATTCTTGCTTGCCAAACAAAGCAGATTCATGTCAGGTTTGAAGGCAGTCTTTTAGCAATTGATTAGTAAATGTTAAATCATAAGGAACCCTGGGAAATGAATCATAATTTATTTTGCAGCTATAGAAGAATAAAGGAAAGGAATGGGAGCTCCTATATTCAAGACTTCATTTAACATTGCAGAGATCTGTGCATGTATTGCTAAAGTATGTCATCTACAAACTAGACCTGAGGGAGGCAATTACCTTTTTTGCCTGCATCAGGTGTTGGGAGCACTTTATACTTTCCAATTTGCTTTTGAAAATGTTATTTTCATCATTTCACTAGTTGTGTAATCAATAATGTAAAGGTTCAGACTGACCTTTCAAACAATATATATTGCAATCTTATAGCTGAGTCAGAAAACTAGCTACCAGTAAGAATGGATGGAAGCCCAGGTTTCTAAGATGTCTTTTCTCTTCTAAGAAAAGGCATCTAAAACTTGCAACAATTCTTCATTATACACATAAGTGTATTCATGTACAGGTAGTCCTCAACTTATCACCACTATTGGGACCAGAATATCCACTGCTAAGTAAGGCAGCTGTTGACCTGACAACCTTTTTGCAACAGTTCTTAAACAAATTACTGCAATTGATAATTGATTCACATGGTCATTAAGAACATCTGGATTTTTCCATGGTCTATACTTGTTGAAAGTTGATTTGGAAGGTAACAAATGGTGATCTCATGACTCTGAGATACTGCAATCATCATAAATACATGCCACGGCCATGAAGCCAAATTGTGATCAAGTGTCTGAGGGCATGCTGTGTGGGTTGTAAGAGGCAGGACTGATTGCAAGTCACTTTTTCACTGCCATTTAAACTTTGAGTGGTCACTAATTGATTCGCTGCAAGTCAAGGGCTACCTGTATATTAAAGACAGCTAAAATGAGCCATGGTGGCACAATGGTTAGAGTGCAGTTGAGCAGGCTACTTCTGCTGACTGCCGTCTGCCTGCAATTTGGCAGTTCAAATCTCACCGGCTGAAGGTTGACTCAGCCTTCCATCCTTCTGAGCTCAATAAAATAAGGATCCAGATTGTTTGGGGCAATGTGCTGTCTCTGTAAATCGCTTAGAGAGGGCTGTAAAGCACTGTGAAGTGGTATATAAGTCTAAGTATTATTACTATTGCTACCAATTTTAGTTTCCTTTATTTCCTATAGACTCTAGTAGTTGCTGTTGGTAGAGATTTTGGAACCGAGTCAGGGGACTCAGGGGGCAAATTTTCTTAGAACTTGATCGCACCTTGGACATTAGTTTATAACTACACATATTGTAAAAGGGCCTTTACTTTATGGGCCATTAAAGTATTTAACAACTGTTAACAGCGTAGCAAGAGAGTACAAACTTGTACAATTGTTGAATTAAGTTTATGGGTAGTGATATGAAATTTCACGTTTGCTTCTCATGGAGGACTATCATGGCCAATCTTACTAAGAGGCAATCGACTGAAATGGTGGTTGCTGGAAAGCTACAGTATGGGAACTTGTTGGAGGAGAGAGCAATGTAACCAATTGGTTTCTTATACTAAAAGAGAGTAGAATCCCACACTCCCCAAATAATGTACCATTAAAAAGAAAGGGTCATCTTGGATATATTGAAAATATAGTAAGAGAGAAAAGTGGGTTTTCTTCCTTTCTAATCCTTCCTATTTCCTTCCTATTTCTAATCCCTCTTTGTAGATTGTCTTAAATTCTACATCATCTTTCTTTAGGAGGAACAATAATTCAGGTATATAAAGATCTAACCTGATTTTCTCATTTTGCCAGTCCCAACCAGATGCATTATACTTGGCAGCAGTCTTTCTCAACATGGAAAACTTACCATGTAGTTTTGAGATGTATCTGAACACTGCAAGGAGTCTAGATAATCTTCTAAGTTTACTATGGAAAACCAGACTGCTTTTCTTTGTACAGAATAAAGAAAGGCAGCTTTGGGTTTCCCCTTTATGCACCTGAAGTTAAAAAAAAAAGTTTATAAATTATCTAAATAAAGAAGGGGGGAAAATCAACCAGGTGTGTGTGTATGGCATTAGGAATGTAAGTCACCTAACAGTTGGGTTGGAAAATATATAAATAAGAATAGATATTTTAATACTGTCTCTTTAATGGAATGCTACAATTGTTATTGGGTATAGTTCTTCAAATGGTCATAAGATGGAGCCAGAAACCTGGGTTGGTCTGTTCTGTTGTTGCTGAGAGTGTTGCCATCCCTGCATTTCCCTATTGACTGTTGCTGATCATCGTTGTTCTTGGATTTGATGTGAGTCTTTTACTGAACTGTTTATAATACTGGACTTAGTTATTGAATTATCCCTGGACTGAAAACTGACTGCTTTAACCATGAAAGACTTGGACTGTTTGTTGAACTTTGCTTAACGGTTTTACTGGAACTAAAAACATTTTACTATGCAGTGTATCTATGTGCTGGTTGTGTGTTATTCTTCACCACTCTCACTATGTCTCCCTGTGTGCGCTCATTCTCCTAATGGGGAATTACCTCAACAAGGTTACACAACCTCTCTAGTCCTCAACAATTATGGTTGTGTAACCTCTGCAGCAGAAAAACAGCCAGTCTCTGATTAACTAATATAAGGTAGCAAAGTCTCTGCAGCTTCAGTTAGTGGGAGATAAAAAATGTTCCTGGCCTACACCATGGACAAAAAAACTAAAAGAAATTACCTCAACACTGGTTATGGGCCCAGGCCATACCAGTTGGTGAGTTGGTGAGAGTTGGTGTGAATACACAGTACTGTATACAGACAGCTGTTTACTGTTTAACTGTAGGTTACTGTCCTGGTAAAGATGGCACAAGACCTGTCAACAAGTCTATCACTGATAACCCAGTTGGATGGAACAAAGTATGTTTCCTGGTCCACGAAGTGCAGTCTACTTCTGCGTAGAGAAGGGTTATGGGCTGCAGTTCAAGGTCCACCGAATGTAAATGCTTGGGATCCAAATAATGAGGATGATGCCAAGAAGCTTGCTGACTTTAAATAGAACAACGAACAAGCTCTTTGTATAATTGGACTAACACTGAGTGACCAGCAGCTAGTCCATATTCGTGGAGAAGAGTCTGCTGCTAAGTGTTGGGAGAATTTGAAGAGGATTTATATTCATGACAGTGTAGGTGCACACATACATCTTACACGTAAACTGTTTAGAGCACGTCTTCTGAAAGGTGGAGATATGTTAGCTCATTTGAACTTCATGAAAAGAACTTTTCAAGAGCTACATGAAAAGGAACTGACATTTTCAGAGCTGCATCAAGTTTACATCATTCTTTCCTCATTGGATGAAAGTTATGATGATTATGTATCTTCACTGGAAGTCCTGACCAAAGATGAACTGACATTGACTGACATAACCAGAAGGTTGTTAGAAGAAGCAAGAAGACGACTGGATAGGGACCAACTAAGGAAGGAACAACCACAAGAAGAGGATTTGTCTTCAACTGCCTATACTGTTAGGAAATGTTTTTCTTGTGGGTCTAGGGGACATATAGTTAGATTCTGTAAGAAGGGCAAATGACAGAATACTGGTAATTACCAGAAGGCTAAGAAAAATGTTAGTTTAGCTATGTCTAGCAATTCAACTGTAAACCATGATTTGTGGGTTGTTGATAGTGGAGCATCACAGTGCTTTACTATAGATTGAGGTTTGTAAAGATGTCTACGAGTAAGCAACATGTATCATTGGCAAATGGATGGAAGCTTAAAGCATCTGGTGAAGGTACTGCATATTGTTCCTGTGTAAATGAGCATTTAACTATGTTATATGTACCTAAACTGAAATTTAATTTGTTATCAGTAAGGGCTTTAGTTAATCTTGGTTATGTAGTAACCTTTAGGGGAGATAACTGTATAATACAGAAAGAGAGTAAAAGTGTTACTGCTACTTTAGAGAATGATTTATATGTGATACATGATGATCAGTTGAAGATGGCTAACTCGGTTTATAACAATGCTAAGCCACATGACGAATGTATACATTTACTGCACAGACGTCTAGGGCACATTTATTTCAAAATGCTCAAACAAACTGTTACATTGTCAAAGGGAGTAAAATTAAAACCCTGTAGCAAGTATTTAAACTATAATGCCTGTAGCCAAGAGAAAAGCAAGATTATTCCAGCACACAGACTGAATGGGTTTAAGACCAAAGAACCTTTAGAGGTTGTTCTTGCTGACATAATTGGTCTTAAAAAACCTAGTTTGGGAGGTGCCTGCTATATTTTGAGTATAATGGCCATTACTCACGGTAGGGTTTCTGTATCTCATGAAAAACAAAACAGAAACATTCCAACATTTCTTTAATTGGCTAAGATTTGCTGAGAGAAAAATGAGGAGTAAAGTAATTACTTTAGTTACTGATAATGGGACTGAGTTTGTTAACAATAGATACCAAACACTGCTGAAATTGGCTGGTGTCCAGCATAAATGTTCGGCACCTTACAGACCACAACATAACTCGTTTGTAGAATGAAGAGGGCAAACGTTACAAGTCATGGCTCGCACTATGTTATCTGATTCAGGTTTGCCTGAAACACTGTGGGGTGAGGCACATATGTAGTTACCATGTTTTAAACAATGTAGTTAACACAACAACTGAAGAATTGCCATTCACTCATTGGCATGGCAGAAAACCAAATTTAAATTACCTACATACATTTGGAGCTCCAGCATGGGTGCATATCCCTCACAAGTAAGACTGAAAGGGCAACATAGAGCTAAGAAATTATTTTTTGTAGGTTATGAGGCCAACCATAGATCGTTTACATTTTGGGATCAAGGCATAGCTAATATTTACTGCAGTGCTAGTGCTAAATTTCTTGAGCACGTTGGGTGGAATAAACTGGAACAGGAATTCAGCAATGATATTATTATTGACACCCAAATAGTCCCTAAAGATAAAATAAGTAAACCACGAATAGCCATTAAAAAGGAAGAACAGGAGGAAGTAGGAGAACAGGAGCAGGTGGCACATGTGAATCCATCAGTAAGTCCTGTATTACCAAGACGTTCAACCCATGTAACATAACCACCTGATAGATATCAGGCTAGTGTTGTATGCCAAGTAAATACAGTTCCTAGTAATTATAATGAACTGAAACTGTATCTTGCTAAGGATCAGGCTGCTTGGCAGGAAGCAATGGATAAGGAACTGAAATTCTTACAAAAACTGGAGATATATGAAAATGTCAGGTTACTACCAGGTGAACAAGCCATAGGATGTAAATGGATTTACAAGCTAAAGACAGGTGTAGATGGGACTGTTACCCATAAAGCCAGGTTAGTAGCACAAGGGTTCCATCAGACAGCAAACGACTATGAGGAGGTGTTTGCACCTAGTCTGAAGGCTACTACATTACGAGCAGCATTAGTGTGGGCAGCTAAGGAGGAATACATTGTAAATCATTTAAATGTAGAGACGGCATATCTGAATGCACCGTTGCAACACATTATATATTTAAAGAAACCTTTAGGTATCAAAAATGATAATACAACTGATTGCTGGAGATTGAAAAAGAGTCTTTATGGCTTAAAGCAATCAGGATATGAGTGGAATCAATGTATAGTTAAGGAATTAACTAAGATAGATTTTGCAGCTGGCATGGCTGATCCATGTTTGTTTAAAAAGGAAAATAATGGTGTAGTGGCATTGTTTCTATTATTTACTGATGACATAACATTAATCACCAAAACTGAACAAGAAGCTACTAAAATAATGTTACTGTTAGAGAAGAAATTTAAGATAAAAAAGTTAGGTGAAATTAAACAATATCTTGGTTTAAAGATAGATAGAACTAGGGGAGGTTACAAAATCTCACAGGCAGATAAAATTAACCAATTACTAAAGAATTTTAAAATAGAACTTTGTAAACCGGCTAAAACACCAATGCGCCAAGAGTTCAGTCACAGTGATGTACAAAGTCCTGTTTTTGATAAAAACATTTATCAGTCCTTGATTGGTAGTTTATCTTATCTCAGTAATTGGTCAAGGCCAGATATAGCATACTGTGTGAACCAATTAGCCAGATTTTAATACTGAGCCAACTGAAAGGCACTGGCAAGCTGCTAAGCGTGTGTTAAGATATCTGAAACAAACAATGCATTATGCATTGTATTTGGAGCCTAAGGATGAACTAAGTCTAACTGCATACGCCGATGAAAGTTTTGCTACAGACGTAAATACACATAAATCTACGTCAGGTACTATAGCATTATTGGGAAAGATATTGATTGGATAGAGGTCTATTCGACAGAAACATTTAAGTTTATCAACAACGGAGGCTGAATTCTCATGTTTGTCTTTATTATGTACAGATTTAGTTTGTTATAAGCAACTATTAATTGATATGGGAATTGATGTAGCAGATTCTACTGTTGTTTATGAAGACAACAATCAGCAATACAGATGGCTTCCAATCTTGCTGTTAAGAGAAGATTAAAACACACAGATTTAAGATATTTAAATGTGAGACAATGTGTTCAAAGTAAGATGATTAAGCTGGAATACTGTATGTCAGAAAATAACATCACAGATCATTTTATAAAAGCCCAAGGCTCTGTAAAGCATAAGGCTTGCTATGAGGATTATGGACTTAGAATGTAAGGTTGTATATATTGTCCTACCCAAAGGGGAGAATGTTAGGAATGTAAGTCACCTAACAGTTGGGTTGGAAAATATATAAACCAGGATAGATATTTTAATACTGTCTCTTTAAGGGAATACTAAAATTGTAATTGGGTGTGGTTCTTCAAGTGGCCATAAGATGGAGCCAGAAACCTGGGTTGGTCTGTTCTGTTGTTGCTGAGAGTGTTGCCGTCCCTGCATTTCCCTATTGACTGTTGCTGATCATCGTTGTTCTTGGATTTGATGTGAGTCTTTTACTGAACTGTTTATGATACTGGACTTAGTTATTGAATTATCCCTGGACTGAAAACTGACTGCTTTAACCATGAAAGACTTGGACTGTTTGTTGAATTTTGCTTAACGGTTTTACTGGAAGTAAAAACCTACATTTTACTATGCAGTGTATCTGTGTGCTGGCTGTGTGTTATTCTTCACCACTCTCACTACATCTCCCTGTTTGCGCTCATTCTCCTAACAGGAATTACCTCAACATGTGGGATCTGATATTAATCAGTGGACGGAGAGTCAGTGTGGTGTAGTGATTAAAGTGTTCCTATTGTAACTGGTGGTACTGAGAGTCAGTGGAGAATCCATAATCAAGTTGCTGTAACCATATAGTGAAATGAAAAGAAAAAAAAAACATTTGCCATTTAGAGATTTTGGGGGGGTGGAACCATTGCATTTCAATTTTCTCAGCATCCTTAACACTGTTTTATATTAAATTTGTATGTAGAATAAGTACAAATCACATCATAGGATGGGCTACACTTTTTCAGAGATAAATTTCATGTCCATAGTGCAATATTTTTAGGGGAGAAAAAGGAAGAAAAGAGCATGTCATCCAAAAACGCGAACTACGCAGAAGACAGGGAAGAAAAGAGGTGAGGAAAACAAGGAAAAGGAAAGAAGGTATAGTAGGTATGCAGTCCTTACTGCTTATTTTCACTGGCCATCGAAGAAATAGTATTTTAATAACTATAATTCTCTTACCAAGATTTAACCCAATCCACAAGAGCTTGCGGTAGTTCAGATTTTAAAAAGTTACTCCTTCAACACCTTCACTATGTTAGCATAATAATACTAGTGTAACAACCACATAACAATTAGTGCATGGAGAATATGTATATATACATACACACATACAGATTTCAAGCATATACAGTACTTTTTGTTTTCTTTTTTTTTTAAAGGAAGACTTACCCTTTTCACTGACACTTTCACTTTCTATTTCTACATCATCACAGCTGGTATATTCAGGTGTTGATGCTCCTTCTTCCTCAGAGCTGCTGACAGACATCTGTCTTTTTTTCCCACCACGTTTTGATCTATGAGGTTTTGGGGGAGAGGGTCGCACTGATTCTGACTGATCAGAACTAAGGGAATCATTTCTTAGCATGGTTTCTATTTTCTCTCGCTTTGCTTTCCGACTGAGAATTGCAGAGCTGGGATCTAAGCGAGTTTGTGCTTTAAAGGAATCATGATTTTTGGATTCTAAATGTTCTGTAAGAACCATGCTATGGCGGGGCGTTGATGGGGTATGAGAAATTAATTGTTTAGAAACAGAAATCCTGACATCACCTGTTCTTTCTATTGGATATGTCCTCAGGGCATCCACGTGGGATTTTATATCCTGAGTTCCTTGTAACTGTGAATGCTTTCCATGGTTATTCTCAGGCACCTCAGGCTCCTCAACTTCAGTATGAGGCAAGGCAACATCACTGTGTCTTCTCTCATGCCGCACTTTTGAAACTTTTGCATGCATGCGCATCTGCTGCTCTTCAGGATGGGGTTTCACAGGGTATCTTGCAAGATTTGGATCACTCCTATACCTGGTATATTCATCTTCTTTCCTCAGTTTTTCCTCATTAACTGTCTTGCCTTCCTCAAAATGGGGAGGGAAGTCAGAGTAGTCTTGAGACCTCCCTTTCTCTAACCTTCTCCCATCACGCCTTTCTTTACTTCCCTTCTCATCTGTTTGTCCTTCACTCTGCTGTAGTGAAGACTTTGGCACACGTTTGCGCTCAATTTTTATGCCTCCTTTTCCATTTTGCTCAAAAGCAGGGGGTATCTTCTTCCTGATATAATGAGGAGGTAAGAGAAAGTTATTTGTTTAGAAATTTTATATAGCTCCCCATCTTGAATACCTAACTCTGGGCAATGAGCAATCCAATTAATATAACCCCCACACACATACACCAACTGATGAAAATAATCCTATGTAAGCAAAAATAAATAACAATTCCATAGTAACAGATACATGTACATGCCCCTCCCCCTGGCAATTCGCAGGGGGGAAAGGCAGATTTTAACAGCTTTCTGGAAGGCCAAGAAGGATTGGGACAACTTGTTGCGGCCAACTCATCACGGCCATCTCACCGTTGCCAACTTGCTATAAACAACTCATTGCCACCAACTCACCATGGGACCCTTTGCTGTGGACAATTCCACATAGAATAACTCAGTGTGATAAATGTTTATCAATCACTGTTTCTTCGATATTATTTCCATTTTTGTAGAAATGGACAAAAATGAATATAATGTTGAAGAAACAGCAGCAGATAACATTTATTACATTTGAGTTATCTCATGTGGAATTGTCCCATGGCGAGTTGTCCTGAAACAAGTTGGCCACAGCGATTTGTCCCACAGCGAGTTGGCTATGGTGAGATGGCCATGGCTACGGCAAGTTGTCCTACACCAGGCCAAGAGAGTGGAACCATCTGAATTTCAGGGAGAAGCTGTTTCATATGGCAGATACAGCAAGGAAAGACACACTTCCTTAGTCCTGCGAGATAGTACTCTTTGATAGAGGGGACCAAGATTCTGCTAAAATTGGGTGGAACGGACAGAAGCTCTCAAAGACAGATGATCCTGCAAGTCACTTTGTAGGCTTTAAAACTGATGACCAATACTGTGAATTGGACTTGGAAGAATACTGTAACAGGGGCAGCCCATGCAAGTGTGGCCTTGCATAGACAAATTCTGGAGCACCCAAAACTGCACACTCCACTGCATTCTACATAAATAAAATACGAAGTTTAAATTATTTGTGTAAAATTATCTTAATGCTTGCCTGAAAATTAATGCTAGTCTGTAGCCAACTGATGCTATTTTGATGTATTTCTTTAAGCAAGAAACATCAGTTAGAACAGTATCTTCAGTGTTATTTCAGTGTGACTGAGCATAATTATTACTCAGATAGAAATTCCCACTTGTTCCTAATCCCGCCAAGCAACCATTGGATCTTCTAGAAACTCATTTCTTTCCTTTCTGGAAAAGAACATTAAGTTCCTGGCCAGCTGACCCACTTCTAGGAAGTGCATGGGTTCTAAAGAACCAATATGATCAGGCACAATATTCAGTCAGGATTTTGTTTAGTACTATTCGTAAATATGTTTTGGTCATTGGTAGGCCAGGATTTTTGACACAGCAATGTTTGGAAGGAAGGAGCAAGATTTGTTACCCCTTTCATACAGCAGAAGAAAATGTTGGATGCTGTTTTTAATGACTTTCATGACATACATCTGCATAGATGCAATTATCGAATTACATTCAGTTCAGTTCAGGACAATTCATTTTCTAACATCCTTAATTACCCATTTGTGGAAGGTAGAGTTGCTAAAATGTGGTACTATTTTTTAAATTAATCTTTAAAATATTTTAATTAGGCAAATATGCTATCTGGAATTCTGTATCTTAAAGTTATTCATTGGAAAATTATTATATGGATTATTGCAGTTCCTTATATTGGAACATTTCAAAAAATACCTGGAAAATGCAATAGTTCAAACTATGATAATGAACTTGCTAAAGAGATTGTTCCAATATAATTATGTCACATTAATGATTTATGAACTACAATTGTTCCAAAACTATTCCTAGACCAAATTTTACTTACTACTGTTAATTTTTAAAAACTAAATATGTTTGAACCATGTTTTCAGAAGGATTCTCTTCTCCCCTTTATAAATTGCCATGCCTTGAAATAGTGTTTAAAGGCCCTATTTCCAGAACCCCTATTTCAGAGTGGCAACAAATAGAAGGCCGATTATAAACTTATTTCCCTATAAATAATTTATCTGTAACTTTTACTTTATTATTTCTGGCCCTAGTAGATCTTTTTTTTAAATCAGATTTTATTGCTCTTAGACTGTTTGTATGATGATATCTGTTTTTATTTAATGATTTTAAGAATTTGGACGTACCTTGTCCATTTTCCATGGTTGCTTTATGAATGGTTACATGTAAATATTAATTAAATCTTAAATAATCATGTGCATAATCGGCCATACAGGTAGTTTTCGACTTACAAACAGTTCATTTAGTGACTGTTCAACGTTACAACAGCACTGAAAAAAGGACTTATGATCATTTTTCCACACTTATGACCACTGTAGCATCCCCGTAGTCATGTGATCAAAATTCAGCTGCTTGGTAACTAGTTTATATTTACAATGGTTGCCGTGTCTTGGGCTCATGTGACCCCCTTTCATGACCTTTGGACAAACGAAGTCAATGGGGAAGTCCGATTCACTTAACAACCATGTTACTCATTTAATATCTGCAGTGATTCACTCAACAACTGTGGCAAGCAAGGTCATAAAATAGGGCAAAACTCACTTAAAACTCACTTGTCTCACTTAGCAGCAAAAATGTTGGCCTCAATTGTGGTTGTAAGTCAAAGACTACCTGTATTGTTAAGCCATTCTGAATGCTAGTTTGAGACACAGGCATGGCTTTCTGGAGCACTTAGGATGCACTCTACAGATGTTCTACAGAGGCAATTATTATGACCACATTACAATATATTGCTTCAAAAACACACTATGTATGATTACTGGGGAAAAGATGTAAAGGAAATAAGGCATTATGGAGAGGAGTAAGAAGACAACATTAGCAAGATGAACAGTGGCTTTTCCTCTCAATTAAAAACATGGATTTTCTCAAGTCAAGCAATGTAAATTCTTGTGTTGATCATGTACACATATATTTGGGGGTGTGTGTGTGAGGAAACAGGTTGTTTTTCTCTTTTATTCCATCTTCTGATTTCTCCTAGGCTTGCCTTCTCTGCCCTCGCCCTTCTCATTTGATAGAAGAAGCAATTGGAATTCTTTCCTCAATCTCTGCTGAGTTTGTCAACAGTAACTGTTGAAGGCAGCCTCAGAGTCCTCCTCCTCTCCTATTGATGCTTCAGCCATTGTCAATCAACTTCTATTCAATCAACATTCATTCATTGACAATCGGCTTCTATGATAAAGGACAGATAACTTTCTTCATTTGCAATAAACTCTCCACACTGCCTAATCTTATAGTTGTGGGTTTTCCCATAATTATTCAGGAAGAATCCATTAGCATCAATATTACCTCTCTCTTGGGGGTTCACTTCGAGATCTTGAAGCAGTTTGTTTCTGTTCCAGGCCCATAGTTTGTTGTGACACTTCTGGGGCTTTCCTTCTGTTTGCTTGCACACCAGAGGATATTTCTTGTGCAGTTGTGGCTGATGTGCTTAGGGGTATTTGAGATCGTGACCGTTCCTGAAGCCTGGCTTTCTTTTCTCTAGGAGATTCTGAACCAGCACCAGTAGCTGTGTCACTCAGTGTTCCATCATGACTGGATGGCTGTTGTGGACCACTCCCAAAAAACCATGCTCCAGATTTAGTTAGGATCTCTTGCTGCTTCCGGCATAAGTTGCATACCCACATAACCTAGTTATAAAGAAAGATAAACAGTCTAAATATCTGATATTGATTTTTAGGAACAAGTTTATCTATACAGTTACAAAGAGTAGCTTTTCCTTTGTGAAATTGTGTTGGATCACATTCTCAGCATAGGTTTATGCAGTATGCTACTTTAGCTCATTATAATCAAATAGAATATATTTAAATATTTGAGCTTTGTCATACCATACATTTAATATTCAAATAATTAGTGAGGTCAATTGTTACGACTAGGAATGAGGAGATCCAAATTCAAATCCCACGTGCTTATGAAAAAAAAAATAACTCCGCTCTAGGCACTACTGGTTATAATTCAAGGAAATTGCATGCAGAAGGTGCCTTAGTTCAAACCCTGGAATTTCCATGCACTAGATAATGTGAAAGACCTTCCTACCACAGATCTTGGAGTCCTGTTAGTCAAAATGGTCAAAACTGGGCTTGATCAGAAATTGTATACTATGATTTTTAAAAAAAAATTTTGAGGGTGGCATGGAATTAAAAATAAACTTGCAGTCACCCTAATTATGTAGTTGAATCATACTGATGAAGGATTAGAAAAGTTTGGGAGAATTAAAATAAGACTGATCTCAAGGTAGCAGGCATTGTTAATGTATTATGTGAAGTTAAGCTGATCTTTGGGTTATGGTATTCACATATCCATTTAGTTAAATTTACATCTAAATTAATACAGTAGAGTGAAATGCTTACACACACCCCTTCAATCAAACACCAAAGGTTTCTGTATATTAAAAATCAATCAATCATTTATACTTCTATCACTTCCAAATGTGATGGGCCTCAAGTCCACATTCAAACATTTAAATTTAATCAGTTGATTAAATTTAGAAATTTTATTTTAGAAAAAGAAACAAAAGCTCTGTCTTATCTAAGAAAAGATTTAAGAAGATCAACATTTCTTATCACAAGAATAATTATATGGTGCCACGACAATTTGACCACTCACCAGACAGTTTTTTTTAAAAAAGCTATTCTTCTCTCCCCCTTGCCATCCCAAATCAGAAATATTATACCTTATTTTAATATCGTATGCTAGCAATGTAGATCATGAATGTATCTATAAAGTCATGTCAATTATTTATGAGTAAATTAAATGGAAAATAGATAGTTTAGTAAAATGGGATAAATGAAAATAGATGAACATAATATGGCTTCTAAAAAGGAAAACTAGAGATATATTTATGATATATAATATCATGAAAAATTATTTCAAGCATTCATTGTAAAAAACAGCCAGTTGTTCATTAATGCAATTTTTATAATTCAAATACACTAAAGCAAATATTAATACTATAAATGCTTTTAAATATAAATATATTGAATTATTCCTGCTATTTACCAATGAGAAATCAACTGATAATGTGAAAAGTAATACCATTTTCCATTATATATTCTGAAATATGTAGTATAGACTCAATATAATTTGATTGTAATGCAAATGACAATTCTGTAACAGTCATTATAGGGATACTTGCTTTGTCAAGAAATACAAAAATGTTCAGACACTCCTGACAATAATAGTTTGAATAGAGCCAAATAAATAAAACCAAATAAGTCTTTAAGAACACGAGTAAAATATTTTTCAAACTAATCAGAAATGTATTATAATTTTATTTCACTACTTTATATTGACTATAATTAAACCAGATCTTATTATAGACTTCTATTAAATATTTATGATGCATGAAATGAAAAGTCAAATGTGTTTTTGTGTTGTTAAAGAACAAACTAACCAAATAAAACATTGTGTGTCTTTATAAACAGGATTCTCATAAAAATGCACAGAACAAAGAACTAAAAGTAACTTAGTATTATATTATACAAGCTGAAAAATCAAATTGAAATATGATTAATGATTAATCATTAGAAAAGTTAAAGTGTGAATCTGTATTTGAATTGCACATATAATATCTCATGACCCAGGGAATCGGTATCATCCAATTCTGTCAAATACCCAAAACCTAGTTTGACTGCTCGTGTGCAAGATACTATGATTTATTTCTAATCCAAATTAGCAAATTAAAATGGATTATCTCTTGTGCAGCTACTTGTGGGAGCTATACACAGTATTAGAAAAATAGATAAAATCTAAACCTTATATATATTATTATGAAAAACTCTAATTTTAACATGTTTCAATATAACATTCAGATAGTATTTATCCAATATTTTAGATTTATTTCTATATGTTAGCATGTTTTCATACCACCATTCTATCAGTGTGAATAACTATCTACAAAATAACTAAACCAGTCATTACTTAAATATACATTTAACAACAGAGACACAATAAAAATTCCACAAACTAGAAATGCAAATGCCATGCTTACAGCTATTAATCGGAGCATTTACACACACATACCATCTATTTTAAATGAAAAAAATCTACCTTATACTCACATATTATTAATTCTGCTTAAGAATATCATCAGAACTTAGTTACTGAGTCTCTATATATTCAATTGAACTATATCTGCCCAGATGGATAGGGTGGATAGAGACAAAACCCTTATTCAAAAAGAAAAAGAAAAGAATGCAAAATAAATCCTTGAAGTGATATAATGATGTTGGTAAAAAAGCTGCTTACTGGAAAATATTTAGTAGGGCAGTCTGTAGTACAAGCAATCTAAGCAGCATGCAGGAATTATATCCTGATTGAAAATACTGGGCCATAATCCAAACTAATCTAAATTAAAGCAGGCCTGTGTAATAATTTATTTTAACAGTCCACAGATGTTAAACCACCAACAAAAATACTGATGAAAGATTATAATCTTTTCAAGAAGCTTTTGAACAAAACTCAACAGAATCTGAATAAAAAAATTGGCTGCTGCTGCTATTATTATTGTTGTTGTTATTGTTGTTGTTATTTTTGTTCCCAGTAACTCAATAGATGGCTAGAATATGTGTGCAATTCACTCTTTTTCTCACTTGTTCCTGATGCAGCATTCAGATAAATTCTTTCATTTTATAACTGTGCAGATCAGAAGCATTGCAGCCGATACATAGAACTGCACTGCTAGCATGGTGAAATATATCAGTCGGTGCACAACCAAACAAGAATTGTTCATGTCCAAACTAAATTCAAGCATACAGGATTCTACTGTGCCAGCATCAAGAATTCTCACACAAGCCCATTCTTAAAGTACATTACAGGGTGAAAAAAAAATCATGCTTCTGAAGACTAAAAGCTTGAGTTCAGGTGAACAGCCCGTGGTGCTTCAGTAACATCTACATATAAGTGGCACACTTACTGTCTCTGGCCCTTCCAACAGTGGTCCATGGCTAGCGGATACATTATTTCTGTCCTAATACAACATGAAGACACAACTTGAAAATGATTGCAGAGTTATGACAAAAGCATACGACATAAGCAAAAGAGCATATGCAGGTTTACGTTCAAATGCTCTATGCACAAATTAGAATTAAATAAAACATAACATTTAATTACCTACTCTGTTGGTTTATAGAAACAGTCTATAGCATAGCATTGATGGGAATCTTTTGAGATGGGAATCTTGTCAGACGGGATAGCAATAGCATTTGGACTTACATATTTCTTCACAGTGCTTTACGGCCCTCTCTATACAGTTTACAGAGTCAGCCTATTACCCCCAACAATCTGGGTCCTCATTTTACCGACCTGGGAAGGATGGAAGGCTGAGTCAACCCTGAGCCTAGTGAGTTTTGAACTGCCAAACTGCTGGCAGTCAGCAGAAGTAGCCTGCTATTCTGCATTCTAACCACTGTGTCACCATGGCTCATGTTATTGATCTAATTCTTGCTCCCTGCTATGATTTTGGTTTCAATGTAGTTGCAAGTTAGATCCATTTAATAAAAGGATTAGATGAAGAAGAGGTTGGGTACTCATATCTTCCCCTCATCTTTCACTGCCTTTGTTTGGACAACACAAAATTTGGAAACAGGCTCAGCTGCTTCTTCAAGCTATGGGGGAACAAAACATATCCCCATCCAGCTTGCCTGTGCTTGAATGTGTTCTATTACACCACATTCAAACAAGGCAGCAATTTCAGAACAAACATTATGCAGTTTGAAGTTCTGCTGAAGCTCTAAGAATCAAAGCAATTATTTATGAAACTACAAATAGTCCTTGATTTACTACCATAATTGAGCCTGGAATTATGGTCATAAGTCAAGACATCACATGTCTAGATTCAAGTTACAACTGCATTTTAATAATGGTCATTAAGTGAACGCGATAGTCATTAAGTGATTGTTACGCAAATCCATTTTCCCCAAAGGGCATTTTTTTGCCAGAAACTAGAAATAAACATAGAAAACCCACAAAAAAACTTGAAAATTGTGGTCACATGATTGCAGGACACTGCAAACAGCCATAAAGGTTAGACATTTTCTAAGCTTCCAAAATGCAATCACATGACCAAAGGTCATAAACAGTGCTGGGGAAGTTGTGTATAACTTTGAACAGTTGTTAGATAAGATGTAAGTCAAGTGACCTATATTATTATGCGACCTGTACTATGAATCAGTAGTCTGTACTATGAGTACAGGCCATTGATTCCAATACATTTTATGCAGAATATGTCTTCCACACAGCTTTTAGCTATGTTATTACTTTACTATACTAAGCAAAATTAGTAAAGTGCTATTTAATTTAATGTAATCAAACTAAAGAAGGCCAAAATTGGGCAGAATTTCTTTTCATGACTATTTGGAGAATTTACATAACTGATGGCAAAATGCACCACGTTATAAAGTATATAAAGCAGTTTTGTTATAATGCAAGGATTTGATGCCAATATTTCCTGATTATGTTGATCAAGGTGATGGAAAATGTCCTAAAAATAAAATGTAATGGGACACACATATCTATATTAAGTAGATTTGATCTCCTCCAATGACTGAAATATTATCATTCAAAATGTAGTTACTTATCAAAAAAGCAAATTAACAAAATCTACAATAGTAAATCTTTCCAGACATCTTTTCATTGGTCCCCGTAGCTTGTTGTGATACATAGTGCCTGCAAATCTTCTCTTTTCCCCTGTCCCATTTCTTATAAAGCCTCTTTTTTTAGTGTTGTCAAGAGTTAACCACCTATACTCAGCAAAAATAACTTCACACTGGGAAAAATGAAATGAAAAGAAAGATGACTCGGAACAGCAGACAGACTTTGTTAGGAAAGGGAAAGGCTGAGGATGGAAATGACACCCTCTACTGCCTTTTGAAAGGAAACAGAGCTGAAGAAAATATTACTATTAAAAGGCAGAGGAAAGCCATGTGGTAATTATGGGGTGGTAGATAGTCCTAAGAAAGATCTCTTATTCAGCTCATTTTGTGAATGTATGTGCAAACTCAAGCCAATATGGCAGGGGGCATCCACAGCATATTCCCAAAATTCCAGATCTATCCATTGTCTAGATATAGGTTTGGGTATCTCTGCTACAAACAGCTGGAATCCTATTTTGTATGCCTACCTACCTACTTCTCCAAAAAGCATGAGTGCCAAGAGCCCATTTTATAATGCTAAGCTATCTTCCTTGAAGAACATTCTCCCTCCCACAATTATGTTTTATGACAATATTAATCAACGTTTTGCTTATTTATATTGAACTGCAGTCATTACCCATTCTTACTGTTTGGAATTGTCTTTTAAGATGATTCATTATCTCATATACTTTGAATTATCCTATATAATTGTATGTAATCGGCATACAAAGCAATAGTACTTAGACATATATACCATCCCATAGTGCTTTACGACATTCTATGGGCAGTTTACAATGTTAGCATATTGTCCCCAACAATTTGGGTCCTAATTTTACCAACCACTGGAAGGTTGGAAGTCTGAGTCATCCTTGAGCCCTATCAGGATTGTGCACAGAATTAGCCTGCATCTAACCACTGAGCCATCAGGGCTCTTTTACATGGCCACTCATTGCTTACCCCTACCATCAATTCATTAATGTACAATTTAAAACAAAAAAACAAAACAATGGGGTACCCCACAGTTTATATCTATTCAAATATCAGAATGGCAACCAAGAGGCTGTACTTTTCACTTTAACATCTGTGAGCTCAATACAGTTAAATCTAGGTCAGTATGCATTGAACTTTGGCAGGAAGTCCCTACCAAAGTTCATATTTTAAAATGGCAAAGTGCTTCTCCTTCAAAATGGATGATCCATTTCATTTTACTGTGAAAATGTTTAAAAACAGAACAATGGATGTCTTAGTAATCCAAACGGCATTTGACAAGGCACAATGAGAAGTTGAATGCAATACAAGGTATCTATATAAATAACTAAAAATCCCCTTATTGAAAAAAAAACCTAATAACTGAGAGCTCAATTTTAATTTAAAACTGCTATTCTAATCACTTCATATACTTTTGTAATATTACAACCCATATTGTATAATTTATCAGTTTCATCAGTTAAAATACATATTGTTGATGCATTGATTGTCATGGTTTGACCAGGTTTCTGGATGGTAGAAACTAAGAGAGCACCTTTAAAATACTATAAGTAAATAGAATAGCATTAAAGTATTCCAAAGTGCTCAGTTAAATCTTGCCATGCCCAGTTAGCTAAGTCAATTAGTATTCTATTTATTTATACTGAATCTTACAAACTAAATCTAAATAAATTAGACTATAAAACACTTGTCACTTCTTATAATAAGAAATAATTCTGTTAGGCATTGCCGGAGTTGTCTTAAGGATTAAAGAGCTTCTACTCTGGGCAATAATTCTAGGAGTGTCTGACATGAACATTTAGTGCATCAAGCGCTATTAACTGCACGTCCAATACACAATAGTGATTTAGGTGTGAATGATATATGTATATACTAACACTATTTTACACTGGTAAGATGGAATATGGACAAGACAAATTAATTAAACAGGGCATATTAGAGCCTGTGGACTTCGCAAAATGGGAAACCCAATAATGACACCCCTGAAGAAAGATGGCAGTTTAAGAATCTGATTACAAGAGCTCATTGAATAAATATTTACAAATCAGCACTTATCCAATCCCAGTTATCCAGCACCTGCTGCATTCTTTCGAGCCAGTGACCATTTTTATGAAACTAGACATGTCACAAGCCTATCAACAGTTCCCTGTTGACGACACAGCTGCAGAACTCCAAACTATTGTAACACACAGGGGCGCTTTTAAATGTAGGCACCTCCAATTTGGCGTTAGTGTGGCCCTAGGAATTTTCCAATCATTAATGGAAAGACTGCTTCAAGGATTACCTGGCGTAATTCCTTATTTCGATGATATTTTAATATCTGTCCCTGACAAGCCTCAGTTGCTGCAAAGAGTCAAAGGGGTCCTCGATTGTTTCAGAAAGTTTGGTCTCAAATTAAAAAAAGAGAAATGCACTATTGCCATCCCACAGGTTGAATTTTGGGGATACAGAATTGACGCCTCTGGTATTCACCCAATCAAATCCAAAGTAAGGGCTATTCACGAGGCACCCACACCAACTAACAAAACCGAACTCCAGGCTTTTTTAGGACTACTTAACTTCTACACTTCGTTTTTGCCCCATAAGGCTTCCATTGCAGAACCTCTGCATAGACTCCAGGATAAACAATCCTCGTAGCATTGGGGACCTAAGGAAGCCTATGCTTTCAATGCAGTCAAATCATTGCTTACATCTGATGCTGTTCTAATTCAATTCAACAAAAATTTGCCTTTAGTCTTAGTAGCAGACATTTTGGCATAGGAGCCGTTTTAAGTCACAGACTGCCTAATGGTTCTGAGGCACCTATTGCCTTTTTCTCCAGACCGTTATCCCCAGCTGAGCAAAACTACAGTCAAATTGACAAAGAGGCTTTAGCTACAGTTGCTTCAGTCAAAAAATTCCATGAGTTTCTGTATGGACACCATTTCGAGTTAGTTACGGATCATAAGCCTTTGTTGGGTCTTCTGTCAGGTGATAGACAAACTCCTCAGATTTTGTCTCCAAGAATGACCAGATGGACTTTATTTCTGGCTGCATATTCCTATAAGCCGGTTCATCGAGCAGGCAAGAGCCTCAGCCACGCTGATGCCCTTAGTCGCTGCCCCCTGCCTGTTCCAGTTGAGGATCCTGCTCCAACTAATGCTGTATTCCTGATCAACAATCTCAAGCTTCCCATCACTGCCTTTGATATTGCTGCCCACTCTGCCAGGGACAAGGTAATCTCCCAAGTCCTTGACTGGGTGGGAAGGGGGTGGCTTGCAGTTCTTATTCCCCCGAATTCTTGCCCTTCAAAGTTCACCAGCAGGAATTGTCTTTTTTGCAAGTCTGCTTACTTCCCGGCATTTTCAGCATGAAGGCTCTAGCTCGCAGTTATGTATGGTGGCCGGGCATGGATGCTCCAATTACTAGCTGGGTGAATGCTTGTCAGCCATGCCAAGCCACCAGTCCTTCTCTACCAGCATCCACTCCAGGCATGTGGGAAGATTCAGGGACCCCCTGGTCCCGGGTGCATATTGATCTGGCTGGCCCTTTACATGGGCGAACATTCTTAGTGATGGTTGATTCTTTTTCTAAATGGGTAGGACTGACCTTAATGACCTCCACAACTTCAGAAGCTATCACTAAGGCCCTATCGAGAATATTCGCTCCCCATGGCCTCCCTGACACTATTGTGTCTGATAACGGCCCCCAGTTAGTTCCTGTGAATTTGAGGTTTTCCTAGCTAACCAAGGAATCAGACACGCACTTACAGCTCCTTTTCACCCTGCCAGTAATGGTCTGGTTGAAAGGGCAGTCAGTTCTGCTAAGGAGGTACTGGAAAGGTTTGGGCCTATAGATTGGCACTCTAGGCTCACTAAGTATCTTCTAACCCAGCACACGACTCCCTGTGCCACCACAAATAGGTCTCCGGCTGAACTTCTCATGGGTAGATGCCTGAGGACTACTTTAGACAGACTCCATCCATATTATGCCCCAGTCATGCCCCTAGGATCAAATAGCCAGACTAGGAGGATTGCTGAGGGTGACCAGGTCTATGCCAGGAACTATGCGGGTCACCTCTTGTGGATGCCTGGGCAGATTGTGGCAGTAACCAGTCCTAAGTCTTACAGGGTCCAATTGCAAGTTGGTCACATTTGGCGCCGCCATATCAACCAACTTAGGAGGCATTGGAGTACATCTACAGATGGCCCTCTGGACGTTCTTGTTCTGTACAGACATTTGCATACTCGAAATCCGGCAGCCCGGATTGGCTAAAGCGCACGGCCACCGGATTGGCTGAGTGCGCGGCACTGATTGGTCGTTTGGAATCGACCGCGATTGGCTGAGCCGATCGCGGGCGATTCAAAACGACCCGATTGGCCGCAGCACTCGGCAGAAAGTGTTTTTAAGCCGCGCTTCTTCCCCACTTTCCCCACTTGTGTTTTTACCCCAATAAATGAGCTGAACCGAGTCGCCGACTCGCGTCCTTTGTTCGTATGAGATATACGACAGTTCTTGCTGCTGAGAGACCACTGGCACCCGAAGAAACCCTACACGAACCCGACAGCTATGCAAGCCTACCTAGACAGTCGTCGGTCCTGCACCCTGAGCCACCTGAAGCCGAGACGACAGTTTCGTCACCAGAAACTGCCTGCCAAGTGGAGGAATCCCATCCAGCAGCAGCTCCGTCGGAGCCCAGAAGATCTGGCTGCCTGCACAAGCGCCCGAGTTACCTAAAGGACTATGCATGCTCCGTTCTGGGGAAAGGAGTGTTGTGATACCCATCACAAGGATATGTCATCAAATCTTTTAATTCCTCATGCTAACTATACAGTAGAGGAGATGTAATGCTTCTTGAAAACAAAATCTAAAAGCCATTTGGACTAATAGCTTCAGCTTTCAAAAGCTTATTGGTGATGTGGTATTAACATCGCTTTGCCTGATGTTCAGTCTAATATTGCTCATACACAATGTGCATGTTTTTATCTAAAATCTGTTCCAAAAATGTCTAACACCTATGTATTTTTGGTTCAGAAAACTAGTTAAATATGGCTCTGTTTCCTAATCGCATCATTAATTTTATACGGGGTGAGAGATGGGATGAAGATCAGATGAAGAAACCTAAAAGATAGCACCATAATATTTGGTTATTTTATCATTTCACATTGTTGGTGTGATTTCAAGTTACAAAGGTTGTGATTTGCATAAACACTGTTTGACAAACTAAAAATGGAGATTGAGTCACACAATATGCTAAGGCAAACAAATCACATTATGGTCTAGCATGATGCATTAACCCAATATTTGACCTTTCATTCTATGATATTGGGTGAAAAACATAGGAACTGCACCAAATAAGACATTGGTTCACCTAGAGTTTTATACTGATCTGACAGCAGGTTTTTAGCATTTTATCCAGGATCTAATCTGCATAGGGATTACATACCCTACATTAGTTGTAGGCATGTGATCACTTTTTTACTCAGTGTCAATTTATCTGCCTTTTTAAAAAGCAAGAATAAGTAATATGAAGCAATCTATAGTATCTCCTAATACAATAGATCCATCAGTAAACTATATGAAATGTCCGAATGCATCAAAGATTTTGCTAGATCTTCTTGTCTGAATATCTGTAGAAGATGTAATGATGACAACAAAAGTTAAATACTAGAGCTTTATAAAGTACTCCAAGAGGTACTTTTAACACACAGGGATGTGTATGAAGTACCTCTTTCCAAACTACTAAATCACTGACATGTAGTACAATTGGAAATAACCAAAAGTAACCTCTGAAGCAGCCTCATGAGATTCACCAAAAATTCAGTTACTTTTATATTTTGAAAAAGGCAGTTCAAATCAGATATTGCATGCTACAAATATTTCTAAAGCTATGCACAGCTCTATTAAGCATTTATACTAAACTAGAAGAGTACCAACAAAGCATAACAGGGATAGAAAAATGTATAAAATGTACTAGGGTATATATCTTTTATCTAGGACACACAAGTGCTAAAATAGCATCTTAATCCTGGATAAGGATTAACATTCTGTGTAATAAAAAAGAAAAACAGAGGGGGGAAAGAATCTGACTTCTAGTTCTAAAAACCATTTGTTTTTTGGAAATGTTTTTTTTGTTTTAATCAAGGTATTTCTTAATGTCAAAAAGAAAAAAATTCTTAGTGTTTTAGGCAGCAGCGCTGCCAGTGCAAACCCTATACATTTCTTCATAGCAACATTTAAGAAAAAAATAGATATAGAAGAAAGAAGTGCCGCTTCTACTACGTATCGGCTGAGGAAACTGAATCGATGGTCAAATACAATGACCTTATATGCACAAATTACAGAAGTATTACTATGACTCAGGTTAATTACCCAAAATATTTATTTGGGTTGAATATCCTGAATATATAAGCAAGTTTTAAGTACTTCTTAATTAGTGGAATGAGATGACAGTAAATAGTCTTTGGATTAGTGATCACAGCTTACATAAAATAGCATGCAGTAAAATTAGGTTTTGGTTGTGCTTATGGCATATTGACCAAATTGTGCCCAAATATATCAATACTTCTTACTACTAGTAAGTAATGCTTCATGTATTTTAGGTGCAAATGCTGGTAAACCGGTCTATATTTTATATTGTTAAAAAATATGAGATAGGCTTGGCTAACGCTATAATGAATGGTTAAAGTTCACTATTAGTAGACCAGGACATCTGGAAGATTGCAATGCAAGAGCAGAATATGGATAATTGGCATGAATTAATGGAGAAAAGAAAAATAGATCCTGTTGTAAGTGGAGGATACTCTAAGTGGAAGTTACACTCCAATGAATGGTGGATCTGTTAAAATAAAGGATCAATTTGAGAAATTTTATTCTAAATAAAAGAAGAATGGTTAGATGGGAACAAGAAAAGAAGGTACAGAAAACAAAAATGGGCTGATCCAAGGCCCAAGAATAAATGAGAATACAGGTAGTCCTTGACTTACAACAATTCATTTGGTGACCATTCAAAGTTACAATACTGAAAAAAGTAACTTATGACCACTTTTCACACTTACAACTGTTCAGCATCCCATGGTCATGTGATCAAAATTCAGGCGCTTGGCAACGGACTGCATTTGATGGTTGCAGTGTCCCGCTGTCATGTGATTACCTTTTGCAACTTTCTGATAAGCAAAAATCAATAGGGAAGCCAGATGCATTTACCAATCTGTTGTTATTAACAACTGCAGTGATTCACTTAACAACTATGGCAAGAAAAGTCATAACATGGGACAAAACTCACTTAACAACTATGTCGCATAGCAACAGAAATTTGGGGCTCAGTTGTAGTCATAAGTTCTGGACTACCCGTAATGCGTATTTGGGTTAGAAACAAGAGTGTTTCAAATATATAATTGATGCATAAAATACATGCAAAATACACAGCAAAATAACTAATCTAAAAGCATAAATGATCAGATAGTTTATAACGAAAGAGTAGGATAATTGGTGAAGAAACAAAGTCAATGACAAGTTCTGAATATAGAACAGAATGTTCTGGTACATTCTTAGGAAGGGTCATGTATACGTGTGTTCACTCAGTCTCCATCCCTCTACAACACAATGTCTACTATATTGACAGACTCTCTAAAGCCTTTCTAACTTGGGTAATGCCTTTGAATATTAAAGATTTATTTCCAGAAGCAAAGGACATTAAAGCTTGACTGGTCCAGGCAGTCCAATCTTATTCAGGCTAAGCATTTTATACCTGGCTTTAGCTGTAAAGTTCTTTAATGATGCAGCACATGATTTATTTTCTTAAACTGTCAGCTTGTCAACCTACTTTTAAATAAATGTACTTGAAAAATAAGTTGCTAGGGGATAAATAGAAATTGTTTTCTATTAAGTATTAATCTATAGATACAGTAGTTTTCCCCTTATTTCAAATTTAAATACATGACTAATCCATACATATTATGTATTGCATTGCCAACATCCAGAATTACATACGAATGGTCTAAATGATGCAAAGATAATCTTCAGTTTTAATATTTGCCCAAAATATAGGGTTAAAAATCATGAAACATTGATCCTTACTAATTTTCATGACATGAATAACATTAACTAAATTGAAATTTGATCAAAGAGAAAGTGCACTGATTAATTTCCAGATTCATTGGAATGACAATATCCAGAATTTCAAGCCTGTATAAACAGCAGAATGCTGCAATCACCCATAGTTATTTGGGGGGTGGGGGGGTGTCAGTTGGCTGAGATCTTTTAACACAGAGAATGGACACCTGTTCCCAACATCCTACTCCTCAATTGTTCATGAAATTTTTTTTAGCTAACTGTTAAATAACAATTATATCCACATTTTAGCAGGTAAACAAATAAAATAGGTGCACTAAGCCTCGCATCACCTTAATCTACCTATCCATATTTAAAACAATTCCAACATCTAAGACAGGGTTGCTCAATCTTGGCAACCTTAAGATGTGGACTTCAACTCTCAGAATTACCCAGCCAGCCATATTGGCTGGGGAATACTGGGAGTTGAAGTCCTCAAGTCTTAAAAAGTTAGTAAGGTTGGACATTCCTGCTCTAAGAGAATGGACTAAAGGATTTTTTTCAAAAATCTCTTTACGCTTCTTTCATAAAGATTGTTTACTGCTAAGTTCTGTCTAAAGCTACCAATAAAGGAAAATACTAGTAGCACAAGGATGAAATTAGGGGTTCTTGTTGCCTTCTGAGCTTGGTTGTTTTCTTGCAGACATTTCATTATCCAAACTAGATAACATCACCAGTGTTGGATAACTAGTTTGGATAATGACATGTTTGCAAAAAAAACAACCAAGTTCAGAGAGCATCAAGGACCCCTCCTCTCCTCTCCTCAGCCTGGCCACAAAATATGAGTTTCTTCTCCACAATTACTTTCCAGATTCTATTGCTAAGACTTCTGAAATCCTCTGGCAGTTTGTCAGGGCTCCTAGATGAAATAATCATTGAACAAAAAATGGGATGCAAAGATAATCTGTTTATCATTTCCAATCTTCCTATGTAAGGGGGAATATGGAATTAATTAATGAAGAAATAATAAATAATAATAAAGAAATGCATACTACATTATTTTTAGAGATAGCAGAAATTTTAGGACTATATAATAATGCATTGAAAAACAATATCTGTTAATTGCTATTAACTGGATTTCTGAGAAAGTGCACCAAAAATTTCATACTTAAGACTAACAATTTCAAAACTTAAGTGCTAAACAGAGGCATGGGAGAAGGGCATGACAAAATAAGTGTCATGCTATTAGCTCCAGTTCTTTTTGTATGTGTGTCATGACATTACATACATTACATGCACAAAAGGGGCAGAGCTTCTGAGGCAATTATTTCATAATTTTGACTAAAACATTAGAAACTGTGAATGCATTTGATGCTACATGTTTGATTTCATAATATAATGCATATGTACATCAATACCATTAAAAAAAACTAAAGTTGCAATTCAAAAACAAGTTATTGCTGCATTTTATGAATCAATCCATGCAAAACAGCAAAATATCATAATTAGGTTTTGTTTCCAAAAGTAATACTGCCCCACATAAATAATACTGTCAGTTTCAATTCAAAAGATGTTTAATGTCTTTTAAATTTTCTGAATATATCCTTTGTTTAAATAGCTGGATTTTAGAATTGGCACGTAACTTGAGGTCTGTTTTTTTCATTGAATAACCATTCTGCATTTCACAATAACTTGTTTCAAAATATATCTAGTAACATTATAATATATGAAGAAGCATGGATTCTAACCACTTTGTCCTCCTTTGGGAAAGCATCCAGGAAAGCAGAGAAAGAAAAAATATATAAAGAAAAGGGAAGGAAAAAGAGGAGAAAAATATTAATAGGCTGATAACAGGCAGATATAAATGAAGCAATTCCATTGTTTCTATAAAAGCAAAATTTACTGAAAATGAAATACATTTTAAATGAAAATATCTACAGTTTCTTCTACTGTGGATATTTTCTACATTTTCTGTAGAAAATATCTACAGTATTTTTCTCACAAATACCTTGAAGGCCTTTTAGCAGAAATGAAAACAGTTGCAAGCAGAATTGATACATCTGGATTAAACATGTCAGTTTTAATAGCCTACCAAAGATTCAAAAAGTCATGCCATATGTGAAATACAATTTTTAAGGGTTTTTCCATTATAATCTACATGTACATATATCATTCCTGAAAACTGGGAAAGGTCTAGAACCGAAAGTCTGAAACAGAATTTGGCATAGAGAAAGAAGAACTGGTAGTTATTCCAGTCAAGAATCAAAGTGACTTTAAGGTTGGGTTATACCATGTTTCTGGAACCACAGCCTAAGATTTAAGAGCCTAGCATATCATGTTGTTTTTGAAATGCCTAGGGAACACCAGCAGAGGACACAGCCTAAGCATGGTAGGGACATCTAAACTGAATTTCTTACTCAGCACAGAGCTCTTATTAGTATAATTTGTCTATTAATCTCCACCCTAAGTGCAACATTTGTAAGTTGCCAATTATTCTGCAGCAGCCCTGAGGAACATTTTGAGTATTCTATCCTGATATCAGGGTAGGAGTTTTTTATTCATAGTGGCTGAGGTAGATATTCTGCTTTCCTATTTGAAAAGCTGGTAAAATTAATAGCACTCTTCCCAAACTAGTTTCCACACAAATCCCAGCCATTCATTTGATGGGCATCAGGATACAGAAGGCTGATCAAGAGAGTCAAGTTGTTTAAGAGCATATCAAAGTCAGCAACTGCAATAAATGTTTTGATGGTGCTGTAATTTGGAAATGCTTTTCTGGCACAGATTTAAAAAGTTAACCATCAAGAGCATCCTAAATCCACTTCTAAAAATTTGTCCTTGCTTTAATATGTTCACTATTAGGAATACTCCATTTTATGAGCATATCCATATATTTTTTTATCAGCACAGAAAGATAGTAATATGGAGCAGACAATCTCTAATTGTTGAAAACATTCTAAATCCATCCTTCTTTACTTAGGAAACACTCTTCTTTTGTATTAACAAGGATGTCCTTCAATATACACGGAGAAATACTTCATGTTGGTGAAAGAAAATGCTGTTGACGTGGCCCAATACTGGGTGAATGTCATTGTTTTCATCCTATATATTTAACATACTTTTAGACAAGCTATATTTTTATGAACTATTTAATGCCTATTTTATTTCTTCAGAGTTGAATGCTGCATGTCTATAGTTTGTAGATGCTTCTAACACAAATAAAGAAGCTATCTCATTAGCTTCAAGCCACACCATTTCTGACCAAATTGCTTAATATCACAGACCTGCCATAACTGAGTGAAAGGAGGAGATAAAATATTGAGAAGCTGAGGAAAGTTTATAGTTAGGGATATTCCTAACTTTCTCAAATGGTAGCATGCTTCTGTGTACTTATTAAGCCACTGTACCTTTAAATAGCCAATGAGCAAACTTCCCTGTGCAAAATACACCTAACAACAAAATGGGTCAGCAAGGAGAAAGCAAATATAATAAACAAATTATAAACAAAAATAAGCACATATAATAAAAAACAAAATATACACTGCTCAAAAAAATAAAGGGAATACTTAAACAACACAATGTAACTCCAAGTCAATCACACTTCTGTGAAATCAAACTGTCCACTTAGGTAGCAACACTGATTGACAATCAATTTCACATGCTGTTGTACAAATGGAATAGACAACAGGTGGAAAGCATAGGCAGTTAGCAAGACATCCCCAATGAAGGAGTGGTTCTGCAGGTGGTGACCACAGACCACTTCTCAGTTCCTATGCTTTCTGGCTGATGGTTTGGTCACTTTTGAATGCTGGCGGTGCTTTCACTCTCGTGGTAGCATGAGACGGAGTCTACAACCCACACAAGTGGCTCAGGTAGTGTAGCTCATCCAGGATGGCACATCAATGCGAGCTGTGGCAAGAAGGTTTTCTGTGTCTGTCAGCCTAATGTCCAGAGCATGGAGGCGCTACCAGGAGACAGGCCAGTACATCAGGAGACATGGAGGAGGCCGTAGGAAGGCACAACCCAACATCAGGACCGTTACCTCCGCCTTTGTGCAAGGAGGGACAGGAGGAGCACTGCCAGAGCCCTGCAAAATGACCTCCAGCGGGCCACAAATATGCATGTGGCTGCTCAAATGGTCAGAAACAGACTCCATGAGGGTGGTAAGAGGGCCCGACGTCCACAGGTGGGGGTTGTGCTTATAGCCCAACACTGTGCAGGACGTTTGGCATTTGCCAGAGAACACCAAGATTGGCAAATTCGCCACTGGCATCCTGTGCTCTTCACAGATGAAAGCAGGTTCACACTGAGCACATGTGACAGACATGACAGGTTCTGGAGACGCCATGGAGAACGTTCTGCTGCCTGCAACATCCTCCAGCATGACCGGTTGGCAGTGGGTCAGTAATGGTGTGGGGTGGCATTTCTTTAGGGGGCCGCACAGCCCTCCATGTGCTCGCCAGAGATAGCCTGACTGCCATTAGGTACTGAGATGAGATCCTGAGACCCCTTGTGAGACCATATGCTGGTGTGGTTGGTCTTGGGTTCCCTCTAATGCAAGACAATGCTAGACCTCATGTGGCTGGAGTGTGTCAGCAGTTCCTGCAAGACGAAGGCATTGATGCAATGGACTGGCCCGCCCGTTCCCCAGATCTGAATCCAATTGAGCACATCTGGGACATCATGTCTCGCTCCATCCACCAACACCACAATGCACCACAGACTGTCCAGGAGTTGGGGGATGCTTTAGTCGAGGTGTGAGAGGAGATCCCTCAGGAGACAATCCGCCACCTCATCAGGAGCATGCCCAGGCGTTGTAGGGAGGTCATACAGGCACGTGGAGGCCACACACACTACTGAGCCTCATTTTGACTTGTGTTAAGGACATTACATCAAAGTTGGATCACCCTGTAGTATTTTTTTCCACTTTAATTTTGAGTCTAACTCCAAATCCAGACCTCCATGGTTTGCTAAATTTGATTTCCATTGATAATTTTTGTGTGATTTTGTTGTCAGCACATTCAACTATGTAATGAACAAAGTATTTAATAAGAATATTTCATTCATTCAGATCTAGGATGTCTTATTTTTGTGTTCCCTTTATTTTTTTAAGCAGTGTAGTAAAAATGTTGCTGTACTCACTCTGCATTTTCAACCTCTTATAAACATGTAAAATTGATCAGAAACATCATAAAATCTCTTTCCCCACAATCCAGAGTGTGTGGTGCACTGTGGTATACTTAGAAACAGACTACATGATATACTATTAATCTCAGCAGTTAAGGTGTTACTGTGACTACGTAAGTGGTATTGAGTAAGCAGCATTCAAACAGTTTAAAGATAATTCTAGCGTGATTTGTTTGTTTCAGTGTAATTCACACCATATTGGATTAGTGTGAAAAGCTGTTCCACATAATAATTTAATAGAAATAAAGTTATAAACCTTTAATTTAAATAGCTTAAAATTAATTTAATTAATTTAAATAATTTAAAATTATTGTTAGATTGATGTCTAGAGCAAAGTTTTCAAAACTGTACCTCCCATGGACCTGTGGGATTCTTTATGGGGTTTAATGAGACCTTTATGGGTTCAATGAGAAACTAATAGCAATAGCACTTAAGACTTATACACCACTTTACAGCGCTTTACAGCCTGCTCTAAGTGGTTTACAAAATCAGCACATTGTCCCCAACAATCTGGGTCCTCATTTTACCCACCTCAGAAGGATGGAAGGCTGAGTCAACCTCGAGCCTGGTGGGATTCAAACTGCCAAACTGCAGGCAGCCAGCAGTCAGCAGAAGTAGCCTGCAATACTGCACTCTAACCACTGTGCCACCAGGGCTAATGATGAAAAAAGAAAAGATTAAAAGTTCACTCAAATGCAATCAGGGTTTCTTTTTATCACTAGAGCTTTGTCTCCTGATTGGAAGGGTCCAGGAATATATTATGGTGAAGTGGCTGCACAGTCAGCCAGATGATTAGAGTGGATTTGGCAATTTTAGCCACATATCGATGTTTATAATTGATGGTGCTCAGGGGTATCATCAAAGGATATAAGCTATTCCAGGGCTGTCAAACTCCCGGCCTGTGGGCCAGATGTGTCACTCACTGGCCATGCCCATGCCTGGTTTAGCAAAGCAGAAAAAAATCCCGATACGTCACATGACACCACCATGATCTGAGTTTGACACCCCTGAACTATTCTAAGTAAAGCTGCCTTTTGCAATTGACTGATTTTGACAATGCCAATTGCATTCAAAAAGTGTGCCACTTGGTTTGGAATTGCACCCAAGGTGCTTACTACAATTACTAATACTATTGCTAACTTTATTTTCTTTTGGCACAGTTTTTCTACTACCATTTTCAAGTCTTTGCATTTTGTTATTTTCTCTAGTTTTTCTCTTCTATTCTGTTTTCTCTGGGTTCTGTGATGTCCACTATCCAGATTTTTTTTTGCCTTTCTTATTAATAATCGTTAAGTCTTGGATGTTATATGGCAGGTGGTTGTCTTTTTGAATTCTCAAATACCAGAGCACTTTTGCTGCTGTTTTCAATTACTTCTCTATTTTGTAGTCCTTTTTTGTATTCTTATTTCTTTTGTATCAGAAATGCAAACTCACTCCAGAATCTAACTGTGAAATGTTAAACAATGACTCAATATTTATTGACTAAATGAAATGAATTGTCTCCATTGAATATGCAGATTTGCAGCATTGACTAATATTGTTAAAATATGCAAATGTATCATTGAAATGTAGATATGCAGCACTGGCTGTTAAAAATACAGAGATATGTAACATTGATCAATATGCAGATATGAAGCATTGGTTGATATTGTTAAAAATATTTGATCAGGTTTTGTGCTTTTGATTGCTAAGCAATGAATTACAAAAGAGTTGTACCAAAAAATGTAGTATCAGTAAGTATGTAGATCGCTGAAGTAGAGCCAGACATTCTATAAAGTTAAGTTAAACAGCCCTAGAAAATATAATTAAGAGCAAATCTGTAGCTGATGAAATACCAGCCAAACTATTTTAAAATCTTGCACAATGACGCAATCAAAGTATTACTTGTACTTTATAAGCAAGTATACAAAGCATCTAAATTTACAATATATTATAGTGAGGCAAGCTCATTTGCCATTGTTAGGTGGAAAGCACCAGCATATGATAAACATTTTTGTTTCTCTTCCTGTATTTCTTCTTTGCTTGTTCTATAATTAAACTGACCAAAGAGGAAACACACAGCAGGTTCTGTGTGGATGAAAAAGAGGTGTCTCTACACACACAAACACTGTGTCATCTCTAATTGCAGCTCTTGAGGTATGTGGCTGTTTCTACCAAAAAGTTACATCTAGGAGGAAATACAGGTTCCTAGAAATAACTGGAGGAAATATTTTCCCATTAGACACAATGTATGAAATTTGGTGTAGAAATTGTTTATAGACAATGATAAGGCAGTGAAACAATAAGAAAAGGTTCCAGCATGCATGAATCAAAACCTACAAAATATTTAGAAAAGTGGAAGCATAGCCATCAACAGATGGGGAAAAAAAACAGTTTAACTTTTACTTTGCGAATTTTAGCATGAGACATTTAAGCTTACAAAAAGGGGGTGTTTGCCTTAACCATCCCCACTCAGGTTTATTTTTACTTTTCATTTTTTACATTTTTCAGTGTCAATGGACTATTCCTTTAGATACGGTTGCTCAAGCAACAGCCCCAAGATCCTGCTGGAAACCAGTCTTCCAAAAGATTTTAAAAAGCTGTCTTTCTTTCCCATTATTGGAATCAGGTGAAAATGAAGTCCAATAGTTAAAGTATTGGGGAACGGAGCTTTATAGCATTGGGAACTGTTATAGAGATGTTGGGTTTTTACTGTTTCTTTTTTCTTCTTACACTGTTGCTATGGGATGCCCAGACTTACGTCTATAAGATGGGAAGCTGCAGAAGTGTAATAAAATAAAATAAAATAAAATAAAATAAGATAAAATGCGACAAGTTCAGAGAAACAACACCTCATTCATGTTTATTTCCTCAACAGGATTCCTAATTCATTTAATAAGAAATTGATTTCCCATCCTGTCATACCCCTCCCCAAAATATAGAGTGAGGAGTTCTAAAAACAAACATAGAGCATGGGCAAATAAAAGGGAATACAAGAGGTTGAGGGGGAGGAGTAGAAAAGAGGCAGATAGCAAATCATGCAGTAGCAGAAGTCTGCATAAGTAGATTGAACTAGTAAGTCATGATTCATTAGACACAATATAAAACTTACATTGTTTGATCGTAGGGTAACACGGCCTCCGCATCTGGCACAAAACTTTGTCCGGCAGTAAGAACATAAATGGCCACAACCATCAGCAAACTTAGTTTTGTGACAGATCCCACACGTGGGTGCATCATCTTTGTGTTCTCCTTGATAACGGCGGGATTCCTCACCTATTTTTCGTACTTGCTCTTTGTAACTTTCAAATTGTTGATGTAATCTTCTGTAAAGAAAGCAAAACTCTTATTGCAAGGGTATCGAGGCAAACTCACTCATTAAATGATTTGCTCTGAGACAGTTGTGTGTGCCAAATGTAACTATTATTCAAGTGCCAAATTTGTCTTAAAAACAAATTTAATAACTATAAATGGAATGTATGGAACTATCTGCTTCACTTTTATATTATGTTAAGGAAGCTATTTAAGCAATCAAAAATGCAATGCATACTTATGGATTTGAGAGTAGCATGAAGAGATTTTGTAAAATAGCTTAACTCCTTTTTTTCTGCCCTACATATATTCTCAGAGAATCTAGAGTAAGAAAATATCAAAAATTCAACCATGTCCAGTTCCATTTAAGCATGAGGATTAAATCTAAGCATGATTTTTTTTTGTGAAAATACAAAGGTGCTGACTTGCATTTTCTTTTCAACCTTTTTTTTGTCCTTTCAATTCAAATAAAAAAAACATAATTGTTGTGTTCATATTTACATGACAGTGAAAAAACTCTTTCAAGACATAAATCAGAGAGGTGCCTTCTGGAATGGAGACAATTCCATTAACATTAGTTAGGATAGCAAAGAAGTTAGGCGTATATCTAATATATTCATTACCTTCCATTCTAACTATGCCCAGCAGATGGCTCCAGAGACTATCATTTCTTCCAAAACGGTGCCTTTACTTTTGAAATATTGTAATAATTTTATGATGTAAAACCCTTCTTATACCAGAAATAAACTATTGGCTGTACAGATAGGAATCAATTAATGTGTTATAAAACCTGCACTAACTTTAAGTGGTCAGTGTTTTGAAAGTGACTAGTATCCAGCTTCTATTCACAATAAATTATTCAGCATTTGACTCTTGACCAAGAAACTCTAGTTTTACAAGCAGACCTCAAGATTTAGAACTTTATTTTTAGACTCACATACACAACAGAAAATGCATTTTTTTATTTCCAATTTAACATCATATACATTTCAATAAGCTTTATTATATGAACTCAGTTTTCATCTAGAAATTATCCTAATTATATAAACACTGAAACAGTTCATTTCACCAGAAAAAAAACCTCTATTGATTTAAAAGCATGAAGAAATGTGTGTTTCACACACTTCTATGTAAAAGAAACTATTTCAGAAAACTCTTTTTTTATTCTTCTTCACAAAACCATCAAAACACAACTGCTTTAACAGAATGATGCTAACTCAAATCCAGCAAATATACACACTTGAATGGTGGAGCTCACTGAATGAGCAGAGGCTACTGCATCAAGTTCTAAGGATAAAATAGGAAAGAGAACCCTGGTGCATTCCCACTGAATGCTTTTGAAGGAAAAGAAGAATGAAAATGAAATAAACGGTTGCATGAACTTTTTATGAGATCTGTGTACAGTTCTGGGTTTTTTTAAGCAATCCCTGCCTTTGGGAATTGATCTGGAATGAACCTACAGGTGCTGTGCTGTTCTTAGCCTTTTTCATGCATCATGTTAAACATAACTGGGTTTGATTTTGGTTTAGGGTATTATGGAAATGCAATTGCTCTGGCTTACAAAGCATGTCTTAACCAATGTATTGGACTAATCAACCCAGTTTACCCAAGAAGCCACCATTCACACAAATCATACCTAATTTTATATGAAAAATCTTTATGAAACGTGGCTAAAAATACAAGTAGAGTAGAAGGATCTTGCGACAGCCTTGTATTTCTCTTTGTCTCTCTCTCATATTATGAAACCAACTTGGGATTCTGTTCTGTTATCATAAAAGATTCTGAGCTTGGGAAAAGAACAAAAAAATGAACTAGACCTCCAAATGCAGTATACACATGATCATGGCTACCTTGAATTTTAGCTTTCTTGGTTTCAACACAAGATCACCCAAAAGGCGGGCATTCATAGGGCTTCCTCCCTGCTTTCTTACCATTTCTCTACATTTTATCCCTCCCCTCTTTGCATACAGGATTTTGGAACAAGCAGAACTCTCCAAATCCTACAAGCATAACAACCAAAATATAATATGTAAGCATTTTATGGGTTTTTTTTAAGTTAACTGGTGCTCTATGCTTTATACACCTCAAAAACTGCAAAATAAACATCTAATGAAAAATTTAGACTTCAAAATCTTGGGAACTAAAAAAGAACAACTGGCTGCTTATGAGTCAGTAATTTTTGACAGCTATCGTACAGGAAGCTGAATACACAAGCTTCCCACTATTTTCTCCAAAAGATCTCAGACACCTGTTCAACCAGGAAGCTGTTTTCAAGCCAGTAGGAACTGTTATTCAGTATTATTTTTACATCTTAACACATTTATATATCAAGTGAACCACTAATGAAAGATTCATGTTTTGCTGTTTTTTTTTCTTCATAAGAGACTATTCTTGTTTATTGCTAAGGGCAATCAAGTATTTTAATACTGTACTCCTAAATCCACCAAAACACATTCATTTTTTTGGTGACAAGAGCATTACATTAATGAGTAACTAATAACTATTCTTATAATGCTAAGATATAAAAAAATAGTATTGGGGGGTACTTTTTTCCTCCTCTGCAGTAAGTGCCTTTTTTGCTAACACCACTAGAAAAGGCGACTTTGACTTTTACAAGATCAATCCCTCCTCATATTGTAATTGTAGGAAGAATTTGTAAAAAGTAGGTCTAGCCCAAGGTACCCGTTACTCATGGATAATTTTAGGAAGTGAAGCTTATATTAAGGTCCATTATGGTGGGTAGGTCGAGGTGTTGGGAGTAGAAGCAGGGAAGCCCAAATAAGACATTTGTCCTTGTTAAGGTATTTATATTTACTAGCTGGAGCAGTGAGGTTGTGCACTGAGCCAAATCACAGTTGTGGTTGATTGGTTGAAAAGTGCTGACTCCTGCATGAGGCAATCTGTGCTATGATTGGTTGCTGTGGATGTGAAAGGGTTTTTTCCCTTTTTCCCATCATTTTCTTCTGTGTCCTGTGATTTACCTGATGATTTACCTCATGACCTCCTGCTTGCTTAACTATCTTGTTTGATGTTTGATGTATATATAGATGTAAAATATATTTTATATTTATTTGTATAAAATTAAAAGTTTGTGTCAATGTTTCTTCTGCGTTTAACACTATCATCCCAGATATACTAGTAACCAAACTGTATAATCTGCAGGTCCCCACCCCCACGTGCTCCCAGATTAAGAACTTTTTGACAAACAGACCACAGTCTGCTAGACTTGGCCCCCACCTTTCTTCCACTATTACACTCAGTACTGGTTCCCCCCAGGATTGTGTCTTGAGCCCCCTGCTGTATGCCTTGTACACCTTTGACTGCTCACCAAGCCACACAACAAACACCATCATAAAGTTTGCGGATAACACGACTGTGATTGGTCTCATCTCCTGAGAGGATGAGATGGCACATAGGGCAAAAGTAGAGAACCTGTCTGTCTGGTGTTCACAGAACAAACTGTCACTGAATGTCCATAAAACCAAAGAACTGATTATGGACTTCAAGAAACATGGACAGGACCCATGCCCCGCTCATCATCAACGGAGAACGAATGGAAACTGTCCCTATGATCAGATTCCTTGGCATCCATATTTCAGCTGTTATCTCCTGGTCCCCTAACACCAAGGCCATAGTGAAAAAGGCTCAGCAGCGGCTGCACTTCCTGCAGGTTCTCAGGAAAAACAATCTGGATAAGAAGCTGTTGCTGGATTTCTATAAAGCCTCTGTGGAGAGCACTCTTGACATACTGTCTGGGTGTGTGGTATGCAGGCTCTTCAGCTGGGGACAGGAAAACTGTACAGAGGGTGATAAACACAACTCAAAAGATCATTGATTGCCCTCTGCCCTCCCTGGAAGACTTAGCCAGGTCCCGCTGCCAAAGCAGAATCAAGGCCATCATAGAAGACCCCTCACACCCTGGCAATTATCTTTTTGACCTGCTGCCGTCTGGATGGTGCTTTAGGTCAATAAAATCCCACACCACTAGACTAACAAATAGTTTCTTTCCCTGGGCCATCTGAACCGCAAATAAATACAAAGTCACTACCTTATTAAGATGTGAAAAGATGTGAAATCACAATACCTCATTCAGATGTATAACTTATTACAGTACAATCCATCTCTTGTGTATTACACTCGACAAAGCGTCATAGTCAGTGTTGGATGTATATTTTGTGTATATTCATAGATATTGTACTCTCTAATCACAAATGGAGATGCGGGTACTCTATTTTTTTTATCTTCATCTTTAAGTGCTCTGGTTTTATTGTATTGTGAACAGTTGCTGGGGTGCATCCACAGTTTCGTTGTACTTGTACAATGACAATAAAGTTCTTCTTCTTCTTCTTCTTCTTCTTCTTCTTCTTCTTCTTCTTCTTCTTCTTCTTCTTCTTCTTCTTCTTCTTCCTCTTCCTCTTCCTCTTCCTCCTCCTCCTCCACCTCCTCTTCTTCATTTGGACACCGGCTGCACAAGTATGTGTCACCGTTTCTTCATTTGGACACTGGCTGCACAATTCCCCGACAATCCTTAACCATAAAAGCTTGGTGGGTGGGTGTGAACCAGTCATCCAGCCTTCCTCCCAAGACTGTTGAAGTGGTGGGAGGGTAATCAAAAAAGGAAGTGCTAGGGATGACATTCCAAAATGAAAGGCAAGGTATAACTCTAAGAAATAAATAAAAGCACGCTCTTATATGCAGCCACCTCTTTCAACAGTTTATCCTTGCAATAGACCCAAATAGTACACATTACCTTTCAACTAGCATTTGCAATTTGACATTTGTCCATCTATTCCTATTTCTACTAAACGAATTCATTATTTACTCTGTTTTCACCATTTATTTATAACATATTATTATTAGAAGGGTCTCCCTGCCGAACACAACTGTATTAATTTTTAGATCCATACCCATCATTGCATCACAGAATTACCTCATATTTGCCATTTATCATCCAGATTCTCTACCAACTGCAGCCCATGTACAAACATCCCTCAATTGACAGGATAATCCCTTAACAATCTGTGCATAAGTACATTAAACAATAAAGGGGAAATTACACATTGCTATTTATTCCCTTGTCAATGTTGAAGTACTTGGGGTTTCTTTTCAAAGAAAAAAAGAAAAAAATCAAATAAATAATCAGACTTCAACTTCATGTTTATACAAAACACTGCATAATTCAAGCCTATTCATTTTATCTTACTTCTTTTGGAAAGAAATAAAATATTGTTTCTTTCTTATTTCACAAAATTTCTCCATGACCTGCTTAAAAAAAAAGCAAAAATCTGACTTGCGGACTCCTTGGGCTGCATAATGCCATACTGAACCTCCTATGTTTAACTCCTTGTAATCTGTTGCAACCTTCCATTCATGACTCTGCCTACCATCTTCCAAGGTACACATAAAAATTATACAACATTTCATTCAATATTTCTACTTTTCCCTTTATAATAGGAAATAACAGCATTATTTCAATCATCAGGCATGGATGCAAACTTCACACTTTAAACAATCTGCACAATCACACCACCAACAATCCACATCAATATTTTAATAATTTTCCAATTATAGAATCTGCAGACATACAATTTTTCAACATTCTCACAATGATCAGAAATCTTTTCATCAATCTTTTTAGACATTAACATTTATAGTAGTCATTTCAATTCCACTCCTTGACATATTACTATCATTCCTATATAAAGCTCCAAGACACTCCTTAAAGCTATTCCTGCATCTCAATTTCATCTGAAATCCTTTCATCACTTTCAGTTTTAGTGCTATTTATTCTGCTGTAAGATCTTTCGTTAGCTCTTTTACCTATTTCCAAAACAATATATTATTAGCATTAAAATGGTTCTGCATATTCTTTCTTTTAATCTTAGCTATCTCTTGCTCTGACTACATTTTTGCAGCTAATTCTTTCACTCCCTTCACATTTATAGCATCTTTCTCTCATCATTTTCTTTTTGCAGCAATCATCCTCTTATATGCATTTTTCCTCGTTCACAGCCTATTCTTTATTTAAAGAAGCATCCTTTTTATACTACCTCCAGTGTAGCACTACAATTCCCAGTAAACATAGGAATAAGAATGCCTGGGGAGAGACAAAATGGAGACTTGGGAAATTACCATGTTTAAAACTGTTATGTAAGAAAATGTTTTAAGTTATTGCTTCCTTTGGAATTGGTAATGAAAATCTTTCTAAGAAAGAACTCCAAAAATTGGCAGTGAAGTTGGAACTTATATCACATTAGCCAGGGGTGGGCTTCAAAAACTTTAGTAATGGATTCTCTGCCCAGCTGCTGGGTGGGCGTAGCCATGGTGGGCATGGTCTAGTTGGCCTCTGGCCTCCTGCAAAATAGCCTCCCCGGGCTCTGGAGGCTCTCTGGAAGCAGGAAACGGGCCCGTTTCCTGCCTTCTCAAACTTCTGGGAGGCTCATTTTTCGCCCTCCCTGAGCCTCTGCGCACACCCTGTACTTATCTACATCCAAAACGGGCCGCGTGGGGACTCCTGGAAGGGGAGGAGTGAGTGTGGCCATCCAGGAGTGGGTGGGGCCAGCCAGGATTTGGGGGTTCCCTGAACTTTGCAGAATTTTAGCTAGAGGATCTCCCAAACCCCCAGCAGAGTGTAGCTCACTCTGATATTGAGGCTTCCCAGCCTCAGAAAATGAATACAGATTGGGCATTTTTACACACAATGAAATTATTATCAAGCTGGACAAATTTTAAAAAAACATGCTATTCAAAAGGCTACACTCTGTTCTTTTCACAAACAGGAGTTGCTTGAATAAATATTTCACCCCATGCACAAATTAAGTAGCTTATATTCAATCTAGTGGTTTAAATTCATCATGCAATGCAAGCACCTAATGTACCTATACATTCATATGGCAATGCACTTAGGAAATTAGATAAATCATGTGAATATGAAAATGTAGATTTGAGGTCAAGGTTTTGTATGCTGTTAAAGATGCATGAATTGTTCTAAATTAGATATCATTAAAGGGTAAGTAGAATTCATACCCAAATCTCACTGTTTGACAAATCATTTTGATTGTCACAGATTCTGTACATTTTCATCGGACATTCAAGTGCCTCCAAGGTGATGGACTTTATCCTGGAGTCTTCTTAGCATTGATTACATGGATATTGATGTTATATGGCAAATCTTGAAAAATTGTTGATAGACTAATGGGAATTTTAAGAAATTCCCTAAAAGATAACTGAACTATACAAAAGCATGTACTTGAACAGGTTCTTTATATTAGGACATCTTGATGAAAAAATTAAACCAATTAAGAATATTCTGAAGATCTTAGTTATTGAGAATCTGGATTTGCTGTATTCTTTTTTTAATTATCTGTGGCTATCAAATTATCATTATCATTTGTGCCATTGATGAAAGACAAACAACTCATGCACATACTTCAGCCCAATGAAAGAATTATTTTGACATCTTGCATTCAGCATCTCATTTGGAATTTGCAGTCTTATGATTTGATTATTCAATATTCCTGGAAAATTTCTGTAATTTATTCTATATTGTATCTGTTCTTAGCTGAATTAGGATCAAATTCATTGCTGAAGAAGTGTGTTTTTAAATCTGTTGGTTATTTATGTAGGGTTCTGTGATACTATCATTAACAAAACTCTTAACCTGTTTCTCAGTATGACACTTCTCAAGATTTCGAATCCAATACATGTTCACAAGTGATCCCTTCCCTTCTGCGACCATTTATAGTGCTGATGCACATTTTATGCCTGATGTCCTCTTGTTACAGATTGAGAGGGTTGTTATGAATTTAAAGTGACCAAATTCAATAAAATCAGTTTATGAGATGTACCAAACAAGTTTTATATGCTAAGTTTTACTGACCAAAGATGGATTCAGATGTGGAATAAGTTTATCAAAACCTGTGTTCTTTTCCCACAAATTCAATATTTGCTTGATAATCAGCTATTATGCTCTCTTTCTACTACCATCTCATCAGGGGTGGGATTCAAAATTTTTAACAACCAGTTCTGTTCGTGTGGCTTAGGTGGTGGGGGTGGCTTGGTGGTCATGTGACTGGGTGGACATGGCTTGGTGGTCATGTTATTGGCTGGATGTGGCCAACTCAATATCACTTACATTGAGGCATGCATCTCCTTGCCTGGCCTCTCATAACTGTGGGGATGCTGCAACAGTCATAAATGTGAAAAATGGTCATAAGTCACTTTTTTCAGTGCCATTGTAACTTTGAATGATCATGCCACACAAGCAAAGTATCAGCAAAGGGGGGGAAAAATCTCCAGAGAAGTTCCTTAGACAGCAAGTCTAGTCCTGCCAAGAATGTAATAAGGGTTAACAGAGAGGCAGTTTCTGTAAGCAACACCAGAACGTTTCCTTCTTGCCTTCCTTACAGGATTAGGCCAGTAATTTCTTCTAACAACTGGTTCTCCGAACTGCTCAGAATGTTAACAACCAGTTCTAGTGAATAGGTGTGAACTGGTAGAATTCCCACCCCTGCATCTCATTCTTGACAAAGTTAGCACCATGTAGATAAATAGACATTGATTATTCTTCTCCTGGAGCCAGTTTTATTGCCACATATTTCAGCTGATGTCATTGTCAATGCATTGCAAGGGTCTTGCGTTCATTTAGAATTTCCTAACAAAGTGTTCATGATAATGCTGAACAATTGTACCTTGTTTCAACTTTATTTTCAATCCTGTGGTATTCAACATGCTTTCCTTTACTGACCCAACAATAACAGAAATAAGTGAAGTTTGGAAAAATATATGTAGGCTGCACACAGGTAAAGGGAGGAAATTAAAAAAAAGAATCGCCTAAGACTTCAATGGCATATTGTTCTACTCTCTTCATGGCTTCAAAAAAGACACCTGCAGAGTTGCTTCTTTCTCTGGACATTTATATGAAGCTTCCTGACACTGTTCTCAAATGAATGTTAGCAATGCATCTGTTGTAGACTATCATCAGAAACATTAGAAACAAGTAAAATATTATGCTGATGCTACACATATAATTGTATTTACTCTAAGCTATGCCAAAGAAGCAAAAACTTTTTCTAAACAGATTCATACCAATTACCCTTCTCATTCATTTTTTGCCTCACAAAGGCCAAAACACTTTTTTTTTTTTGCTCTCTCATTTTATTCCTATCCATCCGTTCTTGTCACCCAGTAGAATAATGTTTTCCTCTGGACTGCATTAATTTAGAATGTTGCACATTTGTTTTCTAAAAACTCAATTCTTATCATTATTCATTGGAGCAAAACATTCCATTATCAGCTTCTGAATTCCTACCTCCATGTGCATCTACATCAATCTAGATGACATCAGTTCATAATTTAAGAAATGATTTTAACTGTTTCATTCCTAACTGAATCTCTCATTTTATTTCCATTCATATACTGTATTAACTCCATTCTGTTCGATCAGATTTTCTTCATTCAGATCTGTAGCATCTTGCTATTTTTTTTTCTTACTTTCATAGGAACACAGCATTTCCATTGCTTTTATTTCACTCATAAATTAATGTTCTTTCCCTTTTACTCCTCTTAAATTCCAAGTTACAATTTTTCATATATGGTGGTTATAATTAGGTGGGCTCATACATTGACCTTCTAGACACTGACTTCATTATAGCTTGGGACAATTAAGGTTTCCACCTTTTCCATAATATTAGGAAGTGTTCTTGCTTAATACTTAACAAATGTTTACAATTTAATATTGATGAAAAGCTCTTTCAACTGATCGAAATGATTGCATATATAGGTTGCTCCATTGCTATTGCTGCTGTAATATTATTACAGAAGTGTAATAATATTTCACTTCTGAGATACATACTGCTAAACTGGGATAAATGATAGGATACAATTTACAAGGCCACATCCCTGCCTGTCCAGCTTGTAAAAATCTTCATATGTTTATCTTAAATACAGATATTCTTCAATATATGACCACAATTGACCCCAAAACTTCTGTTGCTAAGTGAGACAGCTGTTAAGTGAGCTTTTATATTATTTTACAAGCTTTCCTGCCACAGTTGTTAAGTGAATCACTGTAGTTATTAACATGGTTGTTAGAGTGAATCTGGCTTTCCCACTGATTTTGACTGTCAGCATGTCACCAAAGGTGACATGACCCTGGGATAAAGCAACTGTCATAAATATGAATCATGACAGCATCCACATTTTGATAGTGTGATCATGGGGATGCTACAACAGTTGTAAGTATGAAAAACAGTCACTAAACAGAATTGTCCCTAAACAAATGACTGTAAGTTGAGGACTAGCTGTATTAGAAAAAGGCAGGGGTGGGATGCTACTGCTTTTGCCCGGGTCTATAGAATTGATAGCTCTGAAGAACAGCAGACACCGAACCGGTTCTGTGTTTGATGCTGTTTGGCCCACCTGCCCGCCCGGGCTCTTACCTGTCCTTTATTTCCTGCTTTTTCAACTTCAGCTGCTTTGCACAGCATAGGTGAGGTTGAAAAAGCAGGAAAAAAGAGGCTTTTCAAATGCTGCGCACCTGCATGCAACACTATTCAGCTATCCGGGTGGCACAGCTGATGTATTTTTTACACGCACACAAAACATAGTCACCGAACTGGTAGTAACACCAATTGAATCCCACCCCTGGAAAAAGGGCTTGTCTATTTGGCTGAATACTATCAGACAAATATACGGAAGCAAAAAGTGTGAGGTTTGCATAAGGCTATAGGATGAATGCAGTAAACAAGTAGAAAAATAATGTAGATTTAGCATTTATTATGTCTATAGAAGTATTTACATATGTTTCATGACTTGTACATAAAATAATATATTGGCAAGGGCCACCTATATATTATTTGAATAAATGCCAGGAAACCCATCCTCACACCTGCTTGAAATGGGAATCCTACTATCTATAGCCTTAGTGTCCAGTAGAATTGACACAAGGAAAACACATTGACTGGTTTAAAAAAGGAAATCCCAAGGTACCACATTCCTCAAAATAGCCAAAAGATTTTATAAAAAATATGACCCAATAAAATATGCTTCACTTGAAAATCTGAGAATCTTATTGCTCTCATTTAGATCTAGAAATGACAGGATAATAAAAATAATGAGGAAAGCTAAAAACGTTGTTTTCTATTTTTTTTTTTTAGTCACTAAATCAACCACAGTGTCTAGAAACGTTACAAAATTTCCCAGTATTATTGTTGAAATTTGTCTTAGGATGATATAATCATTGCATGGTATAGTGTTATGTTCTTAAAATATACTGTGTAGAACAAGAGTGTCAAACTGGCGGCTTATGGGCCGGATGTGTCATGCGCAGGCCAAGCCCACTCCAACTCCGCAAAGGGGGAAAATGTTGCGAAACATCACATGACTGCAGCGTGACGCACATGGTGTAGAACATTAAACACCTTTATGTATACTTCATCTTTCATCATTTTATCATTTAATCTTTCAAAAGCTATTCCCAGCATTTTAGAAACCTAGAAATATCAGTTAAGTGATTCTGCAATTTAATTTTATTTAAGTATTTTTTGCATTCTAGTATTTTATTTTCTGTTGTTCTCCAAAATTTGTTTAAAATGTTTTATTTTCTTCTTGAACTGTATATTCTTTGTTATAGGACCACACTCAAACATGGTCAATGGCCACAATAAAGACTGACAATGATCCTAATTACCCCAAAATGCTTTGTAAGAATTTTAAACTCTCACAAGGTTATTGTATACAAAATAGCAGAAAACTAATAAGCTCTCTAACAATAATATGTTAGATAGTCATACTCAGTTCTAGATTTTGAAAATACAGGTGAAACTCAAAAAATTAGAATATTGTGCAAAAGTTCATTTATGTCAGTAATGCAACTTAAAAAGTGAAACTAATATATGAGATAGACTCATTACATGCAAAGCAAGATAGTTCAAGCCGTGATGTGTCATAATTGAGATGATTATGGCTTACATCTCATGAAAACCCCAAATCCACAATCTCAGAAAATTAGAATATTGTGAAAAGGGTCAATATTCTAGGCTCAAAGTGTCCCACTCTAATCAGCTAATGAAGCCATAACACCTGCAGAGGGTTCCTGAGCCTTTAAATGGTCTCTCAGTCAGGTTCAGTAGGAATCACAATCATGGGACAGACTGCTGACCTGACAGTTGTGCAGAAAACCATCATTGACACCCTCCATAAGGTAATTACCTCAAAAGGTAATTGCAAAAGGTAATCCCAAAGTGCTGTATCAAAGCACATTAATAGAAAGTTATGTGGAAGGGAAAAGTGTGGAAGAAAAAGGTGCACAAGCAGCAGGGATGACCGCAGCCTGGAGAGGCTTCTCAGGAAAAGGCCATTCAAAAGTGTTGGGGACTTTCACAAGGAGGGGACTGAGGCTGGAGTCAGTGCACCAAGAGCTACCACACACAGACGGATCCTGGACATGGGCTTCAAATGTCATATTCCTCTTGTCAAGCTGCTCCTGAACAACAAACAACGTCAGAAGCGTCTTACCTGGGCTAAAGAAAAACAGAACTGATCTGTTGCTCATTTCTGATGAGAGCAACTTTTGCATCTCATTTGGAAACCAAGGACCCAGAGTCTGGAGGAAGAATGGAAAGGCACACACTGCAAGATGTTTGAAGTCCAATGTGAAGTTCCCACAGTCTGTGTTTATTTGGGGAGCCATGTGGTCTGCTGGTGTTGGTCTACTGTGCTTCATTAACTCCAGGGTCAACGCAGCCGTCTACCAGGAGATTTTGGAGCACTTCATGCTTCCTTCCGCAGACGAGCTTTATGGGGATGCTGACTTCATTTTCCAGCAGGACTTGGCACCTGCCCACAATGCCAAAAGCACCAAAACCTGGTTCAATGACCATGGGATTACTGTGCTTGATTGGCCAGCAAACTCGTCTGACCTGAACCCCATAGAGAATCTATGGGGCATTGCCAAGAGAAAGATGAGAGACATGAGAACGAACAATGCAGAAGAGCTGAAGGCCGCTATTGAAGCATCCTGGTCTTCCATAACACCTCACAGGCTGATAGCTTCCATGCCACACCACATTGAGGCAGTAATTGCTGCAAAAGGGGCCCAAACCAAGTACTGAGTACATATGCATGCTTATACTTTTCAGAGGTCCGATATTGTTCTATGAACAATCCTTGTTTTATTGATTGCATGTAATTTTCTGAGATTGTGGATTTGGGGTTTTCATGAGCTATAAGCCATAATCATTGCAATTATGACAAATCATGGCTTGAACTATTTTGCTTTGCATGTAATGAGTCTATCACATATATTAGTTTCATCTTTTAAGTTGCATTACTGAAATAATTGAACTTTTGCACGATATTCTAATTTTTCGAGTTTCACCTGTATAACGAATGGTAACATCTCTTGCACCTTGAATCAATAAAGTTTTTTATTTTAAAAAAATGAATTACAGTTTATAAAGACACCCATTTCAGCAGAGCTTTTAAAAAGCCTTGATCATAGGCTCCATCTAGGAATAGTTCTTGCAGCGATCTCCCTTAGACTGTGTAGTAGAAAGAAACTTTATGAATGGCATTTATGTTGTTCCAAATGGGCAAATGCAAATTAACTGTAACATCCAGTTTGACTTTTCAAGTAAATCTTTATATAAAGGATCAATATCCATATCAAAAAAGATTATGCCCAAGAGAACATAATAGGCCACAAGGAGCAGGTTGAAAATCCTTAGGATGTCAGCCAAGCCCTCTTGTAACTTTACTCACAGAGTTAGCATTTTTTCCCCCTGTCTGTTTTCATTCTGGGCACTCAAGAAATTGGAGCATCTTATATGGAACAGATGACTCACAAAGGCAATCCATGCATTTTATGTTTGTAAGACTTACTTATTTTATTTATCTAAAAGACATATAACTGACCATCTCATGTACCATAATCTTGAGTAGCTCACAGAATGACAATAAAACGAAACAAAAAACCCAGAGACAATACCCCTCCTCCCACCTCCATTAATTCACATTCAGCTGCACTCCCTCTGCTCCGACACTTGCAGGAAGAGCCAGCTCTTCAAGAGTTTCTAGAAAATCAGAAAGGTTAAGGGCCTGCTGGATCTCATGGGGAAAGTTTTCCATAGGATAGGGTCTGCCATGGAAAACGTGCTTAAGTCCTTTAAAGGAAGGGACCTGGAGTGCCTCTACTCTACCTGGTGGAACAAGTAGATACTCTCCAAATCAGCTGTTGCCAATCGTTGGGCCGCAAAAAATCTTTGGTGGGCCACAGAGAAATTTCACTGCCAGAGCAAACCCCCCCCCCCAAAGTAATTAATCCAGGCTGCACAGAAACACAAGGCTGCGCTGTCCACATGGACCACAGAAACACTCCCCGCCCACTCATTCCTTACCCACAAACTTGCCTGCTAAGTTTGAACATCATCTGTTCTGCTGTGCCAGGAGATTTAGATTAGCTAGGAAGCAGGAAAAGGGCGTTGGTACTTACCTGATACGCCCGTTCTCTTTGAGCTGTGAAGAGCATCCAGTAGTGGGAGGTGCTTCAGTCTCCGCATGTCTAGGCTAGGCTTAATTTGTGGAACACTCCTCCTCCTCCCCGGAACTCCTCCCCAGCGTTCCCCAGTTTTGGCGAAGACAGGAGACATAACCGCCCTCGTCCTCAATGCCCTAACAACTTGTTGGCTGAAACAGGACCCCACCAGACGGAAAAAAAGGGTGGGGCTGGATGCTCTTCACAGCTCAAAGAGAACAGGTGTGTCAGGTAAGTACCAACGCCCTTTCTCCCATGAGCTGTTCAGAGCATCCAGTAGTGGGACATACCAAAGCTTGGCCTGTCCTATGGGAGGGACTCCGTCTGGCCTGGAATCTCTTCCTGGTCCCTGTGGACCCATTGCAGAACTCTTCTGCCTAATGAGGCCTCAGTGGATGCAAACACATCTATTTTATAATGCCTAATGAATGGCGATGGAGAGGCCCAGGTTGCGGCTCGACAAATTTCAGTTATTGGTGCCTGTGTGGCCCACGATGCCAATGTTGCAGGGCTCCTTGTTGAATGAGCTGTTATGCCCCTGGGCACCTGCAGGGATTGAGTCTGATACATTTTCGCTATCGTGGCCCGTAGCCAACGGCCTACTGTAGAAGGTGAGACCTTGCATCCCTGAGTGTTGGGCTGAAAAGACACAAATAAGGCTTCCATTTTTCTAACAGCCACTGTGCGGTTGATATATATTTGCAATGCTCGCCTCACATCAAGCCCAGGCCATTGTAGTCCCAACCCTTGGGATGGTCTGGGACAAAAATTAGGAAGTATCAGCTCTTGTGCCCTAGGAAAGACCGAGTTAATTTGGGGTATAAATGTAGGATCAGGATGAAGGACCACCCAGTCAGAATGGAAAACACAAAGATCTTGTCTGACAAAGCTGCAATCTCCGAAATACGACAAGCAGAAGTGATCACTACAAGGAAAACTACTTTATATGTCAGAAATTGGAGACTTGACAATTTCAAGGGTTTGAAAGGGCCCTTAATGAGTGCGACGAGGACCTTGTTAAGGTCCCAGGTGGGATAACGGTGTATCGCTGAAGGGCATAAATTTGTGGCTCCTTGAAGGAAACTCCGTATGCATGGATGATGGGAAAGAGAAAGCAGACCTTCACAAGTGAAAACTGATGCCAAGGCCGCCACCTGTCTTTTCAATTCTCTTGCAAGAACTCTAGGATTTGAGCCACAGATGCAGAGATGGGATCAATTCGAGACTCAGTACACCATTTGCAGAAACTGGACCATGTGGCATTGTAAATGCGAGTTGTTGAGGGGCATCTGGCGGCTTTGATAGTGGCGATAAATCTGTTGGAAACCTTTTTGCTCTTCAGACAACTCTGCTCAACCTCCAGATGGTCAGGTGCAACCATTGAGGGTCCGGATGTTGAAGGGGTCCCTGGGTTAACGAAACCCTGGCTGGCGGAATTCTCCATGGTGTTCATACGGATAGACTGCGGAGGTCTGCAAACCACGGCCGTCTGGGCCAGTAAGGAGCTACTAGAAGTAGTTCCACCCTCTCGTCTAGCAGTTTCTGGATGACCTTGGGAACCAGTGGAAGTGGCGGGAATGCATATAGAAGTCCTGGAGGCCAACGACAGTGGAGCGAGTTGAAGTTCTCCGCTCCTTGTGAGGGGTACCTGGAAAAAAATCTCGGGAGCTGAGCGCTGAGGGGGGAAGCGAACAGGTCCACCACCGGTTGTCCAAATGTCCTGACCACTTCTTGAAACAGGGACGGATGGAGGCACCACTCCAATTGATCGATTGTGGCCCTGCTCAGCCAGTCTGCTTGTGTATTCAACAGACCCGAAATGTGCTCTGCTCTGCTGGAAAGCAGGTTGCTCTCCGCCCAACGACACAAGGGCTCTGCTTCCTGCATGAGAGGTTTTGACTGTGTGCCCCCCTGTATGTGAGCTTTGGCTGTTACGTTGTCAGTCAATATTAGTATGTGCTGATTGCGTACCTGTGGAAGGAAGTTGCGGAAAGCCAAGTGTACTGCTCAAAGCTCCAGCCAATTTATGCTGCACAACTGTTCTATGGTAGACCAGCGGCCTTGGGTTGTGAGCGATTCAACATGCACTCCCCATCCAAACAGGCTGGCATCGGTGGTGATGGTAAGTCTGTGTGGCTTTTCAAAGAGGCAGCCTCTGTTGATGACTGGTCTGGTCCACCAAAGGAGATATGTGAGGACCTTTGATGGTACCCTGACCTTGTATTTGGAGTTGCTTCAGCCGGAGCACTGGTACGGGAGCAGGAACCACTGGAGGGATCTAGTGTGGAGCTGGGCCCAAGGGATATTAGAGATACATGAGATCATCTCGACCAACAATTTTGATAGTTCAGCTAGGGACACCCTCTTAAGACCCCTGATCTCCTTCACTAATTGCTGAATGCTATTTAGTCTATCTGGTGACAGGTAAACTTTGCCTTCCACCATAATCTATGACTGCACCCAGATGGGTTAACCGAGTTGATGGTGTTAAATGACTCTTTTTCCAATTTATTGAGAATCCGTGTTGTTGTAGGGATTGTAATGTGTTCTGAGTATCTTTGACAGCTTGATGAGTGGAAGATGACAAAATCAAGATGTCATCAAGATAACACTGGAGTCGTATGGGGATATCACAGAGATGAGCAGCTAGCGCTGCAAGAACCTTCATGAAGGTCCTAGGGGCAGAAGCTAATCCAAAAGGAAGGGCCACATATTCAAAATGGTGGTTATTATAACAGAATCTCAGAAATTTATAGTGGGAAGGCCGAATAGCAATATGCAGGTACGCCTCCATCAGGTCTATGGATGTGAGGACGTCACCCTTTCTGATGCCAAGTAAGATAGATTGCAGGGTGTGCATTTTAAACTTGCGATATACTAAGAAACAGTTGAGATGTTTCAGATCCAATATTGCTCTCCACCCCACCACTCCAAACTTTTGGGAACAACAAAAAAATGTGAATAGAAACCTTGCCCTCATTGGTTGGTGGCTACTGGCTGGATGGCTCGTATGTCCAGTAGGTGTCGAATAGCTGTTTCCATGAGATTACGTTTAACCGGGTCTCTGGAGAGAAGGCATGACATGAAAAAATCTGGGGGAGTGGACTGAAGGATCTGACTTCCGAAAAAGGGAAAAAAGAATTTTCTTTTTGTTTCAGGTTTCAATTAGTAGCGGATCAAGGGAAGGGCCAAACAGCCTGTCTCCCACAATTGGGGATGAAGCCAGCTTGCATTTGTGCTTAAAGTCTGCTTGCCAATGTTTTAACCATAGAAAGCGTCGTGCTGTGACATGTGAAGTAATGGCCCTGGCTGAAAACTTGACTGCATGATAAGTTGCGTCAGCTTAGAATTCAGCAGCTGCTATAAGTTTAGCAATATCTTGGTGTGCTCTAAGGTTAGAATTAGGGACATGTTCCCGTAAGAGGCGGAGCCATCTGAGAGAAGAACGGGTGAAGGAGGAGGCCGTGGCTGCTCTGATGGCCCACGCGTCAGACTGATAGGCTATGTATAGGGCTAGCTCGGCCCGTTTTTTCCTCCGGCTTTGCCTCCAGTGCATCACTGGGAATGGAGGAGGACGCTAATCCCACTCTAGGTTCATCTACCTCGGGAGTATTCAAGAATTTTGAGAAATCAGGGGCCAAAATGAAATATTTCCTGTCTTATCCAGTTTGGGCTGGGAACACCACTGCAGGGGCCCACTGTTTCTGTACCAGGTCCAAAAACATGGGAGGAACTGGGATCACCTCTGCTTCGACTACTGGTTGGTTGAAAATTAGATCCTCTGGTCCCTCTTCCAAAGGAGTTGGAGAGGTAGAAGGGGTCAGCTTGTTTAGGCGTGCAATATTTTTTGCCTTAAACAAGAGAGATCTGAAAAGTTGTGGGCGGAATAAGCCAGTAAAAACAGGTTGGTCAGGAACAAGGCCCTCATCCTCAGACATTCCCCTTTCTAAGGGGTCTGCTTCTGACAGGGGCTCGCTGTCTTGTATTGATCCTGATTCAATCTCTTCCATTTGATCAATTTGATTCACTTCTTCCCCCTCCTCCTCAGTTGGCCCTTGGAGGGGGACCTCCCCTTGTAAATGTACCTGGGTATGGTGCTGCTCTGACCTGGTCAATGACTTCAGCGATTGGGAATCATGATCGGCGATCACAGGGTATTCCCTGGTCATAACTGTGTGTTGAAGACCTGCTGCGATTGCCTGGCGGATTACCAGCTCCATCCAGGCCTTCATCCTCTCTGGAATTTCCTCTGTAAGAATGTCGTCCTGATGAAGACGGCAGCCATCGGAGTGAATGTAGCTTCGGGAGCCCTTCGCGTGGTTGGTGTCCCAGACACTTGGGCCTGTTGGCCTTGGGGAGCCAAGCTGCGCCTGAATGAGAGGGAGAGATCTAAGGGAGGAGGAGGGTGGGAAGAGGTAGACAGACCTGGAATGAAGGAGGGGAAGTCCTGTGAGACCTTGTGCGCCTCCCGTGTGCACTTATTTATCTGTTTTTGTAAAGCTTTATGGCGCCTGATGGCATCCCTTTCTGAAGTTTTAGAATTCCCTTTAGCCTGCTTTGGTTTGTGCTGAGATTTGGCTTTGACCTTCAAGGATGAGGTCTGAGAGCTGCTACCATCTGCCATTTCAATTGAAGTTGGAATTACAGTATGCTTTTATTGCCCCATTTCCTCTTTTATTTTTTGAATAATACCTATCTATAATGAGTTGTATCTCAGTAATAATATTTTATTGATATTAAAATATTATACTGAAGAGAATATTATAATATATTCTCTTATATATATATGGCAATATGTATATGAATATTAATTAAGTGGCACACAATGTTACGTGCTGAGAAACCAAACAGCCAAATTGAGAACGCCTAAAGGCCCAGATTGATAAGGGTAGAGGCCTTCAACAGCTTCCCTGCACGGGCAGACACAGGCCTAGGTGCTCGCTGTTGTGCCGCTGGGTTGATTGGGCTGTGAGGGTTAAGCCAACAACTTAACTGCAAGAATAGCCTCGAATGTAGAAAAAAACCAAGACGGGGGTATAATGGTCCCCAGTATTTCTGAAAGGAACCTCTGCTCGGAACAGAGTTACCTCACAGCATGAAATGGAATACAGGTGCGCAACCATGAGGTCTTGTAAGAAAAGATGGCCTCCGGCTGTTAATCTTTTGGTGTGCTCCTCAGCAGCAAACTCTCGTCGTGTAAAGAAATAGCCTCCGATGGCTTTTCCTATGAGGCTAAACGGCGGGGAAGGGTGGAAGGTACTAAGTATTTGAATCCTCCACCCCAAGTGGCGTTCAGAGGGGGAAGGAAAGCAATACGACTCTGTTGGGAGCAAAGAGCTCATGCCACTGTTCAGGTAAAGAAACTGCGGCAATCGGTCGGAATAGCAGGGGTAGAAAGATCGGTTGTGGGGAGGGGAGGCGGAGCAGAGCCGAAGCCTCCCGCCACTTTGGGGTGCGAATTGGCGCTTCCCTGAAATGCGAGCAATCTCTGCAATGCGAGCCAACGTCGGGATATCGCAATGGGATTAGAAGGCTAAAGGATTCTAAAGACAAGCTGATTAACTTTCAAACCTGCTAGCAAGGCAAGCATTTTTCCTGTTTCGGCCAAGGAAGAATCACAAGCACTGCCTATCTCTCATGAGGCTGAGCCAAAACTGAGGAACGCTGGGGAAGAGTACCGTGGAGGAGGAGGAGCATTCCACAAATTAAGCCCAGCCTAAACATGCAGAGACTGAAGCACACCCACTACTGGATGCTCTGAACAGCTCATGGGAGAAAGGTTAGATTTCTTGCTTTCTAGCTAAGTCTTTAGATCTTTGGCTCTGCTTTTAAGCACAGCCAAACCTCCCTTAGGACTGAAGGTCCTGTTATTCAGTGCAGACTCACAGCAAGCAAATTTGAGAGACTGAGCTAGCTGATGGCAGATAGATAGATCACTGAATGATTCTATGAGCAACTCAATCTGCCTGCCTGCTTTGCCTGCTTTTGGGTAAAAAATGCTCTTTTTTAAATAAAAAAAATCAATATTTACATACATGGTGTATTGTGAGTTAATTTTGTGAGTTTGGTTGCAAGCAAATTTTATGTGACAGACTGAGCTAGCCAATGGCAGGTAGATAGATTTCTGAATGAATCTGTGATTATGTGAGCAACTCAATCTGCCTGCCTGCTTTGCCTGATTTTGGGTAAAAGTTGCTCTTTTTTGTAAAAAATGCAATATTTATATAAATATTTATAATATTTACATACAAGCCATGCCCAGCCAGTCACATGACTACTAAGCCACATCCACAAATTAGGCCACACCCATAGAACCAGTTAGTGGTCCCTGGAATTTAAAATTATGAGTTTGGTGGTCCCTGCGGTCCAAAAGGTTGGCGTCCCCTACTCCAGATAAGGCAACTCACAAATAAGCTGGTCCTTTGCCATTCAGGGCTTTAAAGTGGATAACTAGTACCTTGAATTACATTTCCTTCCAGGGAAGCTCACACAGTGGTAGTGATCCTATGAGCAAATCATGGAACATTCTGAACTGCACATTCTGGATCAGTTGCAATTTCTGGATGGCCTTGAAGGCCATAGGATATGTTGTAGGAAGTGACCGGAGCATGTACAACCATGACCAAGTCTTCCAATTCAAGAATAGGGGCAACCGCTATACAAGATAAATCTGCATGAAGACCACCTTCAGCAGTTATTATTTCTTCCTTGAACAGAAGCTATGAATCCAGGAGAACCCCCAATCATCTCTATCTGGAATAGAATAGAATAGAATAGAATAGAATAGAATAGAATAGAATACCTTCATTGTCATTGCATTCCACGAATACAATGAAATTTGAAAGCTACTCCAGCACAGTGCCCCAAACACCACATCAAAACCACACTACAGGAGTATATAATAATAATAATAATAATAATAATAATAATAATAATAATAATAATAATAATAATAATAAATATAAATATAAATATAAATATAAATAAACAACCTATCTAAAACTTTTAGTAAGTTAAATGGTTTAAAAATACCATTACATACAAATGCACTGTTTGATTCAAGACAATTACTACCTTGGAAAAGAAACTGTTTCTCAATCTATTAGTCCTCATTTTAAGACTGGGTGAGAAATTGCTGGTTATTGTCACAGTCAGAGATGATACTTCACCAAAATCAATGGGATCAAAAACCCAATGACACTCTATCTTGTTAGGGTTGAATCAGAGTTGGTTCCTTCCCATCTGGGATTCCTATGTGTATATATACAAACACATATGCACACATAAATATATGAATGGCCTGAAATTTGTACAGAAAATGAGTGGTCCTATGTAGTATATTGGAAATGATTTTATCCAGGCTGTACAAATCCATTTTGGGCATCAGGCATACATAAATACTGCTTTTTTACTTGCAACTACAATGTGAAGTTGTGATGGTTATTTTTTTGGGGTGGAGAGGGGGGTTGTCCATCCCATCTGGTGTGAAATCTTGTGGGTTCTGTATAAATGCCACCACACTACTGCTTTATGGACTTTGTCATCTCCTTGTTGTTTATCCTGTCTTACCATCTAAAATCTATCATCTGTTTAACACTCTGCAAGACAAGAATATTTATCTTCATTGTTAATTATATATACACACAGTTACAATGCTCTATGGAATTTTATGAAATATTCTATCAAGAGAAGTCGCCTTATATTTTATTAACCATCAAACCCATTTTTGGCTCAACATTCCAGATGGTTTCCTAAGAGCATTTGTGGATTTTTTAGCTATACAGTAGGTGGGCAGGAATGTGGCATCCCTAGTTGTTCTCTGGCAGTCATGGATGCCTGGAGCATTAAATGAGATTGCCCTCAAGCAGCATCTTCAGGACTGGTGCTTCTAGGTTTTCTGAGGAGCTCCAGGGAATGAATGATTTCAAACGTGCCAAGAGCAACAGTGACAAAAACAGAATGGATGAAATTGATTGTGGTTATTGACAGCCCTACAAAATACACCAGATTAAGACAAAGATACCATGTAGGTCGAAAACTACTTTTATTAGAATGGCTGCAGTAAAAGAATCTTGTAAGTACGAGGATGCTTCCCCTTCTACTTCCTTTGTGAATTGGGGGCATCTGTCAGGTGTTTTTATAAATTTCTATTCTCATATGGAGTTAAGTCATGTTTATCTCTTTATTGTCTTGGTAAAAGATCTTCATTCTCTCTGTCAAGGCCATTCTCTATGCTGTCTATGATTATAGTTGAGAATTATTCCGTGATGGTAAAATTGGCAACACATGTTTATTTCTTCCTCTTATTACATATGCAGAGTTGCATCCAGCAGCTTCTATAATGTTACCTACTTTTGGGTATGATAAATTGCCAGGGTTGCTGTTAAGATTCTTTACAGATATAATTGCACACAATTGCTCAGAGGAGTTAGATCCTCTGGGGTAAGATCTTGCAATATCATCTAGGAATTGTTTTAAATTAATACTGGACATCCATTTGTTGCCTTTTGGGGAACGATTTTGAAGAATATTTGCTGATGTTTGGGAGTTAGCCTTTGCATACCTACATGAAATGAGCCGGAGATCAGTGTGCTTGAACATTACCATCTAGGTCAGGCAAGGGATGATGTCAAGGCTTGACCTAGTACATAAGTTAAGGAGAATAAGTTAAAACAAATTCAAATTAAATTTCTACAGGATGGAGTTTCTATTGTGGATCATCTAGCTGGTCTAATTCTAATCTTAAAGTTGGCTTCAGATGGTAGGAGGAGGTCCCTGACCTTGAGGTTCTCCTGGATTCAAAGCTACTGCTTGATTAGGTGGGGCACCAGTTGCAGGCCTTTCTGATTCAGGACACCTTTGCTAGGTGACTCATACACTCATTACCCAGTGTTTAGATTACTGTAATGTGCTTAAATTTAGCTGCCCTTGAAGAAGACCCAGAAACTGCATCTGGTTCAAAATTCAGTCTCCTAAATGATGACAAGAACATCCATAATGCAGCCACTGAACTGATTAGCAATAGGCTTAATTTGACCTTTTGGGTTTTAACCTTTAAAGCATTTACATTTGTAGGATTTTCTCTTCCAACTAGAATTACACAGGCTAAGTGTTCATTCCAAAATGGGCTTCTCTGAAGTCTCCATTAAGCTGAAATGGCTGGAGCCTGGAGATGTATCCTTTTGATGGAAACCTTCTAAATGTGAAATACCTTGTTTCCAACTTTTAAATATTCAGAATTATGTCCTATAGCTATCCATGATTTCATACAGCTTTTGCTCCCAAAAATCTGTCTCAAATGTCAAAGAATAAATGCTAGAATTTTCTCAAGACAGAATTCTGTAAGGACCTAAGAGGACTATAAATAAAAATGCAGTTACAGCATATTTCAATCAGAATTTTCATGGTTGCAAGTTCTTTGCCATCTTTAGTCTATCGTGAGCAATCAAATAATAGCGTTGAGCTTTCTACCAAATTCAAATCAACAACGTGTTTTCTGGACACAGAGCTCTAGAGTTTGTATCCCCCAAAATATAATCTGTAAAAAGATGAAACCGATCAGACAGCCTCAGTTCAATCTCACCTCTGCTATGAACTTCAGCCTCAGCTTCTCTTTCAGGAGAATGTTGGTCTACTTTGCAGGATTGTTTCAAGTAATAGAACAGCATATTGTACTTTATGTAACTATGTTGAACATTTAAATACTTCCCAGAAGGGTAATTGTGTTCATCTGTTATGGCAAAAATGAAAGAGTCTGTTTGGCATCTTAATAGCTAACAATATAAGGGATATATTTTCAGGTAATGTAGTCCATTTTAGCAGACACACAATTGGCTGGTCCAGGAAATGTGGAAGCCATGTCAGAGTGCAAACTGACAGCTTTATTTATGCATTATGGGATATTGGCACCATAAAATCTGAGAACTCCTATTTGGACTTCAAATATACCCCTAAGAATACAGACTTTAAAATACTCTATGAATTATTTAAAAAAAGAACTATCACAAACTTACAAACAGTAAATCTTCACCATATAATAACTCATAGGAGTTATTTCAAATCTGGTTTATTTTAAAATGATGCTGAGATTGATCCTGCTTTGTATAATGTAGTAAAATCAATATAGTCTCCTTAATGGAACAGTTCTCATGGCTGCTTTTGGCAAATTACAAATGAACAGACTAAAAAATAGGATTTCAAAAATTAGCTTTCCATATTATGTATTTCAGACATTGGAAGGTTAATAATGCAAATTGTTTGCAATATTTCTAGAAAAGTGTTCATTTAATATTTTGCCCTTAACTCTGAATTAAAATCCCCATAGTAAAAAACAAACATGTAAGCCCATTAAAAGGTTTTAGAATTCTTGACAGACTTCCTACTGTGAGTGGTATCACATGCTGTTCAGTTGTAGTCCCTTGTACCAGGTATGCTGTCTCTCCCCTTATTTCTTTTTGCTTTACAAAAAGGAAAGTCAGAAGGCTCATATATGACAATTGTACCTAACATATAATTTTATTTCTTCTTATCTTCAATGGTGTGTTATAATAATGCTGCATTCTTGACTTAGGACTGCAACAGGGAGCAGAATTTCGGTCACTTAGAAATATGGCCATTAAGCAAGTCTTTGTGTGATAATTAAGCAAGTCTTCGTGTGATTTTATGACACTTTTTACTATGCTTGTTAAGAGAATCACATGGTCATTAAGTGACTCTGGCATCCCCATTGACTTTGCTTGTCAGAAGCCACATGGGAAAGTCACAAATTGTGATTACATGGCCACAGGTTGTAAATGAGAAAAGATTGCTAATTTTTGAAATCATTATCATGTGATTGTAGGGGTAGTATGATATTCATAAAGTTGAGGAGAAATCATGCGTGATTTTTTTTTCAGTGCCATTGTAACTTTGAATCATCACTAAGCAAATGGTCATAAATTCAGGACTATCTGTATATAGAATAAATGAAAGCATGTAGCTGTGGTTATACAGTATAAACCATGTGAATTGCTATGTAAGTCTTAACTAACAAACCATTTTTGTGGAGCTTTTTTTCTTAGTTTTTGTATTCCAATCCCTGATAACTAAAACCTCATGCATCACAGTTCCAACCTTCAAGTATTTGTTCTGATTTCAGCATGATAAGTGCCTGGTTCTGATAAGGGTATGATTTATATTAAACCTTCAAAGAGTCGCACAGCAATAGGCATTTGGGAAGACAACAACAAAGCACGCAAACGATACCAATTTTTCTACTTATAGTTTGCAAGTACTAAAATAAATACCATTATAAGTTATTGGAAGAAATCATCAATCTAAAAGCATCGTGTTACTGCAAGTTCTTCTTGGTGGGAACAAATGGTCCATTGCAGAGGTGGTATTCAGCAGGTTCTGACCAGTTCTGGAGAACCGGTAGTAGAAATTTTAAGTAGTTCGGAAAGCCAGCAAATACCACCTCTGACTGGAGATTTTACAGTATCCTTCCCCTGCCACGCACACCAAGCCCCGCCCACAGAAGTGGTAATAAAAAAAAAATTGAATCCCACCACTGAGCCATTATCTTCAAAATCTTGCCAGCACCTAATGCTACAAAAGGGGGCAAACAATCCAATGCCTCTTTTCACTAGAATGACACCTCCTCACATGGTGTCTACTACTGGTAGGTACTCCGATAACAATATTTAGGAGGGAAGAAATCCAAAACTGGTGACATAAAAACAAGCCCCATAAATATTCAGTGGCATGTCATGTTGGGTGGACGAGACACAGAAAAAAAAGTAAGTGGAAAAAAAATCACATATTGAGACACAACACAGGCTCAACAATCTGCAGAGGAGATCAGAATTGGTAGAAAAGGAAAGCCAAGCTTTCTATCACTCAGCTTTTGTTTTTAGAACCTTTTTCTTGAAAATGTAATAAGATTTCATCTGGGGATTGTGAAATTATGATTCTGAACAGTCCACTAATTTAAGATGTTCCTAACTTTATTTGAATGTGCCTTCTGAATATTCTCTTTGATTACCGCAGGCTTAGTTGTATGACTCACGAGGCCAAATGTACAAATTATTGCAGTTTGCCAGGTTCTCGAGAATCCTCATTTCTGGAACCCTAGATAAGAAGCAAAACACAAGACTAGTCCTGATGGATCATGCTATCTGGTTGTAACCTTCTGGGTGTCATGTAATAAGTACTGGTGATCTAATTAAGCACCCATTTAATGTTTAGTTCAGAATGATAAAGACCATTAAATGTCCCAAATAAGCTCTCTCATAATTGCACACAGGGAAGTATTCCTCCAGATAATTTTGTTAAACAGAGGTTTTATTATTTTAAAACATTTTGGTAATGAAATTGGATTATTTTAGGTATTCTAACTTGCAAGTGCAGCTTTATCCCATACAAATGCAGCTTTACGTCAGTTTACTGATATAATAGCCACATGATTGCTTCATAGCGTTACATGACCCATGTTCACACCATTTTTTATCATTTTGTTTTTTGTCTTTTCCAAACTATTTCTCAGTTTACATGGGCTCACATTCTGCTACATGGCAAACTGTCTGATTTTCTTTATTTTAGAGAGATACAACTCTTAGGTTGGAGCTTTTAAAAGTAGTACTCTTCCGTGTCATATCTGCAGCAAAATCCTACACAAATCTTACTCTAAGAAAATTACATTGCATCTATTTAACCTTTCTACTTAGAAAGTCCATTTTGAATTGCACACTAATGTCTATTTTACTTTTCAAATGTATTTATTAGAGATGACAACAGCTAGGGGCCAAAAATTACTCCTGTCAAATCAGAAACCTGGATTCATCTGGTAATATTTTTATTTCCTTAAAAAAAAAAGCAGACATCAATGTCATATCATAAACAGCTTGTGAAATATCTCAGATAGATGGGTCTGGATTGCAACTCAGTTCTTGTTTGCCTACCTTTTTAAGCCATAATTGTTTGTTTGGCTTAGCTTGGCTCTGCATGTTGGGCAAAGCCAACCAACTGCAATTTTAATAGATCATAGTTAAGCTCACAAAGCTTAATTTGATGCATGTCTCCAGGCACAGAGTGGCTGATGTCCAAGGCATATAAAGGATACTTGTGTTGAGTCATCAGCACCACAATGGCAGTGTTTATAATTATATATTATTTTGTTATTTTTCTAATTTGGTATATACCACCTAGAGAAATCCAAACATAAATCCAAAAGAATAGAGAGAGAAAATTTTGGCAATTTTGTAACTTCCCTTGCTGTCTCCATTCACAATTTTGGTCTGTAACAATCAATTACAGGGGTTTTAAAGTAACAGAGAATTGCCAAACATTATTTCCATTCAATTTCTTCTAGCAATTCTAATATGTGACCATAGTTAGAGATAGCCCAGAACTGACCAGATCATAAATTAAATTTCTAGGATAGTATTATTCTTTTTTAAGATGAATATCTGAAGATAACATCATTCATCTCCGTGCCAACAAAGGTGCTAGAGTTAATACATATTGATCTGGTAAATTTCTGTATGATCCCTTTCAGCTTACAAGGCCCAAGGATATGGGTAGTATGTTTGAAATTATAAACCCAAAGTAGGGTGAAATGCCCATATGTCAGTCATGTTATCCACTTCACCCTTTGCCATCCACACCACCTACTATATGACTGATCCTGACCTGTCAGCGAACCCACTTATAAAGACCACTTAAGTGTTTCCATCTATATGGACACATAGGATGAAACTAACAAAGTATGCCTTCCATTAGGAAATCAGCAAACATCAGTAGCTAAAGAAAATCCCCCTCAAGACATGAAAATCTCTTACATATGCAAAAGGATCCTCTGATACCAGATCCATCACCCAAAATTCAATATTTAGGCAGACAAAGGAAAACAACACTATCGTATCCCTGCATAAGGTATATGGAAACTGCATTTCCTCACTATCAAATCCAGTGCACCCCTGAAGGGTAATAAAGATACACTCACATGTTTTCTAAATAAAGAAATCACTTTCCTATAAATATCACTGAGCTGCCTTTCAAATTTTGTTGTTGTTGTTAGTTGCGAAGTTATGTCCGACCCATCGGACAACTTTCCTCCAGGCCTTCGTATCCTCTACCATCTTCTGGAGTCCATTTAAGCTCACGCCTACTGCTTCAGTGACTCCATCCAGCCACCTCGTTCTCTGTCGTCCCCTTCTTCTATTGCCCTCAATCTTTCCCAGCATTACATTTTGTTGCTACCTTCAACTGCTGAGCTGCAAGTCGAATGTTGAATAAACCTATCTTCAAGCTGTCTTCTGTTCTGTCTGCCCATTCATGACCAGCTCAGAATGGATAAACAATTTTCTTCGGATTCCTTCATAGTTTCTTACATAATGTATAAGTATTGAATGACCTGATATATCCGTTCTTTGAAAACTAAACTGTCCATTATCTTACTTAGGAAATGTTTTCCAATATCTTGGTCTCCACAATCTACTCCTAAGGATTTGCCTGATAAATGCACAGCATTTTAAAAGAAATTTGGACAATTTTGTCCAATATTTTGAAGATTTCTTATTATATGTATGATTTCCTAAATTATTTTTTACATTATCATTTTTTCCACTCTGCAATATTTCCCCAGATATTCAAGCAACTGCAGCATGGCAAGAGAGCAGAGCATGTTTTTAATTTTAATCTGAAATTCCTGAACATCTACAAGGCTGAAAGAACTAAAGTACCAGTTAACTAGTCAGGCCTGTTTGCCATACTCAGATCATCTCTATGCTGTAGTAATAAGCAAATGAAAACCACAGGAAACATATTAGAGAGCAGAATGACAGATGGACGAGCAGTTCCAAATGCTCCCACCTACTGTGCGAGTAGATGAAAACAAAGAGAAGCTCACTCATGGAAAATAACTTACAAGAGGCAAGGAAATGTGAAAAGGGAAACAAGGAGTGTGGCCATTAGTACTAAAAGATACACCCCAAAGTAATTATGCATAAAACCTGCATTAAAGTTGAAACGTGGTAAGAATGATCTGAAAAAAATAGCAAGAGTTGTTGGCAGGTTTAGACCTTAGGCTGATTTAAGAATTCCAAATCTAGATAACTGCTAAAGTATGCCTGTCAAGTCTAAAGACCACTAGCAAGCAAGATCCAATTAAATCTCTAGAAATGCAGTTCTATTTTCAAACTTCTTTCCCATCAAAAGATTTTAATATTCAAATGAATCCAGATCCGGAGCTCTGTTATCAGCTGAAGAGGCCTGAATTCAGGAAAGCCTTGCTGGCTGCAGAAGAAATGGGCCGAGGTGCGCAAGGCCTGGCTGCAAGTATCCAAAGGTAAGTAGTGGGGCAGCTCCACCTCCCCATCCCCACCCAAGCTTAATTTTTACCCATGTACCCTGGAGTATGCAAGGTCTTAATTAGAGCTTATTTTGGGGGTAGGGCTTATATTGGACACACGTGTAAAAATCAAGCTAGGACTTACTTTCTGAGTAGGTCGTATTTTCGGGGAAACACGGTATTTAACCAAAAAGGAAAACTTAAAACAAGTCTCTTGATAGGATAATTAATCTGGATTTTTCCTATATCCATATCAAGTGCGAAGAATCAAGATCACATATTAAGTTGCAGTTAAGCTGATTTATTGCTCATAAGAAACTATAGGAATGCCACAAAAATCTAATCATGTAATGGTCAGCATTTTTATATGTTTTTTTTTAAAAACACAGCAATCTGGAGTGCTTCTCAAGAAAGTTGATACTGTGCAATGGAACTGTTGGACTCATTACAATTTTTTTTTTCAAGTGGGGGAGGACTTCCAAACAACTATTATCTTTCATCTATGTTTCCTCACTACTTTGTCAGTCTATTTTGCCTTTCTCATTAGAAATCAGTCAGAAAGAGAAAATGGGGGATACTGAAATATTTTAGAACGCCTTTGGCTACCAAACACTGGGAATTGTCCATCCTGAAGAACCCATAGTTCCTGGGAATTTGATTCACTTACCAAGGTGTGAGGAGAATCTCTGAATTAACCCCTTCCAAAGATTTTTGTTCCCAGCGATACTTGGAAATTCAATCATTGAAATCTAAGGGAGGGCTGAGACCCATTTTCTACTTTTTGCTTTCTCCTACAGTTCTTCAATCCGAGATCAGTGGGAAAATGCTTCAAAGGCACAACGAGTCAGGGATAAGTTCATTCCTATGGATAATACCAGTATGTGAATATAGGAAAGGTCTTGTATTTTTGGAAGAATACAAGTTTAGTCTTGTTTTTCTGATTTTTGCCTGTATATTAATCTTGGGCTACACTAATTAACTGAAGCCTTTGGCTTTCTTCCATTTCCTGCTGAAGCTTCTTTTATTTTTAATATCAGTGCATTATTTTTAATATCAGTGAAAGAGGACTTTGAAGCCATGTCAAAACTCAACGGAACGGCTTCCCACTTCTCTAGGTGTTCAGCGCATGCATTCTAATTCTAATTCTAACAATGGTCTCTACAATTTTTTTTTGTTTTCACCCCTTTCCATATAGCTTTCCTTGAGAATAATTACAAGACTATAGCAGACAATGTTCTAAAATATTGGGGGTTTTGTTTTTCCTTCTTTCCTTCATTTAGGGAAATTTTATCATTTTAAACATTTCCTCGACATGCCTTCTATCTTCCAATCAAATAAATTGAATGTATAATTAATAATTTTCACCAACTGTTTGGGGAACAAATTTAAAAGTTTAACATAACATTATGTTAAAATAACATATGTAGACATACATATGCACTCTTGTTAAATGCCAAGAACTTTGTCTCATTTACAATTTGTCATGCTCTCTCATAAATCATCGTAATAACGTAGATGCTCCATTTTTTACTCATTATAAGATGTGGATTCCAGCAAAGGTATCATAGAATACTCTCTTGAAACAAACTAATATTGTAGATATCACCCACACTCTTTCTATTATCTCTCTGATTTTGCCCACTTGTGTGCTCTCATTCCAATATGATATTCTAATTCTAAAAATAAAATGGCTCAGAGAAATCTTCCCCAACACTTCTCTTCAGGGGGCCCTACTATACCCAGAATTCATAGTTGATAATAAGATCTGTCATCTAGAAAAGATAGGTTAGTCATTTGCAAAAAAAGGCACAGTGTTTCTTATACCTTCCTTTCCTCTTCCATGTCGATTCTCCAGAAGAGTATTTATTTCTTAAAAAAATAATTATCGCAGTTCTTCACTATACAAAAAAAAAAAAATGTTCTAGCAGCTTCTAATGGTTTATAAGCATGTGTCTATGCAAAGGAGCTGGTCTTTATTTTCAGCTTTTGCTGTTTGTCTTGTCCCCAAACTTCACTGATGGACCATTCAGCCTGTTTTCATGGTCACGGATTTCTCTCTACAAAAAATATTATGGCCAAGATCTTCCCAAATACCAATTTTGATATCTGGCTGTGCCTCAGAAACCACAACACATATTTGAGAACCTGCCTTTTGTTCTGCCTTCTTTTATTGTTGCCACTGTGCCATTGTTCAGTGTAAGAAGGATGCCTATTATATTTTATGACTCCCGTGTGTGTATAATATACATTTTATTTCAAATATTATTAATTCAATAGCATGCGCCACACACCCATAATTAATATAGGTCTCCTCAAAATCTAATACATAAATTCAGTTCAGCTAGTTATCTTGCATTATATATTTTGAGGTTTGCTCTTCTATTAACATCTTAACTACTTTTCTGGACTCCTCATCTCATGAGCTACCAAATTATTGGTCTGCTTTATTCCTAGCTGACCAGCACAAATACGGGACAGAGATCCCCTAGAAATCTGCCTTACCTCTTGCCATACATAGGTGGAAATTCAACAGATGAAGTACTACCACACAATCATTTCTCTGTGCTAGGGAAAAATGAGAAAGTGGAATGATTTGTAGATCGGGCTGAAGATGAGGGGGAAACCTTGTTTTTCTAAAACATGATAAAACACGTCTATTTCTATATTTGCAGCAATCACGCAGCAACACCTCCTTCATATCACTTCACTGCCCAATCTGCTAATTTCTTCAGTAATTATTCTAAAATTGTACAATTGTATTGAATTTGCAAATTTAGAACATCATGTTGGAAGGACACATGCATCTGTTTTATAGCACATTAAATGCATTTTATGTGCATTTTATTTTAGAATGTATGCTGTAAATCAAGCTTCCCATCTGACAATATTTTATTTTTCTCAAATAATTATTCACACTTTACTTTCCTCTCTTATCCAGTTTTTACTGGCTATACCAGAGACACGGCCACTTAAAATAAGAAATGTTGAAGATTAAAAGGTGATGCTTTGTTTATTAATTTTTTCATTAAAGACCGAAACAGTAAAAATTAGACAATTGAGTGAGGATTGAAGAAAAACTACTAGTGAATTATTTTGGATATTCTGCAAACACTTCACAACTTAGAAGATTCTGGAGAATCCTGAACCATGTGGCTTCATCTAAGCACCTCATTTTCTCCTCTAATTTGGGTCAACCCACACAAAGAAGAGTCAAGGCACTAGTTCTGTTCTACAACTCCTTGTTTGCTTAAAAGATAATAAAAGCAACAAGAATGCCAATGTGCATCAGCATGGCCAAGGGTTCAGGACACGTCTCTTGAAGTCCTGATCTAGGCAGGGGTCCTGTGATGCCACCCTGGCAACTAACTTTAATCTTTTGGTGTTTGTCTAATAATGGAACCCTCCCAATTTTACAGGATGTAGAACATATGGAGATATTTGGCTGCAAAGTAAGATCTGGCAATTAACTTCCCTGGCAGTTTCTCTTCCCTGCCTTGTACTTCCAAGAACAGATCTGCTCCTGGAAGAGAAACTACCCCTTCCTCTCTATCAAAGGGAATTTGATATTGAAAGAAAAGGGAGCTTTCCTCTTGAATACTGAGATTTCAGAGGAAAAAAAGAAGCTGTTCTTCGTATTCTCCACGGGGCAAGGAAAGGGGCTTTTGCAGTTCTCACACAATATAGGAGGTATAATAGTAGCAAAAGCAGTATCAGAGATATTGTCAATATTGTTATTTTGTAGTGGACAAAAAATATGTGCCTTACTCATCTGTTTTGAAGCATGTCCCTTTTTCACCTACAGGTGGCATCAACAAGGAGGAGGGGGCGCCAATATTTCCTGCCAAAGTCTATCAGTAGGGTTTCTCTTCCACAAAGTTCAGGGTACTGCAGTGTTAAGACCCTGACCTGAGATCCAGAAAAAACCCTGTTCCAGTCCTTCATATGCCTCACTACCTCAAAACCACCAGATACACAGTGTAACACAATAAAAATAATGTAATATGCCTGGAATACTATCAAAATTGGCTGTAAAGCATAGCAAGTCTACAGGAAAATGTCTGATTACAGTCACTTCCTACAGCGCACGGAGAGGGTCCCATGAGGCCAACAGATACAATTCAGCTCATCCTACATATGCAATTGAAAGCATATACTTTACAGGAAAGAAGTATAGATGTGACATCATGCCATCCAAATATTGTCAATCTTTCCCTGATGTGTTCATGACCAATTCACGCTTTCCTCTGAAGTGGCAACGCTTTATATTTCTTCTCATACAGACTTCACTCAGATGCATTCTCTAAAAAATGGTGATAAGGTTGTAGCTCCAATGTATTCAAGCACACTACAAAAGAGTAGTGGAATGATACTTTGGACAGAAGGCAATTTCATTTAAAAGCTCTTGAATGCTAAGATGCCTTGCATTCTAAGCATCTGGGTCCAGATTTGAAATCAAATCCAGTTCTTTAAACTCAAGGACAATCTTTACAAAACTGCCTGATAGAACATGAAGATTCCACTCAATTTAGAACTCAAAGATTTTACTACATTGAGCATTGAGTACGGGTAGTCCTTCACTTACAAGAGTTTGTTTAGTGGCCGTTCAAAGTTACAATGGCACTGAAAAAAGTGACTTATTATGACAATTTTTCACACTTATGACCATTGCAACATCCCCATGATCATGTGATTTACCCTTGGATGACAACTGATTCATATTTATGATGGTTGCAGTGTCCTGGAGTCATGTAATTCCCCTTGCAACCTTCTGACAAGCAAAGTCAATGGGGAAGCTAGATTTACTTAACAACCATGTTACTAATTTAACAACTGCAGTGATTCACTTAACAAATGTGGCATGAAATGTGATGAAATGGGAGGGGGGACCATTTAACAAATTTCTCACTTTGCAACATAAATTCTGGGCTCAGCTGTGTTTGTAAGTCAAGGACGACCTATAACTAAGTATCACCTTACTTGTAAGTAAATTGTCACAGCTTTACCACTTATAAACATTTGAATTCAAAAAATTTGCTAGCAATATTTATGAACTAAATAAAGGAAAAAAAGATTAGTGCCACCTCTTTGTCATACATTTATTTATATTTTTTATCAATTATAAGGCTCATTCATTAATAAAGATTTTCTGATTTGCAAATATGTATTCAGATGGTTTGATGTAATAAAATGTAGAATTTTTCATACATATTTAGCAAATCCTTAAGGTTTACAGTAATAGCAAATAGGAAAAAAAACACCCATTAACACAGGGGTCAGGGAACTTTTTTACCTCTTACCCCCCAAAAAATTTATAAACGCAGACGTTACCCCTCCCGGCCTCTCCCCTCCCGGCCACCTCAGGCTGCTGACACATAATTTGGAGGTCGAGGCGGGAGGAGGTGCCCCCCCCACGGCTGGGAAGAAGGCGGGATAGCTCGCCCAGGGAATGAAATGTCACCAGGCTTCCCGAGGGCTTCTGGGAATTTTCTCGGGGCCAAGGCGGCAGTTGCAGGTGCCTCTTCGCTTCCTGTGTGCCTGGCAGTGATGAGAGGCTTCGGGGAGGGAGCCGGGCTGGCTGGCTAGTTGGCAGGCAGGCAGGGCCTGGGGGCGAGGAAGCGGGAAGGGAGGATGATATTTGGGAGCCACGGTGACACAAACTGCGCGCGAAAAGCGTGCGGTCATCGCAGCGCGGGGAAAGCGTCCCTTTTCCCAAAATGCTCTGCCCTATGCCAGAAGCTCGCCTTCCCCTAAAAACGGGCGGCGCGGCTCTTGCAGAATCTAGCCTGGAGTCATTTCCGACCCAGGAAACAAGGGTGGGGTGGAGGGGATAAATTTGCCTCAAGGGTGTTTTAATAACTGCTGCTATGCCGATAGTTCCGCCATTGGCCAGCGCAACCTCCTCATTACCCCCAGATTTTCACTTTTACCCCATTTGGGGTAATTTACCCCTGTTCCCTGACCACTGCATTAACACATTTAATTAAAAACTGCATTATTTAAATTAGAGTAGTCACAAAAATGTTAACACTTTGGAGACAAAAAAGTAGCTTAAGAGCATGCTTCTTTTTAAATTGTTTACCAATGTATTTGTTTGAAATTGTCTTTAATTTGTATCTCTATGCTGCTAACTAATCTAAATATACTAGCAATAGAAAACAAGGTTGAGACCTTTAAATAAAATCTTTTTTGTGGTGAAAAAGTATTTGCAGAGGACACATTGTGAAATCTGTGCTAATTTCAAATACAGTTCCATCCCTTCTTCTTCCAATAAGAATTTATTTCCTCATATCACTGGAAGATTCGAGGAACTGTAATTTAGTTTGACTGAAATATACTGGCCTGACATGTACAGCTAATATATACTGGCACATACAGCTACTATATCCATTAACTGCAGTCAACCACAAGATTGACTTCTTATATACAGACTTATGCATGAGAGTTTTTTCTTTTCTTTTTTTCTGTATTGTTATTTTTTTATTTTTAACAATTCCCATTTGGAGAAAATGTATCCATCAGTCAGAAATGATGACTTGGCTTAACATCAAATACAATGTCTCCATAAGCAAATTAGCTAAAAATAAACTGATGTCATGCATTATCTATGCAGCTTTCTAATTTGGTGTATTTCGCATTCCTTCTAACTTTATTGCTGTCCTTTCCAATTTTTTTGGTCCATAGTTGAGAGACAATTTTAAGTATTCTCTAATAACATAGCTTAATGGAATATTTCTACCAGGAAATATATACCATATTCAAGGTTTTTCTCTCAATTTAAAATATTCATAAAGAGGTAGTAATGAGGAACATTTAGAGCTTTGGTAAGAGAATTTTATTCCACATCTTTGTTAAAAGTTCCTGTAAAAAGCATACACTTGTCCAGGTAAACTTGTAAATTTTACAGATAAGTAGAGATTTGAACTCAGGCCTCTTTAGTTCATATTATATATTTCACCTAACAAACCTCTTTATATAGTTTTAAACTATTAACTCTGTAAGGCTTTTGATTCGAGTTCTATAATTGAAACCGAAAGCAAGAAAAAGCATTTAGTTTTAAATGCACCTCTTCTACTTTATTTAGTTTCCATGAATTGATTTTTCAATGATCCATTCCCTTCCCACCAGATAATGCAGCATAAAATACATAACTGCTGCTTAGCATATAGGCAGAGCTTATTTTTAGAAACAGCCTAAAACTAATTTTTTTAAAAACTTTATGGTTAAAAGAAAGGCATTTTAACGATAGCTACAATTAGAATATTAACTGTTCTTAAAATAGTAGCCTTTTCTTAAGCTGAAGTCTATATTCAACAATCAAGTCAATATTAAACAAACAGACATGGGTAACATCATTGCAATGGACACAAATATGCCTGCCAACACTTACCTCCCTGTCCCATTGTTCATATCCATGAAGAAGCCATAATGTTATATTATGATGTCATCGCACAAGTGGTACAAATTATATAATTTGTTATCAGTACTGCGGTTATTGACAACTACATTTTTAGGTAGAGACATGTGCTTACCTAAACTATTAAAAATAAAAAATAAAAGGTAGTAGGAAGTTTTCTTCCTATTGTATAGCACAATAAAGGTAGTCTTCTCTTAACAACAGCAATTGGATTCAGAACTGCCATTGCTAAGTGAAGCATCCATAAAGTGTAATGTCACATGATCATGCCACTTAGCTACACTATTCTGGCAGTCCTGGTTGCTATCGTTCACTGAAAACTCTGATTGTCATTAAGCAAGGACTTCACATGACTTTTGACTTCCTGCTGGTTTCCCCATTGGCTTTCTAGCAGGAAATGCCAGAACTGACAACCACATGACTGCAGCTTGCTACAACATCATAATTCTGAATAAACCTAGATCACGACTGTGTCACTACAGGGGCGCCGAGACAGGTAAAATTTCAAAGACCAAACCAAGTTCAAACAAATATGGATAGAGCTTCTTTTGAGATTGTGCCCAGAAAAAAGGGGAGGGAGGGACTGAAGAAGTATCAAGGAGTTATCTTTCCAGTTAGTCTTGCGACAAAGAGATGTTTTGTGCTTGGCCATGCCCAGCAAAGCGGGGACTTTGCTAGAACAATACAACATACTTCCAAGACTCCAGCTCTGTCTTCCAGCTTAGAAGGGATCTCTTTTGATATGTGTCATCTCTCGGAAAAGCCAATTGTACCAAATGGGCATTCCCTAGACCCGTGATGGCGAACCTATGGCACGCATGCCAGAAGTAGCACACAGAGCCATCGCCACTGGCATGTGAGCCATGGCTCCAGAACAGGTCCACTGCGCAGATGCGCACACCGCCTGCCCACCAGCTGATCATTGGGTAGCTGCCATACATGGGCGGTCGGTGGGGCCCACACAGGGGACATGCATGCATGTGCAGAAATGTGAAGCGCGCACAGAAGGGTTGTGCGCGCTGGCATGGGGGAGCCTGCGTGCATTGCCTTTTGGCACGCAAGGAGAGAAAGGTTAGCCATCACTGCCCTAGACTATTCCATCCACTGTGCTGCATGGGAGTAGCCTCAGTTGCCAGATAAAGCAAAACAAAAACCCTTCTCAGTGAGTGGGGAAATTTTTTTCCAACAATCTCATGTTGTCCTAATTTAAATAATCAGTTAAATTCATTCAAGTTTCAAAAGCTAAGGAATCTTTTCTCGTGGCAGAAATCACTGTGTGATGGCACAAGCCAGAGTTGTCCAACCTTGGCAACTTTAAGACTTGTAGACTTCAACTCCCAGAATTCCCTAGCCAGTCAGGTTGGACATCCCTGGCAAAGGCTCTTCCTGACTCCTTCTGTTTTTTAATGGATGAGATCTCTACTACCACTCTCCTGGTCTGAATTCTCATGAGATTTCACAACCCTTGTCTAAAAAGTCAAGAGGACTAATGAAAAAAAAAACATGCACACACACAAACCACTTGCATCTCATCAGATTTAGCAATCTTCTGAGATTTCAGGGCTTTTCCCTCTCCTTTTAATTAATTTTCATTTCATGGTATGCTATGGTACCATGAGTCCTTTAGCATCTACCTTGCTGAACCTGGATTTCTCAAAGGAATGGCTTTAAAATGCTACAAGATATATCTTTATATATATGGTGCTTTTGTCAGTCTTACTCCATGCAATTAATGCATGTCTATATACAGTCCTTGACTTATGACTGGTCGCTTGGCAACCACTTCAAATTACGACAGAACCCCAAAAGGTACTCATGACCTGGTTCCAAAGTTCCATCTGCCACCCCATCTCCCCACAGTCATATAACCACATTTTGAGTGGTCAGCAACCAGCCTGACATTCGTACGGCTGAGATTTACAACATCTTTTTTAACCAAAAATCAGCATTTATTTTCAGTTTTGGGCAAAAAACACCCTATAGCAAACAATGTGTTTGCTTAGCAACCATGTATTCATTTAATGATCATGGTGATTCACTTAATGACTGCCACAAAAAGTTGTAAAATTGGATTGGTCACATTACAACCGTTTTACAACTATGACTGCTTATGACTACAATGGGAAGGCTCCATAATGGACATGAGTTGAAGACAACCAGGTATGTAGTTGTATTTATGTTTACCTTTTACATGAGAACTGATAAATTTTGTTTTATTTGTACCCTGACATTAATTTGCTACACATTTTATTCTTTAAACACTATACAAAATAAGCAACTGTTTAAACATTGTGCAAGATAAGCAAAACAAGCAAATCTTCATATGTGAATTAAATGACAAACAATATAAATAAAATAACTATATGTCAGTTAGAATTATTTTTAAAGAAAAACTTCAGAGTTAAAGATATAAATATCACCATTTTGTCAATATTTCCAGTAACTGTCCTATATTACATCAGCAAACCCCAAGTCAGCAGCCTGACTCATATGCCATTTTTTACAGGGAATTTGAAAACATCACACTCCTTGTATTTATAGACCTTTATCACCAAGCACTCACTGTTCCCCTCATTTCCTCACCTTTCAATGTGCTTTCCCTCCTCCTCCCAGTTACCCACTAAAGATACTTTATTCTATTTACTTTGTCATCCAGGCTTTTTTTTAATGAAGAAATTCCCAGTCAGATTATATAGTGCCTTCTTCCAAAATATAGATGCAGCAGATAATGAATAATAAATTATGTGCTTTGAAAAATTAAATAATTATGTTGTATACAACACCTTTTTGTTTGGACAATTGAAAATTCTATCTAATCTTGAAAGGGGGGAGGACAGACTACCTCAGGGCTGTCAAACTCATGGGCCAGATGTGTCATGCGCTGGCCATGACCACACCCAGTTTAGTGAAGGGAAAAAAGTTCCGATACTTAACATGATGCTACCATGACGACATGAGTTTGACACCCCTGGACTACCTAATCATATAAGAAATTGTACAATGGTATCAACATTTGATGGTTAGTTGAGATACCCTTGCTTCAGGTTTACATTAAAAGCATTTTAACATGTTCCATAGCAAAGCTCTGGCTGTAGAAACAAGCAAATGGGCAGGTTCAGACACCATGCTAATCTAGGGCATGGCTCTGTAATCTATACCATTGAAGTCTGAAGATAGATTTGCCCTGTGATTACTTATTTTAATTATAGTTTGACTTATTGGGTAAATAAAAATAGACATTAGTTCCTGCTACATTGTTATGTACGAATGTGACAGATCAATTTGGAAAGATAGGAACCATCAGTTATCAGTAATCAGCATCAGAATTAAAAAGTACTAATGCCTATATAAGAGATTATTGACACCTCAGTCTGAAGTTATAGGAAGTGGAACAATCTTCTATCAGCCTTATTTGGATCTCACTTTTTGATGCTGATCACTCAAGTACCATTATACAGTTCATGGTATTATATTGTTATATTGAGTAGGATGCACTGCCAATATACCTATTGGCTATTTTGCCAATAAAAATATCAAAGAGCAAAATATAAACATTTGAGAAGAGTTCTTATAAAATATATATAACTTCAAGAATTTCTGTTGGACCATCATCTAAAGCCACCATCATTAAAAAATGAGGGAAACAGTTAGAAAAAGTCAAACAGTGATGCTTGGCTAGAAAAAGTCAAACAGTGATGCTTGGCTTGTCTGTCAGGAAAGAAACCTCTTTGGCAGTTATCAACTAACAATCTAATTCCATAAATCTTAGGGTCAGAGTCTCATATGCAGATCTGCTTATCTACAGTGATGCATGCCAGGACAAAATGTAATGGTTTGTGATATGATTTTAATTATTTCTTTTTGTAGAGGCTTTGGTTTTTTTAAAAAGAGATTTTAAGATAACTTCAAAACTGTGGGTAATATTCAGGAGAGACTCCAAATATTTAACCACTCACAATAATAGGAAAAACACCATGTTAAACTTTTCTTTACCATTTTGGTCATATATTTCGTTCAGGATCATTTGAGACATATTTTTGTTTTGCAATTTGTCTAAGTTGGCCTTTAAAATAATTTAAATTATGATATTTGCAGTATTACATCCTTACCAATCAATTTCACTAGACTTAAATAATTTTCTCTTCACTAAACTCATAATTAAACAAACAAAGAAAACTACAACTGAGCTACATGTGCATGATCTTTTTCTTGCAAATTCAAATGCTCCCCTTTCTCCTTCTCATTTTTGGGAAAATGTTTGATCTCTTGATGATTCTGAACTGCAGAATGCAAACTTCAATGACAACCATCCACTCAACATATAGCGCAATGATCTATTGTTGGTTCACATCAGTGGTGGGATTCAAATTTTTTTACTACTGGTTATGTGGGCGTGGCTTGGTGGGCATGGTGTTGCTTGGTGGGTGTGGCTTGGTGGGTGTGGCAAGGGAAGGATGCTATAAAATCTCCATTCCCACCCCACTCCAGGGAAGGATATTGCAAAATCTCCATTCCTTCCCCACTCCAGGGGAAGGATACTGTAAAATCCTCATTTTCTCCTCACACCACTAACCTGCTTTCCAGCTCTGTTCTCCTGTGCAGGGCAATAAAAGAAGACCCAGCCAATCAGCTGGGACTCGGGTGGCAGACAATAGATGGGGGCAGGGCCAAGTAGAGGTAGTATTTCAAATTACTCAAAATTTCCACTACCAGTTCTCCAAACTACTCAAAATTTCCACACCGGTTCTCCAGAACTGGTCAGAACCTGCTGAATATCACCTCTGGTTCACCTGATCTGAGATTCATTGTTGAAGATTTATTCCCAAATTATTTCAGTATTATTCTGTATTTTCCTTTTCCTTGACAGAATAAATTCATTTTCAACAACAGCATGTCTTCACTATATCTCAGATTGCTATACTTCTGATGATATATTAGTGCTTAGCTTGACGTTTCTTGAAATTTCTTGATCTCTATTTATGTTGGCACTGTTGATAATTCATTATAGGAACTGTAGTCTCAGAATCTAGTGCCGAAGGTTATAAGAGAAAGTAACCGGCTTGGAGGAAAATTGCAGGAGATGGATATAAAGGAAAATAAATGTATATTCTGAGTTAAAAAAATATCTCTATTACATTTATTTTCACCAGTAAAGAATCTATAGACATCCCTTGTTCCTATACTTGTTCCTATACTTTTAGACTGGCTTAAATGAGGCTATCAATCAATGGATCACTATCAGATAATATATAGCACCATAAAAGCCTATTTTTAAATATATAGTACGTATCAAAGGAAGAGCTTTTATACCGTGCATGTCCTTTCCCTACCTCACAGTTCCAGTTCTTGGAATCTGTGAACTGGTCTTAAAAGCAAAAACATAGAGACAGTCCTTGCTGAGCAGCTAAACTGGGACTAGTGACTAGCTCATTAAGTGAAGTGGCATTCAAAACTGCTGAACCTGAGATAAGAGGATCAATCACAATCAATATAAGGTATTCTTCATATATATTCTTGTAATACTTTTAAAACCTTCCATTTTTGAAGTAAAAGCTCAGGAATACATTTTACATTAAGGTGACAGGCAAGATTATCAAGTGGGCAATGGGTAATTTACAATAATGTATAGTTGTTATTATTGCTGTTATTATTATTATATATCATTCATTCATTCATTCATTCATTCATTTCCTAAAGCGCAAATGTAAAAAGTTTGTTTTCAAAATAGATGACAGAAATACTTGGCTGTGAAGGTTAACTTGATCATGAAAATGCATTTTAAAGAAGTACATGCACAAGAATTATTATACAGTACTTCATTCACTCTAAATCCAGTGTTTTTAATTCAACTCATGAGTTTTACTTGATAAAGGCCAACCAATGAAATTCAAACAGATGGTACTGACATCGCTAAGCTTGCATGTCATGTATTATACACATTTTTAAATAAGTGGTTGACATTATGACCTTTCTATAAAAAAAGTATCCAAGAGGATAAGAATATGTTAAGATTCATTGAAGTTATCGGTATGTTAAAAGTTTTGCTGAATAATTATTCTCTCTGAACTCCAAGAGAGTCTGTAAGTGAAATTCTCCATATCCATATAATATGCTACTGCATATAAGCATATTATACTGGGGAGCGGGGAGACACATAAACCTCAACTTACTTACTTCTATAGTAGATTTAGCACAAAGTGTTTTAGGTTTTTTAAACTTAGCTCTTGGAAGATTTTCAATATAACTGGGGTGGGGGGAGAGAATTGGAATTAACTTATCTCAATTCAATATTCATCTTTCAAAAGTTTTGAAATGATGGAAAAAATAATGCACATATACACATGATCATCTATGCTTCCTACATACATAAATTATAAATTTTTGTAAGTGCTTATTCAAAACTAAGTAGATAGATCAATGATTGCAAAGCCATATAATGCAGGCCTCCAAATCTGAGCGCTTCTGCAAACCACATACTATACATTATCTGTGAATATCACAAGTGGGAAATCCTCTTTTCAAATGTATGCACCTAGGATCTCCACAGATGCCCATATCCTTGTTATATTCAAAGTACATTGCTGCTGCTAAATGCAATATAGAAATTAGAGTTAATGCAGCTGTCAGGATGTACATAAGCCAGGCTTTTCAATCATATTAATACAGATGCACTTTTTAATTCAGTTTAAAAAGATTTCTTTGCTCTTTTAAACTTTGAACAGTTTGGTGTAGATGATTTAAAGGATCAGTGTCAGCCACAGAAACTAGTCTATACCCCAAGAACAACCTTAAATCTACTGCATTGTGTTACACTATAAAAAAAATCGCATTGTGACAGACTAGAACAGTATCTTTCCAAATATCACAGAATTACAAAGTTGGAAATGACCCTTGTAGCAGAGGTGAAATTCAGCAGGTTCTGACCAGTTCTGGAGAACTGGTAGCGGAAATTTTGAGTAGTTCGGAGAACTGGCAAATATCACCTCTGACTGGAGATTTTACAGTATCCTTCCCTGCCACCAAGCCACACCCACAGAACCAGTAGTAAAAAAAATTGAATCCCACCACTGCCTTGTAGGTCTTGGTTTCTAGACCTTTCTCCATCTTGGAAATCTTAGAAACCTTCCTCTGAACTTTCTCCAATTATTTTTGAATTGGGGTGCCCAGAACTGGACACAATCCTCCAAATGGAGGTTGACTAGAGCTAAGTAAGCTCCTCATTTTTAAACCCACCTCCCGGTAGAGTGCAAATGGCTGTCTTGTTGAATGAAGTGAAATGAATTAAGAGGTGCTTCTAATCTAGTTAGATTTTATAGCAACTTCATGTTTCAGATGCTATTGTTTCGGCTCCTAGGATACTGTGTTTTTTACTATGGTGATTATTAGACTGTGCCACAGCTTACAATAAAAATGATCTGTTGAATGATTTATATAACATGCTAAGCCGAAACCATGGTTTACAAACCACGGTATTACATTCATACGGTACACTTAACCCAAACCAGCGAAGCCTCAATGCAGCGTATAGAAAGGTGTGAAACTTTGCCTATGGATTTATTATGTGCTATGAAGTTGTCTTATGTTGATGATATAGTTAGTCCTTGACTTACAACAATTAGTTTAATGACCGTACGAAGTTACCACAGCACAAAAAAAGTGACTTATGACCATTTTTCACACGTATGACCATTTTAGCATCCCCATGGTCACATGATTTACATTCAGATGCTTGACAACTGACTCACATTTATAACTATTGCAGTGTCCCAGGGTCATGTGATCTCCTTTTGCAACCTTCTGACAAGCAAAGTCAATGAAGAAACCAGATTCATTTAATAACCTGTGTTACTAATTTAGCAACTGCTGTGATTCACTTAACAAACGTGGCAAGAAAAGTCATAAAATGGGCAAGACTTAAGAAAATTTCTCACTTAGCAACATAAATTTTGGGCTCAATTGTGCTTGTAAGTTGATATATATTTTACATATATTCAGCCTGCCAACTCTCCAGGTTTCTGAATGTGACTAGATTTTATCCAAACAATATCCTTTTTTCCTAGGTCACGTTACTCGCAGTTCTGCACATCCAGGTATCCAGGTGCCGAAGATCCATGCATACTAAATACACAGGGGTACACACACACAATTGCCTTTCCATGTTGAGAAGCATTTCAGAAAGCTTTTAGTGCATGCAGAAGTATGCTGGAGGGTTCATTTGCTCCTGTGGTTCTCCACAGCAGCAAGCCCATCGCTTCACAATTTGGAAGTGCTTGGCAATCAATTGCCAGCTTTCTTCAAGACCAAAGTGCTCCGATTTCAACAAAAGTAAGTAGTCACCACTGTCAGCTTCCCTCTTCCGAGGTTTCACTGGAATATAAGAAATGTACAAGGGAAAAAGAAAAGCTAATAAAAATAATGGAACGGTGAAGTTTCTGCAGGGGTTAGGACAGTGTAACCTGACATTTAAACTAGCATTTTTAATACAAATAATTGTGCACAGTCATTTGTTTGAGATGGTATGAAGATTCCTTCACTGGGCACCGGTTGGTATGAGATGGTATGAAGATTCCTTCACTGGTTTAGACTAGGTAGTCCAAGGGATCTACGAACCTATGGCTTTAATTAAGTGTGATAGTGAAAAGATGAAAAATATACAGTATCTCCCCTACCCGATCCCGCCCGCTACCGCATTAGACTCTTTTTTAAAGATATATTTTTTCTAACCTACTACGGAAAGATTTTATGACCCAGAAGAAGACTATACATATTTTCTTAAATAAGCAAGTAGATTACACTTCCTGCAAATATTTTTCATTTTTTCCAAATATCCCCATTGTTAAGGGATGGAATTTGTTTGGCTGAACAAAATAGTTTCTCATGCAGGATAATCTAATACACTGCAATTTTAAACATTTTATAGGACTGCTGCAGTTTTAGCTAAGAGAAATGCTACTGTGGTGTTAAATGCTTTTAAATAAATGAAAAATGCCAGTTGCAGAAATGGAAATACAGAGCCACAACAATAACACAGCACTGATCACCTCACAAAAGCAATCATTGAAATAATAAACCTAGGATGACAAACATATTTTGATCCTGTAGGTGGGATATCAACTCCTTTATGAAATATTAACATTCAGAGTTTGAGGGCTACGGCTCCTCCTGAATTAAAACACTATCACGGCTAATTTGAAGGAGGTGAAAACAGTATGTTTCACACTTTATGAGGAGATTTTTAGCTGGAGCAATATTTTCTCTTTGCTTCACTTCTCTAACACTGTAAATCTGTTTGAGAGCCAAACCCTCCAGCGCAGTTTTTGTAGGAATGCTGGAAGCTGCAGAGGGAGGGGCGTGGATACCATTGAATGCAATTGCATTCGGTTATGAACATTTTCTTATGCAGCATGCAATATAGTACAAAGGGTGGGTAGGGGGGAGAGGGGAAAGGGACCTGAAAGCTCATCCTGATTAAATCTTCTCAAAAAGCACTTTTAAACATATGAAAAGATGCATGATCAATAAGCCATACTCTCAACCCCCCGTTATCGTATTGATTTGATTTTTTATATAACAAACATTTTTCATCATGCTGTATTACTATGCTATGTTATATTGTCCTCCAAAGAATTTTGGAATTAATGATTATACCTTTTCTCACAGACATCGTACATTGCTCAAAGAGCTTCTAAAATCATTTTTGATTATGCAAATAAATGTTATATTCCAACTTCAAAGGCTGTTCTTTTTGACTCCACCTTTCAACTCTAGTTTTTATGGATGACTAGCAATAATTTACAACAAATGATTGCCAACTGTCTGTTCAACCCATTTCATATTTTTTTTCACAATGTAGTTCAGAAACAAAATGTTCTTTCTGACTACAGATAATTCAGACAATTTTATAATGGAGGAAAAAAAATCACAAAAGGAACCTAGTATGCATAGAACTAAAGCTTAATATGGGAATGGAACCCAACTGAATCAAGCAGGGACATATTTCGGAGTAAACATATATAAAGTTGCATTTTATATACCTTTCCAAGACTGTGCTTTGACATATTGTTCTTTTTCAAAAAGTTACTTTTTAAATATGCATTGAAAATGTATTCTTAAAAACCTACCTATGTTAAGCTGTTACATTTACAGGTATTTTGCAATAATTCCATTTAATTAAAAATAGTGCATCAACCATTGTATTATTATTTAGGTTCACTTTCTACTTTTGGAAGCAGAGATGATACTCACCTCCATTTTATTACCAGTTCTAGTCTGTGAAACAATAGGATGCAGATGAATGTGAACAAAACCATTTTAGATGCCCTTTTCATATTTTATTGTAAAATTCTCAAGTCGTCTGAATAAGTAAAGTGAGTTAAGTTTACCACCACCATCCATCCTACATGAGTTTACTGGTAAATCCATTCAATTTCAGTGCAATTAGAAGCTTTTTATTTCCTATCATATGTTTTGGTGTGAGAACATGCAGACCTACTAGTGAAGTAGCTTTGTGGTTAATCTTGTTTGAAACTACCACAGTTATACAGATAGTAGATAAAAGTAGAATGTAGAATCCATTTTCCACACAACAAAAGACAACACACCTTTACACAATCCTAGCTAGAAATTCTTTCACACATTCCTTTGAGGTTTTTTGGGGTGGGGCGGAATCTAAAATGAACCCAGCCAGTAGCATTTTTGCCATTACATAATCATAGTGGATTTTTACAAAATTATAATACAACCACGTATACTAAGTTCTAACTATACCTACAGCCATTTCTCACTCTTTGGCTGACTCTTTAAAAGGCTTCTCTGTAAGAGGATGTAACTTTCAAGTTAACAGAAACTACTGTACTTCTTTAAAAAAGACTTTTTGAAGATGCTGGGTGAGAGTGCCTGTCATAAACGTGTTGAGTTTTTCTTCAAAACTAATGACATTTCAAAAAAAAAACTTTGATTCAGTAGCAAAGCAGAAACATCAGTAGTTTTAAGTAGGTTTCAAAGACCACAAGTATCTATTACAAACCACAATTACATTACGAAGATATGTGTATTATGATATCATGCCACAAGTGATGCAATTATATACGTACTTGTGACATCTGACACAAATTCAGAAATCATATTGTTTGGGTGATGATGTATTGAGATATCCTCTTGCAGAAGCCGATGGAGTCCTTCACAAAAAATCCTTCAAATGTTTTCAAACAGCTCTATTTGCAATATCCTACAGAAAATTATTCCTGGTAAATAAATCTGGGACAAACAAATAGGCACATGGAATGTGAAAAGCTTACAACTTTATTATCACTTGGGAATGAAAGAATGGGGTCCAGCTAGGTAACACTAAGATGGTATACCAATGCATGGAACCGAGAGGTAATTAATCAAAATCAGGTCAGACAGGGACCAGAGGACACCACTCTGAGATAATAAGGTTAAATGTTAACTGACTGAACAGCTTCAGAGGTAAACAAAAAAACTGGGGTGAGATGAAAAGAAATGGGTGACGGATATGGCTGGCAAAGGATTGAAAAACAACCTATACAAATCTCTGTTAGAAGATTCAGTTGTCCAGGCTTTTCACCTGTGCTACCCATCTGACTTCCCGAACAGCTCAGGTTGGACTTGGCCAATTCAACTGTACATAGAAAGTATGTAAATTGACATGAGTGAGCGAATGTGCATTTCAATTATTTTTACCAACTTTGCAATTAATAAAGTTGTACTGCTATTGCAGATCCTCAGTGTTTCGTGATGTTCACTGATACAATGAGATTTCCTCTCCAGAGACTGGCAGCCATCCCTCTACAGATCAGGAAGGTGCAGCAGTTATGCTATGAGAAGACTAAATTCCCATGTAACAAAGAACATATGTGTCCACCTCTCAAAGGGAGGTGTTGTTTTTTTTTAAAAAAAAGGTGCTTTTCTCTTGAAGCAAAAAAAGAGATGATATATGCCTCTAATTATAAAGTGCTGAGCTTTTAATTAAGAGAATTCTTGTCTACAGAAACCACTGTCAGGGAGAAATATGCTAGATGGAGCCTCAGTTTTGCCTGCATTTAAATCTTTCTCTTTCTGTTTTTATCCCTTCATTTCAAATAATCATAAAAAAGTTAAGAAAAAAAAAGGTGAAGGGTAACAGATGGAAAATAGCTCCAAAGATTACCTGAGGCAAAAATGAAAACTGTTTCTCCAAATAAATACAGAGTTGGATCACAAGCATTACTCTTCAGGAAACGGTATATTCCCACACACTCAGGAGTCTCCAAAGAATATTTAAATGGATTTCTCCCATCTTCCCTGGAGCTCTTCTTTATGCGATGCTCATTCCTGAGTAGGAAATTTCTTAAAATCTCAGGGAATCAGGGAGGACTGGTACTTGGCCTTTCAAATATTAAACTGAATTTAAAAAACCATCCTCAAGAATCTGACATTTCAAAAAACACAATTCATTTCGAAGACAAGTATAATATTCTTAAACTTATTCTTATTATAAGATAATTAACACTGAGGGTTGAAGTGTTCTAGGTTTATATTTCAGGATTCTTGAGAGCTGCAATCTAAACAAAGTAATACTCAGTGAAAGTAATTTTTTTAAAGGTAACAAAAAGGAAATTTATTTACCAGCAATACATTATAGGAATGGGCATAAGCTGACCATTAGCTACCTCCCTCCTATCAGGGATAGGTTTGTTTGTTTGTTTATTTGTTTGTTTGTTTGTTTTATTCATCAATCGCTTACAAGATAATAGGTATAAGTATAAACATGAGTAAGAATACAGGAAATAGGTATGAATAAATGGGGACAATAGGACAGGGACAGGAGGCACGATGGTGCACTTATGCACGCCCCTTACAGACCTCTTAGGAATTGGGTGAGGTCAATAGTGGATAGTTTGAGGTTAAAGGAGTGGGAGTTAGAGGATGTAACAACAGAGTCAGGTAGTGCATTCCAGGCATTGACCACTCTGTTGCTGAAATCTTACTCTCTGCAAATCGAGTTTGAAGTAGTTTACATTGAATATGTATCTGTTGTGTGCTTTTGTATTGTTGTGGTTGAAACTGAATTAGTCATTGACTGGTAGGACATTGTAGCAGATAATTTTGTGTGCTACGCTTAAGTCTAACCGTAGGTAGCGTAGTTTAAGGTTGTCCAAGCCCCAAATCTCAAGCCTGGTGATATAGGGTATTCTGTTGCGAACAGAGAAGTGTAGTACTCTTCTCGTGAAATACTTCTGGACTCACTCAATTGTATTAATGTCCGATATACAGTGCGGATTCCAGACTGAATGTGCCCACCTTGCTGCTTTTCCGCAAGGCCTCAAAGACACAGTTTTGTCTGCAGACCTGTAATCTAGACACAATCAGGCAGCTTGTTTCATTCTGTTGTTGCTGCAATGGAGTGGGGGTGAGGGCTAAATTGTGAGTTTTTAACTGGGTTTTTAATATTGTACTCTGCCCAGAGTCACTATGTGTGAGTTAGGTGGCTATATAAATTAGATGGATGGATGAATGAATGAATGAATGAATGAATGAATGAATGATGAATGATGATGCCTGGGGGAACAGCAGAAAGAAGTGGCTTCAAATTAGCAATAAGATGGATGCAGAGCAGGGAAATAATGACAAAAAGGGGATAATCCTCTATACTTATTTATAAGATTTATAAACTGCCTCACCCAGAGGTGCCTGGTAGTGTTGAACCAAGCAAATACAAAGAACAATACAATAACATTTAATAAGGGGGAATCACGCGTGCATGCGCAAACGTGGCGCACAAGGGGGAATCGTGTGCGCATGCACAAAGACTCATGTGCGCATGCATGGTGCGCGAGGCGTGGAATCGCGCACGCATGCGTAGACGCGCTGTGCATGAGGGGCACGCGCATGTGCAGGGTATGGGGGCAGTAGCATGCATTGCCTTCTGGGTGCTGGTCCGCGAGCGCATGCAAAGCATGCATGCACAATTATTGGCACGGGAGCCGAAAAGGGTTAGTGACCACTGGTATAGGGCTTCCTGCCTAAGCAGGGGATTGGATTAGAAAACCTCCAAGGTCCCTTCCAACTCTGTTATTCTATTCTAATAAAGCAATTTGCAAGCAATATTAATAACCATACATTCATACACATTTTATCATTTTATCATTCTGGGATTTCTCCCAAAGAGCAGTTAACGACGCAATAGGCTGGAAAAGGAACACTTCAAATGAGGTAGGCTTCTAAAAATACATTCAATTTTCAAATATGTCCAAATAACTGTATGATCAATAATTGATTTTAAAGACCTACATACACATTAAACATAAACTGCTTTGGGAATATCATACAAATTCCTAAAAATTTTCAGCATACAAAATTGGATGAATTATTGGAACCAGGCCACTATGTTTACATAAAATATTCTTCATCAACCTAATACAATAATTCTAAATATAACTATATCTTTAATCCATCAGTTGGGAACTTCTAGCATCATTAGTACTCTTCCAACAAGTTGATGTCTATGGTTTTCTACACTTATATAATTGTTGTTTCCTTGGATATAGTCCAAATAATTATTTACAATTATTCTTTTTTGTTCCCTTCGTTTTATAAAAATGTCAGTAATTCTCCTTCTTTTGATCTATCATTTGCCAATGTTCTGGCACTCAGATGATTGGGCTGAGAAAGCAATTTTCTTAACTCTAAAAGCAAGCTTGACAGAGGCATTTTGTATTCTAAATATAAAAAGTAGCAAACATCTCAACACGAGCAGAACAACAATATAATCTCTCAGTTTGACAGGAATTCTATAGATAATAACAATCACCATATAGTTATTATTCTTTTCATGGTCCTCCATGCAGTTTAGGCAATCTTTGTTTAACATGAAATCATTTTCAATAATGGCAAGATTATTGCTAATATTGTATATTTATAATAGTTAACATTAAACAAAATCTCATATAGCTACACTGAACATTATGTGGCCAAATTTAATAACTTCATTTTGTCCAGTGTAAATTTGTTTAAGGATTCATGTAACTTTAATAGCTGACATCTACTATAAGGCATATTTGTTAGTTCATGATCACCAAGTGCAAAATGTCTTTGGAATTATTATTTTCTCTCTACAAAATCTGCAAATTAATTACAACACAGGTAGTTCTTGACTTCATTTTATGATCATTCAAGTTACAACAGCATTGAAAAGTGTGACTTACAATTGTTTTCCTCAGTTACAACCTTTGCAGCATCCCCAAAGGCATGTGATCAAAATTCAGATGCTTGGCAGCTGGTTCATATTTATGACCGCTGCTTGTGGTCCTAAGTCAAGAAGACTACCTATACTATAATTCCAAAAGATATTCACTGACCACTGGAGAACATGTGATTCATTCTTTATCCAGAGTGGGAAATATATACTATTAAATGCAGAAAATGGGAATGCACAAAGAGTTGAATCTAAAAAGGAAAAATAATGATGTATGACATAGACAGTTTGTATCAGGGGTGGGATGCAAATATTTTTACTACCGGTTCTGTGGGTATGGCTAGGTGGACATGGCTAGGTGGGTGTGGCTAGGTGGGTGTGGCCATGTGGCTGGGTGGGCATGGTTTCTTCTTTTTTTTTGCAAAAAGCAGCCCCTTTTTTTCCTCCTGGGCTTCAGGGAAGCTGCCTGGCTGAAGCAGTAAGACAGCGAGGGGGATCCCGGCAGTTGATCATCGGAACAGCTGATCATTGGGAGGAGAAAAAAAACACTTCGACCAAAACGGTAGCTGTTTTTTTACTACTGGTTCAGCCAAGCCAGGCCGAACTGATAGAATACCACCACTGGTTTGTATGCTGGATTAAGGCTTTGTGAATTGGGGTTGGAAGATGCAAAGGAAAAAAGTGAGGACAGTTTTATTAACTCAAATACATCTTTGAAAAAAATCATGTGCACTTGCCACTTTTGAAGTTAAGGTTTTTACCTCGATAAAACAGCAGAATTTTGTGTCCAGGTTAAAAAAAGAAGGGAGAGGGAGAGAATTAGCTGTAATATTTCTCCATTTCTCCAGCAAAAGTCATAGATTTGCCTTTATATCAGCTGAAATGCAAAAAGCAATAAAGTGCTTCATCTTAACAAGAAACACATCAAACTACAGCCATTCTTATTAAAAGAAGCAGTAGCATATGCAGTATTTTCAGAATTCTTGAACAAACTCTGACTGAGAGATTTCTTCTCTGCATTCATTGCAGTTGCCACCCCTTTGGGCTTGTTGTTGCCTGTCATTGAAAACTGAACAGCTGAGTGGTAAATCAGATTAATTCAGAACTAGTAAATTCCAATTTAACAAAATCAACATGTACTTCCTAGGTTGGGGGGCTAAGGGTATAACACAGAAACTGACCCACAATTGAAAAGATGATTCAAGTGATTATCAGACATTATGAGCACCGACCTGCCCCAAAAGTAGCTTGTTTGTATGGTACAGCAGAGTTCCCCAACTTTTCCAGGTTGGCAGCCTGAAGCCAGAGGGGAAAGGGAGGAAAGAGGGATGGTTTTGTGGGAGGGACAGACACATGCACACGCTCAAGCACCCATTACTTGCAGAAGTGGACCCGGGAGTACCCACGTTTACATGAGTGGGGCTATGAGCTGTGACGCCCACTCAAGTGGGGCCACAAGCCCCTGCAATGCTCATGCAAGTGGAGCTGTGCGTGCACAAAAATGCATGCGCTTCAGCTATCCACTCACGTGGTCTGCTTGTGAATAGGCCATGGCCAGGTAGTAAGTCACGGCCCACAGGTTGGCGACCCCTGTGGTACGGGATCCAAGATATTTCTGGGCTATGTAAAAGGAATTGTGTCTTTAACAGATCTAACTTGTTAGGGAATCTTGTCTAAATCTCAACCACATTTAGAGATTCTCCTGATCTTTATTCAACAATTAACCCCACTAATAGTTATTCTTATTTTTCTAGCATAACTGTACTTATTGTTAGAGATACACCCTAGCAGAATCTGCACGGCAGGCAGGCAGGTAGGCAGGCAGGCAAAATATGTGAGATAAACGTTTTTGTAGCTTACACTCAGTAAAACAGATACACTGTGCTAGTTAAATAGTTTATTCCAGTAAGTGTTTTAGCATACTCAAACAGTCCATATATCATTCACTAGTTCAGTCCGTCCAGGGATTATACAGTTGCAAAGTCCAGTGTCGAAAAAGAGAGGTCAGTAAACTTACAAATATCAGTCCAGTAATATATCTCCTCACAGTAGAGATATGTAGAAGTCAAACCTTCTTTCTTCCTTCGACGCAGCAGGGAACACGCAGTTAGCAAATCATCAATCCAGTATAGTCAGCAATCGTCAGTAATCCAGCAGGTTCTCTTGCTCCCTCTTATGGCGGTTTCACAACCGCACCCAAAATTACATGCTTTGCAGTTTAAAGTGACACACACTTAAACTTACTATCATAGTTTATATATATTATTTTACCCAAACTACGTTAGGTAACCTTGTTATTCCTAACACTTATTAAATGTGAAGCCTATAAAGAATTGGCACTCTGTTACATAACTTCTGCACAAGAGTATTATGTTTTACTTCTGTCTGAATGCTTCCTGTACAGTACTGTGTTTTTAGTGGGATAAAGCCCTTTAATGCTTTTTCACATCTCGCACACACAATTACAAACATATAGTTCTCTTTCTTACAGAGTGCTTTCAAAACTGATTCTTGTGTACTCGTTGTTCTGCTGCTTTTGATAAACCACTCTTGGGTTTCAAGGTCAACCTCTCAAATGGGCTCCCCATGCTAACATTAGTTAGTCATCAGTTAAAGAGCTAGTGGCTGAATAAGATTCAATACTTCTTTTAGAGAGAGAACTGATACTGGCCTGAAGAATTCTTTGAACCTTAAGGTCTTAAAAGTTGTTAAGCTTTAAAGACACTACTTTAGTCAAGTCAGCACTGGGGACTTGGAATCCAGTAAAATGGTCACCACCCCTGCATGAACTGCATTTACACCACTGAGTTTGGAACTTGATATTATGTTGGAAGGCCACCAAATGGTGCTATGATTAACTCACTAGATATGAAATAAGCTGATATTGGGAAAACAATGAAAATAAAGACTATGTGCCCTTTTTAAAATTTGGTTCAATGGAAGATTGCTATTTTGGGAAGAATTACAGGAATAGCAGAGTTGAACTCAGAGGTCTACTAGTCCAACCCCCTTGCTCAAGAAGGAAACTCTATACTATTTCAGACAAAAGGTTGTACAAACTCTTCTTAAAAACTTCCAGTGTTGGGGCATTCACAAATTCTGGAGGCAAGTTGTTCCACTGATTGATCGTTCTAACTGTCAGGAAATTTATCCTTGGGTCTAAGTTCCTTCTTTCCTTGATTAGTTTCCACTCATTGCTTCTTGCTGTCCTGCCTCCAGAGGCTTTGGAGTCAACAGATTGAAATTGATACAGACAACGAGGACAACTATTCTACATCAGAGGCTCCTGTTCACATGATTATATCTGCCCATGTCTTCATTGCCCTCTGGTTGATTGCTGAATGAGGATATGGCAAACCCTACATGAAAAAGTATTTCCTGCAGAAAGGGTTCCCTCAGATATGTTGTTAATCCTGACTAGCTGATTTTTGTTCTTGCAGCTCCCCCAGTTATACAAGCAAACCTCCAAAAGTTTCTCTGGCCCACATCCAGCCCATCTTTTCTTTTCTTTGACGGGTAAAAGAGAGCTGCATGTTAAAAATGAACACTACTCTATCTTGCCTTTTACTAAGACAGGAATATAAAACCTTGCAAAAAGAGCTCTTTCCTTCACCCACCTGCCTTTTTCGGAACTCATGTGACAGAGGAATGAATTGAAAAGACAAAGAATGAGGAATAATTTTTGTGGCCAGAAACAAAAGTCAGCGTCGGTAGGCCAGGGCACAGGCTGTAACAGTCCCTAAACTGTTCTGCCTTAATGAGCAGCGAGGATTATTTGACAATTTGTCAAATTCTGTTTCTTGCTAGCGCATATATTATAAGCCACAGATGAGGTACCCAGGTTTGTGAAAGCACTACTCAGTAGTTGCCTAGCAACCTTGAGTGCACTATGGGCTGCTTCTGGGTCACCTCATAAACACTTATTTATTTAACAGATTTAATTCCATTTTTCAATACAAATATTTGCGGTGCAACTTTATAATATAAAAATAATAAAATATAAAGTGTGAAATACCCACGAACTCCTACATCATTATACAGCCTGAATGCTGAGTGAGAAATAACGAAGAGACAAGTTTATATATACATCTACAGTATAATGGCTAACACTTCCATTAATATATGCTCTGGGCTTCTGTTGACCCGTCTCTGCACATAGCTGTAGTGCAGTCACAAATATGATTGTGCTTTCCATAATGAAATCATTAATTGCTTTACATAATCACCATTTATTCAGTGAAGAAAGCAAGCCGGATTGAGATGACATATACATAATTAAAACCAGTAGATATACAGGTAATCCTCAACTAACAACAGTTTATTTAGTGACCATCTAAAGTTACAATGACACTGAAAAAAGTGACTTATGACCATTTTTCACACTTATGGCCATTTTAGCATCCCCAGGGTCACATGATTTGTACCCTCAGATACTTGACAATTGATTCATATTTATGACGATTGCAGTATCCCGGAATCATGTCACTGGGAAGCCAGATTCACTTAACAACCACGTTACTAAGTTAACAACCGCAGTGATTCACTGAATAACCGTGGCGAGAAAAGTCGTAAAATGGGGCAAAACTCACTTAACAAATTTCTCACTTAGCAACATAAATTTTGGACTCAATTGTGGTTGTAAGTTGAGGACTACCTGTATTACTACAGCAAACACTATGAAAATGTGTTTGGGTGCCTATTTTAATTGGAAACTTGAAATAAGAAAAGTAGGCTTTAAAAATCCCAACATGAATACTTCATTTATATTTTTAATTATTTATTATGCCTTTTAAAATATCATGCCTCAATTCTGATTTTTCTCTATGCTAAAGCAAATCAAAAATAGTTATTAGCCTTTCAGTAATGGTCACTGCTTATCATTACAAATTCATTGACCAGAGCTGCAATGGGAATTAAGACCGAAATTAAATATTCAACAATAAATTACAGGACTTAAGATTTGTAAAAAACAAAACAAAACCCCAAACTATACTGTATAATTTGGACAGCATTGTAATCCTTTTCATCCATATTTTATTATTTTTCTATGAACAGTTTTAAAACATACAATGAACACATGAAATACATCAGAATTATTCAAACACATTAGACAATGTTTTCTGATAGACTAAGATTTTTTTATGCCAGAGTTTCTAGCCTTTTTTCAAACTGAAGGGGTATCATTTAACTTTGATGCTTTCCTTCCACTCCATATCTTTATTGCAAAAAATATTCGTCTTTTCAACTGTTGCACTCATTTAAGTAACCCAGATTTAGTTTGCAACAACTCCTAAGGGAACAGGAAAAGCAGCATAAGAAATAATAGACCTTATTAAATGGAGGTTGCAGGCTACAGTTTATAGTTGATTTACACTGTCGCTACGCTGCAAAGTTGTGGAAGTTTATTCCCATTTCTTTGTATTTTCTTCCTCTCCAAAGTAACCATAACTATCGTAATAGTAGTAGTTCACAGTGTGCTGAATGGAAACCTGTTTAATATATTGCATTTTGAGTTGCAAGTAATTAGTGTCACCTCATTGGGGAAATGTTCTCATTTTAGGAGTGGAATTAGGAAGAAAACAATTTTTAAACATGATCCCACCTCACCAAGCTTCCAACCTCCCAAGTCTGTTTTAGATAGCTGGATAGCCTTTCCCCTTGCTTACTTTTGAGATTTGGACCATACAAACATCATGGATTCCAGTTTAAGAATTTGTTTTTCTTTTGCTCTCCCAACCTTTTTTTATAATTGCTTGCAAGATCTCCAGTTCCCTTAATAAGAAAAGCTAGCTTAAAAATTTGTTGCTATTTGATTGGTTGCAATAAAAAATATCATTTAATTACCTAGTGGCAAATATTGGTTTTGTGTATAAATCGGGATTTAATTTAGTCCTTTAAAAGCAGAAATCTACAATTACAAGAAGATGAATATCAAATATCTAAAAATAACATATACCCATCAAAAGCTTCCTCCTTCCTACTACTAAACAACACTTACTTTGATTTCCTGTGGTTCCTGAAATTTTAATTTCCTTTAAAATATTTGTTTTGGATTATATACTTAAGGATGAGATTTTAATGTTTGAAACTCTGCTATTATTTTAACTGTGATTTTATATTTGGAAGACATCCTGACCACGAAAGGTGGTATAACGGACTAGAAATCAAAGCAAAGAGTCAAATACATAAAATTTACAGGATTTATGACTTTAAAAATGTATAATATCCAAAATTAATAAAATAACATACAAACATGCAGTATATTATAAGGAAGTGGATGGTATACAAAATGCCAAATTGTAGAATTGAAAGGAGACAACAGAAGAAGCATATAGCACAAATGGAATTGCAAAATAACGACTGATTGGCAGGATAACAAAATTCTAATTATATCCATCTGCTGACAGATGGAACTTTTGATCTAATAGAAATTCCCATAAAAGAAAGGATAAAAAAAGCCATTTTCAGACATTGCTCTATTCCGTCTGCAGTTCCGTCTTTAAAAATGATATAGGGAAATTCCCATTACACAAGGAATTCAAGAGTGAAACAGAAAATTATTGTAACTGTTACTTTCTTCTCTCTTCCATTCAAGACATTAGGTCTTAGTCTTAGGTGAATAGAAGAAAATAACTGAAATTTAGTTTTTAAAAAATCTTGAACTTGATAGTAATGCCTGTTAAGCACAAAAAATTTGATGATCAGTTAAAATGTTTTTGGACTATTTAGAAGATTTATCCTCCTATCCTATCCTATCTATGAAAGTCCATGTTCTAACAATATCTACATAGCAAGTTGTATTAAATATAAAGGATCACCACTTATTACAACTCTTCATGTTAGATTTCTCAGCTGTGTTGAAAATCTAATTATTTCAAAAGCAGCAGTAGGTAAAAAAATCTTACTTCCTTTAGAAAGATATAAAACTCATTAATATTTTAGCAGTAACTACATTACATTTAAATAGGCCCAATTAAACTGAACAGTGTCTGACACATACTATGCCTTCTGAATGTATTAATTTTGTAATTAATTGCAGTTCTAACAAAATAACAATTATTCAAAGCATTGCTTGTGACTTTAACGATGGGAAAACATAAAAAGGATATACAAACTGATCATTTAAATCTACTTCTTCAAAATCTATTAAGGCAATACTTTCCTGAAGCTCTGACATACATAGATTAATTATGAATGAATAAATGCACTCAAACTGAGAACAATGCTAACATAACCTCCAAGATGGCTGTTATCTACCAGATGGACAAAAGTTTTAAACCAAGCTAATGCTTAATATTTATGCCACCTTTCCTTGCAATCTTCATTTTAGAAATCAGGCTTATTCAAATACTCAACATAATTTTAACACTGCTACTACCAGATATCATTCATAATTTTGAATATATCATTCATGGCTTTGTCACTGTGTTTGTTATAGTCCTGGGATTTCCTTGTAATCCAAGTATTTAACAGGTCTGAACCAGTTTAGTTTCCAATTTTAGACAATGCTACATGGTCAACATCTCTGAATCTTCCTTTAAATTAACTCAACAGCTAATAATTATTAGATTGAGTATATTCCTATGTGCACCATGTAAGCATGGCACACAGATCAGTGTGTGAGCTGTAAAACTGAAAATTATTCAGAGCAGCCTTAGTCAATCCAGCATCTTCCAGATCTGTCTGTTCTGCAACTTGTAGAAAACTGGATATTCTGTTGGAACTTCACCATACAATCTGCTGGTTCCTGGCTGGATATTATTTATTTATTGGCTGGGAAGCAAAATACACAAATATCTTTCTTCATTTTTAAAAAAGGTTTCCTCCATTTCACATTACAAGCCACTTTTACAAACAATCTCTCAAGCACCCAACTGCTCTACAGGTAGTCATTAAGCCACCATTCATACAAAACCATTCAACATTTTGATGGTGCTAAATAAGGATGACTTAAAACAGGTCCTCACACTTGCAGACATCACAGTATTCCCATGCTTCCATGATCGCAGTTTGGATACTTGGCAACCAGCTCACTATTATTGCATCATAGCGTCTCACAACATCATGTGACTTGCCATTTCTAACTATTGCTGTCAGCTTCCAATAAAGTCAATAGAGAAGATGGTATCAATCACATGACCATAGGACACTGAGACCACATGGGATTCACCTAATGATGGCAATTGAGACTTTGTTTGTTTGTTTGTTTGTTTAGAGAATTTATATGATTGTCCTTTGACTTTCAGTGACTCTGGGCGGCTTACAAAAAATAAAAATTCAATATACAAACCACAAAAACAATAACTCCATCCCACCTCCAGCAACAACAATCAATCAAATGAGCCAGCTGATTGGCTCCTTCCCACTCTGGATTCCTCAGGCCCATTAGCAAAACCAGGCCTTCAAACCTTGTGAAAGAGTGTCAAAATGGAGGCCAGTCTAATATCTACAGGAATGATGTTCTAAAGGGAGGGAGCCACCACAGAGAAGGACCTTCTGGGTCATGCCAGATGTACCTCCTTAGGAGAGGGGACCCACAACATTCCCTGCCTCACAAGACTGCCACAATTGCCAGGGTATGTTAGCACAGTCATGTCACACTTTATGACTGTGTCACTTACCAAAAGAGATACTGATCCCAATTACCATTGTTAAGTGAGAAATGCCCGTATAGAAAAGCAATATTACCAGATAACTAACAATATTCACAAAACCCTCTTGAAAGTATTTTGAAAACCCTCTAATAACTTCCTGGTTTTTGCCATCAGTTTTCAAGCTGGCTTAAACTTTATTAACAAAAGTTTACCATCAGAAAACTCCAGAAGAGACTGAAAATAAAATCCCAAGAGTCAATGGCAGATTAACTGTTGCTAAAATATCTACATGAGCTGATCTGCTCCAAGAGTCAAAGATAACTTAATGGAAGCTTTATTCTTTAGTTCCTTGCCTAACTTTATTTCTGCAAGTCCATTTCTATTTCAACTGTGAGTGCGTATTTGTGGTACACAAATGTCTACTTGTGTGTGTGTGTGTGTGTGTGTGTGTAGCCATGTGAAAAGAAATTGAAATTTTTGATGTTTTCAACTTATTTCAACAAATAGATATTTGATCTCCATTTCAACAATACTGAGAAATAAGTTATAATATAACGAATATCTTGTAGCATTTACATTGCATAGTCCATTGTGTAATCTAAAGAAATGCAAAAGCACATTTTTCATGTGAAAAACTAAAAACAGCTCCACTTTTGTCACACTTCAAATACTTAACATTAGAATCAGGTGCAAATGATCAGAACATTATTAGAGAGGATCTAAGAGGAACATACCTTAGACCAGTGGTCACCAACTGGTGGGCTGGGTACCACTGGTGGTCCACGGGAAAATTTTGGTGGTCCGCAGAGAAATGTCGCCCCTAAACCAATTAATCCAGGCTGCGCGGGAACACAAGGCTGCACTACCCACATTGCCCACAGGAACATAAGGCTTGCATCGCTTGCATTGAGAACAACACAAGGTAGTGAAGGGAGGGGAGAAAGGGCAGAGCGGGGGAACCTGCCCCACTTGCTCCACGCACCTGGCCTGGCCACTGGGCTGCTTCTTTCTGCTTCTTTCTTCAGATTTTGGCTGCATGCAAGGAAAGCAGCAAAAGTCTTTCTTTCTCTCCCCCAAACTCTGCCAGAAATGAGTCTTTGGGACCCTGCAAGGCATCCTGCTCCAAGAGGCTGTGCTGTTATGACAAGTCTCACAAAGACTCGTTTGTGGTGGAGTTTGGGGGAGAGAAAGAAAGACTACTGCTACTTTCCTTGCATGAAGCCAAAAGTCTCTCTCTCCTCCCCCGCCCCCCCGAGAACGGAGCTGGAGATGGTATCTTGCGATCCCAAATAAAGAACAATTGATCAGTAGGAAAACAGGGTGGGGAATTTTCCTGCAGACTTTTTTCCTGCAGCCACTGTCAGTCAAAATTTATATTAGTGGCCCGCGGGATTTAAAATTATGAGTTTGCTGGTCCCTGAGGTCCAAAAGGTTGGCGACCCCTGCCTTAGACCACAGACATTTAGTTTTATTTGCTCTTACTAGTAGAAGTTATCATGATTACTTTGAAAGAGCTCCCTGAGACTTTTAGAAATAATGTTAGATGTCTTTGAGCCTGGGAAGGGATTTAAAAAGATTACCAAACAATTGGATATCAATGATACCATTGTCCAGTACAGGGGTTCCTATTTTTTTTGTCATCACACCTCCACTTAAGAGCCAGGGTGGGGGACAATGGCCATGTTATGACTTGTGGACTTCAACTCCCAGAATTCCTGAGTCAGTCATACTCAGCCATTCCCAAGTGTTCCCCATCTCTGTCCTAGAGTAATTTTAATGCACTAACCATCCCTAAAAATCCCTTGCCAGGGCTCTTGTCTTCACCTCCAAAAGGGAGGATTCCCTCACAGTTTTGGAAATCCTTGTCCAGAAGATTATAAGTACAAACCATTTCAAACAACAGTCAGCTAGCCCAGACCAGGCTGTCCCAATAAAAGCAGCCCAAGAAGAAAATACTGAAAGAATAATTTTATCATAATTTTATTTACCTACAAGTACCTCTTGCCACTACTGATGTCAAAGTCCTTGAGTTTACCATTAGAAAGAAGCTGAACAAATCAGATCTACCTGGGAGGTTTGCCAGAAGGAAACTGTCCTGCTGTCCAGAGAGAACATCAGAGAACGACTAAAATTGCTCATTGTTCCTAGATCAAAACCAGGATTTCTGGAACAATGTGCTCTGGACAAATGAGGCAAAGATAATTTGGCCGAAATACTAGAAGATAAGTTTAGTGAAAATAAAAGGCAGCATTTCACCAGAAGAATCTTGATAGCAATAATAAAGCATGGTGGTGGACAGTTATGGTTTGGGAGTACGTTGTTGTATCAGGGCTTGGACAGGGCTTCACCATCATAGAACTCATTAGGAATTCTTCAATGTAGCACAGGGTGCTTGAGAATAAAGTGGGACCATCTGTCAGAAAATTAAAATTCAACCCAATGTGCACTTTGCAACATAACAATGACCTTAAGTAAATCCACCAAGGAATGACTGGGACAAAAAATGGAGGGTACTGGAATGGGAATGTCAAAGTCAGGATCTATATTCCATTGAGATACGGTGGAAGATTTGAAATAGGGTGTGCATGCTAGAAAACCTCTCAAGCATCCAACAGCTAAAAAAACCTTAGAGAAATAGAAAAAAATTCCTTCCCATTGACGTCAAAGACTAGTGGACAGTTATAAGAAACTGTCCTTGAAGGTTTTTCCGTCGAAGGAAACAATATTAGATATTAGAGTCAAAGGTGTACTTATTTTTCCCACAGAAAGAAATAGCATATCTGTGAGGAGTTTTTTTGTGCAATATATGATTGCAAAGTCTATTTTTCATAGTTTTTCGGTTCAATTACATTGTCTTTATACACAGTTTGAATGAAGATAAAATATTGATAGGTCCGCATATATTAAATAAAGAAAACAACTTTACATGGGGTACATTTACTTTTTCTCATGACTGAATTGCATACATATATATTGCATTTTACTTTGTTTGAAAGTGAGTGTAATCTAACACTAGTCAAAAGTCAGAGACAAGAGGGAAAAAAACTGAACCACCCATTTTCATTTGGTTACTCAGATCAGGAATCTGCAAGTGACATACAGAGTTTTAATTCAGTGAACTGCATAATATAATCAATCAAAAGTAATTATTTTGCTAATGAATTACATTTACAGTCCTTTCAACTGACCAAATGATCAAGACATAGTGTGACTGAACAAACAGAAGTGTTCCAGAAGTATTTATGAAATCATTGTAAAATTAATACTGTTAATTAACATTAAAATGACTTTTATTTCAAAGTGGCTACCTTGCGGAAAGGAAAACCAGAATATTACATTCTGTGATATGACCACAGGGCATATTGTCAAGTTCAGCAACCTTCTTGTGCTGTTCACTTCTCCTTAAATGCTGCTAGGGCAGGTTCACATCTCCCCCAAGTTGTGTAAAACCTATTTAACTCTGCCCCAGAATAGAACCGTTTTACCAAAGAATCATTCCATAACAAATCATACAGTCTCATGACTTTTTCTCTTATCATAGTTGTGTAGACTTGTGCAACCAACAAAACTGGGAGCAACTTAAATTCAAGTAGAATGTATTGCGTTGCTCATAAGCACACTATATAGGAATGGTAGAATGAACATAAGTAAACCACTCGTTTTGCTGAAATCAAACTAAACACAGGCCTAAGGGTATCTTGCAACACTGCCGTGATAGTTTACTTCACTGTTTCTCAATTTTGGCCGCTTGAAAATGGTTGGACTTCAGCTCCAGTATTCTGATTGGGGAATTCATGCTGGTTGGGGAATTCTGGGAATTGAAGACCATACATCTTCAAGTGATCAACTTAAACTTAGATGTGATTTTAACTTATAAAGAACAGTAGCCTTTGGATAATATGTTCTGGGGGAAATAATGCTGTTGGGACAGTGTTCTAATTAGGGTCACTTCAAAACTTTAATATAACAAGAGGGAGGCATTACAACTTAGCTTGTTTTCTGTTAAAACTGGACTCTAACCTTTGCCCTGTCCAACTTTTTTTTATACTTAGTTTTTCTTCGGTGGATATAAAGAGGTAATCTCTGCTCAGGAAAAAAACAATTGGGCAGAAAAAGCATCTGCAGAAAAAATTAGGAATAAAGGTAAATTGCAATTTAATTTCCTCCAATTGCTTTTAAAGGATTCCGGCATTATCCATATTATCATTCTCAAGCTAGGCTGTTGGTTTACTAATGTTCAAACACATTTCAATTCTCAAACTCTGGTTAATATGAAATTCCATTCCCATTTATGAGACCTAGAATATTAAATATTATATTGAGTAAACATGTGAAGAGAAAGGAATACTATCTAGGTTTGGGAGCAAACTTCTTTTAGATTATTCTGATGGGTAATCTTTTCTTTTTTCTTAAGAGAAAAAGAGATCTTTTAACAGCAATCACATACAGTATTACTTGATTTAATCTGAAGTTAATTAAAGTTTAAGTAAATATATACTATTCGCTTTGTATTTAATAACTTTCTCACTCTATTACAAGCATTTGACTTCTAAAAAGAGGTGGGGGCAGGAGTCACGTTTAAGACTTTTGAGAGTTGTATTCAACCATGAAAGTGCCAGCATCACTGTTCATCAATGCATGCAGTATCACACTGGAAGTATGAAGGAGTCATTTCAGCACTACTTTAGCAAATATTCTGGGGAAAGGCTAAAAGGCTAAAGCTGGAGTAAAGCAGTGAAGCTTCTAGGGCTTCCTTGGATGTAATTAAAACATTAATATGGATTGTTCTTTTCCGTACTGAATTTACGCATGAAAGACAATATACCAAAAGTATAACAGGCAAGCATATAAAGCCATTTGGTCCATCTACCCAAAGGAATGACACCAAAAATAATTTTTTAAAATTAAATATAATCAAACGAAAGCGAGGCTCCATAATTAGCAGTTTCAAGAGCGCCTATTGTTTTTAAGTTATTCATTTATAGACGTTGGTTGGAAAAGAAGAGTATTTATCTTGTGTTCTGTCTAATAATAAGTGGACTATACAGCAGCACTGGAGCCCATGGAAAATATCTTGTCAGAGTTTCTCTGAAACATTTCAAACCAATATTTATTGAGTTATATTGATGTTCACACTGGGACTGGGACTACTATTGCACTGTAGTTCCCCTCAACCAATTAAATCTCAATGCCAAAAGAAGGCAATCCTATGCCAGCATTGTGGTAATTAAACCCACCAGAGACAACTTGGCTGCTGTCCAATTCATGGGAAATATCCAGTGTAATCTTTCTGCTGACAAAACTTTTATCAATGGAATCAGAGCCTCCTGCATATCCTTAGGGATCTGGTAGGTCTTCCAGAACATCCTGAGATCACAAGGAGGAAAATGAGAGAGAGAAAAAAAATTCCACTATCTACTGGTAAGTCATATTGCCATAAAATGCTGTCTGTCATTCCATTTGGTTTTCAACTAGGCTGTTGGTGAACCTTTGACATTTCAGTGGTAAAGGCTGGGATGGTGAGAATCGTAGGTCATCATAGAGTAAGGTCATCGTAGAGTAAGCCATTTGTTCTTGTCACCAAAAGCATTTATCTGGCTGATTTTTTTTTCTTTTGGCTAAGATCCAAGAAGGCCCTAGATGGGGTCCAAATGGAGTTCCCAAGCAGTGGGGTCCTGGCTGGCAACAGGTAGGTGAACAACACAAAGACCAAAGATGTGTTGGGAGTGAGGGAGAGAGGGAGACAGGGAAGTAGCAGGAGTTCAAGAGCAGACAGTCTCTTACCTTACCAAGACTCGCGATTCAGAGAGACCAAAGCAGAAATGTCTTGGATCAGGGTGGATTCTCACCTATGCTGATATTTGGTTAATAATGGCACTAGAGATTGCTAGAATTGACTTCATTCAGTGATGCAGTCACATCATGTCATATTTCACAACTGTATTGTTTAACAATATAAATTTTGGTCCCAATTACTGTCATTAACTAAGAACCCTCTGCACTGAATGCTTAAAGTTATCATATCGTATATAATTTTCTTCCAAAATTATATATACTTCCAAAAATCACTTGCATGCCACAAGTAATATAAAATTATTACTTTTTACATGTAACATTTTGTGATATAGAACTTCATGATAATCCCAACCTAAAAATCTCTTCAGAAAAAAAAAAAGGCACATTTCCTGAAGAGACTTCGAGGCCATGATTATTCAATAGAAGGTCCTTTCTAAGAGGGCCACTTGATGGTTCAGGCATATGACCCATAGAATATCCTCTCATTAGGCTTCATAGAGTTCCTGCTCTCAGTTTTTCTTCAATACCCAATGTCTTTTTTAACCTGCCCAATCTATGAGCTATGACACGATTCAATATATGCCAACCTCACTCTTCATCCTGTTTATAAGCCTCTATTGTGAACCAGTGAGCTACTTTTGTGCTCTTTGTTCCACCAAGATTTCACCTTCATTATTTGGAAGGTAACATCCAACCTGTGCATCATTTCATTATGACCACGGTCTGCCTCCTAAAATTATACAAGAACTACACCTAGAAATCAAATGTATATTTCCTCCCTCTATTGCCAATGCAGCCTGATCAATGATGCAGTCCAGAAAAACAACATATGCCTCATCAGAAGGGATCTGTTCAAAGAAATAAGTTGCCAAATATCCTAGATCCAGAGCCTGTCCCAAAACAAGTGATGACATGCCAAATGAGAAGCAATTTCATGTCCTGGCTTCAGTGAAGCAACAAAACACCCATGTAATAGGCAGGGAAAAGCCATGCATGGTGTGAGTGCCTGGGGGTGGGAACAGTCAATTTTTTTACTAATCTGATAACAAAGAATAACAGAATAAAACTGTTGGAAGGGACCTTGGAGGTCTTCTAGCCCATCCCCAGCTCAAGCAAGAAATCCTATACCAGTGATGGCGAACCTTTTTGTTGTGGTGTGCTGAAAGCGTGCGCATGCCAGCACCCACAATGCCCCGGCCCCCCTGTGCATGCACACGCAACATTCCCCGCCACCTCCTTAACTGCACTGCGCATGCCGAAAGTGATGAAACGGGCCCATTTTTCGGTCTCCAAAGGCTGCAGAGGCTTCCCTCGAGCCTCTGGAAGGCCAAAAAAGGCCTCAAACAGGCTGAAAACCACTGCATGCGCAGTGGAGGTAAGTTTGGCTGGGGACTCTGCGTGCTACCTCATGTGCCATAGGTTCGTCATCACGGTCCTATACCTTTCACACAAATGGTAGTCCAATCTCTTCTTAAAAACCTCCAGTGTTAAAGCACCTACAACTTCTCAGTTGTACAGAGCCTCAGTGGTGCAGTGGTTAGAGTGCAGTACTGCAAGCTACTTCTGCTGACTGCTGACTGCCTGTAATTTGGCAGTTCAAATCTCACCAGGCTCAAGATTTACCCATCCTTCCGAGATGGGTAAAATGAGGACCCAAATTGTTAGGGGCAATATGCTGACTCTGTAGACCTCTTAGAGAGGGCTGTAAACCACTGTAAAGCAGTATATATGGTAAGTCTAAGTGCCATTGCTATTCTGGAGGCAAGAAATTCCACTAATTAATTGTTCTTGCTGACAGGAAATTTCTCCTTAGTTGCTTTCTCCTTGCTTAGTTTCCATCTCTTACTTCTTGTCCTGCCTTCAGGTCTTTGGAGACATTAATTTGCTTTGGGACTTGCATAGGTGCTGGGCAAGAACACAGCCACACTACAGAAAAAAATGGAGAATTTAGGAGAAAGATGTTTACAGTGAGGCTTGCAGTAGAGGAGCAGTTAGGGAAGTGTAGTATGCACAACAGCATCCTAGAAGTTGAGGAGAAAGTGTAACCCAACTCTGACAGTCCATAATCCACTACCACAGAACAGCTTAAAAAATACCAAGAGTTGTAAGTTAATTCTGCTGACTGCCAGGGGGTTCGATCCTTATGAGCTGAAGGTTGACTCAGCTTTCCATCCTTCCAAGGCCAGTAAAATAAGAACCCAGATTAAAGACTGGCTCTGTAAACCACTTAGAGAGGGCTGTAAAGCACTGTGAAGCGGTATAATATAAGTGTAAGTGCTATTGGTATTACTAATGAGTCAGAAACTTGATCAGGAACGTGTCAAGGCCAAAACAAAGCAGAAGTTGAAAGCAGGCACTCATGAAGCACAAAGGCAAATACCAAAATTGCTTCCAGTGATGGAAGGCAATCTCAGTTCAGTTTAAATCCTCTCCTCACTGAGCATAAACAGCTGAGGCTTTCTCTGTTCTACAGTTGCAAGTCAGTGGTCCCGGGCTTGCCTATAGAGTTAGCATTTTGTTGATTATTTGCTGGGGTTCAGAATTCCCAGATCAGGGTGGGGACTTGCCCTGCTCCTTGGCACTCAGGTTACCTAAAGAAAGATCAATACTGGCTGAGGAAGGACCTGAGAGCAGTGGTGGGCTGCTGCCAGTTCCAACCAGTTCTAGGGAATCGGCAATTCTGACCATCAGCCCACCCCCGCCCTATCCTGTCCTATATTTCCATCTTTCTGGCTCAGCTGATTCATATAGCACAGCTTATCAGCACAGTTGATTTCCGCACCTCAGCTGTTCTACTTACCAGGGCTGCCCTAGAAAGTAAGCCCTAGAAGGTAAGCAGTTGAGCTTCAAATCACTGTATCTTGAACACTGCATGCACTCACAGAACTGGTTAAACCTGTTGCAACCCACCACTGCCTGAGAGGGTATCAGTGTTAATGGGATTCAGTAGCTGTTGAATCTCTAGGTACAGCGCCTAGTGGCACCTGATCCACCTATATCTTGGAGTCTCACACTGAAGCACCTCACAAGAAAATATTTGCAGCCACACTCAACAGGTCCACAGTCATTACAACACAGCACATAAAGATTCTGCTGACCATTCAGTGCCAGGTGCTCCTGGAAAATCCAGTGAATGATAACAGTACATCACAGATCGATGTAAATAACTCTTATTTTTTCTGCCACTAGAAGAGCAGCGATGGAATGCAATGGCGAAAGTCAACTGCTGTTTATTTGCTGTAAACAAGAACAGCCTGATGGGGGTCAAGAAAATTATAAATTTGAGTAATTCAATCTGCCATTGCTTTATTGTAATAAATAAAGTAAGTAAACTTTGTGGAACCTAGATCACTAGAGAGACCAAGAAGCAGATGATCATGTGATCACCACAGATAACCTTCCCAGCCAACTTCAACAAGCAAAGTCAATGGGAAAAGTCAGATTCACTTAATGATCACAATTCATTTAACAACTGCAGTGACTCTCTTAACAACTCTGGCAAAAGAGATCATCAGATGGAATAAAACTCACTTAACAACTGCCTCACTTAGCAATGGAAATTGTGGGCTCTATTGTGATCGTAAGTCGAGGACTAGCTCTACATACATCTTTGATGCATGTACTGAATTCCTACAGGTAATATTTCCTAATGCCTATTTATTAGATTTAAAACAAGTAATTAGAAGGTTAATTCATTCCTAACAGTGCCAAATAAATAGCCTAAGTGCTATAAATCTATAATCAGGAAACTAAGAGATAATCTATTTAGTGTCACTATCTTCTACAGAAATCACACCAGCAGACTAATGAAAACTGTACTTCAAAAACAACAAAGAACTTTTGAGATTATTCTCCAAATCTTAACAAGTTAATTCTTCTTGCTTCTCTCCCATTCGGTATAGAATACTATATTTAACATTGGCTATTCTCAGAAATAAGGGGGAGTGATGGCTCAGCAATTAAAGAGGCCGAACTTGTCAGCTGCTGACAGCCCAGGTTTGAGACCCAAACACCGCATAACAGGGTAAGCTCCTGTTCCTTGCCCCAGCTCCTGCCCACCTAGCAGTTTGAAAGCATGCAAGTATGAGTAAATTCATATGTACACATTTGGTGGGAAGGTTAGCGTTAGGGAAGGCCACATGACCACAGAAAATGTCTGATTCCCTTAGCCAAGAAACAGAGATCAGCACTGCACCCTAGAGTCAGACATGACTAGCCAGAAAAACCGTTACTTTACTTTTAGCTATTCTCAGAAATAAAAACATGAAAAACATAAGAGCACAACTGATGCAAAATTGAGATCAGTGAAATGTTGACTGGCAGATTTTACAAAGGGAAATATTACAGAATAAAAGAATAAAAACAAATGTTTGTATTAGAGGCTGGAGTGGGTTCATATGCCTCTTGCTGTTCACTGTGCCACTTAGCAATGGGAAGTTATATCTGGAACACAACAAAAGCCGTGACATGCTGTTGATTGCATCAGGGCTTGAGAGGCAAAGGAAGGATCTGCTTTGCTCATGCTTAGGGCGTCCTTTTATTATTTCTAGTTTTCAATATTGTACTGAAAATTCCCTGATTTCTCTCTCTCTCTCTTTTTTTTGTAAAGTAAAATAAAGATCCTCTCTATTTAAGTACTGGCCCTTCAGGCCTACACTGTAAGCATTTTCTACTGCTTGCTATAAGACTTCTTTCAAGAAGATTCTTTCAACAATTAACATATTGCATCAAATACAATTCTTAATCTACAGCTACTATGAAACTAAGCACCCATATATGTTCTCAAGGAGACAATTATCAGAAATTCTTATCACTTAGTCTCTGAAAAGTTACACATGAAATAATTCTCCCTCCCAACTGCCCATGTTTAAAACTGTATTTATGTGTTAAATTTTATTAAGGGTGTAAGAATAAGAAAGCGCTTTGATATATTCAAGTGAAAAGTAGACAACAGCAGGTTATGAATTACAAACAAATTGTACTCTTATCCAAATGGCTTCATTAAACAAAATCTTCATTCTTCATTTTCTTCTGAAATATTTTTATGTAACGTATTACAACTTTTTCCCCCTTGGCTAAACCAGGCATGGGTGTGGCCAGCGTGTGATGCATTCAGCCCGTGGGCCACGAGTTTGACAGCCCTGGTGTAGATATATATTTTTATAACTGTAAACTGCTCAGACTTACCTTATGGTAAGATGGGTGGCCAATAAATTATATAAATACAATAAATAAATAAGACAAATAATAAATAAGATAAATAAAATAAAAATTGGAAACTCCAGCACTCCAAATATTGATGAAATATCATACTCTGCAACCTTCACTGTTGATTGGGCCCTTGGGAGGCCCATGTTTCCCATGTTGTTAAATATGCTTTGGATCTGGTGCAGGAAGGTATATCCTATATCACAGGGGTAGTTGACCTTTTTATACCTACCGCCCACTTTTGTATCTCTGTTAGTAGTAAAGTTTTCTCTAACCACCCACTGGTTCCACAGTAATGGTGATTTATAAAATAGGGGACAAAACCTCTACCACCCACCATGAAAGCTGGAACGCCCAATAGTGGGCGGTAGGGACCAGGTTGACTACCACTGCTATATCACATAGTACCCCTGGACCGCAATAGACTATTTAGCCTCATTAAAAGTGGTCAACAGTGGTTGCTTCATTTCACGGAGGCATTTCTCTGATTAATTCTGCAAGAGCTCCTTCCGTATAGCTAAAAGACAGCAAAAAAACCTTTGTGTCAGCTGTATTTTACTTAGAAGCTTCCATGCTGCCACGTTTTAGAGCCTAGTAATTGGGAGTGGGGATTTCATAGAGCAGGGAAAGTTTAGACATAATAACATTTTTCTTCTGAATCAAGGACAAGTCATCCTGTACCGAGGAAGGAGTGGTTGGAGGACTGTCTCCAGTTGGGACAGTTAGTGATTGGACCATGTGATGGACTGATGGGTACAGCAGATGGGTTTTGATTTTCAATTACGAGAGGAAAACCCAGAACTCTCAGATTCGGGTTTTCCCAGATTTGCCAATATGACAATTCTGATAAAATGGAACTTGGAGAAGATACTTGTCTCGGAGTTTACTGGGTTGGAGTCTGTTACTTGGAATGCTGACACCTTGATCCTGTCTTACCATTTCTTAGTGCTTAGAAGGAAAGGTGCCAAATAAACACAACACAGGACCACTGGCACTGAGCATCATGTATTGACACTGAAATCATACGGAGAAACTATCAGAGAACGCTGATAAACATACTTCCAATTCTCTAGAGAGCTAGTGCTATGTTTGTGGAATTAAAAGTCTGGTCTCATGAGACATAGCTGTGTCAAACTCACACCATGCCAAGTCAACAGCCAGCAGTAATATTCCAACGACCATGGAAAGGAATATAACTGCAGTTCAAAGGCAAGAGACCTTAAGGTTTGCTCCTCTAGTAGTGGAACACAGAGAAAAGGAAAATGTGGCACATAAAGCAAACTGGGGGGAAAACTAAAGCTGCAATATTAACAGAGGTTTCTAAGAAATCCGGTGCAGCTTAGACTGGATTAAGTATGCCTAAAATCATGGTGTACAAAACAATTCCAAGAAGATTTCATTTTGAAGTAATTATACTCTCCATTCTGAATTGTGAATTTGTGATTTCATTAATCGCAAGAAAACAGACTGAATCTTAATAATTACTGGATCTTTCCAAAGAAAAATATCACATCTCACATTCTAGTACAAAAAGGGTGTGAAGAAAAACAGTTTAGTAAGCAATGGCAAGCTGAATTATGCTCTAAACTAGTTTCCAGGTAACTGCCAATTTTGCAAGAGAAACCTTCTCTCAATTTGCATGCAAGCGGTTGCCAATTTTACAATGATAACCAGTACTTTTCAAGTCATTTGGACCATCATTTAAAACTCAAGTGAAGTTCCCACAATTATTTAAAAACTGTAGAAGGAAGTATAAAGTCAGGTTGACAGGTGTTGCTCGTGGTTAGCATAATTACATTTTCTTCAAATGAATAACTTTACATTTCATTTTCACATATTACTACCATATTCTTTGTTCTCTATCTTATAGGCTTAGCATCGACATTCAATGTTTTAAAAATGAATGCAGCACATCCGAAAGACAAAATCGACATATTTCAGATAGGAAAATCACTGAGTCAAGCCCTAAAGAGTGCTTAAAATAGATTATATCCATATAATCTGGTTTTTTGTTATTGTTTCTACTCCCATAAATGGGAGAAATCTTAATTTGGTATGTAGTTTAACTGGGACTACTTGAGCAGTCTTGTCTGAGCTCCAAAATTAAGCAAGATCAGGACATTTAACAACCAAGTCGCCAATCCCAACTGAAGCCATGCAATGAAAATTTAGATATATATCCTTGAAGAAGTCAAAAAGCAATCTTGTTCATGGTGCTGCCAAAAAAAAATCCCACTAAGACATGGATTCAAAGTCACCAGATGTCAATCTTAATTTGAAGGACACTTTTTTTTTAATAAATAGGAAGAAAATTTTCATGGTGATCAACTCTGAGGTATCTCATTTTACTGTATTTTAAGAAGCTAAAATGTATCACTCACTTGTATATTCACAATGGAAGAAAATAACTTGATCTTGAAAAAAACACAAGATGTTACACAAAAGCACTAATCAAAAATATTCTGGTCCCAATTACTATTATTAATCTAGAAATACTTGTATTTTCTTACATTGCATATTTTTACATTTCTATTTGGAAGAAAACTCCATTAAGCTGGTCAAATTTATTCTGTCCTAAGTGTATAAAGGAGCTACCTCTCAAATGAGCAGATGTGTAAGTATATCCCATCTTCATTACTGCAAAAAGGGAGTAACTAAAGATAACCTTATCTTACCCATACCTATTGTAAACCTTTTTGCACAGAGTATAATTTCTATTCTCTCGCTCACTCTTCTACCCACTGTTCAACCTCTCCACACCAAGCAGCAAAGATAGATTAAAAAGAAAAAAGAAAGACTAGGTTTGCTTTCTAGCAAAGGGAGAAAACTACACTTTGTTACAGAAAAACTACAGACTTGCAGCCAATGAAATATAATGGTGCCAATGAAATATAATGGTTAGAATACTAGACTGGAATTGTCAAAATCTGATTCAAATGCCAACTTAGATGTGAAGTTTGCAAAGGAATGTTTGCTGTCATTTCTTGCTAGACCTGACTGGTAAATCCCAAAAATTTCAGTCAGCATGGCAAGAAATTTGGGAGCTGTCATTCCAATATCTCTGCAGAGCACTAAATTGGGGAAATCATTCTGTTTCAACCTAACATATCATCGAGATGTGTTTTGCACATATAAAATAGGACACCAATTCCCAAAGAGAACTGAAGGGTTTTAGTTCAGGAAATCACCCACACTATCTTGAACTCATTGGAAAAAATATTCTGACTCTTTGGGATTATTTATTTTTGTATCTTTGAATACAAAACTGATTCCTGGTGACCACCTGGATTAATACCCTGCAATTCTCTTTGGGAATTGGTGGCATAACAAATGAAATAAAAATAATAAATACATGGTGGTGAAATGCTAACAGAAGGCAGGAGTTTTATTCTACAAATTATTATCCAATAAAACTCACTTCAGTAGCAGCACTTTTACAGAAATCCACCAGTCAAGCAATCAGGCCACAGTAATGCTAATTTGTTTAAATGCCTGCAGTAAACAGGGGGGCTTTGAAGTATTTTTAGTTATTACATATTCTCATAGAAAAAACATTTGAAAAAAACCCCATAATATTATGGTAATTTAGCCCAAACAGTTTGTACATTTCAAAAGGTGAGAAAGGCACAGAAGTTCAGGTGTAATTAACCCAATCGGCTTAGTTTATTTTATGAACATTTCACTTACAATCTCAGTAATACTGTATATTGCTCTGGTTTAGGCTACTTATGGTATAATTATTATCAATTAGAAAACTGGAGGGTTCAACTCAACTCAAAGATTATAAAAGTAGCACAGCTGGCTACTTCTTGTTTAAGATGTGCCCTCATAGTTTGTAAACTGTAATCCAAATCCTGATAAATCATCATATATATGCTGAGTGAACACAGGTAGTCCTTGACTTATGACCACAATTGAGCCTGAAATTTGGGTTGCTAAATGAAACATACATTAAATGAATTTTGCCCCATTTTAACCCTTTCTTGCTGCTCTTGTTAACTGAATCACTGTAATCATGTTAAATTAGTACACAATTGTTAAGTGAATCTGAGTTCCCCATTGACTTTGCTTGTCCGAAGGTCGCAAAAGGGGATCCCATGACCCTGGGACACTGCAACCATCATAAATATGAGTCAGTTACCAAGGATTTGAATTTTGATCACCATGACCATGGAGATGCTGCAACAGTCGTAAATGTGAAAAATGATTGTAAATCACTATTTTCAATTCTGCTGTAACTTAGAACAGTCATTAAATGAACTGTTGTAAGTTGAGAACTACATGTAGTACATACATATTAAAAAGCTGTTCAGTTATTTTAATTACATCGACTTCCGTATCATTAAGGTCATCCTCACAATAATCTGCACACAGTTACAATAAGAACAGGCTTTGTTTATTTACTCCCCAGCCTATTTTGGTAAATAGCTGGCTATCAAAAGCTTAAAAATGAAAAAGAAATAGCATATAAAAATCAACAACTTAAAAATACTACTAAAATGATTTAGACTTGATGTCTGACAAAGGAGATTCATTTTTGCAGAGTTTCTAAGTCTTCGACAGAAGAGTAGGGACCAAACACAACTTTCAAAGAACCTTGTATCAGAACATAGGAACAATGTCCCCTCCTCTGTGTATCCGAAAGATAAGCTTTTGTGAGCAAGGGTACCATTAAGATGGCTTCTTCTCATTGTTCCAAACAACTGGGGAACACTCCAATAGAGAGTTAGGCCATAAGCTATTTAGGGTTTTTAAGTTTCTAAATTGCTTTTCAAGAATTCCCCATACAGAACACACTGTAGTAGCCAGTCTCTTTTTCAGGAATGTTCTTTCCGGAAAAATACACATAAGATCAACTTTCCCATTTTAAATGTCATCAGGCAAAATAAGACATTTTACTTACTGAAAAATATTAAATGTTCCACTCTCAGTTCAACATTATTTATCTTGCTTTAATATTGTAAAGTGCCTTGAAATTAAAATAAATATACAAATTCTCTCTATATAAATTCTATATACCTTGTATCAACAAAATAGCTCTCTACAGTCTCATATACAACACCATCCTATATGTGAACGTACAGATGTTTACTCAAGGGTACATTTGATATCCAAAGGTACACTCAACCTTTGTTCAAATGAGATGCATGAATTTCTTAATATGAACAATTTAAAAACAGAATCAATTACCTACAGGAACATTGGACTATTTTTCCCTGGAGTTCTTCAAGCAAAATCTGGACAGCCACTTTGAGAAATGTTCTAATTGTGGATTTCCTGTAGCAAGTAAGAGCACAGGCAAGCCCTCCATCTATCTGGAATGTGTTTCATATTACAATTATATATTCCCATTCTAAAGATGGAAACAAACCAAAGATTAGTTGAATATAGTAATTTGATGGATAAAAAAATTAAAGATTGAATCATATACATTGATCTACCCAGAATAGTGAAAGTAAATATTCGTTCAAGCTTGAAGGAACTCAAATGTTCTATGAAAAAAAAATCTGCATCATAAAGCTGTAAAAAAAGAAATAGGAATGGAGTTCCTAAAATTGATGTTCCTGTTAAAAAGTTCTATACTTAACAAGAACATTAAGTTAATCTACATTTCTGCATAAAATGTTTCTTAATACTGTATACAAATGTTTAAGATATAAACACAATGCATGTAATCAAAATATCAAGGATGATGACCACAAAACTTGCTTATTCATTCATCCAGGTGTTCCTTGTCAATGCACAGCTTTGTGAGGTCTGTCTGCTTGTTTGTTTAATCTTTAAATGAACCCAAGAGAACTATTTTCTGTAATACAGAATAGAGATATAGCATTTAGACTTATTTACTGCTTCACAGTGGTTTACAGCCTTCTCTAAATGATTTACAGAGTCAGCCTATTGCCCCCAACAATCTGGGTCCTTATTTTGCCAACCTCGGAAGGATGGAAAGCTGAGTTAACCTTGAGCCGGTGAAGATAGAACTCCTGGCAGTCAGCAGAATTAGCCTGCAATACTGCATTCTAACCACTGAGCCACCACGGCTCAGGGATAGGGATAGAGATGATAGAGATAGAGATAAGAGATAGAGACAGAGAGATAGAAATAGAGACAGATATAAAACAACCGAAGGACTAAATGTAAATCCTCTAAGGAAACTCATCCATAGACAAAGAATGGCCCAAGAATATCTCATTCCAGAGTTTCTGAGAAACAGTCAGGACATCCATATTTTCCTCTGACTGAAAAAAATCCAAATGATCCATTTCTCCTATGGTTTTCACATCTAGGATTACCAGATATCTGAACCGGCAAAAGAAGAATGTACAACTGGAAAGGAGGACAAATGGGGGAGAGAAGAGGAAAACACACTAATTGTTTAACTTTCTTGGTGTTCACGACAAAAATAACAGTGAAAAGGTGGGGAGAAAATGACCTACTTGTATATAAAAATAGTTTTTTTCCAGCATCAGAAAGACTGGGTTCTTTTTTCCATTGCGGGAATGTGCTATAGCCCATTAGGAGGAAAAAGCCTTCAGCCTAAAAATGATTAGGGTCATGTCAGTTTCTGGTAGCAGTCAAGCAAGCCAGAGGGTACTAATCAACTAAGGTCATAAAGCAGAACTTGTTAACTTGTGGCTAGGTTAGCGCTTTAGTCGAGAAGCACTGCTCTGCAGACCAAAGCTGCCTAGGATAAGATACTCAAAAAGTGGGACAATATTTGATTTTAAGGACTTGCCTTTCTTTTGCTGCATGCCTGGTTAAACTGACTTAACATCCTGTTCCAAAAAGGGAAGGTTGGAGACAGGCACAGCTGGCTGTAAAGTGCAGGTGTTCTTGGTGCAGGTGTCCAAAAGGTGGAGACTGAGGTTAGCAACTGGATAAGATGCTGATTAGACCATGTGATTGGTGACTCTGGGGGGAAGTGACAAAGTTTATTTTTAATGGGGTGGAAAACTGGCAAATGTTCTTTCTGCGCCAACTCAGAAAGCTCAAACTGCCCAAGGAACTGCTAATACAGTTCTACAGAGGAATTATTGAGTCTGTCATCTGCACCTCTAAAACTGTCTAGTTTGGTTCTGCAAACTTCAGTCTTCAGAGAGTAATTAGGACTGCAGAAAAAACAATTACTACCAACCTGCCTTCAATCGAGGACCTGTATACTGCATGAGTCAAAAAGAGGGCTGTGAAAATATTTAGACCCTCACATCCCAGACATAAACTGTTTCAACTCCTTCCCTCAAAACGACGCTATAGAGCACTGCACACCACAACAACTAGACACAAGGACAGTTTTTTTTCCAAATGCCTCACTTTGCTAAACAAATAATTCCCTCAACACTGTCCAACTATTTACAAAGTCTGCACTACTATTACTATTAATCTTCTCATCACTCCTTATCACCCATCCACTCCCACTTGTGACTGTATGACTGTAACTTTGTCACTTGTATCCTTATGATTTATATTTCCTGGTATGATTTGATTGCTTATTGTACCCTATGACTATTATTAAGTGTTGTACCTGATGATTCTTGACTCTTGACAAATGTATCTTTTCTTTTATGTACACTGAGACAAATTCCTTGTGTGTCCAATCACACATGGCCAATAAAGAATTCAATCCTCTGCTATCCTATCCTATCCTATCCTAGTGAGCACCCTAGCCCCATCCAAGTACAAAGCAGGCAAGAGTTCCACTAACTGGCAGGATGTTAGCCTAGTTTCTCCAATGGATCTTGCCCAGTGGTGGAATTTGAATACACTTAACAACCTGCTCTCTGGGTGAGTGGGTAGGCATGGATGGTTGGTCATGTGACTGGGTGGGTGATGTCACTCATCACATCCAGCTCCACCTCCCGGCCACTTCCCTCAAAGGCAGATGTAGGATTCAGCCAGTTGGGGCTAACCCCACCACTGGCTAGCCTCGCCCCCACCCATTTTTCAGCCTGTTTTTTGGCAGGTTTTTTGGCAGTTTTCCAGGTAATTTTTGGCCCCCAAAACAGTTCCAAAACAGCTGAAAATGCCCCCCAAAACAGGCTGTTTTTCAGGCTGTTTTCAGGGCCATTTTTGGGCCCAGAAAACAGCCCAAAACCAGCCTTGAAAACAGTCCAAAAAACAGTCTCCCCCCAAAATGAGCGGGGGCAGGGCCAGCCAGTGGTGGTATTTGCTGGTTCACCAAACTGTGCAGAGTCTTAACTACAGGGTCGCCCAAAGTGGTGCGAACCGGCAGCAGCCCACCTCTCATCTTGCCCATGAAGAGTCAAAATTTTGGTGAGCTTGAACAACTTTGCCAACAAGTGCTATAAAAGACGGTCAAAACTACCCAGAGGGAAATCTGACTCCCTCCCCATATCTGATTCTGTAATACTAAAAAAAGCAGCCAACCATTAAGATTGCTACCCAAAATAAGAATAGAAGCAAAAACACTTTGGGCCTACACTGTAGTGCTACGGAAAGCAAACTTCAGCTTGTATTCAGTCTCCTCTCCAGGTTATCTTCTCTGCAGCTTTATCTCTCAAGTAGTCAAGGTTGGTGAACAAAAGAGAGCCATCCTGGAGCAATGACATCAAGAGGGTGCATTGCTTCCTATTGCCAGAGGCTAATCAGGCAATTGACCAAATTGTTTTCCAGATTACTTGGAAATTACCCAGGCCTCCAGGAGTGTTCTACTGACTTACAAGGAATTTGCTTCATAACACTGTAATGCAGGGGTCACCAACCTTTTGGACCTCGGGGACCATCAAGCTCATAATTTTAAATCCCAGGGACCACTAACTGGTTCTGTGGGTGTGGTCTAATTTGTGGGTGTGGCTTGGTGGTCATGTGACTGGCTGAGCATGGCTGTATGTAAATATTAGAAATATTTATATAAATATTGAATTTTTTATAAAAAAAGAGAACTTTTACCCAAAATCAGCCAAAGCAGGCAGGCAGATTGAGTTGCTCACAGAATCATTCACTGATCTATCTATCTATCTGCCATCGGCTAGCTCAGTCTCTCAAATTTGCTTGCCCTGAGTCTGCACTGAATAACAGAATGTTCAGTCCTAAGGGAAGTTTGGCTGTGCTTAAAAGCACAGCCGAAGATCTAATGACTATTTAGATATTAGACTATTCCAACCATTTCCTGTTTCCTAGCTAATCTAAATCTCCTGGCACAGCAGAACACCTGATGGTCAGAAAAATAGCAATTTAGCAGGCAAGTTTGCCAGGCAAGGAGTGAGTGGGCGGGGAGGGTTCCCACAGGCCATGTGGGCGGCGCAGCCTTGTGTTTCCGCGCAGCCTGGATTAATTGTTTTGGAGGGTTGCTCTGGGAGTGAGATTTCTCTGCGGTCCACCAAAATCTTCTCACAGCCCACCAGTGGGCCATGGCCCACCGGTTGGTGACCGCTGCTCTAATAGGCCCTTATTCCCTGCAGAGGCAATGGGTGGCAGTTACTAATCTTATTCAGACTGGAAGTGACCTAATCATGACAAAGAACTAGATGTTATTCCCTCATATCTAGATTATTCAACAATCATTCTGTGGCTAACACAAGATCCAGTGTGTCAGGTCCAAATTCACCCAAGACAGGCCATGGTACTACCAAGATCATGAACTCCAGATATTTCCTGAACCCACCACTCAAGACGTAGAGGTTGAAGTCACTAACCCCAAAAGATAAGGGACTACAACTCTACCCAGAAACTAGGCCAAGAATTAGGCAGCAGGGTGGGAGGGAGCTTGCTAAGCAGCATGGTGGCTGATGAATCAATGGGATCTCTAGCTTGTTCCTACAAGCCAACTTGTAGGCCTTCATACCTGGTCACCTTGGGAACAAAAGCTGACCACATCTTTTAGATTAGTGCATTCCCCTTCCTAGTCTTGTTTGATGTACACTTGCCAAGCCAGTTTTCAGTAATATACAACCGATCTGCCTGCTCATTCTCTACTAAATTGTGGATGAATATGGTCTTACTATAGACAAAATTGGTGTTTACCATCACCAGTGTAATGGCTTGGCTGGTTATAACTACCCATTTTCTGGGAAGTAAATGAATGATTAAAGATACCTTTCAACCCAATGGAATATTCATGAGACACAAAGGCAGTTCTGCATTTCTGGTGCAGCATGATACTGGAGGCTGGCATTTTGCAATGTGCCAACTTCCTATTATTAATAAAAGATCCTGTAGCGCAGTAAACATAAAGGGCACTAAGAAAAATGCCTTGGGACACAGATAACATATTATCTGATCCTAGAATAATGCATAGCATGGTCTTGCTTGAATCAGGTTTATCACAATATATGAATTCAACCACTGTGGTCCATTCAATATGCTACAGTTAAAAAACAAATCATGGCTTATACAGGAAGGAAGAACCAAAGTTAGGGAACATAAACAAGGAGCATGGAATAAAGAGGGGAAAGTATGTGCATATCATACATACAACTCTAATCTCAAATATGTCATAACATGTGTGTAATCAGAAAAGTATATAGTTTAAAAATAATGTCTTTTAGACCAGTGGTCGCCAACCAGTGGGCTGCGGCCCATTGGTGGTCTACGAGAAAAGTGTGGTGGTCCGCAGAGAAATATTACCCCCAGAGCACTCCCCAAAGCAATTAACCCAGTGCTATTTCCAGGCTGGCCCTGTGGGACAGATTTAAGCACCCCGCAGGCTGGATTCAGCCCACGGGCCTTGAGTTTGACACCCCTGATATAGTCAATAAATGTCATACCAAAATCATCTTAACGAATAATACTAAAAGAGAGGTAAATCTGCACTTGGGCAAGAGTACATTGCTGATTTAGCCATTTTATAAAAATATATGTCTTTTCCTTTATCAGTACATACTGCAGGAAAATAAAGCCAATCAACACTTTCTAGCATAAAATTCATATGACATGTGGTTTAAGGTGAATATTTGAGTCCACTTCAATTCTAAAAAAATAATAAGGATCCATTTAAGGACATTAACAGCAGCAGCGCAAAATACAATTCAACCATCACTTTCATTCATCCGGATATTTTGAACATTATCTCTTTTCTTAGTGTCTTTTGATGATCAGGTGAACAGCATTTTAAATGACAAAGGATAGAAGGAACCTTCCTGAAAACTGAAACTTTAATTCTGTGACAGTGACCTTTTCCTAAATAAATGAAATAGGAAGAGCTTCAACTAGATCATGGAAAGTTGTTGATCAAATGGTACTTCCTCCAGCTTAAGTGCTAGATTGCTGGATACAATGGTGCTATTCAAAAACAAAAGAACGAATTCGTAGAATCTTTCAGGGGTTTTTTTGCATTAGGAACATACACTAAAACAGGATTCTTTGTATAAATGGCAATCAAGTCACAGGTGCACCTGCAGCCCACAAAATAGAGAGTAATTACTCAAATAGTTGTTCTACACTTAAAAAGAGAAAAAGTAACAGTGTTTTGATCTGAGCATGAAAGCTGAAGTAAGGATTTTCATTCATGTTAACTTACAAAAAGACAAGGTTAGTCTTGTAGAATTAAATAACCAAATAGGGGCTATAAACAGCACCCAGCAGCTTTACAATTATAGATGGTTAATATGAATACCAGGAAAACTTTCTCTGTGTTTAGGGCCGTAAGAAATAGAGTATATAAATCTAAAATAACATTGCTTCTCTGAAAGTAACAGCACTTGGGTTACCATTTTTAGTCATGGACAATCAGCTGGATTCTGCCATATTTTTTTAGCAAGTCAATCAAAGTGGGCTGAGAAATACAAAGAGGAAAAAAATGATGTTAAATAATCAGTTTTCCCTTGAAAATACGAGTTCCTTAATAACAGGTGTGCAAGTTGGGGGTATGCCCCAAAATTAAAATGGGCGTTGGTAGAATTACCTGAGAACGCCCTTTCTAGATACGCTGCAAGAGTGTCCAGGAAATGGGTATGACTTCTCCTACTGATGTCTTAGAGCTAGGTCTGCCACTATAAAACCAATCAGCCTTAGCTGCTCGCTATCTTTTAGGCGGAGATTCTTGAGAGACATAACGTGTCTCTGGAAGATAAACAAACAAATTAGAACCAAACAACACCCCCCCGATGAACTAGGGCGGGACTAGACACTCTTGCAGCATATATAGAAAGGGCGTTCTCAGGTAATTCTACCAACGCCCATTCTCATACATGCTGCTAAGAGTGTCCAGGAAATGGGACATACCAAAGCTTGCATGGGAGGGTCAACGTCTGGGCAGGTCACTCCGACTGTGGAACCACCTGCTGAAGCACCCTCTGTCCGAAGGAGGTGTCTGCCAAAGCAAAGGAATCCAACCTATAATGATGTATGAACGGCAATGGCGACACCCAGGTAGCTGCCCTACAAATCTCCTCCAGCGAAGCCTGTGTAGACGAGGCCGCCAAAGTAGCCACGCTTCTAGTGGAGTGGGCTGTGATGTTTGTAGGCACTGGCAGGGACAAAGCTTGATGGGCCTTGGCGATGCAAGATCGAATCCACCTCTCAATCGTCAAGGGAGCGACCTTGGTACCCGAGGAGGTGGGATGAAAGGACACAAACATGGCCTCCAATTGTCAAAATTCCGCTGTCCTCTTGATATAAATCTTGAGGGCCTGCCTTACATCCAGCCTGTGCCACCTACGCTCCAACTCATGTTGTGGGTTAGGGCAAAAATTAGGCAACACCATCTCCTGCACCTGGTGAAACCAGGAATTCACCTTAGGAACAAACGTGGGACCTAATCTCAATACCATCCTGTTCTCGTGGAACACACAAAGATCTTGCCTAATGGAAAAAGCCACCAACTCCAACACCCTCCTGGCTGAAGTGATGGCCACCAAAAATGCCACCTTAAAAGTCATCATTTGAAGAGAAACTGACTTAAGGGGTTCAAAGGGAGGCCCCATAAGGGCCTGTAGAACTGAAGGGAGATCCCAAGTGGGAAATCTGTGAACCACAGGAGGACGCAGGTTAGTCGCTCCCCCTTAGAAATCTGCATATGGAGGGATGATGAGATAAGGAATCAAAACCCTCCCAGACCAAAACAGAGGACAGAGCTGCCACTTGGTGGCAAAGAGTATTGGGGGAGAGACCCTTATCAAGGCCATCCTGGAGGAAACTTAACACCTATGCAATGGATGCCAAGGAAGGCACAACAGCAGATTTCGCTGCCCATGAGCAGAAGATCTTCCAGGTAGCATCATAGGTGCGTGAGATAGAAGGCTTCCGGGAGGCCTGAATGGTGTCAATCACCCTATCAGAAAATTTGCCCTCCTTCAAGGTCTGCCACTCAAGTGCCAAGCTGTTATCTGGAACCACTGAGGATGGATCAAGACTCCCTGATGCAGGGAGATCCTGTCGTCCAGGATCCTCCACAGCCAGGCCACAGACAGATTCACCAGATCTGTGAACCAGGGTCTCCTGGGCCAATGGGGGGCCAGGAGAATCAGCTCTGCCTGTTCCTCCAACAACTTCCGGATTACAACCGAATGACCGGAAGAGGGAAAAAGGCATAAAGGAGACCTGGAGGCAAACGACTCCAAAGCGGGTTGGTCCCCTCCACTCCCTGGGTCGGAAACCTGGTGAAGAATCTGCTTACCTGAGCATTGAGGGGAGTGGCGAATAGGTCCACTGCCGGGGAGCCGAACCTGTGGGACAGGGTCAGAAACAGTGAATGGTGGAGGCTCCATTCTGAATGGTCGACCCGGGACTGACTCAGCCAGTTGACCATTATCAACCCCCAATATGTGATCAGCCTTGAGGGAAAGCAGATGCTTCTCTGCCCATCTCCCCAGGTGTTCCACCTCCCTCATGAGAGCCCTAGACCTGGTGTCTCCCGTCTGTTGACATGAGCCTTTGTGGCCACATTGTCTGCCATGGCTAAGATTGGCAACCTGCCACTCTGTGTTGGAAATGCTTCAGGGCCAAGAAAATGGCCCTGAGTTCGAGCCAATTGATGGGGCAAGTCTTGTTTCCCTGGGACCAGCTGCCTTGAGCTATCTTGCCCTCTAGATGGGCTCACCAGCCCTGGAGGCTGGCATCCGTGGTGAGCAGGACCTTGTTTGGTTCCCTGAAGGGAAGGCCCCACCCTACTGCCTGGGACTGCTACCACATGAAGGAACAAAGAACCTGAGGTGGAACCTGCACTCTGATTGATGAATGGCTGGTGCTTGCCCTCTGGAATGGCAGCAGGAACCACTGAGGCGCTCGTGCATGAAGGCAGACCCACGGGACAATGCCAATGCAGGAGGTCATCTTCCCTAGAAGCTGAGACAGGAGAGACAGTGGAACAGTGCGTTGTCCTCTGATCTGGATAGTAAGAGCGTTGAGGCTCTCCCCGCATTCTGGGGAGAGGAAAACTTGGCAGTGGGAAGTATTGATGATCACCCCGAGATGCTGCAGCCTGGTCGTAGGGAGAGGTGGCTTTCCTTGAGGTTGATCAAGAAGCCGTGGTCTCGCAGGCATTGTACCATGATGCGAAGATCTCGATGGGCGAACCGATGGACTCCAACTGAATCAGATATCGTCCATATAATATTAGACCCTCACCAGAAATAGCCCTCAGTGACACCACCAGAGCTGCCAGCACCCTGGGTGCCAATGAAAGACCAAATGGAAGGGCCAGGTACTGGAAGTGGACATTCTGGTAACAGAAACGGAGAAGCTGGCGGTGATGAGGCCAAATAGGTATATGGAGGAAAGCCTCTGTGAGATCAATGGAGGAAAGGAGGTCTCCCTCTCGTACACTCTCTAAAATGGAGCGCAGAGTTTTATTTTAAAGTGTTTGTACAGAATAAGTCTGTTTAGCCGTTTAAGGTCAAGGATAGCCCTCCCTCCCCCCTGAAGCCTTCAGGATGACAAAGAGTTGAGAGTAGAAACCCACTCCTCGTTGTTCCATTGGAACCGGCACAATGGCCCTAATTTCAACCAGGTGTTGAATGGCCAACTCCACGAGGTCCCATCGAGATCTGTCCCTCAACGTAGGGCATCGTACAAAAAATTGTGAGGGTGGAGATATAAACTCAAGCTGCAGGCCAAACCATACTGTTTCCAGTACCCAGGCATATGAAGTTGACTCCTCCTATCGAGAAGCGAAAAAGGCCAAACAGCCTCCTTTACTTCAAGCGATGGGACAAACAACCTCCTCCCACTTAAAAGGGCCATTTACCCAAGGCCTGTTGCCTGCCTGAAGCCTCGGGACATTGGTCTTGGTATTGAGGGAACGATCTCTGACCTCTAGAGAATCGTGATACTGATTCAAATCTGAACGTGACTGGTCGATAGTACGGACTGGGACGATATTCCGACCTCTTCCCTGCCATAGAGAGAACTTTTCTCTTGTCCTTGGTTTCGACCAAGTAAGGCTCCAGAGCCTCCCCGAACAGCTTATCCTCCGAACAGGGGACCAATGCCAACTTCCATTTGTGCCTCGCATCCAACTGCCAGTTCTGAAGCCAAAGGAGTCACCTGGCCACCACAGAGGAAGCCATAGCCCTGGAGGCGAATTTGGCTGAGTCCAAGGTCGCATCAGCCATAAATTCCACAGCCGCATTTATTTTGTTAAGATCCTGGTGAGCCCTGGAATCAGTGGCCGGGAGTCTTTCTTGAAGCTGATGGAGCCATCGCAATGAGGACCTCATGAAATACGAGGCAGCTGTAGATGCCCTGATAGCCCATGCTGCAGCCTGGTGAGTGTGTCTGAGGATTTGTTCAGACTTCCTATCCTCTGCCTTAAGCACATCCTCAGGCTCAGTGGGTGTGCCCGATGAGAAGAAAGAGGCCACCTCTGGAGCATCTGCCATAGGGACGATGAGGGCATTGGCCAAGGCCAGTCCCACATTGTAAAACCGCCTATCATGCGATGAAGGCTGTGGTCCCACCCTGGGGAGATACCCTGTTCCCTAACCAGATCCAGGAATATGGTGGGAGAAGGGAGAATCTCAGTGTGAATCACTGGTTTTGTGAACAGAGAATCACTGTGGCCTGGAGGGGCCGTCTGAGGCTCTGGGGCCACTTCCTCAGCTGTCAATTGTGCCATAACCAAGGCTTTGTGTAATAGAGGTTTGAAAAGGGAAGGTTTAAAAACGCCAGTAGAGGAAGGCTGATCAACTTTAAATTCTTTCTCCTCAGACATATTGCGATCAACAGTCTCACCCTCCTCCTCCTCAGAGTGAGAGTAGTAACTGTGATCAGAAGGATTAGTATAATCTTCTACCTCCTCCCCCCAATCAGAATGAGCTGGCCGATGGCTAGGGAAACCTCTGAAAGAAGCAGCACTTTCTGACCTTCAGCCGCGTGGGAGGCTCGTTAGAACTCTCCCTGTAGCTGCAGCCTGCAGGCAGCGCTGACGCCTCGACGCTGCCGGAGAGCAGATCCCCGCCCTCCTGAAGCCTTTTCTTAACCAGAGCCCCAGGAGCAGCAGAAACAACGAGGGAAAGAAACCCTTATCAAATATCAAGTAAACTCTTTTAAACTCGTGCGAAGCTCAGACTATCTTCCAGAGACTAAGTTCTAAGTCAAGAGCTGAGTCAAAAAGATGGTGAGCAGCTAAGGCTGATTGATTTTATAGTGGCAGACTCAGCTCTATGACGTCAGTAGGAGGAGTCATACCCATTTCCTGGACACTCTTAGCAGCATGTATGAGAATTAAATAATTTCAGGTTTACATATATTTAAAATTAAACATAAGCAATCTAATAATTCTCTACTCAGGGAATTTAATTTAAGAGTTGTTTAATACTTTTCCCCCTTCAGCCACGCTACAAGTGTAATTTTGAAATGTTTTAAATCATTTTCAAACTATGCATGGTTAATTATCCATGAAAGACTACCCAAAACTTTCAGAAAATCCATGAAAGAATACCCAAAACTCCCCTGTCAACTTCACCAATTCAGGAACCCTGTGGCTGCTGTCTTCTTAAGGAGTCACACCACCTCATCAAAGCCTAAGTTTTATTGCAAACAGATTATCAGACTATTAGAACAATCAAATCTCATAGCGTGATATGTGGGAAAGACCTTGGGAGATGAAGCAAAGAGATGCTGTCTAGACAATGGTCAGATAATAGAGGATGCAAGCCCATAGCTGGACAGTGGATGGAGCAAGAAGCTAGAAGGGACCCTCCCTAGTTTCTTAGGCTGTAAAGGAGACTGCAAAAGATTTGTACTTTCAGACTTGCACAATTCTGTTAATACAGCTTTACAATAAGGTAAATTTAGCTTATCTGATCATGTTTACTGTCTGGTCTAGCTGGTAAGGCTGACATCAATCTTGCTAGTTTTATACACTGTTGGGGACTTAGTAGTCCTCAACTTACAACTCTTCATTTAGTGACCACTCAAATTTATGATGACATTGAAAAAAGCAACTTACAACCTTTTTTGCCACAATTGTTAAGTGAATAACTGAAGTCATTAAATTAGTAACAGGGTTGTTAAGTGAACCTGGGTTCCCTGTTGACTTTGCTTGTCAACAGATCACAAAATGCGACCACATGATCCTGGGACACTGCAACCATCACAAACAGGAACAAGTTGCCAAGCATCTGAATCATGATCGTGTGACTAAAGGGATGCTGCAATAGTTATAAGTGTAAAAAAATGGTCATGTGTCCCTTTTTTCAGTGCCACTGTAACTTTCCACAGTCACTAAATGAATGGTTATAAGTCGAGGACTACCTGTAATAAGGGGAAAAGAACCTACAGCCTGTCTTTCTCCGTTCACAATAACTTCTCCTGAATCCAGTATGGGAGATCCTGTGCAAATTGGAGCAGCCAAGAGATCCCTGTCATCAGGACAGATGCAGGCCCAGTAAAAGCATCAGCATCTAACACAGCAATGAAAAATAGAACTTGTCAATCAACAGAGCAGTCACCGGCAAGTACTCCGCTCACTTTGAAGCAGCACTCCAGGGAAAAGAAGTTGTGAATGCTCCAACACTGGAAGTTTTTAAGAAGAAATTGGACATCCACTTGTCTGAAATGGAATAGGGTTTCCTGCCTGAGCAGGGCGTTGAACTTGGAGACCATCATCATTGGTTGCCCTCTCCCCTCTTTGGAAGAGCTTTATAGCTCCCGCTGCCTTAAGAAAGTTCCAAACATTCTCAAAGATCCATCTCATCCTGGGAACCCTTTTTTTGAACTATTACCATCTGGCAGACGGTACAGGATAATAAAAACAAGGACAAATAGGCGGAAAAACAGGGCAGTAGCTCTATTGAATTCTACTGTATAGTGCAATATTAATGCAATATCAGGGGTTTTCAAATTTAACATATAGAATGTGTTTGTGTTTATTTTGATAGTCATAATGTACACTGAAGATAGTATTTAATTTCATTGTACGAGGTGCAATGACAATAAACTAAACTAAACTAAACCTCCAAGGTCCCTTCCACCTCTCTTATTCTATTCTAGTTGTTCCTGTTCTATTCTGTTCCTGCTCCACTCCATTCCACCAGCCCTTCTTCCAGAGCAATGAAGGGGACCTGCCATCATTTGAGGAAATCTTGTTTGGCTGAGAACAGGCAAGCATATTTAATCACTAATGTTATTGTTACTGAGGCAGGGTTGATTGTATGTCTCCTTTACAGTTGACAATAAAAGATCACACAGAGCTCATAATACTCTGTGTAACTGCCTCCTTGCAAGCACCCATCCACCTTGGGAATAGAGTGGCTTCAGCTGCATGATTCAAATGAAAGCTGGACACAAGGGACAATCTCATTTCCCTCCCTTAAATGACAGCAACGTCCCTTACAAGCAGGGAAAGCTTACACACACACACACACACACACACACAACCCAATGCAGAAAAAGTGAGGTTCGGAACTGAAGAAGATTCTTGGATGAGAAATGAAACGTCTTGAAAAAAAAAACCAGAAAGTCACGTTGCCTCTTGAAAAAGTAACCTTTGGGACTTTGCTGGTGTGTTTGTGGAAGAAGAGACAGATGTGTTACCCAACCACCACCAGGCATGTGATTATCAATTTGAAGCCAAGAGCCTACCTCCCATGACTGCCTGTGAATTAGCTGTTTTCAGGGAATATTTAGCCTTCAACATCAAAATAATTCACTGACATTGACAACCATGTTTTTTTTATCCTCCCCAAAACAGGAGAAGCAGCATCCACTCTGAAAAGAAAAGAGAAATCCCCCATGCATACCACTGATGGCTACAAAGATCTGAGCAGAGTGACAAACAATGGGGATTGTCATGTGTGTGTGCATGTTGAGTCTGGTCTCAGGTGTTATGTGAATTTCGTTGTGTGTATACTGTATGCATATACGTACAATGACAATAAAGAATTCAATTCGGACACCATCATCCACTTCCATTCATCTTATATGTACTTGACGAGCTATAAAAGGCCTGTCTCTTTACAAAACTAGACTTAAGAAGTGCCTAAAGCAGCCTAATCAGAATGAAAAAAAAAAGAACACAAGTATTTAACAGCCTTCAATACAAATCATGGCAAGTTTGAAAGCACAGCAATGCCTTTTGGCCTGGTTAACAGTGGAGCTGGGTTTTTTCTTCCCTCTAGATTCATGAATGATATTCAGGCATTTTCAGAAATTCTAGACAAGTACCTAGAAGTGTACTTGGAAGATATATTTGTTTATTCTAAAGATCCTAGCTTGCATGACAACCATGACCCTGCGGGCACTGCCACAATCATAACTTTGAAGATGGGTTGTAAATCATTTTTTCCAAGGCCATCGTAACTCTGAACAGTCATTAAGCCAAAAACAACCTGTATAGCAGTTCATTTAGTTCAAAGTTACAACGGCATTGAAAAAAATGACTTACGACTAGTGGTGGGTTCAAATTTTTTTACCACCAGTTCTTTGGCTTGGTGGGTGTGGCAGGGGAAAGATACTGTGAAATTTCCAGTCAGAGGTGGTATTTGCCGGTTCTCTGAAGTACTCAAAATTTCCACTACCAGTTCTCCAGAACTGGTCAGAACCTGCTGAATACCACTTCTGCTTATGACCATTGTTCACACTTATGACCACTGCAGCATCCCCGTGGTCACATGATTAAAATTGGCAGCTGACTCATATTTAGGACCCTTCCAGGGTTATGCTATCAATTTTTACAACGCTTAGTCAAGCAATAGGGAAGCCTGATTCATTTAACAACCATGTTGCTAATTCAATAACTAAAGTGCAGTGCAATAACAACTGCAGTGATTCATTTAACAAGCAAGAAAGGTCATAAAATGGGGCAAAACTCACTTAACAACCATCTCATTTAGCAACAGAAATTCTGGGCTCGATTATGATCGTGAGTCAAGGACTACTGGTAAAAATTACAGAACAAGCTCTTTACAAACTAGAAAAGGGTGCATTTGACTTGCCTCAATATTGGGGCTAAAGAATCTCTACATAAGACATACATATGGAGGTAGAAAAGGAAAAATCTATTCTAATATAGCTGGTGCGCACGCACATGCACACACCTCTTTCCTGGTAATGTGAAAGATGTGTGGCACTTCCTGGGCTTTTCTAACTTCTACGGGAAAATCGTCCCTAATTTTCTGACAGTGTAAAACTGCTGTCCCAGTCCTAAGAAAAGATGGCGATTCTCTTGGTTGAGCCAAGAAGCAGCAGCATTTCAAGAGTAAAAGCCACTCTTTGCTTCTCGCCCCCTCCTCTGGCACCCCGATCTCTCCCATGACTTTGTGGTGCAGGCAGATGCTTCAGATACGGCCAAAGGAGCAGTCTTGCTCCAGGCAGAAAAGAAAGTGGGTGGGGGGCAGATTTACTACTGTGTTCCTTTTATTTCAGAACGCTCCTCCCAGCAGAAAGGAACTACGATATTTTCAATAAAGAGTTGCTGATGGTAAAAAATGCCTTTCAACAATGGAAACACACGCTGAAAGGAGCAGCCCACCCTATCAAAGTTTGTGCAGACCGTAAGACTCTAGAGATCCTGCAAAATGCTCAATCTCTCAGTCCTCAGCAAATCCAGTGGCTGTAATTTTTCTCCCTCTTTGATTTTTATACCTCATATATTCCAGGCTCCCAAAACAAATTTCCAGATGTCCTTTCACCTTTTTCATCTTTCAACTTTGCACAATGGATGCTTATGTATTCCTCTTTCCCTAAGGGAGGAGATACTAGAGCTATGTTATGACAACAAAATAGCAAGGCACATGGAGAGGCAACAGTATTTAACACCCAAAATAGACTTTCCACAGCCTTGCACCTGTGCCAACATCAAAAACTGTGTTTCCTTTTGCCTGTCATAGAGCAAAATCAATCCCAGGTAAGCTAGCTGGGCCATTGCAACTGCTAGAGACCCTGTTGCAATGCTGGGACACTGTTTCTCTAAATTTCATTGTCAATCTTTTCCCCAGGAGAAATTTACTAGCAAACCTGTAATAGTGAATTTAATTACTAAATTGGTTCATTTTATTCCTTGCAAGGGCCTCCTAATGGCTCAAGAAACAGCTCAATTTTTTTCACATCTTTAAATATAGAGGATTAATCAATCATGTGATCTCAGACAGGGAAGTCAGTTCTAAATTTTGTAAGGCCCTATTGTACTTATTAAATATTAAAATTAATTAATTTTCCTCACATCATCGAGAGTCCAATGGAGAATCCGAGAAGGTTAACCAACTGTTGCAGCAATAAAGTATTAAGATGCTATATTTCATACTAGCAAGACAACTGGACTGATCTCATACTTCTTGCTGAATTTGCTTACAACCATGCAACACTATTGGTATGTCTCCATTCTAGTCAGAGGTCTTACCATAACCCAGCAAGTAAACACTGTTCCTCACACTGCAGACTTCCCACACAAGAGGCAAGCAGCCCAAAGCCTCTTAAAGGAACAGCTCAAACTTGCAAAGGCCCCATGCAAAAAAAAAAAATGCAGCAGATACACATAAACAAAAGGGAGCCAGAAATTGCAGAAAGGAATCTGGTGTGGCTTTCTATAAAATTTCTGACCTCCACAAACTAGAGGAAATGGGAAGTGAGCCAGAAGGTTGCAAGTGAAGGTGATGGAGGAAAGGCTGAAATCCTTTGGCAGGCTGCAGGAACAGGGCTGAAAGCCTGAAGATTTCAACTCTGTTCTTGCAGATCCACAAAGGATTTTCCTCTCTGTGCATGGAGGAGAACAGAAATCCTTCAAGGGGCTACAGGAATGTTGGGGAGTGAAAGGGCTGCCAGCTGCTGCCTGAAGTTCTTTTCTTCTCTCGGCTTAACAACCCAGAAGACCGCTTACAACCACAACTGAGAGTGCTATGATTGCAGTTGTTAAGCAAAGCAGTCATGATGGCTTCACTGAATGACTGAGATTCCAATCCAATTGTGGACGTAATTTAAAGATTGCCTGCCTTTAAGGTCTATCAATTACAGGATGCATAAATCCAGACATTCACTTAGGTGACAGCATAGAGCTATAAAGAACTATTTGTAAACTGCCTAAAATCACTCAGGTGAGATGGGCGGTATAGACATTTGATTGATTGATAAGTAAATAAGTAAGTAGATAGGTAGGTAGGTAAGTAAGTAAATAAATAAATAAATGACACTGCTTTTTCTGCTGCCATCTAGTGGCCATCCAGATTTATGTAGTTTACACAGTGCTTGACTACCCTTGATTTAAGCCTTCAAGAAACAATCTTAAGAATTCAAGGTCTTTCAGTGATTCTGAAATCCTAAGTCTCAGCAGATGGCAGCATCTAATCAATCATGTCTAGGTCTGGAAGCTAAACCAGGTGAAGTTTGATCAGTCCTTTGATGGGAGATTCCCAGGAAACATCAAGACTATAAAACAGATTAGAAAAGAGTTTTTGAAAACATCCTGTAACTCATTCAGAATAAATTTCTCTGACCAATAAATTAATATCCTTTGCCTTTTAAACCCATGTACAAAGAGTGATTATACCAAAAGGCCAGGCCCAACAGAAACTTCAAGCTATGATACTTTTTCTAGAAAATTAGCTTCAAGAATGACATACAATAATCATTTTCACACTAGCAGTTTTATCTTGAAATCACACAATTTAGCCCTTCAATTATTTCCCTCTCCAGGACATTTCCATGTTCTTCGGATTATTTTTCTCTTCCTCTTTCTTTTTCTGAAAGTGCTCATTTATTGTAAGGTTATTGTTGGGGTTTTTCGTTTGGCTTTAGGCAGAAATGCAATATAGTCCTTACATGGTAAACTCTCATAACTTTGTTGTTTTGTACTCCAGAGCCTTTCTCTCCAAGCAGACAGAATAGAATCTGCTTTCACGATCTCTTCTTTTTTTCAGCTTGAAGCACTGATGATATGGCTGAGAAAGCATCTTTTTGCTTTGTGTTGGATTACCTGCCTGCATTAGCCTTCCCAAAACACAGATTTCTCAAAATGCAGGAGCAGCTTAAATTCCTTTGATGGTTTCTTGATGTCTAAATTGGGAAGTCTTACTTTTCTCTTAATATACTGATCTGGAAGTCATGATCTGTTCTTGGCTTCCAGTTCCTAACTTGTGGGTGTTAACCCCTACCCTTTTTTGGGAAAAATGCTAGCAGGAAGAGCAAATTGTTTCTTCATGACATGCCAAATTTCTTTAGAATCCCAATTTATTGTGGTTTGCAAATACTACTGTCATGAAACACAGAAGGGGGAGAGATTTCATCCTCTAAAATTGTGAGATTCCAATATATATGCAATTAATTCCTAAAGAGGCTAGAAAACCAGTATATGCTTTCTAAATAAATTATTCCCTCCCACTGGATTGAGAGAAACGCAGTCTGCAGCAGGAGGAACTGTTTTGCCTTGTTTCTCAGGCTAGACAGTAGTTTTTATAATCCGATCAAATCAGGTTTGAACAAGGACCTAATAAATTTGGATCTAATAAATCCAAATCATTTGCTGATTTGGACTGGTAGCTTTTTCCCACCTGGCACCATCCAAATATGTTGGAACTGTAACACTCTAATTCCTATTCCAAACTGAAGGTGCCCAGTTGGCAAAAGAAGAATTAGTTTCTTTCCTCGGGCAGGTTTAGACTTGGGTACAAAAAGACTGGCTCTCTATTTCACCAGCCTCCGAGACATTCAGCGTTATGCAAGTTTCAACTGTGACAATGAAGAACATGCTGATGTTTGGGGTATATTAAGTGCTACCTAATGAGAATTAGAAAATGCAACTTAATTGAGCTGTTGGGCTGGACTGTGAGTTCTAGGTCATTGAAACATGAACTAATTTAGTTTCATAGTTCTCTAAGTAAAAATGAAGAGTTTGACCTGTCTTCTAATTCTCCAAAACTGCACATGCTTGCTAGACTTTACAATAGTTTAATACATAATGTTTCTGATGCCACAGACAGAATTTATATTGTTCCACTGTTTCATTGTACACAGGGGCATAGTAGACTTCTAAAACTACCATCAGTGAAAATGTAGCCTCAGAATCATTAGCACATATTTTATGCCTCAATTAGACAATGCTTTGATTTCCTCCGTTTCATAGATAGCATTGGTGAGTTACAGATAGACCTCAGACCAGAGCTCCCTTGCACCAGACTGCTGTGTGGAAAAGTTCAAGAAAACTAGGGATTTCAGTTGATGAATCAACACTGTTCATGATCAGCAGGAAAAAGCTTTGAAAGAAAATCTACATTGAGACAGAAACGCTGCTCTCAACTCCCATCGCTATTTTAGACCTTTATAAGACATAGCAAGGCCGTTCATACAGACTTCTGCAAAAATGTTCTGTCTAGTTCTTCATTCAAGAGATGGGAAAGGGCATAGATCAGTGGCAGGGGACATGCTTTGCATATGGTAAGTTCTGTGTCAAACCTCTAGCCTCTCTCAATGAAAAGAGAATAGCAAAACTAAGAAAAAGTTGAGAAATCTACATTCTGGGGGGGGAAAAAACAGAAAATGCACAGGTCAACCACATAGCATATGTTTCCTACCGTAGAGTCTCTTTACTTGGCTTCACTGATGAAAAGGCATTTGGTTTCAATTTAAGTATTATAAATTAAATTTCAAAATAGCTTGTTTTTAAGCATTTTTCTTTCATTTCCATCATACTGAAAAGCACTTATAAACATTTATTGTCCATGGTTGAAGAAGTTCTGTCATGGACACAACATTTTACTTAATGATATTCCATTCAGAAACCAGTGCTGACACTAAAAAGAGAATAAAATAAATAACTAAAGATAATTATTTTCATCTGTCTTGGGTAAAAGCTGAAAACTCTGCACATTTGGCAAATTGAAAGATCAAGATTTTAAAGGCCCCGGAAAAGGCTTTAAAATATGAACTAGTATATCCAGTTAAAACAAAACTATGCTTTGTTCCATTGTTTTCATAGTATTAATACTCAAATCAGTGGCTTAAAAATCAATGTACTATTCTTCTGAAATTGAGCTACATTTATTGGCTACATGGTTTTCTGTACTGAGATGGTATTTTCACCTTAATCCAAAATGGCTTTACAATCTTTCTAGTTTTTGCTATTATTTTCTGCTCTTGATTCAAGAGCCATTTGGCACCCACAAGATTAGTGTTTGGAATCAACAATTTATTGTGTTTGATTTATATTGTTTCAGGTTTGCCCTCTGACTATCATATATTCAATGTGTTGTTAATTCTGAACATTTAAAAAAATTATACATTATTCCAATCTCCCCAAATTTCCTATAGCTTTCTAATTCACATGAAAGCCCAAACACATCTCATATAGTGAGTTTACAGTATATATACTATGGAGAGCCTTGATATTTTCATGAATATTTTGCTACAGTATGTTAAATACATCTGTTTGTCATTAAATCTACAATTCCTAAGCTGAGTTACCATAACAGAAATTATTCTTTGGCCCTGTTCATGGAACATACTTAGTGTGGTTTGTGTAATGGTTAATGAGTTGTGCAATTACTAAAAGGAGGTTAATTGATCCAGTCAACTAACTCCCAGAGTATTAAATTTAACATTACACAATTCTACTCATGAATATGATTAAACAAATTCTACACAGTAACCTATGTAGTAGGAACACCAGAACCCATTTAATTAACTGTTTTGTTTACCTAATTCTCAAGAAGAAGAAAAAAAGCTGAAACGAACAAGTGCAGGGAAAACTAAACTTCTATCATAAAATGAATTGCCAAGATTGAGCAGCACACACACAAAAAAAACATTTCTGAAACATTAGGAGTGGCTATACCAACTGGTTCCCTACCTAGCCAATGAAGAAAGATCTTGCATCAGAAGAATACTAGTAAGACTTCAGGACATCTGTAACTCTTTCTTCATTGGCTAAGTAGGGAACCAGTTGGAATTTAAGCTAGTTTCTGTGCTGCTGGAATTGGTGGCAAAGAGATATATGACAGAATTAGAGACTGCCTGGGTGAACCTTGTTGTGGGAATGGAACCAGAGAGGATTCAGATTTCTGGGGAAATAATGAGGACTGAAGATAGTTCTGCAGAAGAACAAGAAGCCAGTGGATGGATTGGCTCCTCAGAATTCCTCTCTGGATCAAGAAGGGGGGCAGAATCACTAGCAAGTGCTCCATATAGGGGCTCTCCATATGGACAGCAAGTGGTCTGGGAGCTAGGGGAATGTCATCTTCCCAAGTGCCTTCCAATGGACACTGGTTCAAATACTTTTCTTGACCATTTTCCCCTATTTTTTTAAATAGACAGTAAAATGTTGATTTTGGAAATTATAAGGGAAATAAGGGGCCAGATGAACTTGAAACAATATTTCCTGAAACATATATTTCCAAATATATGTATGTATGTATGGATGTATGGATGGATGGATGGATGGATGGATAGATAGAAAGATAGATAGATGATTGATAGATAAATAGATAGATAGATAGACAGACAGATAGATAGATAGATAGATAATGAAACTAAGAAATCCTCCTATGAAAAAGTGTTGTTGATTAGGTAGGAAAAAGCAACAACCACATGATAAGAGATGACTTTGCAAGTTGACTAAGGGGAAACCAGAGAAAATAGAGAGATTACAACTGAAGGAAAGGAGAACCATTAATACAATGGAGCAATAGTATTTGGCTGTAGAAGTATTCAAGGATATTTAGAAACAATGCGCTCAAACATTACTCGTAAAATGGTTTGCTACAGGTTCTTCTGACCAGTTCTGGAGAACCAGTAGCGGAAATTTTGAGTAATTCAGAGAACCGGCAAATACCACCTCTGACTGGAGATTTTACTTCCTCTGCCACACCCACAGAACCAGTAGTAAAACCATTTGAATCCCATCACTGATAAAAGCTGATTTAAAAGACGCTACATAAGAAGAACACAGTCATGTAGTGGTTAAGGTGCTGGCCTTGAAATCAGAGGACTATGAGCTCAAGTCCAGTCTAAGCATGAAAGCCAAGATGGTGGCCACAATTGAGCTAATCACTCTCTCTCAGCACAACTCACCTCATTCTTTTTGTTGGGAAAAAAGGAGGATGAAGGAATATTATGTATGTTTGCTGCTTTGAGTTATTTGTTAAAAATAAATGTGGGATAAAAATCTAATAAATAAATAAAAATGACAGATTTTACTGGAAAAATTGAGACTAAGGCTGATTTGAATGTGGAACTGGCAGTGGATTTAAGACTATACAAGGGATACCAAAGAAAGAGGCCACACTGGATTTACAAATTAAATCAGTTGATATCTTAATAATAAAATATGCATATAATAAATTAGAAAAGTGATATGGACAGCTTTCTTATCTGTTATTTTCAAAAGAAATTTATTAAACCTGTGAAGGAGTTTCTAAGAGGAGATAAAGAGAAAACAATGAGAAATCAATTTGTGGGGTATTATTTGAAAGAATTAAAGATCAAGGTTTTTAAAATAATTAAAATAAATATAATGTGGATTTATTTGATCAAGGTTACTATGTTTAGATATAGATATATTAGTGCTGGTCCAAGATTATAATAAGGATTGATTGATTAATAGATGGAAATAGAGATATGTAGATGATATATATATAGAGAGAGATAATATATAGTTTCTAGCGGCTCTTAAATGGATTTATTTCGAATAGGACAAAATGACTTTAAAGACTTTAAAATGGCTTTAAATATTTGTTTATCATAACAGATATAGGATATGAGAAGAGATTTCTTCGTTATATTTTTAGAAAAATAATCAATTACTGTGTTAAAAGTAAAGACATGTAACATGGATTTATTTGATTAAGGTTAAAATATATGTTAATAAGTTAAAATGGACATTTGCTGATTAGGACTGATCAGATTTTATAATTTATTGATGATATTTGAGATGGGAAGAACACATTTTTATTAAATATCAGAAAAAGTGATACATTACTAAAATTATTTGTTCTTGTCTAGAGAGAGGGAAAGTAATTTCTTTTATATTTTTCTTATTTTTTTCTTTTCTCTGCACTTTTTTATATTCTTAGTATTTGTATTAGTTTTTTATCTTTGAATTTGTAAACCTTAATAAAAAATATTATGGTATTATGGTATTAAGAAAAGGAAATGGAACTGGAGAAACACGATGGCTACATATGATTCAGGATGGACAAAGGAAAGTTTTGTAATTGCAGAATTGCAATTTAAGTGATTGACTTTGCTGTACTGTACTCCATGAGAATAAATATCGCAAAGAATTTTCAGGAAATGAATTCATACCACTGTGAAAATTGTCCGTTCATATTACTTGTAACACCTGTTTATACACTTTGGATTCGAAGGTACCTGATATCAATAGCAGAGACTAATTACCAACATTTCAGTTTGCTGCCCACAGTAAGAACAATAACAGGGTGCAACACTCAAACCCTATTTCAAGTAGCCTTCTCCTAAACAGCACCTTCCAAATCTGTTCTGATTACTTAGACCTTAAGGATAATGAAGAGAAGGATTGCTTTGGTACGATCAAACATGGTAGTGCTGAGGACTTTGTTATCTTTAATTCATCAAAATGCAAGATAGTCTAGAGAGAAATGGCCAGAAAAGCATGATATGGCTTGAAATGAATAAATTAATACTAAGTGCATATACAATTCCCTTTTTCTCTTTTTCCAAAGGAAAATTAAATTTTCCCAAAGAGAAATATTTGAAGTTTTCTATTCTTATATTTCTTTCAACTTTTTGTCAATGTATTGCATATGTCATAGTTCCAATAATTTCTTGTAAGCAACTCTGCTCTTTAGCTTGGGAAATTCAATAGTTTTATTTGTTCATATCATTAATATTATTATTCTCTTTAAATATGACATAGAGTAAATTAAAAATATACTTCTATTTACCACCAGTAAATATAAGAATAAATGTACATTGTACTTGTATAGATCATTCCATATGAAATTATTCAAGACAGTTAATTTTCAACATCATAATAAATGTAACAAATGTAAAGGAAAACTCATATGGGCCATGTTTCTCACAAGAGAGAAGACATTAATTTCATATATGATTTTGGAAATAAAAGAATTACACACAGTTTTCATTATTTGGATTTGGTCTGTATATATTTGGATGAATAATTTCAGATGTTGAAGAGTATAGAAACAGCAAAGATTTCCACTGTTCAATCTGCTGTTGTCTTAAGACACTAAGAATTAGCATCAAAAGTCACAAAAATGTTTTAGAATGACTGTTCCCAAATGTAATGAATTGGTTTTTCCAGGCACTTAACAATAATCTGGTTCCCAGTACGCACTGCAATAAACTTACTTCAGTTAAAAAAACTTACAGGTACCATGAGTATTATTAACAATGGTCTTTGCAGTATGGATTTCATGTGCTATAGGACAAACATGATGTGTGTGTGTGTGTGTGTGTGTGTGTGTGTGTGTTAGTAAGGGTGGGATTCAAATTTCTTAACCGGTTCTGTGGGCATGGCCTAATTTGTGGGTGTGTCTTGGTGGTCATGTGACTGGCTGGGCATGGCTTGTATGTAAATATTATAAATATTTATGTAAATATTGAATTTTTTATTTAAAAAAAGAGCAACTTTTATCCAGGGGTGAGATCTGACTGGTATAACTACCAGCTCAGTAATTTATGTTTTGCGTGCGCTGTGCACGTGTGAAAAACATCATCAGCTTGCTGCCTGGACAGCTGAGCAGCACTGCACACCGGTGCACAGCATTTGAAAAAGCCCTTTTTTCCTGCTTTTTCAACTGCAGCTGTGCTGCGCAAAGCAGCTGAGGTTGAAAAAGCAGGAAATAAAGGTCAGGTAAGAGCCCGGAGGGCGGGTGGGCCAAAACATAGCAGACATAAAACCAGTTCGATGTCTGCTGCTCTTCAGAGCTACCAGTTCTACAGAGCCGGACAGAACCAGTAGAATCCCTCTCCTGCTTTTACCCAAAATCAGGCAAAGCAGGCAGGCAGATTGAGTTGCTTGCAGAATCACAGATTCACTCAGAGATCTATCTTTCTGCAATCTGCTCCTTGAGTCTGCACTGAAAAATAGAAGCTTCAGCTCTGCTTTTAGATTAACTAGAAAGCAAGAAATTCATGATTTCCTGCTTTCTAGCTAATCTAAATTTCTCGGCACAGCAGAACAGCTGATGGTCAGGGGGAAAAAAGGTAAAAAAGCAACTTAGTAGGCAAGCTTGATGGCGCGCATACCAGGTAAGGAATGAGTGGGCGAGAGTGGGCAGGGCCAGCCAATGGCACGATTTGCCGGTTCTCTAAATTGCGCAGAATCATAACAACCAGTTATATAGAACCGGTCCGACCAGGTAGAAGCCCACCCCTCTGTGTGTGTCTTTTTTTGTTTGTGTGTGTGTTTGTGATATTAACATAAATAAATACAGGTAGTCCTCAACTTACAACAGTTGGCTTAGTGACCATTCAAAGTTACAACAGAAGTGAAAAAAGTGACATGGCCATTTTTCACGCTTATGACTGTTGCAGCGTCCCCGTGGTCACATGATTTACATTTGGATGCTTGGCAACCGACTCACATTTGTGACAGTTCCAGTGTCCCAAGGGTCATGTGATCACCTTTTGCAACCTTCTGACAAGCATAGTCAACTGGAAAACCAAATTCCCTTAACAACCCTGTTACTAATTTAACAACTGCAGCGATTCACTTAACAAATGTAGCAAGAAAAATAATAAAATGGGGGGAAACTCTCACTTAGCAACATAAATTTTGGGCTCGATTGTGGTCATAAATTGAGGACTACTATTTCCCAGAAAAATTTAATAGCCATCTGTGATGATGATAGGTATCTCAGCAAAATCTGTATCACCTTGGTTATATGTTCACTCTTAATAAATACACAAGAAGCATTTAGGGAAAATATATTTTCTGTATATCTGATTTATGTCACAAGAGATAACATAAAAGCAACCTAGGGAGATACGAGAAAGAGCCAGCATTTTTTGCTATTATCAGCAGCTGTTGTCATCTTGAATTCTTTCCTTCCTCTTATTTGTTCAGATCAGGTTTCAGAACTAAAGGTTCTTGCAGGTGCATATTAGATTAATTAAGATCCTACATGCATGGACTCCACCATGGCTATATAATCACAAAAGAATGGATAAAAAAACCTGATGGATCCTCATGTGTCCCCAAAACTACCATAGAAGCAAAAGGATCTATAAAGAATAGGAATTTATAAATATCAGAAAACACTCAGAAATCTACTATTTTTGTTGTTCTACCAGTAGTCGGGGAAGAAGACAACTCACATCTAAACAACTGTGGATTTTCCAGCATTTTTTGAACATTGATAAGTCACTACAGATAAACTAAGTACTGTAGTCAATATACAAAACACATTTTTCATCTACAAGTGCAGCCTTAGAATTTATTTATTCTTTGCTAAATACTTTTGACAATGATTATATAGCTTTCTCACTCAGATTTCCTCAACATCCTCCAGATGTAATAGACTACAGTTCCCAGCAAACAAGAAAACTGTTGAGTAAGTGGTATACTGCCAACCTTTAAACATGGGTATTACAAGTCCAAAAACTCTCACAAATATGTACACTGAACTAATGGTTCAAAATGGTCATGTAAGGGGAGGGGAGTGGCAATTTTGTCAGTTCTGTTAGAACAGCAAGTCTTAAAAAAATGTTATATCATTCATTAACCTAATATCCAGGACTATGACATTGGAGTACTCATGCACACATTTTTGCTTGCTCTCATCAATTATACAATTCTAATCATAACATGTAAGTCCGTTTTAAAAAAAAACTGACAAAGGTGCTGGATGACCCTAGGCACAATCCTAATAAAATAAATTAATATGCTCATTTTTGAAAACCAGCTCTCTACTATAAAATTTTCAATTCATCCTCATAAAGAAAAATATAGTCTGTTTACTTTTTTTTCTTAGTAAGTAAAAACGACTGCTTGCATTTGTGGCTTTATTTCACAGTTTTTTCCTACTGTATTTATATCATTGTTTGTTACAAGAGTCTGTTTAATTGGAAAGGCAACACATCTCCTAAAAGCATTGCTCCTGCACTATTTTACACCAGGAGGGGCGGGGGGAGCTGCTTTCCCCCAAAGCTACTTTAATTACACCTAAAACACTATGGAGAATATGCCTGCATAATTCTCATTGATGACAATGTAATATTCCTTACAGCTCAAGTAAACCTTATCCCAATATGGTACCATTTGCGGATATATCACCAAAATTGCAGCTGCCCAGGAACTAAGAGTAATAAACCAGCATTTCTGGATGGCAGTTAATTACTAATAAATGAAGCAACATATTTTCTTTATATACCTAGGTTATTTTATCATTCTTGAAACTTTTTTTCAGAACTGAAATTTAAAAATTGTCCAGATACTGTGTGTAAGAGGTAAAACTTATAACTATTCCATCACCCTCTACTATTGTAAAGCAGGATACTGGAGTAAGTAGTTTAGGAGCCATCTGCAGGAAAGTCAATGCTTAACTAATGTTTAAAACCCATGATTTTGGTGGCTCCTTCCATGCAGGATGCATGATTAGGGACCCGCAGTGAAAGCTTAGAAAAACCCAAGTCAGTGCTTGGGAACAAGACAGCTGTTCCAGTTTAACTAGCTATTTTAATGTAAGGACAATTGGACTAAACTAATGAAAGTGGCATTCTTGAATCTCTGGGCAATAAAAGCAACACAGCTTTGCATTCACAACAAGTGAATGCAAATATTTACAAAGAATGATTCATATTAAAATAGTATGCCTGTCCACTCAAAATTAAGTCTGAGTTTAGGATTGTAGTTTTAATCAATGCATTTTATTTTTATTTTGGAATTTTATCTGACTCTTATCACTTTACCACTGCACCTTACACAGTGATATCCCTTACACAAATGGCAGAAATGTCTTTACAACCCATCTTGGCAGAAGAAAAGCATATCCCAGAACAGTAATAACATTTCCCCAAAACTGCTATTCTCTCGCTAAACCTGTTCTCCAATGTGTTATTCAAGTGCATCTCCCCACATTTCATCAGACAGTTTGCCCCCGTGCTCTATTACTGTATTGCTACAACAGAATAACTTTCAAACAGTACCATATTGAAATATATATCCAATAAAAGGATATATATGTAACTCAAGATTAAATTGTGGAGTTCTTGGTGTTTTCTGAGCTTGGTGATTGCTTGCAGACATTTCATTATCAATTAGGTAACATCATCATTGCAAGTGAGTATGAATTTTGCTCTCTGTTTATATGCAGTAATGATCCCTGCCAGCTTTGGTGGAATTGTGTTTTGTCCTTGGCCCATTTGTCTGGTATTAATGCCTGCTTATCTGGGCACTAGCTGCTAGACAGGATGTCTTCTGGTCTTTTTGTTCCCTTATTTTTTATTGCCTCTTTTGAATAGTGTATACATATATTTTATGCCTATGTTTCCATTGATGGTAGATTTGTTATAATACCAAACTTCCAGGAATTCCCTAACATTTGAGGGTGGGGGGATTTGGCTTAGTCTAAAGGGCTAACAGTTTCCCAGTTGAAATATACCTGCATATCCTTTTGTCACTATGGTGACCTTTTTGTGCTTTTAACAAGCAAGCTGATGTGCTGAATCAAACATATGAACTTTTCCTAATATGGAGATAAGAGGTTTAGAAACAAAACTAACACAAAGTTGGCAATCTCACCAAGATACTGTGCTATATTATTGTGAAATACTTATATATACAATGCTGTATTATATACAAATTCAGTTTAAAAAGCTTAAGTTCAGTTAAAATTGATAAAATTGGCTTAAGTCCTATTGAACAAATATTTTTTCACTTCAGTTTTCTGTGACCTGAGATTTAATTACAGTTTTCAGATTATAACCAAAATACTCCCCACAAACACCTGATTCCATGTACAGTACCTAACGCAGCAGATTTGTTATTAACCAGATGCCTTTGAATTCAATACGCTGCCTTGCATGTCCAAGTATAAGAAGTTCCATTTTTCATCACAATCCTTTGAATACCTATTAAAGCAATATAAATTAATCTTCCTTTCAGGAACAGTCCTCAAAGTTATTTTCTAGTGTGTACAAATTTGAACATTCAAGGGATACTTCTGATCAGGTTTTTAATAAGCTTTACAAATGGTCTAGCTCCTACTTTTACAGTCTACAGTATTAGGAAGTAGCAGGGCAAGAGAGAGGCAGGCAGGAATTCAGACTGCCTTTATGCAATGTCTTTACTTTTTTACCTGGGTCTGCTGGCTGTGCTACTTACATATGCTACCTACATATTACTTAATGCCTTCCCAAGCATGGTGAAGCTTCCTTGTGCAAGCATCTTACCCTGTTTTAGACTTCAAGGCTGTGTTAAAAAGCTGAAAATATTGTTTGCTTGTGTTTTTTTTAATCTTGAAAGTGAAGAATTTAAATAAATAACTTTAAGAAATAGACCCCCAAACCTTTTATTAGGATTGCAATTCTACGCATACTAAAAAGATAAAGAGATCATCAAGTCAATATTTAGGACAGGAAACTTAACATGAAGCTGCAGCTGGAATACTTGCCACATATACTATCAGCAATAAACTTCAAATAAAAGTTTAAATAGTTCTAGCGGAGTAGAAGACATTTCATCTTTCTTCCTCACTATACATTATACACTATTTTCTATGTCCTCCTCCTAAAACAAAGATAAACCATATCTCAAGGCTTGCAAATACCAGCTTTCCATCCTCACAGCACCATAAGCCTTAAACAGTACCAAAGTTAAACACTAAAAACATCCCCTTCCTTTCTGGTTTCTCAGCCTTGAGGAAATAACACAGCTTGCCATGACTACTGCAAAAATCTAAATGCCTGCTAATATCAAAAAGATACAACAACACAATAAGAAACGGCATCTCCATTACACAAAATAAAGAAGTTCAGTGCTTGCAGGGAGTCCGTATTGCCATCTATTATAGATGACACAGCTAGCAGGAGGGAATGGAACAGACAAATCATTAGAACTTAGACCTTTTCTTAATGTCATCATTTTGGACTCAATCAAAAGAGGTTTCACAAGTTCATTTGCACACTTTGATAAGAGCAACCAAAATCAGTCCCCCAAGGAGATGCCGAGAATGCTATCTGCTAATAGAAACTTGCACATTAAAGATAGGATTCACATTCTGCTACCTGATCTGCCACTTCCATTCAAAAGCGAGTAGGCCTGGGAGATGCTTTTAGACCAAGAAGCCTGATCCCCCATTCATAGGCCCAATCACAATCTGTTTCTATTCAGCAATCCATTAACTGATGGCATTAACTTTCAATACATCTGTTTTGCAGGTTAGAAAATATCCTTATATAATGGACTGGATGTAAAAAAGTTGGACGGTATGGGGAGAAAATGAACCGGCTTAAATAAATACTAGAAAGCTCTAAATTATGGCATCTACCAATGGACTGATTCTATTCCCCACCCATCCAAACCTGTGCAGCAAAAGATCCCCAGGGCATCCAGTTCATTAACTGACCGCTGCCACCAACACCTATATACAATTACTATGAAATTGAGAGAAAAAAGCACATTGTTTTTATTATATAGATTTCTCCATATTTGTGTTTGCCTGAAAGTACCTTTGGTCTCATTCACTACAGTATTGTACGTTTTAGTGTTGACAGCCCAGAATATATATATTTTTCTTGAACTGGGTTAAAAGGAGGAAGGCGCACCCCAAATGGAGAATTCCTGCAGGTGGTTTGATGAAACAAGGCACACACACCACAAAGTCCTCAGTGGCCCAGCTTGGCTTTCTTTGCACCAGGCGGGGGCAGCATGGCAGTTTAAAGACTCTTCCGACTAAGTAAACCCCACCCCACCCCACCAGACCTTTCCGAAATAGGGCGAACTATTCAATCCAGGTTTAAGGAACTGAGTGATAATTGCCATCTCCAAAGCCAGCCATCCTGGACAGAGAGACAAGAGACAAGCCCATCCTTAGTCCTTCCTTCCATCACAATAACTGTGCATCCTCTCCCCAGGGGCAATTATTGGGGGCAAAAAGAAGAGCCGTGGTGGGGAAGCGTATGGAGATAACAAGAAGTTACCTCTGGAGTGACAGAAGGCTGGGCAGCATTGGCAAGGAGGGTGTCGACGCCTAGTAAATTATCCCTCCCTCCCTCCTTCTCTTCCTTTCTCTCGCCCCCCCCCACCCCATTCATAAAACTCTGCCTCTGGTTCAGTGCCAGCGATGCTGCCGCCGCCTCTTCTTTTTACCCCCCCCCCCCTACAACACACACACTCGGCTCCAGGTTCAGATGCCACCCTATTCCCCCCACCCCACCCCAACCCGGCCGCCCACCCTCGCGCGCGCCTGGCCCCGGCTTACTTGAGCATGGCCTCCTCTTTCTCCTCCTCTTCTTTCTGGCGGTCCATCACAGCCATAATGATGTTCCTCTCCTCTTCTGTCAGGTGGCTCAGGTCGGGCAGCTCCTGCATGGGGGGAGGCACGGCGGGGGGCCGAGGCCCGCGGGGCCCCAGCGAAGAAAAAGGAGAAGGAGAAGGAGACGAGGACATGTTTGGCAAGAGAGAGAGAGAGAGAGAGAGGGACAGAGACAAAGCTTGAGAGCCTTGCCCGGTTCCCCCTTCGACACCTTTGTACCTTTGGGCAAGGCGAACCCAATCACGCCTCGGCTCGCCGCCGCCTCTTCCTTCTCCTCCTCCTCCTCTTCTTCTTCGTCCTCCTCCTCCTCCTCCTCCTTCTCCCTTTACACTGGAGTCCTCTGTTCATCGGCAGCAGCAAGGAGCTCTTGGGAAGCGGCAGGAGAGGAGGCGGAGACCCGGGCGTTCATGGTTGCTCCGTCCATACAAGCCCCAGCTCCGCCGGCGGCGGCGGCGGCGGCTGCTGTTGTTGCTGCTGCTGCTGCTGCTCCCGCTCCCCCCTTCGGTCGGCCGGGTCTCAGGAAGATCGGGAGATGCCCCACAGCCTCTTGCAGCCCATCCTCCGAGGCTGGCAGAGGAAGGAAAGGCGCGGGTAGCGGCGGCAGCTCGACAGGCTCTGTGCACCGTCAGGGCTGGAAAGGAAAGGGCGGATGCTGCTGCTGTTGCTGCTGCTGCTGCTGCTGCTGCTGCTGCTGCCGCTGCTGCCTCCGCCTGCCGTTAAATGCTCTACTGCTGCTAGCTACGGGGAGGGAGGGAGTTTGTCAGTTAGGCGGAGTCCAAACTGCTTCGCTCCTGGGTAACGCCGAGGTCTGCCTTTCCGAGACAATACGGGCAGCAAAACGTGCCAGATTCCCCCACCTTTTTATTCCTCGAGGCGGGCCGAGCGCTAGCGCTTGAAGAGCAAAGGGAAGCGTTGCTGAAGCTGAGCCTGGAAAACCTCTCCGAAACACAGCAAAACTGACTTCGGATTGAAGGCTAGATTAAGGCTGCCATCCCAAACGTGGGCACGGGGCTCCGGGGAAGGTGGGGGGGGGTTGCAAGGTGGGTTTTTTTTTTTTTTTTTGCAGAGGAGTAATCCCAGCTAGGAGTAGTATGTGTGTTCCCCGAGAGTGCCTAGCAGTGCAGGCAAGAAGCGCCCGGCGATTCGGGGTGGGTTTAATTCCCAAAGCGGCGGGTGTCATAGAAATTGGAACCTGTGGCTCTCGATATATTGTTGGATTCTGATTCCCCAGATGGCCCCAAAGAGGACTCGGAGTCCACCATCTGGAGAGCCTCGGATTTCCCTTCCCTCGCCCGTAAGACAACCGTAGCCTGAGCGTATTTGCATAGGAGGGAAGAAATGCTACTTAATTCGGATATGGAGGATTAAGAAACCATGATTTCAGATTGCAACGCTGCCGTTATAAGCATACCGCTTTGGGATTATCCCCCCTTAAATCCATGTGAATACACACATGGTTAGGGTCGAACGAAATATTTGCTTTTTTTTTTGTGGCCTCTAATAGAGCACTGCTGGTATGTGCTTGGTTCATGTAGAGTTTTTTAAAAGGTGAAGAAACGGTATTAAATGAACTGTGCATACGAATTTAGGTATTACATAAGTGCAGTTGTAGCAAATTTATTTAGACATCATAGGAAGCGGGAAATATACTTTAAGTTCAAATCTTAATTTAATCTTTTGCTCCCCAATTTTGGCAGTAACACTGATAAGACACAAAAAAAATACTGTAAAGAGCCATATACTGAACTGACTGAAAAATATTAGTGCATTAAAATTTATCAATATTTCTGCACATGTTAAATGTTTTAATTTGATTTTTTTACCTTTTCTGGAATTATATGTTGATAAACAACCTTTTTAAGATTTGTTGATGAATTTATCCAATACAATATGCAAATTTGAAATTTGTTCACTTTTTTCTTGAAAGGATGTGTGTGAATGTATGGTAGAGAAGCTGCCAGGAAAATTAAATGCTGTTCTTCCCACTACTAATTATTCTGAATTTTCATTCCAATAGTTTTTTTAAAAAAACTTATATTCTGCTTTTTTAAGTAAAGGCAATGTGACATATAACAAAATATGCTATAAAAGCAAAAAACTCAATAATAAATAAAATAATGGTCACAACAATTTATAAAATTAATATGGAGTCCCAAAAGAGACAATTCATAAAAAGATGGTTTTACATATACATTATACACCTATTCTGGTTCCTTGATTTTGAAGCATTGTGCAACATACTAAATCTTAAATTAAGCACACAGACTGGGGTTTGCACTAGGCTAATTAATTAGTCAGTTTATGATTCTGTATCCCGTATGAATAGAACAATAAATAGTGCAATACTAATGGCAGAGGAAGGAAAATAAAGAACTGCAGACAAGACCTCCCCAGTTGTGAATTTGTAGTTGGTTAACTTGAAGAGGGGGGGGGATGATAACCATTCAACCTGTTAAAATTCTTCAAACTGTTGTAAACCAATAACGAAAAGAGTAATGTATTGTGTCTCTGTGCATGCATATGTACCTTCAAGATCAGTCTTGACTCCTATCAACTGCTCTGATTAGTCCCTGCAGTTTTCTTGGCAAGATTTTTCAAAAGTGGCTTGCCATTGCCTCCTTCCTAGGGTTAAGAGAGAGTGACTGGCCCAAAGTCACCCGGTTGGCTTTTGTACCTAAGGCAAGACTAAAACTCATAGTCTCCTGGTTTCTAGCCTGATGCCTTAATTACTACACTAAACTTGCTCTCTATAATAATGCATTAAATGAAATCATAAGCAATTTTATGTTGTTAGCATGCTGTAAAGTTGCATAATGCCACATTTTTTTATATTAGAAGGAATTTTTAAACCACCACTCTTTAGCTAGTGATGACCAATGATATCAACAGAAATAGAAACAATCTTTGAAAAATATCTATTAATTTAACAGGAGAGATTAAAACCAAGCAGCAGAAATCACAACTTTGTCTTCCTTATTCATAAATTGCCTATTAGTTCTTCATTTATGGAAATGTCAGAGGATGTCTTGCCTCCCAATGTTCATTGATGAATCACACCTTTCCTTAATCTACATCTTCTGTGGTGCTAGCCTACCATATATGTAGGTGGTAATGATTCAGAAAGCGACTAGGATGGCCATATTTGGATTTTTGCAGCTCAGATATGGTAGTTCTAGCAGTCCATTGAATGATCCCAATAGGTACCATCAGAGAAATGCAGGATCCCAAAGTTCTTTCTTTAGGAAAACAGCTTTTGTGCTAGATTTCCAAATGAGGAAAAGAAAAAAAAACAGTGTAATTTCCTTTAACACTTCTCTACTAAACATATTTTCTCTGAGCTAAGCTCTATTGATTGTGGTGCTTTGATTGGGGCCTTATTTTAATTTCCAGCTTATCAACTATTTTTAATTTATATCTGAACATTGCTGTTTTTTTACCATATAACTAGAGAGATTCCAAATGAAGTGGAAAGAAGTGAGTAAAACTGTTTGGAGAACGGAGATAGTTTGCCCCACCTTCTCTAATAATACTGGCAGTCATATAGCCTTTATACTTCTTTAACAAAGGGGAGAAAAGAATAAAGATTGAAGGACTTTAAAACTATATCTTATGGTCAAGGATCACTAAAAAAAACCTAGCCCTGTTATAACAAGTAAAGGAATAAAGCTGTTCAAGAATACCTTACATCTAGTGTAGAAAAGGAATATCTATAATTAGTCAATACCTACCTCTCCCATTATTTCATGTAACTTTTTAATTGAAGTTAATTGTTTACTGTGATTTCCTGATTCCAAAAACAGAGGCTGTCTGAACCCCATTTTGTGGTTTCTGTAGACTATGACTTATACTGAAAATTTATTATAGCTAATTGCTAAATTAATTGAGCTTTTTACTATGTAGTGTGAACCAAATCTGTTAGGAAAGTTTGTGAACATTTTATTGCTGAATAGGAAATCTCTAATACATTTCTGGAGAACTTTTTCTAACTACTGGCATACTGTAATTCATGACAATAAATTAGATAAGACTCCTCTTCCAGTTACTATTTTTCCAGTTACTATGCTTGAAAAATAACTTGATACAATGGCTGCAAAGAAACCTTCCAACATCCAGTCCTACGGTATCTCTAAAATATTAGAAGTAACCATCTGTGTTCTAATTTTTTTATTTGTGTGAATGTAAGAAGTATTAGGAATGTGCTGGATTCTTTGGATACAGCTGTCAGAGGTCAGGGGAGAGGCTTGGGAGCTGCCAGTGGAGTGAGACATGCTGAACATTGTGTAGCTCTGCCCTTCCCTGAATGTAGCACTGCCAAGCTGCTTCCATGTTTGCACAAAAGCCTCTCCCTCAAACACAGGAACCAGGTGGCAGGACAGACCACCCAGGCCACAGTATGATGCTCTGTGCTTCATAAGATTGAGCGATTCACCGGCAATCAGCAAGGTTCTCCTGGACCAAGCAAGCTGGCTGCCTTATCATTGGCACCAGCTGTGCAAAAAGAGCTGCATCTGGGCACACTCAGCTGGAAGAGGGTTTAAGCAATGCCACTTCCATTTCTCAGTTGCTACAAGCAACTTTGGCATCTGTCTCTTTGTTCCATGTCTCTGATTCTAAGTACCCTCCCGATCTTGATTTTACAAGATTTTGTTACACTTTCCAATGTGCATTGATTGATCCTGCTTTATATTTGTTTCTTGTCTCGTGGCAAAGTTGGTCACGCAGTCCTTCCCAGTAACTCCATTCCTATTTCCATTCTTTGCTGTGCTGGCACATACCCTTTTTTAGTGCCCAGATCATGGTCTTTTGGCTTCAACCTCGGACCCTCTGTGTGTGACCTGACTAGTGGATGAGAGAGCTTTGCTTGCAGTCCTATTTCTCCACACAAATGCTGTGCAGTCTGGCTGACAACATGGAGGCACTGCACAAAGAGAATAGGGCAATCTGTAACCAGCTGGAACAATTAATAGATGCAATGACTAATATGCTGATACACCTGGAAGAACTTGGAGGCTCAGCATTACATTGCCCAAAATACCCCACGACTGTTCCCAAAACATTTGACAAGTGTTCTGAATTGTTTATTGCTTTCCCAGTGCAATGCAAATTATATATTCATTGTACCCAGAGGCTCACAACATGGAGTTTCTCCTGAGCCTGCTGATGGCCCACCAAATGAGCCAACCTGTGTCTTCTAGCCAAAAGTGCCATGCTGTATAATTCGGAGACTGATGTGGGAGCCTTGTCACATTTTTCAAGAACCTGACATGGTTGCTCTAAGAATACACTGGTTATACTGAAAGTAGTCATTGGCAGAGTAAAGCTCCAATGTAGCCTAGAACAGAGGTCGCCAACCAGTGGGCCGGGGACCAGTGGTGGTCTGTGAGAAAATGTTGGTGGTCCGCAGAGAAATGTCACTCCCAAAGCACCGCCCAAAGCAATGAATCCAGGGTGCACAGGAACACAAGGCTGCACTGCCCACATGGCCCGCAGGAACACAAAGCTTGCATCACTTGCATTGCGAACAACACGAGGTAGTGAAGGGAGGGGGGGAGGGGGGAGGGGGAGAACTTGCCCCATATGCCTTGCCTGACCACTGGGCTGCTTCTTTCCATTTCTTCTGCTTTTGGCTGCACGCAAGGAAAGCAGCGAAGTCTTTATTTCACTTCCCCAAACTCCGACAGAAATGAGTCTTTGGGATCCTGCAAGGCATCATGTTCCAAGAGGCTGCGCTGGCAGAACAAGCCTCACAAAGACTCATTTCTGGTGGAATTTGGGGGAGAGAAAGAAAGACTTCTGCTGCTTCTTCTGCTTTCCTTTCATGAAGCCAAAAGTCAGTCTCTCTCTCTCTCTCCCTGAGAACAGAGCTGGAGATGGTATTCTGCGATCCCAAATAAAGAATGATTGATCGATAGGAAAACGGGGTGAAGAATTTTCCTGCAATCTTTTTGGGGATTTTCCCAGGGTCTCCGCTTTTTCTGCAGAGCTCCGGGATAACCAAAGGGCCAGACTTGTGACTACTGCAATTCTGGAATATGAGACCGACTTTCCACCAACGTCAGTAAGCCACTGTCAGTCAAAATTCACATTAGTGGTCCTGGAATTTAAAATTATGAGTTTGGTGGTCCCTGAGGTCGAAAAGGTTGGCGACCCCTGGCCTAGAATGACACAGTACTGCTAAACCATTTACAGAACGTGCCCTTGGAGGAGCTAGCCTGGATTGAATAGATCCAACTATGGATTAATGGCCACCTTAAGGGGGGGTAAAGTTTTGCAGAAGTCCTAGCAGAAAGGGTGGTTGTATCATTGTGTCTTCCCAAAGTCATCTGTAAAAGAAGGTGCTACATTTGGCAACAAGACACCCATGGATGAACACTTCAGCCTACACAAGATGCTTCGTTTAGTCAACAGGGATTTCTTGTGGCCACATATAAGCTAACATGCCTTGATATGGTCCAGGCCAAGAACATTTCAGGCAATCTACTAGCATCATTCAACTCCTGCCACTGCTCTTACGTATGTGGAAAATCGTACCAATGAACTTTATCACTGACCTTCCATGTTCTTGAGGATTGACTATCAAATGATGATGCATCATATCACCAAGATGAGTCATCTCTTGTGAAGGCATCCTCATTCAAGGAGATCACCACAGTGTCTTCCAGTTATATAGCCTGCCACATGTATCACAGGATGATAAGTATGCCATTCACCACCAGATTTTGGTAGACCCTGTTTGCACTCGTAGTAAATCTTCACACATCCACCAATTATCAAGTTGAGTCAGATGGATAAGTAGAATGAACCAATGGAATAATCATGAAGTATCCTTTTTGTTAGGGAAACAGTTTGGCATAATGGTTAAGACTAGAAGCTAGAAGACTGAACTGTAGGCTTGCCTTAGGCACGAAGCCAACATTGGTCCAGTTATTCTCTCTCAGCCATGGGAAGGAGACAATGGCAAATCACTTTTGAAAAACTGCAAGGACTTATTGTCAGCCCTCATGCGCAGGCCAATACTACCTTGAAGGCACTCCTCCCCTGTTGTTACAACACTGGCAGCAAAATAACAATCCAATTTCTACAGGCTATCCATGGCACCCTCCATGAGCAGCTGTAGGTGGCCAGAGTGGTACCTCTGCAGTAGACGAGGTAAGATCATGTTCAGGATGCCACCGAAATCCATGTCCCTCATCTGATCCATCACCAGTACCCAAATCAGTTCCAGCAATTTACACTGCAAAAACATGGACTACACAACTCAATCAGGGCAAAGTGATAGACGCAATCTACATAGACTTCTGTAAAGCATTTGATTCAGTGGTACAGGACAAACTATTCCTAAAACTAAAATCTTACGGTATCTCTGGACACCTGCATAACTGGATAGAAGCATTCCTGTCAAACAGACAACAAATGGTCAAAATTGGGAACGTCCTATCAAATTCTGTACCTGTCAATAGTGGTGTCCCCCAAGGTAGTGATCTAGGACCAACTCTTTTCATACTCTACATAAATGACCTCTCTGATCATATGAAGAGCAACTGCGTTCTCTTCGCTGATGATGTAAAGCTATTCAACACCACAGACAATACTGCTACCCTTCAAAAAGACACTGACTATGTATCAGAATGGTCAAAGAAATGGCAACTTCAAATCTCAACAAATAAATGCTCTGTCCTACATATTGGCAAAAATAAATAAATCAGAAAATAAAATTCAGGCTGAATAGCCAAGACCTTGTTGATGATCCAAACTCTGTCAAGAATCTTGGAGTACTCATCTCAAATGACCTAAGTGCTAGAGCCCACTGTAACTACATAGCCAAAAAAGCATTAAGAGTTGTTAACCTAAACTTACATAGCTTTTTCTCTGGTAATATTACACTAAGAACTAGAGCATACAAAACATTTGCTAGACCAATACTCGAATACAGCTCATCAGTCTGGAACCCACATTACGTATCTGATATTAACACAATTGAGAAAGTCCAGAAATATTTCACAAGAAGAGTTCTCCACTCCTTTAATCGTTGCAGAATACCTTATGCCAATAGACTCGAAAATCTAGAACTAGAAAACCTAGAACTATGCCGCCTTTGGTCCGATCTAAGTATAGAATATAAAATCATACATTGCAATGTCCTACCAGTCAATGAATACTTCAGCTTCAACCATAACAACACAAGAGCAAACAATAGATACAAACTCAAGGTTAATTGCACCAAACTTGATTGCAGGAAATACGACTTCAGCAACAGAGTGGTCAATGTCTGGAATACTCTACCTAAGTCTGTGAGTTTTTCCCCAAACCCCAAAAACTTTAACCTTAGAATGTCTACTATTGACCTCACCCCTTTCCTAAGAGGTCTGCAGGGGGCATGCATAAGCGCACCAACGTGCCTACCGTCCCTGTCCTATTGTTTCTTTTATATTTTTTAATTTTTCTTATATGTATCCATGTATTCATAACCATGTTTTTACTTATGCCTATTATCTTGTAAGCAAGAAAAAAAAAACTGTAGGATAAATTCAGTCAAAAGGGGGAATGATGTCACAATCCAACCACCCATCTTAGACACATCAGCAGAATGGGGTGCTTTGGGAACTTAGAACCTTGTCGCCTAGACATAGTACTGCAAGGCTCCTCTTTGCCCAGAGAGAGGTCTCCCCAATCATCACAGGCGCCAGACAGTGGCGCAAACCCACAGGCTTCAGCAAGACACAGCTGTGCTATATAAGAGGGAGCTATTTGTGAATAATCAGCAAGCCTCTCCTGAAGTAGGCTGCCTAGCTGTCTCATCTTCAGCACAAACTGTGCAAAACCAGTTGGAGCTCTGAATGCTCAACTGGGAGGGGACTTAATCCATGCTACTCTCACTTCTCAGTTGCTGGAAGCTGAACCTTTTTGATACCAGCCCTTTGCGCTGGGTTTGACTTTGACTACGCTCTTGACTTGTTTCCTTCTGACCACATCTCAGCTCTCTCCTTGACCTTATAAAACTTAATTATGCTTTCTGGCCATGGAGCATGCAACTCTGACCCTGTCTAGCTCTTGGAAAGTTTGGCACGGAGACACATTTTCCGCATTCTCCTTCCTAGTAACTCCAACTATGTTTCTTTGCCTTGCACTCTTTGTCTGCCTAGACCCGCATCCTCTTCCTGGTCTGATCTTTATCTCCTTGCTGCCAGCCTCAAGCCCAAGTATATTTCCAGTGTATGTTTAATTTTGGCTCCTCAAAAAACTTGCATGGTACACCTGCACCCTGCCTGCCAAGTACTCCTGCATTCATCCTAATTCCTGTAGCAAGACCATGAAAAATAGCACTTAACGCTTAATTCTTCAATTTGCAATATGTGGCTCTACAGTAAACTAAGATTTCCCCGAGCAAGCTTTCTATGTACAACCTTTCCGTCTTACAGAGTAACATCATTTTTTTTTAATTGCATGCTGCCATATATGGATGTTAAAATATTTTAACATGGCATCTGGTAAGCTGAAGTTTATAAATCCTGTTCCAGGCAGTTCAAAACACTAAACTGGCTGCCCATAGGCCAACAATTAGCCTTGTCGAGATTCCTCCCAAGAAAATTCAACTTTCTTATAGTAGCTTAATTGGCAGGAAGTTCCCATTTCCCAGGACAGAATAATTCTAAAATAAACCAGGAAAGAAGCAAATGCAAGGAAAAAGGCATCACTGCTAATGATAGAAAATTCTACTCCAAAGATGATGTCTAGCTAGTTTGGTTTCATGCAAACCAGTTGGTAATTTTGTTCCAAGTTATACCTCATTCATTCAAAATCAAATGTGACATACAATAGTTGAAGAAGAGGAAGGGCAGGCTGGTCAGAAGATAGATGACAGCAGAAGAAAGATGCCAAGAACACTGGGGGGGGGGAGGGGGGGCTGACAGAAATATGCTAGGAAGACTGGGGAATGGACTGACTAATGGGAACATTGGCAGCAGGAATACGATAATTCCTGAAGAATCAAGCCAAAAGAGATTAGTGGTAGCAACAAGAAAACGTTAAGAAAATGTAGGGTAGATTCAAACCAGGTGTTACCTAATTTAGATAACAATCCCATTTCCCTCCTCAGCCAGATTATCTGCATTTTGGTTTCCCTAACTTTTAACTGGAATACATTCAAGTATATGCCCTGCTCTAGAGTCTCATTGGTATTTTAAGCAACATGTAATAATATTAATAGTTATATTTGGCAATATTCAGAGTATTGTCCATGTGATTATGCATGATTTTATTATTTTCCTTTTTTTAAAAAAATGTGTCTTGTCTTTATTTCCATATACATGGAAGCCAGAGATGAAATTACATATTTAATTGTGTTTCCCCAGCACCAGGCCGTAGTAAATTTGTACAGAAGATCAGTCTGCCTAATCAAATTTCAGCTGTTCTTTTTTCTCTTGTGTTCATGTGTTTACTGTGCCCACTGGTACTCTATACCCAATGTTTATAAAATATGAATATAAATATTTAATATATATTTAAATGAATCACTAGAGCAAAAAAAAATCAGTTTTCAATGCTTTAAATCTCATAATATACCTGTGTATAAGAAGGGCAATAGAAAAGTAGAAGCATTTTACAGTTTATATTTTTGAAATCAACTGAAGGATTTTCGTACTTAAAGCTTGCAAATTTACTATTTGCACCAGTCTCCAAAATCTCTTACTTGCAGTCCTCAGGGATTGCAAATCTGGTTGAAAACTATCAAATCATGAAAGTGCAGTTTCTCCATACATACATTATAAATAAAGAAAAAGCTATGTGAAACTATATATAGCCTTAATACCTGGTTGATTAGTCCTCTGTACTCAGACAACTTGGCCTCAATCTGCAAATTACAAAAACTTTTTCTGGGTTCAGAGAAGACAACAAAGTTTGGACAAGCATGATCTTTTCATTGGCCTCTATCCTGGCTTTCCGTAACCAACTTATTCTCAGAGCAAGGACTTTACTCCCGTGCCTCTATTTTGCTTGGCGTAGTTTTGGGGTTGATTTTATTATTATCCTACTTTGAGAGTATATATAATAAAATTTATGTGAAAACATTTTCTAAATAAATAATGTTAAGAGGTGACATTGATTCAACTCTTGTTTCAATACAGACGTGTAAACTGTTTGGAGGTTCAATGTACATGTTGTTGTATAGTTACATATTAGAACTATTTATATTCAATATTAAATGGCACTATATTATTTTGATGGTTGGATGACAGTGAGCCAGAAATTTAGACTGGACCTGGCATTTTTATCCACCTATCAAATCCTTCCCAAGATGTTGTTTGATGTTATTAGAAGTATCATCACAGGATATAACCTGTTCCAAATAAAGCTGCCTTCCTTTTAATGGTGATTTTGTCACTGCTGTTCAAACTCCAGTTGTTTTTGGGATTGCACCCAAGATGCCTATTACCATCAGTACTAACCTTGCTTTGTTTTGCTACAGTCGTTCTATTTCTATTTGCAGGTCTTTATATTTTGTTATTTTCTCCAGTTCGCCCTCTTCTCTTCTGCTATTCCAGGTAGTGCCATATCATTATCTAGACTTCTTTGACTTTCTTGTCCACAGTTGTTAAGTCTGGAGTGTTGTGTGACAGGTGCATGTCTATTTGAATTCTAAAGTCCCAGAGCACTTTAGCTTCTTCATTGTCTCTTACATTGCCTATTTTGTGGTCTCACCAATTCTTGCTTGGAGGCAAATGAAATTTCTTGCAGATCTTCCAGTGCACCATTTTTGCTATTTTGTTATGCCATTATTTGCAGTCAGCCTATGTGATCTTGCAGAAGCTAACCAGGTGCCTCACTGTTTTTGCAGGGGGTTTTGTTTATTTGTTTGTTTTTTGTTTTGCAAAGACAGCATTTGATGTTTGTAGTTGTCTTCCCTACTTTGTATGAATTTTCATTTGTTCTTAAGGATTAGTCTTGTGCAGCAGAATTAGCCCCTCTGTCTTCTTCTTCAACTTTACTGGTATTTTTGTTTCCTGCTTTGCTTGCTGGTTGTTGGTGTGGGAGTTCGTGTGTGTATGTGTGTATGTCCTGCACCTGTAATATTTTGCCTTGCCATGTCTCTTTTTTATTTTTAATTATTATTATGCATGGTAATCTACAGTTAGAGTTACAGTCAAAGATTGATATAAATGTAATAATTCCTGCCCAATTCAAGGAGCTAAGAATTATTAAGGTAGTATCCAAGAACATAGGCAGTTCCAAGTAGGGTGTCCAAGTCTAATAAATTAAATATGTATTGATATTGAGGAAGTTCTTTAGATATTACTCCATCCAATGGCTCTAGTCAGGATTGACATAACAACAGATAAATATTCAACCTAAATCTGCAAGTCCCATATTTTGTAATTTTTCCAAAACTTTCTCAACTTGATGGTTCTGGTAATTTTTACTACATTCAAATCCAAACCTCTGGCAAAGATCCCAATGAATAATAATGGCAGCTTGGTCACAATGCTCAGTTTGTGAAATTGTGCTGAAGCCATTGATCAAATGGCCAATTGTTTAATCCTTTTTACTACAAAGATGACATTTGCTGTTTGGTACAGGTTCAATCAAACAGCAGTTAATTGGCAAAGCTTGTTCTTGAGCCAATAAAATAAAGCCTTCCATTTCTGTCTTTAGAACTCCTGATCTTAATCAACTCCATGTGAGATTTTTTAAATCACCTTTTTCTTCTATATGTTTCAAGTGTTGGCCATGCATTGGCTTGTTTTTCCAATTAACAAATCAGTGTTCTATTGTTTCTTTCCTACATTCAGCCTTCACTTTTGTTGTTTTTAAGAGCTTTCCTTGATTGACTACCTTCAGCAAGGGTTTTGGCTTTTCTTGAGGTAGTCATTCAGGCCATGCTTTCTTCCTCCACAGTTTATTTCACCCATGGAAGTACTCTACAATTAATAGTTATTTCATCTAAGCAACAAAGGGTGGCACACAACTGGTAAAAAACAACAATCCAATAAAAACAAGTTTAAAAACCAATATAACAAACCATCAGTAGTCCTTTCACAACAAAATAATCATAACCAGTAGCAGAATCCACCTTATATCAGCTCAACACAGCTATTGTAAAAGCTCCCTATATATTTAACACATCTCACGTCCAGGTAAATATAGGATTATAGTCTTCAAAATCTTATGTCTGATATTCAGCATTATATTACAGCTTGCTACAACCTATAAAATCAACCTTCACCCAGTCAAAGTTGTTGGGGTGTTACTGACAGTGAGTCAATCAGTCTTCTTCTCCTCCTTCTCCTTCTCTTCCTTCTCCTTCTCCTCCTCCTCCTCCTACTTACACCTTGGGTCTCAAGGAAGATTCAGAGTTCTGGTCCTTCCACTTCTGGCGGCCTCAGTCTTTGTTATTTGATGCTGCTGTAGTAAGCCTCTGATACTGTGTCTCTATCTTCTTCTGGATGTGCCTCATGTTCTTTGACCTTCTCCTCTTTTTGTATATGCCTTGTACGATATGGAGTCCCACAACATCCTCTCCACGTGAACATACTACTTAACTTGCTGTCTTTGTTTGTGGTTTAAAATTGGTTCTGTTCCAAGTGAATCATTAATTATTTAAAATATCCCCAATAAGACACAAGTATTGGGAGCCCTGGATATTTAGAGTCAGGATTAGGGTATATGATTGACATCAGGAGATCTGGATTCTGCTCTACTTGAAAGAGCACTGGGTGACTCTGGCCATTCACTCTCTTTTAGTCCAGCTTACCTCAAGAGCCTTGTTATGAGGAAATAGTGAGAGGAGAAAGCACTAAGCCTAACAAATAAATTATGAACTGATAATATTATCCCTGCAACAATGTGTTGACAAAATGGTTGTTTAAATGTAAGGTAGCTCTGAAAGAAAAACATAGTGGAAAATTTGTAGTTACTCAGCCAAATTATTCTTTGGTACATTAGCACATATGGTTCTTTTGATCACTCACTGTTCTAAGAACCTTTGTTAAACAGTCCATATGTGCTGGCTAAATTCCCTGGGAGCAAAGGAACTGTTATGATGACAAATTGGCAAATTCCTCTTCTCTAAATGTCCTTCAGTTGATGCATTTCTGGCTCATTTTTAACTTAATGTAGATATTTATGGCTAATTTTGCAAAATATTAAGGTGAATCAGCATTTTCATGCTCAGACAGAAAAACATAAATACATTCCCTTTTTAAAAAAGATGTAAATTATTAACATGTTGGAATTATTTTAATAACGATAAGAGTAGAGCTTATCTTTGTCTTTGGCTTCTAATGCAGATTTCCCCCCCAATTATTGTACGCATCATGTAGTGTGATTATGATGAAGAATTATTCATCACAACAATAGTTCTATTCAGACTATTCACTATTCAACTATTTCTCTTATTTATTCACATCTTTGTGTTTGAAATTCTATTTCTGTGGAAGAACAATAGAGGTAAAATATTTATTGCAAAATATGAAAATAAGTGTGCTACACCGTGGTCCTGACCTGGTGCCTGAAGTAATGGGGTTTTACTAAATGCTAATTTAAGTTTGAAAACATTGTCTGCAATTTTAGCTGTAAAGCATAGCAAGAAAAGCTTAACAAACATCTCCTGCTCAGTTTTGGGTGCCTAGATAATTTAATTAAAAGAGGTTTTGCTTTAATATTTTCTTCACTGTATTGCAGATGACATTTCAAAAGGAAAAAAAAGACCTTTTCACTTACAGTAGTGGTTCTCGACCTGTGGCCAGCGATGTGGTCACAGGGGGTCTGCAAAGGCTTGAAGAAATATTATAATTTAAATATTGAGTTAAGTTTTGGGTGTCCATGGTGGTCCATGGCCACAAAAGGTAAAGAATAGAATAGAATAGAATAGAATAGAATAGAATAGAATAGAATAGAATAGAATAGAATAGAATAGAATAGCCAAGTGTGATTGGGCACACAAGGAATTTGTCTTCAGTGCATAAGCTCTCAGTGTACACACATACAACAACAAAGTGATTTAAAAGGGGTCCACGTTGAAGAAAAAGTTGAGAACCACTGACTTACAGTCTTTATCTATGGTTGAATTAAAGGGCTATCTTCCCATCTCTATGGCAGTTCAAAATTCGTAGCTTTTGTTTCCTAAAGCTGAAAACACTTATTTTTCCCGTTAGGGCTGTATGTTAACTAATTTTATAAACCTTGAGAGTAAAAGTATTGCCTTTTACCAATACAGCTAAATACAGTATAATGTCTCTCAATTATGCACTGGAGATGAGTTGCTGAAGGCAATGTCATGAGGGCAGGACAGCAAAAAGTAGTTATTAGGGCATGTTTGAACTGTCATTAGCATCAGGTGAGAGAAGGTTCCTGAGTCTTCTTATCTATGCCTATAGGGAAATTACCTTGAGTGATTAGAACTGAAACAGATTGTAACAAATACAAGTAGTTCTTGACTTACATCCACAACTGAGCCAAGTTTATGTTGCTAAACAAGACATTTGTTAATGTCTTCCATAGCAACATAAAGTTGTGCCTCACTTTATGACCTTTCTTGCCACAGTTATCAAATGAATCACTGCAGTTGATAAGTTAGTAACACGGTTGTTAAATGAATCTGGTTTCTCCATTGATTTTGCTTGTCAGAAGGTTGTAAAAGGGGACCACATGACTCCAGCAGTGGTGGGATTCAAATTTTTTTACTACTGGTTCTGTGGGCATGGCTTGGTGGGCATGGCAGGGGAAGGATACTGCAAAATCCATATTCCCTCCCCAGCCCACTAATCTGCTTTTCAGCTCTGTTCTCCTGTGCAGGGCAAAAAAAGAAGACCCAGCCGATCAGCTGGGACTCAGGGAGGCAGAGAATAGATGTGGGTGGGGCCAGTCAGAAGTGGTATTTGCTGGTTCTCTGAACTACTCAAAATTTCTGCTACCAGTTTTCCAGAACTGGTCAAACCTGCTGAATACCACCTCTGGACTCCAGTACATTGCAACTTTCGTAGAAATGAGACAGTTGCCAAGTATCCAAATTTTGATCTCATGACCATGCGGGTTTTGCAATGGTCAAAAGCATGAAAATGGGGTCAAATTTCTTCCCCAGTGTCATGGTAACTTTGAATGGTAACTAAACAAATGGTTGTGAGACTAGAACCACCTGTAGGTTTATTAGAATTAGAATTAGAATTCTTTTATTGGCCAAGTGTGATTGGACATACAAGGAATTTTACCTTGGTGCAAATGCTCTCAGTATACATAAAAGAAAAGATACATTTGTCAAGAGTCAAGAATCATAAGGTACAACACTTAATAACAGTCATAGGGTACAATAAGCAATCAAATCATACTAGGAAACCGTCAATATAAATCGTAAGGATACAAGCGACAAAGTTACAGTCATACAGTCACAAGTGGGAGGGGATGGGTGAGAAGAAGATTAATAGTAATAGTAGTGCAGACTTTGCAAAAAGTTGAAGAGTGTTGAGGGAATTATTTGTTTAGCAGAGTGATGGTGTTTGGGAAAAAAACTGTTTTTATGTCTAGTTGTTCTGGTGTGCAGAGCTGTATAGTGTTGTTTGATGGAAAGAGTTGAAACAGTTTATGTCTGCAATGTGAGGGGTCTGTAAATACTTTCACAGCCCTCTTTTTGACTCATGCAGTATACAGGTCCTTGATTGAAGGCATATTGATAATAATTGGTTTTTCTGCAGTCCTAATTATCTTCTGAAATCTGTGTCTGTTCTGCTGGGTTTCAGAACCAAACCAGACAGTTATAGAGGTGCAGATGACAGACTCAATAATTCTTCTGTAGAACTTTATCAGCAGCTCCTTGGGCAGTTTGAGCTTTCTGAGTTGGCGCAGAAAGAACATTCTTTGTTGTGCTTTTTTGATGATGTTTTATGATGTTAGGTGTACATTTTAGGTCATGTGATATAATAGAACCTAGAAATTTGAAGATCTCTACTGTTGATACTGTTGTCTAGTATTTTAAGAGGTGGTAGTATGGGAGGGTTTCTTCTAAAGCCTACCACCATTTCTACGTTTTTGAGTGTGTTTAGTTCCAGATTGTTCCGGTAACACCACAAGGCAACTTGTATAACCTCCTGTCTGTATGCAGATTCATCGTTGTCTCAAATGAGACCAATCACTGTTGTGTCATCATCAAACTTCAGTATTTTAACAGATAGATCATTTGAGATGCAGTCATTGGTATATAGGGAGAAGAGAAGTGGAGATAGGGCACAACCTTGGGGGGCCCCTGTGCTGAATGTACAGGTATCGGATGTGATTCCACCTAGCTTCACCTGCTGCTTCCTGTCTGTTAGGAAGCTTATGATCCACTTACAAGTGTGTTCAGGTACAGCTAGCTGGTTTAATTTAGTTAGAAGAATGTCTGGAATGATGGTTTTGAATGCAGAACTGAAGTCTACAAAGAGGACCCTTGCGCAGGTATTTGGAGATTCAAGGTGTTGTAGGATGTAGTGCAGAGACATATTAACAGCATCATCTGTCGATCTATTTGCTCGGTATGCAAACTACATGGGATCTAACAGCAGATCCATGATAGTTTTCAGATGGGACAGCACTAGCCTTTCAAAGATTTTCATAACTTCTGTCTGTAGTCATTCAGTTCCTTGATGGAGGGCTTCTTTGGCACTGAGATGACAGTAGAGCATTCGAAGCAAGAAGAAACATAGCACATCTCAAATGATTTATTGAAGATTTGGATAAAGATAGGGGCCAATTGGTCAGCACAGACTTTATCAGAAGATAACAGTCAAGAGTGAGGGGGTAATGTTGGTTCATAAAACCAACATTTGTTACATTCTATCCAAGTGCTCAGATTTGACCAGATAAGAACAGTACCTATGGCTTCCAAGGGAAGAATGGGAGAGTGTAAAGGTCTACACAAAAGCAAAAAATGAAGATAAGGAAAGGATTGGAGGTTGCCCACAGATGCTCCAGAAAGCTGCTCCTTAAAAAGAGACCATAGAACGCAGGTCTATGCACTGGGAGATGCAGGATCAGACATCTTGTTCATTAAAAGGTCAGTGCCTTTTAATGGCCATTATGTTCGTGAGCCTCATTTTTTTAATTACTTTTGGAAATTGCTTATTAACTACTTTTAATTTATTAGAGATCTTTGGAATGACAAGTTTGAAAATACCAGAAAGTCAGAGGTGGCATTCAGCAGGTTCTAACCAGTTCTGGAGAACCGGTAGTGGAAATGTGAGTAGTTCGGAGAATCAGCAAATACCACCTCTGACTGGAGATTTTACAGTATCCCTCCCCTGCCACGCCCACCAAGCCACACCCACAGAACCGGTAGTAAAAAAAAAAATTGAATCCCACCACTGCAATAAGTCAAAAGATCTATTCTGGTTTTTGCAAGATGTACTGTAACAAAGTAAGTAAGTAATTTGATGAAAATGATTTTAAAAGCTGGACACTAGAGGGGAATAAAGATTCTAATCAGAGGGGTGGGAAAAATCAGAAGCCTATCTTTCATGTTCATTAATTAGAATCTATAAATTTATGCAAACATCTGTAATAGTTTAGTATTATAATATTTAGGAAAATACTAAAGGAAACCTTTGAATAATGGAGACAGAAATTAATAGCCACAAAATCAACAATGCCAGTCATGATGCCTGCCTATGAATAGACTATACCCAAGATATGTTATTGGAAAAAATGACCGATATGGAACAAATTTTATCTGACAAGATACAGATAGTACTGAAAGTGAATTTATAAATAACAGACCAAAAGACTATTTTAGAGAAGGATGTTTTACTTAATCTACAAAAGAAACTGGCTGATGTTTTAAAAGTCAAATATAAATGAATGTGACACGGATAATTTTTTTTATTGGATTTATAAAAGAGGCTCGTTAAAGACCTGAAGAACTCTGTGTGATAGGATAAATAAGAAACGAAGAGAGATCAAATCCTGCACTATTTGAATAAACTAAAGATTAAAATTATAAGAAGTAAAAGGAGGGAATATACAGTTGGTTTATATTATCAAGGCTAAAATAAGGCATGCTGTTACTTCTGACAATCCTTTATGGACTTTCTGCTGACACCAGGATTTTAAAAAATGATGTTTTATGGATTTGTTGATAAATAAAAGGTGAGATATGGAATGAAGAGATAATTTTTTGTAACCTTAGGGGGTGAAAAATCATTAAATTTGTTCACACTCACTTGTGATAAGATTGGAAGTAACTTCTTCATATATTTCTTTTTCATTATTACATTTTTACTTTTTCTTCTCTCTCTCTTTTCCTTTTTCCTTTCGCTTTTTACTCTTTCTATTCTCTTCTGAGAATAGAATTAAGTATGTGAGTGTGAGTGTATGTGTGTATACATATGTCAATTGAGGTGAGCAAAGCCCCTTATAAGCAGGTTGACCCTTCTTGTTTTCCCCATCTCCTAACATAACATGAGAATTAATCTTGCATAAACATATATAGGGTTACCACTTTAATTATCATTTATCAACTGTAATATATTTTATGTGCTAAGGTTACAGCATCAGTTGTTGATGTTTATTACAAGATTTATGAATTTATAATTAGAAAAGTAGGTCAAACTACAGTTCCCCTCCCCTTTCCCATTACATAAAAAACCCAAGAATGAGGCAGAAGAATTAAATACAGTGCAACCAACTATTGACTTGACTCTAGGCCAAATAATCCTAATGGTTATTTACAGTATTGTGATTTTTTAAGTATAGGTTTAGAGTAAGTGCTCTAGATCTATAAATTAGGCTGTTGTATTTAATATTAGTTTACACACTTTGCTGCATTTTAAGGAACATTCTGCAAAAGCAATCTGAACAAGTATTTATAAATATAGCATTGGCAGTCTGAATCACTGGATAGTCTGCTAACATTTTTTTCTCTTTTTTATCTCCTTTCCTCATCACTAGAGATAGTCTTCAAATTACAACAGTTCATTCAGTAGCCATTCAAGGGTACAACGGCACTGGAAAAAGTGACTTACGACTGTTTTTTCACATTTACAACTGTTGCATCACCCCCATGGTCATGTGATCAAATTTTGGATGCTTGGCAACTGATTTATATTTATGATGGTAGCAGCATCCCAGTGTCATGTTTTGCAGTCTTCTGACAAGCAAAGTCAACGGGGAAGCCAGATTCAATTAATAACTGTGTCATTGCAGTCGTTCACTTAACAACTGTGACAAGAAAGGTCGTAAAATGGGGCAAAATTCACTTAACAAATGTCTCACTTAGTGACACAAATTTTGGGCTCAGTTGTGGTCATAAGTCAAGGTCAACCTATATAGAAGTCTTCAGGCATTCACTACTCATAAGTGCAAGATATATGAATAGTGTCTTTACAACATGTCAAAATCTACTTCCACTCAAGTACTGAGGCATATGATAGCCACACCAGAGATGGTGTATTGCCGAATTAGTCTGAAGGGGTTTACAGACATATGATTATCCCTGTCCTGAGACACCTACTATTTAGAAGGTTCCCATCCTATGAGAGGAAGTCTTATATTGGGTAGCCCTTCAGATAGTCACTCATGTCCTTGCTACCTCAAAGTTCAATTATTGCAATGTGCTTTATATGGAGCTGACGTTGAAGACCCTCAGAAGCTGTATGCAGTAGCATCAGCAGAAATGAGGCTGCTTCCATATTCCCACATGATCCCTTTACTTCACAAGGTAAACTGGCTGCTACTGTGTTTCCAGTATCATTCAAGGGGCTGGTTGGGACCTATGAAGCCGTACATGGCATGGGGGCTGCTTATCTGAGGAACTGCCTATCGCCCCTGGTTTCTGCCTGATCAATAAGTCCATAGAATCAGCATGCTCTGGGACCGCTTTTTTTCACATTTTTTTTTTATTTTTAACAACAACCATAAACACAAACCAACAAATAAAACCTTTCAGTTGTACAGTGTGTCGGTTGGTACCGTGTTTCTCCAACAATATGGCCTCCACCAATAGGAAGGCCCAGCATGATTTCTAGGCATGAGGTGAAATTAAGCCCTGCCCCCAAAATTTAGGCCTATTTAAACCATGCGTTTCCCCGCCATTTCTCACATCGTTCATTAGAATTACATGAGGTGAAGAGAAATGGGGGGAAGGGCAGGTGGGGTGGGGAGAAACTTTCCTTTAGGAGTTCCCTGCAGGTAGCCTAGGCTAGAATACCCCGATAGCTGATAGAACCTCCCCGAAGGCAGAGTCCCCCGCCACTTCAGGGCGCAGCATGGCTGCCTGTGTCCCCTCGCCTTTAGGCAGTCTCTTTTGGGCGATGGAAGCTCCCCAAGTGCAGTCACCAGCCACTTCGATTGGCCGGTAGAAGCAGCCTCGGGGTGAGCGCACACACATACTACCCTTGCCACGAGGCTGCTTCTATTGGCCGACAAAAGCTCCCCGAAGGCAGAGTCCCCAGCCACTGCAGGACGTGGCATGGCTGCCCGTATCCCCTCACCTTTAGGCAGTCTCTTTCAATCGGCTGGTAGAAGCAGCCTCAGGGAGAGCACTTAAACACACTCCCCTCACCCCGAGGCCGCTTCTACCGGCCAATCGAAGTGGCTGGTGACTGCCCTTGGGGAGCTTCCATCGCCCAAAAGAGACTGCCTAATGGCGAGGGAACACGGGCAGCCATGCCTTGCCCTGAAGCAGCTGGGGATTCTGCCTTCAGGGAGCTTTCGTCGGCCGATAGAAGCGGCCTCATGGCGAGAGGAATGGTGTGTGTGCGCTTGCCCCGAGGCCGCTTCTACCAACCAATTGAAGTGGCTGGTGACTGCACTTGAGGAGCTTCCATTGCCCGAAAGAGACTGCCTAAAGGCGAGGGGATACGGGCAGCCACGCCACGCCCTGAAGCGGCTGGGGACTCTGCCTTCGGGGGAGCTTTCATTGTCTGATAGAAGCGGCCTCGCAGCGAGGTACGTGTGTATGGGCTGCTCTAGGTGGGGGAGGAAATTAAGTCACCCCTGAAAAGACGGCCTAGCCGTTTTTTCAGGGGTCAAAAAAAAAATAAGGCCCGGCCTTATTTTGTGAGAAACACAGTACATATTTCTTGTGCACAATATCAATAGTCTTTCCCTCTTGAATTTAAATTTGTATTCATATTGTATTAATCAACTTTCCATGTCATATTATATTATTATATCATCATTAGACTTGAATGATCAAGAAGGCAGTCTGCAAGCATTGTGGAATGCATAGAAGACAAGATACTGAAGATGTTCGCCTCATGCCTAGTCCCATCTCCAGCGGTGGGATTCAAAAATTTTACTACTGGTTTTGTGGACACGGCTTAGTGGGTGTGGCAGGGGAAGGATACTGCAAAATCCCATTCCTTTCCCACCCCACTAATCTACTTTCCAACTCCGCTCTCCTGTGCAGGGCAACAAAAGAAGACGCAGCCAATCAGCTGGGACTTGGGAGGCCGAGAATAGATGGGGGCGGAACCTATCAGAGGGGGTATTTGCTGATTCTCCGAACTACTCAACATTTCTGCAACCGGTTCTCCAGAACTGGTCAGAACCTGCTGAATACCACGTCTGCCCATCTCCAATCAGTTAAACTCTTCTCCTACCATTGGATCTTAATGAGAATTGGGAAGAAAGAGTGAGACTGCTGTTGTGCAACCCTCCCTCACTTAAACCCAAGTTGTGTGCTAGTAGGCACCATAATCGTCATCACTATCTTCACTTTCTCTCAGTAGTCCAATGGCAATATTCAAGGAGAGTGAGAATGGGACAATCAGGACCTTTCAAACCAGTCTATACTCCTGTTCCGGCCATATATTTTGTTATAAATATAGTTTATTAATTTTTACAATTAAAACCATCACAATACATACACAAATAAGCAAAAGAAAAAAAAGAAAGAGGAGAGGAGAGGAAGAGAGGGAAAGAATTTTGAGAAAAGAAAGAAAAAGAAAGGGGGAAGAAAGAAAGAAAGAGGTTACAAAGTAAAAAGTATTCTTATTTTAACAGTTTGCAAGATCTTCTTTCGTTTTCATAACCTTAACTTGTGTCATATAACCACACCTGTTTTTAACTTATATCGCTACCTTGTTATTATAGGTTGATACTTTTCTTTCATGCCTTATGATATATAATTTATCTTTGATCAATCCAATTATAACAACAATTCCAGCTATCGTAGTATAGTGAAGTGTCTTTGTTTTTTAGCACCAAAGTCAATTTATCCATTTCTGCACATTTTGAGATTTTTTCAATAATCATTTCTTCTGATGGAATTTGATGTTGTTTCCACTGTTGAGCGAAGGCTAATCTGGCCGCTGTTAAAATGTGTATTGTTATGTATTTGGCCTTTTTGGAGATTTGCTTATCAAAAATCCCTAGTAGGAAGGACTCTGGTTTGCCGGCCATATATTTAAAGCAACCTGACACCTGCCATTGAAAGAGGGGTATACATACTTATTTTATTTTAGAAATATTAAAGCACAGCCAAGTTTGTAATGACTCTCTAGGCAGTGTATTGTAAAAACCTTTATAAAATAGGCAGGCAGGGTGGGGGGTGGGGGGCAAACTTCAGAAGCAAAACAACCATTAGAAGACAATTAAATATGCAGTACCTGCCTTCCGCTTGAACACAAAGCTTGGGCGGGAGAGGAGGAAGCCAGATTCAGAGTCCTTAATCCAGCCAAAATGGGCGCCAAACAAATCTTAGGAGGCAACAGCGCTTCAAAGGGCAGGTGCATGTTTTCTAGGTTCTGAAAACAAAACTAAACTCTGTTTAAAAATCTTAGCCTAAGTAATAGATGACAGAAGGGCAAGGAAGGACTGCATAATTTCCTCACATTTCTGCGCATTCCGCCCATAGTGCCTGACACCTGTTAGTTGGATTACCTTGGAACCTACGCATGCAGAATGGTTGTGTGAAGTTCTGGAGCAAATTCTGAACAATGAACAAAGCCAGTAGGATAATAATCCTTTTTTTAAAGGCTTTTTCACCATCTCATCCCATTACCATATAAAGGACAGTGATTAGTGGATGTTTTCTGGCCCGTTGGTCATATTTTGGTAGGGAAAGGAAAATAAAACTGGGGGAATGCCCCCATCCTTTCCCATAATATGCCAGACAGTAGCATTTTATGGCATCATTTCTATGGCAGAATAAGGATTGGCAACAGAAGCAACTAAAGTACAGATTTCTTCTGGGGCAAAGATAGACAGACAGCTGCTTAAATGAACTGTCAAATCCAGAACTGATTTGTGATAATAAGGTGGAAGAGAAGGAGGATGACCTGTTGAAAGAAAAAGATTATTTAAATAAAGGAAGAAGTCGTGTGAAATGCCCCGATTCATTTCTCATCTCCTTGTCTCACGTTAAAAGCATTGTTTTTATAAATCTTGTACTCCAATTTTAAAAATGCATATGAGATGTAGAAACATTTAAGGATTGTGAGCCAGGAATCTGTTCTTCCTGTGTAGCACATTATCAGCGCAGCCTTGCAAAGCGCTCCACCGAGCAGGTACATTAATGTCTCCACCTTCTGCATTATGCATGTCCACGGTTGATGTCTGAGGAGAAATTTGTATAAGAAAGATATGCTGGCATTAGGTGTGTAAGCACAACAAGCATCTTGTTCCTCTCCCCTTCTCCCACCCACCCTCTGATTTCAGTCAATATGAGGGGAATAGAAACAGAACTGTGGCACTTTCTGCACAGATGAGAGGATTAGATTATGAAATCAGAATTCTATCACAAAGGCAAATATGAGTTGGCCTCAGAGGTGTTATTCAGCAGGTTCTGACCAGTTCTGGAGAACCAGTAGCGGAAATTTTGAGTACTTCAGAGAACCGGCAAATGCCACCTCTGACTGTCTCCGCCCTCATCTATTCTCTGCCTCCTGAGTCCCAGCTGATCAGCAGGATCTTCTTTTGTTGCCCTGCACAGGAGAAAGGAGCTGGAAAGCAGGTTAATGAGGAGAGGAGGGAATGGGATTTTGCAATATCCTTCCCCTGCCATGTCCACCAAGAGACGCCCACCAAGCCATGCCTACAGAACCGGTAGTAAAAAAAATTTAATCTCACCTCGGTTGGCCTCAACTTACAACAGGTCACTTCGTGACCGATCAGAGTTACAATGGGCCTTCCCAGGGTTCCTTATGACCTGGATTTTAAGTTCCAACAGCTGCAAAACTCCCCACCCCCGATCATGTAATTGCCAGCCTGCATTTATGACTGTCGCAGCATCCTGTGATCACAGGGCCGCAATTTGTCTTTGCTGGAAACCCAGCATTTACTTTGGGTTTCCAGCGAAAAATACCTGTTGTAAACAAGGGATTTGTTATGTCCTGAGGACTCAAGGAGTTCTCACTCAGGTCCACTCACTTTGTGTGGGCGTTATTTCCCCATTCCCCATTGGTTGGTTCTCCCCAGCAGCCAGCTATAAAAGCAGGCTGCGGGGTCCAACTGGTGCTGATTGCTGTGAGCCAGTTCCAGGCTTGGCAAGCACGGTCAGCCCTTATTTGTAAATAAAGTACTGTTGCACTCATGCTCTGGTTCAGCCTCTCATTGCTCAAACTTAACACTGGCGACGAGGATGGGATGGCTACCAGAAGCACCTTGCAACCGCTGAGTCACTAGCCACCGATCTACAGCCCAGAGAGAGCGATCGGCTGGCGACAAGGAAACGCTGATCCGCAGCCAGAGAGAGCGGTCAGCTAGCGAAACGAGCGATCAAAAAGAGCAAACGCAGATCCGCAGCCAGAAAAAGCGGTCTGAGTCAAATAGTTAGAAGCGTCTGTGGCGCTTGTTAGCCCGCTACGGGGAAAGTGAAGCGCTGCGAGCCGCAGCCGCTCTGCATTTGGCGAAATTCAAGCGGTGTCATTTGAATTTCGAGCCAGTTGGAATCACAGCACAGCGCTGTGAGAGTCACTAACGCCCACTTTTTTGGCGCGAATCAAGACACCTCCAACGGCTAGCAGCCAACGTGGTAACCAGAGAGAGAGAAAGAGAGGGTAGCAAAAACCTCTCCAGAGCTGATATCACTAGTACTCACGAGCGTTCGCAGTCCCAGAGAGATTTTTCGCAGGGTAGCCCAGCCGTTCCAGCACCATGAGTTCCAATCCAGTATTCCCGGCGTTTAAACCAGGCGAAGAGAAGTGGGAATCGTATAAGAACCGTTTCAATCATTACATCGATGCGGTCGGCCTGTCGGATGCGGGAGAGCATCGGAAAAATCCTATTTCCTAATCTACTGCGGAGCCACCGTTTACGATACCGCTGCAGCACTCGTGGCGCCGAGAGAATTGAAAACGTTCCGTGGTCCGAGTTGCTTGAGATCCTCACAAACCACTACGCTCCCAGGCCTTCACAAATCGCCAGGAGGTTCACGTTCCGAATGAGGAAGCAATCAAGTAAGGAGACCATCAACCAATATATGGCCGCCCTCAGAACAGCAGCCCTACACTGCGGGTTTGCAACATACCTGGAGGACATGCTCCTCGATCAATTAGTTTGTGGGGTCAAGGATCTCAACCTACAGAGGCGACTGCTAGCTAAAAGACCTCAACCTCGCGCAAGCGGTAGAGGAGGCCCTAGCAGCCGAGCTAGCAACGAACTCAGCCACCGAAATTCAGGGCCCAAGCGCCAAGCTGGCAGCGTTCCCAGTCCATTCCGAAGAGGTGGAAGCGGAGGAAGGCCACAACGATGAGAACGATGTCCATCGCCTCACCAATGACAGACGGTCGCAGGTAGGGGCCAAACAAGAATACACCGGTCCACCCAAGCACATCACCCTGTGCCTAGCCTGTGGGGGATCACATCAAAGGGCCACCTGCAAGTTTAAAGGAGCCGTTTGCAACAACTGCCATAAGAGGGGCACATTGCGAGAGTCTGCCAAGCCCCCAAAGCGCTGCACAAAGACCCCGTCCTCGCACTCGGGACCACAGAGGCAAGTATTAAACTGTCATGCACGCACCGCCTTGCCAGGCGTACTTGTCACTCTGTTAGTAAAATTTCTCTCTCCGTTTCCCTAGAAGGTAAACCGTGCCACATGGAGGTTGACACAGGGTCAGCGCTCTCAATAATCTCATGGAACACCCTCAAGAGACTCCACCCCAGCCTATCTACTACCCGGCTTCAGAGATGCCAGTTTGGTCTGAAGGACTACCAGGGAAGGCCATTCCCGTGATCGGCAGAGGCAAGTTCTTTGTCAGTTTTAGAGCTTTTAAAGGCCACCTACCTCTAGTGGTAGTTAACGGCAATCTACCCACCTTATTGGGGCTCGATTGGTTTCCCCACCTCGGCCTAGGGTTAACAGGAGTCCATGCTGTCTCAACCTCAGACACTGACTCCTTATTCGCTGACTACGCAGATGTGTTCAGCGAGGAGCTGGGGTGTTATAATGGAACCCCCATCTCGTTCACCGTTGACCCCAGGCAGTCCCAATCAGATTAAAACCACGTAGAGTTCCATTTGCTATTCGACCAAAACTAGACGCTGAATTGGATAAACTACTAAAACAAGGGGTCATTGAGCCAACAGATTTCGCCAAGTGGGAGACGCCCATTGTCACACCCTCAAAAAAGATGGTAGCCTGAGAATCTGCTCGGACTACAAGACAACAATCAATAAATATTTACAAGTTAGCGCCTACCCCGGTGCCCGTCATCCAGCACTTATTGCACACATTCGAACCGGGCAGTATTTTTGCTAAATTGGACATGTCTCAAGCATATCAACAGTTCCCTGTTGATAACCAAACAGCGGAACTTCAGACCATCGTCACTCACAGGGTGCCTTCCGATGCAAGCGTCTCCAATTTGGCGTAAGTGTTGCCCGGGTATTTTTCAATCCTCATGGAGCGGATTTTACAGGGCCTCCCTGGTGTAGTACCCTACTTCGACGACATCTTGGTCTCGGCCAGGGACAGACCCCAACTCTTCCAGAGAGTGCGAGCAGTGTTAGAGAGGTTCAGACAGCATGGCCTCAAGTTAAAAAAAAAGAAAAATGCGCCATTGCCACTAGACAGGTGGACTTTCTGGGTTATAAAATTGACGCTCTGGCATTCACCCCCTGGAGTCCAAGGTCAGGGCGATCCACGAAGCTCCCACACCGACCTCCAAAACGGAGCTACAAGCTTTCTTGGGGCTCCTAAACTTTCATGCATCCTTTTTGCCCCATAAAGCCTCAGTAGCCGAACCCCTACACAGATTACTAGACAAAAAGTCACCGTGGCACTGGGGGCACAAAGAAGACCAGGCGTTTAATGCCGTCAAATCACTACTTACGTCAGAGGCAGTGCTCATACAATTCGACCCCAACCTTCCTTTAGTACTGGCAGCAGACGCATCCCCTTTGGAATTGGGGCGGTCCTTAGTCACCGACTCGCCAATGGCGCCGAGGCCCCCATCGCCTTTTTCTCCAGGACGCTCTCGCCACGGAGCGAAATTACAGCCAAATAGACAAGGAAGCCCTAGCAGCTGTTGCAGCCGTGAAAAAAGTTTCACGAATTCCTTTTGGCCACTTCTTGAACTGGTCACCGACCATAAGCCCCTCCTGGGCCTACTGGCGCGACAAACAGACACCTCAAGTCCTCTCCCCTCGGATGACAAGATGGACACTTTTCCTAGCGGCCTACTCATACAAACTTATCCACCGCCCGGCAAAACCCTATCCCACGCTGACGCGCTCAGTCGCTGCCCTTACCCGCCTCCGGCTGAAGACCCAGCTCCTGTCAATGCCATTTTTGAAATCACCCAGTTGGACCTGCCCATCACCGCCTTGACATCGCCGCCAAAACCAAGGCAGACCAAACGCTCGCCCAGGTGCTCGACTGGGTGAGGAGGGGGTGGCTGGGAGACAATGTTGATAACAAATTCGCACCCTTTAAGACTCGCATGCAGGAGCTGTCCAGTTTGCAGGGTTGTCTTCTGTGGGGCACTCGAGTCGTCATTCCGACCTCGCTGCGTACCCGAGTCCTGGAAGCGTTGCCCGAGGGACACCCGGCATTGTGAGAATGAAGGCGTTGGCACGCAGCTCGTGTGGTGGCGGGTCTAGACGAGGACATTGTCAATGGGTAAGTTCCTGCAGCATTTGCCAGGAATCCCGTCCTGCTCCCCCATCGCCACCCCTACCAGATGGGAGAGCGCGCCCCTTGGTCTAGAATCCATATTGATCTGGCCGGCCCGTGCATGGAAAGATGTTCCTAGTGGTCGTGGACGCTTATTCCAAGTGGATAGACGTGGCGCAGCTATCCACGACCACCACACTAGCAATCACCAACGTGTTAATGCACCTGTTCGTTACACATGGACTACCTGACTCCTTGGTCTCCGATAATGGCCCACAGTTCGCATCAGTAGAATTCAGCCGTTTTGCAGCCAACCTAGGCATTCGCCACATTTTCACAGCCACATTTCACCCTGCGAGTAATGGGTTGGCTGAAAGGGCCGTCAGGACCACCAAAGAGGCCCTCGCTAGGTTTGGCAGAGATGACTGGCACCACAAACTCTCACGGTTCCTGATGAGCCAGCACTCAACCCCCTGTACAGTCACCAATAAGTCACCTGCGGAACTTCTGATGGGCCGGCGCCTGAGGACTGTATTAGATAGACTGCACCCACAATACTGCCCTGGCAAGCACGGTCAGCCCTTATTTGTAAATAAAGTACTGTTGCACTCATGCTCTGGTTCAGCCTCTCATTGCTCAAACTTAACAGGATTAGCTTAATTGTAATATTTGCTTAATAACTGTGGTGTTCACTTAATAACCATTACAAAAAAAAAAAGATCACAAAATTGGACTTGGCCAGCATGACTTATGACCATAATTCTGTGCTCAGTTAAGTTTGTAAGTTGAAGACTACTTATATATCTAGGAAAGACACTATGGTTGGGGCTTTTTTTAAAACTTAAGCTTAGTAATATATTATTTTTGTTTGATTCTAATTGCTTTCCATCTGTCCCAATGAATGCTTTAAGAATTCAAGCCTGGTTGTGTTAGGATAAAATTTTAAATAATTTATTGATTAACTCTGGATAGGCCAAGGAGTAAATTTATAAATGCATTTAAGTGTATAGGCTTTAGTTAGAGTAAGACATAGTACCAGTCTTTCACCCTTAGAGCTCAAGATCTTCAGGTATTGCTGTATACTAAGAAGAAGAAAAATACAAAAAAGGAAACAAATACAGAGATATAGATGTAGATATACCAAATAAAACCAATTCAGTTTATAAATGTAGCATTAACTCTTGACTGCATGGAACCTTATATTCAGTTCTCAATGTGCCAGCATCAATCAGAGCATTACTAGCAAGCACAAAATAGCCATTTCTCTACTAGAGATATCATGTTCTATAGCATCAACCAAACCCTGCCATACCAACAGATCAGTAATGAAGATTGGCTTTATATTGCCTGAATGATATCTGGCTGATATTTGACCATGCTATTGACCATTAGGAGGATGGTCAGGGGTCGTAAAACAATTCAGAATGGAATCCTCAGATGTGTTATCTGACTAGAAGTCAGGTTAACACTCCTTGGGGACAATCAAGCATCAGATTCCTCCTCCTCCTCCTCCTCCTCCTACTACTACTACTACTACTACTACTACTACTATCTCTTTTATTCATAAGACATGAATGAATAATGACCAGTGGATTAATTTAGCAATTCGATCATGTCTAGTTTTGTAGTCAGTTTGCGTGATTTTGCTGCAATTATTAGTGTTAGTGTTATTCATTGCACAGTCAGCCTGATGTTCAGACTGGGTTTGGCATTTTTGTCTACCTATTGAGTCCTTCCAAGGACCTAGGATAGGCAAATCTGGATGTTCGATGGTGTTGCAGATATCACCGCAGGATGGAAGCTGTTCGAAGTAAAGCTGCCTTCTGCAATTGACGGATGCCAAATTTGTCAATGCCTATGGTGTTCAAGTGGTGCTCCAGTTGTTTTGGGACTGCTCCCAAGGCGTCTATTACTATTGGTACTACCCTTGCTTGCCTTTGCCATAGTCGTTCTATTTCTATTTGTAGGTCTTTGTATTTTGTTATCTTCTCCAGCTTTTTCTCTTCCATTCTGCTGTCTCCAGGTGCTGCCACATCCATTATCCAGATTATTATTATTATTATTATTATTATTATTATTATTATTATTATTATTATTATTCCTTTATTATTTTTACTCAAGGCAGCAAACATCCAACTTCCTCCTTCTATTTCCCCCATAACAACAACCCTGTGAAGTGAGTTAGACTGAGAAAAAGTGACTGGCTCATGGTCACTCATAGCTTTCATGGCTATGGTGAGACTTGAACTCACAACCTCCTGTGTTTTTTCCAGTGAGACCGGTCTATCAGGGCGACCTGGTCTACCAAATATGGGATGGAGCATAATGCTTCTGTTTTAGCCTTTTAGCCCTGATCCAGGAGCCTGCATAGACAGTCGCTTTTGCTACAAACTATTTGTGTGGTGAATTTTATTTTTACATTAATTATGCAAATGACCATAAATTATATTTATATAATTTATATTTAGTTATATTTGTGTTGAATTTATATTTACTAGTCTCCTTTATTTCTTTGTTGGTAAATATAAATTCAACTCACAATCCTGCTTTCTAGCATGGTGCCTAAACCACCAAACCAACCTGTCTCTGTATCCATCCCACTGTATCCTCAGAAAGTTCTCCAAGCAGTGATGCAGGTGTGAGCTGGGGAATTGATAAGAATATTGATTTGCTGGCAGCTTGAATTTTGGACTCTCCCTGCAAGCCAAGAGATTATTTATGGAAGTACCATATAGGAACTTAGAGTCTAAAACATTAATAAGCTATTTTTCCATTTCCATTTAGTGGGTTTGTACAGCTGGGATATAAGTACAGCTACCTCTGAAATAGATCTTGGATCACGGGGATAAAGCAGCATGTTTTTCCAAATACTAGGATGATACATGGTCACTTGGTTCAAAAGCATTAATGCCAGAATTATTGAAATGATTCATCTCTAAAAGAAACATATTTTGCCTAGTCAGTATTGAAGAAAAACTATTAAATTCTGTTTTGATATACCTGCATATATTATATGCACTGCCTAGTTTTTAATGAATGTATTTTAATCTACAAAACACATCGAGAAAAACCTCGTATTAGAATAAATAAAATAAACACCTCTTTAATTTAAATGTGCAGGGCATTCAGATATATATTTATTTACACTATTTACAATAGGACGATGATAATTTTGTTTCCTTAAATGCCACAAAACTCTACTACCCACATGTAAACATCATCCACAGTAATTGCAGTGATTCTTATTTCTAGCTATTTAACTGTTTAGTTCCTATGGCTGTCTTCTTACATACTACAGTAGCAGTTATATCACACAATTATATATTGCACTATGTTATAATTTCCATAATTTCAATATTACAAGTATAATTTAACACGTAAATTGTAGTGATGTGGTAATTTTATTACCTTCGGAGTAGCAATTCTGATTGTTAGCTATTTTTTCATAGTTATATATCACAGAATTTGCTTTTCATAAACTTAATATTTTAGTGATAAAATCTTTTATAGCTGTTGTTAACATAGCTTTTGTTAGTAATCTTCATTTTTGTAGGCTGAATGGTTCAAATTAGAATGGTTATAACTTTTCATTATCTAATGTAATTTTATACTAGTCAATGACCAAAATTAAGATTACTATTACTTGCAGTGATTGTATTTTTTAAGCTTTGTTAGGTCTGTTATGGTATGTGACCTTAAAAAAGTAATTCTTTCATTTAATTATTCAATAACATGTGAAACATTAAAGAACAAAAGTAATTCTTCCAAATCCTTACATCATTAGTGTGTCACTTTTTGTAGGTCCCATTATGGCTATACCACAGACACAATATCAACAGCTAAATTGGTTTTTCTTATGGTGGGGCTGATGATACAAAAGACCTCCTTTTATTACAGATTAAGGAAGGCTCAAAAGTTTTGTTCAAACAAATGTTTAATGTTTTAACACTATATTATAAAATCTGTCAGGTATATATATTTCTTGTTTTTAATTATGTTTTTTTAATCATTGTTTATGTGCTGTCCAGACAGTTTATAGTTAATTGGGAATTGGGATTGTTAGGAATTGGGAGCTGTCCCCTTAAGGGAATGTATCATGGTAAATGTAATTAAGGTATCCTGGGAAACATGGTCCATGTCATGTGGCCACATCTGTAATCCTGATTGGTCACTGAATTGACCCTTGGTGGGTTGGGGGAGGTTCCTTCACTCTTGTCTGGACCCCAGCAGCATGCTGCTGCCTCAACCTCTTGCTCCATCAAAGGTCAATTCAGTGACCAATCAGGACAGATGTGGCCACATGACATGGACTACGTTTCCCAGGATACCTTAACTACATTTACCATGAAGTATTCCCTTAAGGGGACAGCTCCCAATTCCTAACTAACTATCCCAATTCCCAATTAACTATAAACTGTGTGGACAGCACAGTTCAGCTTACCTTGGTAATTGGCTGTAATGTAATGTAATTATGTAACTAAATAAACAACAAATAATAAAATGATGGGCAGCAAATATATGTACTAAATAAACAGTGCAGCTTAAGAGTAAATCTAAAAAAATGTAAAGAAATTCATGATGATTCAGGAAAGTTTTCCAGTTATGAAGCTGGTCATTCTGAACACTGTAAAATGAAAACTCAGGCAGGTCTCACTGAACAATCAGTCAGAATATATCTGCTTTTGTTGAAACAGGGATTTCTGTCATTACCATCATCTGAACTGATTGAGGAGTGCACTTTTTGAGTGATTGAGTGTGTCACTTTTACAAGGAAAAGCTTGTGTACCACTCTCCGACTTTTCCAAATGTTGGGAATGTTTATGGAAAACCCTAACTTGATGGTCTCCAAGATGGATTTAGGCTCAACTGGGGAGGGAGGGATTGAAAATAGATCTGTTAAAATATTGTACTTTTTAAAAATAACACAACTTTAAAACTCCACCCCACACATACACAATATATATATATATTATATATACATATATACATATATACATATATACATATATACATATATACATATATACATATATACATATATACATATATACATATATACATATATACATATATACATATATATATATATATATATATATATATATATATATATATATATATATATATATATATATATATATATATATAGTATATCTCTCAGGTATTCTACAGGAAGCTTCCTCAAGCCATCTCATTTTTCATGGAATGCCCAAGGATAATGCTATAATGTCCTTCTATGAAGACCTGGTAGAAGTGGTTGTAGAATGCTCTAGTATAGTTGGTTAAAGCTTAAAGGGGGGGGGATGACTTTTTTTTCATTCTTACTATTTACAAAAACATCTCAATATCAAAATCTCCTCTTTTAGCATTAATACCTTTCATGCAATCTTAAAAGCTGTATTATTGGAATAGTCTCCCCAGGATTTGCTTTTAAAACCTGTTATAGTTCAAAGTGTGAATACTACGTGCATTTAGTCTTATTTAAGATCCTTAACAGGTTAGGGTCTCTTCTTTTAGGAGCTTTACCCCTGGAACATTTCAGCGATGGAATTCTTACTTGGCATCTCTTTCATGTCATCTCAGAAACAGAAGAAGGGGGATATTGATTTCTCCTAACTTCCTAACATTGGCTGTGTTCTATTTTTCTGCTGATGATTTTCCTTCTCTCTTTTTTAGAGTTGGGTCCAAATTTTGCTCCCTCATCTCACGCCACTGCAGAAAAACAAGGGAACAAAGCATTTGTTCCTTTCTCCAATATTCTCATGCGTCTTTTCAAAATCTGCTCTAGGAGGTTGGGAGACACCTGGAAAAATATCTAAGGCAGGACGGAAAACAGAGGCAAAGGATAACTTGATACAAGATTCTTCTCAGAATGCTTCATCAAACATGGCTTTCTATTGCATGGCTTTCAAACTTTTTTGGATTCCCTGGGCTGCACTGAGTGAAGAGGTATTGCATATCAAATATGTAATGTGGTTAATGTATATGTCACAAAAAACCAAAATAATAATATTTTAAACGTTTACGATCTTGTGGGGCCACTTTACTAGCTACCCAGAACCACATGGGACATGGGTTGGACACATCTGTTTTATTTGGTCATTTAAAATAATAAAATACACTGTAAGCAAAGAAAAGCAGTTAAAAAAAATCAGAATAATAGCCACCAGCACATTACAGTGGTCAGTTAAACATTTTGCACAGATGAAAGAGCTAACTTGATTGGCTGAAGAATTGTTTAAAATAAGACATTTAAGAGGCTCTATCTTACTTTCAATTTTTTTAAAAAATAACCTACAACTTTTTAAAAGGTACCCATCAAAGAGACAAAAAAAGTTGCTGCCTTTCTTGCTTTTATTGTTAACTAAGCAACGTGTAACAATCAGCAGTAGCTGCAGTGGCTCTCGCAGAATTAGCCTAGCTCAATATCTTGTGCAGGGGTATTTCTGGTGCTTATGCAAATTGAAGTTTTAATTGCCTTATTTGTTTCCTTGTGGCAGTAACATTAGTACATTAGATATCTCTTGCTGTGTATTCCATCACTGTAGACACTGGGAATGGGGAGAGGAGAACAAATGTGCAACTACCTTTCCAAATACTTCACCGGAATCACAAATTCTTCAGTAGTGTTTCTCAGTCTTGAGAGAGAGAGAGAGAGAGAGAGAGAGAGAGAGAGAGAGAGAGATGATACACAGCACACACACACACACACAATATTATGTTTTATAATAAATATAAAACCTTAGTAAGACCACACCTGGAATACTGCATCCTGTTTTGGAGACCGCATTACAAAAAAGATGTTGAGACTTTGGAAAAAGTGCAGAGAAGAGCAACTAAGATGATTAAAGCCTGGAGACTAAAACATAAAAAGAACAGTTGCAGGATTTGGGTATGGCCAGTCTAGAGAAAAGGACTGGGGTTGTGATGCGTTGCTGGTCCCGCTGCAGGGATGAGGAGTCAGCTGGTAGCCCACGCCCGGACCGCCCGCCCGGACGGGCTTCTCTCGCAGAGGCAATGATGACAAAGACACAAAGGCATGTCCTTGGGAGAGGAAGCCCAGAGCAAACTTTGCCCCTCTCTTTTATTGTGCAAGTTTAGGGTGGGGTTTAGGGTGTATGAGGAAACATTCCTTTTGGGTACATTTGACCATATAAGGCTATGTATTTGCATATTTGACCATATAAGGTAACTGACCATATAAGGCATACTGACCATATAAGGTAATACCTATGTTGACCAATCATAGCTTTACACATGTTACCTGGCAGGTATGGTATCATTGGATCATTGGGTGATATCGCAACAGGGTTGACATGATACAGTAGCAGTATTCCAGTATTTGAAGGACTGCCACAAAGAAGAAAGGGTCAACTTATTTTTCAAAGCACCAGAAGGCAAGACAAGAAACAATGGATAGAAACTAATCAAGAAGAGAAGCAATGTGGAATTAAAGTGAAATTTCCTAAAAAAACAATTAACCGATGGAACAGCTTGCTTTCAGAAGTTGTGGGTACATTATCACTGGAGGTTTTTTTCCAGAAGAGACTGGACAGCCACTTGTCTGAAAATACATAGGATCTCCTGCTTGAGCAAGGGGTTGGACTAGAAGACCTCCAAGGTCCCTTCCAGCTCTATTCTATTCTGAATTCAGTCTTGGAAACTTTAAAATGTGCGCACTTCAATTCCCAGAATTGCCTAGTCAGTCCAAAGTCCCAGCTACTTGAAATCCACACATCCTAAAATTGCCAAGGTTGAGAAATACGAGTATCCAATAATGCATCAATATAAATTACTGCATAAGTGTAATAATTTGACTAATAATTAACTGTTGAGTATGCAGTAAGAGCTAACAGCTGGTATCTGCTACCTCAGGAGAATATGTAGAACATAGAAGCTGCAACATAGTGAAAGTCAGAGCAAGAAATTCTGCATCCTTTTGAAAGCTTTGGAACAATATCAGAGGGAATTGTACATCTTGGAAATTGGTTTTTAGCTTTTGAATTGCCTTAGAAATAGAAGATGGTTCCCTTGGTCTAATATCAAGAAGAACTTAGAAAATCCTTACTCCATATATAGATTTCTTACATCCTAAGGATGTGGCAAGCATTCAAGAATGGGAACTGGGCATGGCTAGTCTGGTGAGAAAAAGGACCAGGGGAGACATGATAGCAGTCTTCTAGTATTTGAAAGGCTGCAATGGAGAGGAAGGGAGTCAAGCTATTTTCTAAAGCACCTGAAGGCCAGACAAGGAATAATGGATGGAAACTAAACAAGAAGAGATTCAACCTGGAAATGAGAAATTTTCTGACAGTGAGAGCAATCAACTAATAGAACAGCTTGCCTTCCAAAGTTGTGGGAGTTTCAACACTGGAAGCTTTCTTTCTTTTTCTTTTTTTAAAAAGACAACCTTATTAGAGATTTAAAAAGAAAAACACTATGTACAATATATTGAATACAACTTTACGTTGTAAACAAAATCTATATATACAAATACATAATAAATAAACATATAAAACAGCTTTCAAGAAGAGACTGGACTGCCATCTGTCAGAAATGGTGTTGGGTCTCCTGCCTAAGCAGGGGGTTGGACTAGATGACCTACAAGGTCCCTTCCAACTGTTAATCTGTTAAATATGTTTTGTCTGTTTATCCTGCCTGGGTAAATCCCAGGAAGCCAGGGCAATACAATAAAAGGAAGAAGTTAAAGCAAATAGGATCCAAGGAAACTGGGGAAGGTAAATGGATTTATAGGAACTTTCTCCCAAGGTTCTAGGAATGGATCTGCGACCAGCCTGGGAGGATGGATGAAATCTTTGTAAGACATTCCATTACAACTATAAAATTGGGGCAGCTTCTAAAGAAGATGCTAGGAGATGACTTGTAAAAGATAACCCTGGTCTCCAGCAGATCTCAACGGTACACAGCCTAATATTTAGAAGGAAATATTTTCAAAGCAGTTAGATTCTGCTTTAAAAGCCATGTATAAAAGCCTGCATACACTATGCCCAAATATGAAGTTCGAGAAAGATATAACAAAACAGGATAGCGAGATTCAGGAGATTCCTTTGCTGGGAGGACAATGACTTGGACATTCTAACTCCATTAAATTCCTCCAAACCCTGAATTGGGTCATTCCATTTGGTCAAAGGTTATTTAACTTATAAGAACTGCCATTGTTTGCTTTCTTCTTCCCATCTCTTTTTGTAAGTCATCTTCAGATTGTTTAAGCCTGCAGGCAGAGAGGGTCAACAAGGTTTCTTGGCTGAAGAACAATTTAGAAAACATGTTCATGAATATATTGGAAATTTTCTATAAACCTATCTACTATATAAATTGGTGTTTTTTTTATAATTTATTTGAAAGCCAGTTTTGTGTAGTGGTAAAGGCACCAGGCTAGAAATCAGTAGCCAGTCACTCACTCTCAGTCCTAGGAAGCAGGCAATGGCAAGCCACTTCCAAGATCTTGCCAACAAAGTTGCAGGCATTTGTTCAGGCAGTTCTCAGGAACCAAAACAGGCTCAAAGGTACAAAAGATTATTCAATGTTTTTTTTTTATGTACTTATGTCTCTATGTAGACTTATAAAGGTTTACAACATAGCCTTAAAACTGTAAAATCAGGTAAAATAATTACATGATAATCCTGGCTTATGGCTTTCTTTTTTTTAAGTCTGATCTAAGCACATTTATGATGTTATTTTTGCTGCAATACATCAACTATTTTTATTAGAATATTAAAATTTAACCTACCCATCTGAGACTTTTGAAAAGGCACCTTAAAAAGCTGTTTTTAGTGGATAAATATCAGGAAATAAAAACGTTAATACTTTTTTTAGTTTGCCTGTATTTATTTGTCAAAAAGAGGAAGCTCAAAAGTGAAGAATCACACAGTTCCTAGTCCACACAACTTACTGTATGAGAGACTGAACTTGTCTCGCATCAGTTTTCAAACTTTCAAGTTAGCTGCAACTTCCAAAAGCAGCAGGTCTCTAAAGGTCGATCCACATGTAAGGCAAATCTATTTGGCTATCGCTTTTTGCAGTCTTAAAATCTTGCTACCTTTAATCTTGCAAAAAAGGTTTTCCTCAGGAAATAGCTACCCATTATGGACAATGCTACCTGCAGTATCTCCTTTGACTTGCCATTTGAAATGGCAAATGAAAAGCTGCTCTCTCAAACTTGTGAGGGCTTAAAACTTTGCTTGCACAGGATGGCAAAGTAATGTGAGTCTAAATATAAGTATAGTCATCAAAGTTGACAGAAGTTACCCATTCTGTCATAATCACAGTTCTTCTTCTTCTTCTTCTTCTTCTTCTTCTTCTTCTTCTTCTTCTTCTTCTTCTTCTTCTTCTTCTTCTTCCTCTTCTTCTTCTTCTTCTTCTTCTTCTTCTTCTTCTTCTTCTTCTTCTTCTTCTTCTTCTTCTTCTTCTTCTTTTCTTCTTCCTTCCTCCTCCTCCTCCTCCTCCTCCTCCCTCCTCTTCTTCCTCCTCCTCCTCTCCTCCTCCTCCTCCTCCTCCTCCTCTTCTCCTTCTTCTTCTTTCTCCTCCTCCTCCTCCCTCCTCCTCCTCCCCTCCTCCTCCTCCTCCTCCTCCTCCTCCTCCTCCTCCTCCTCCTCCTCCTCCTCCTCCTCTCCTCTTCTTCTTCTTCTTCTTCTTCTTCTTCTTCTTCTTCTTCTTCTTCCTCCTCCTCCTCCTCCCCTCCTCTTCCTCCTCCTCCTCCTCCTCCTCCTCCTCCTCCTCCATCGCTCCTCCTCCTCCTCCTCTGCATTATCTCACATGTAACAGTTCCTCTTGCTTATTTGCTGTTTTGGATCTGCCATTTTTTCTCCACAAGCTAACTGAAAACCAGAAACACAATCACTGTGCTGTACAGGCACTCCTTGACTTACAACAGTTTGCTTAGTAACTGTTCGAAGTTACAACGGCACTGAAAAAAGCGGCTTACGACCATTTTTCACACTTATGACCATTGCAGCCTCCTCGTGGTCATGTGATTTACATTCAGATGATTGACAACTGACTCCCATTTATGACGGATGCAGTGTCCCGGGGTGATGATGTAATCCCCTTTGCAACCTTCTGAAAAGCAAAGAGGAAACTAGATTCACTTCATGGTTACTAATATAACAACTGCAGTGATTCACTTAACAAGAAAAGTGGCAAGAAAAAATGGTAAAATGGGGCAAAACTCACTTTATAAATTTCTCACTTAGCGACCTAAATTTTGGGCTCAATTGTGGTCGTAAGTTGAGGGCTGCCTGTATTACAGTCTTGTTTATTCTTATTTTTCCTTTTTAAATAATATCCTTTCTGATTTAGCTATTATTTGCCGTACTTTCCCCCTCATCTCCTGCCATCATTGTGGTATTATGGGCCTGAGTCATTCCAAACCTGTTCCTGGTGCTGACGCTCGGGGTACCAGATCTGGACTTCAAATTAGCCCTTTCTATACCTCTTCGCACCTATCTATTAGTCCTCTGGATTTTTATCATTCATATTTGGTAGTTCCAGTTTACTCTGAAAGAAATATAAATAGGAATTCAGATTTTAAGCACTGCACATCAAACGTAATCTCTTTTGTTTCAATATCTTTTTCTTCAATGACGTTAAAGAGCTTACGCCTGATATGGGAGTAGGTCTCCCCTATCCCTTGCCTTCCCCTTTTAATTAATTTGTAAGCTTTCCATCTATTTCCATGCCAAGCAGAGGCACCTTTTTAACTATAGACTTCTTACTGAATGTCTTTGTCTTCTTATATTAATATATTCTTTCCTATAAGATGTATCCCTCTCTCACCAGCAGTCTTAAGTTTGGATCTGCATTAACTTCATTGTTCTGCCATATACCTGGAATGTTTTCCAAGGAATCCATTATGGAGATATATATGTATGTATGTATGGCATTCAGCTTTGTTCGGGTATTTTCCCACATCATTGTAGTTGTGCTTTTAAAGTTGTAGCAACGTTTCGGCAGAATCTCATCTGCCATCATCAGGCTTCTGTATACACACACACACACACACACACACACACACACACACACATATATATATATATCCCTTCCTCCCTCCCTCTCTCCCCTCCTCTCCCCCCACTTCTGTGAAACCTTTGATTTATCACCCCAAAATGTACAGGCTACAGTTGTGCACTTACCACCAGCTCACGCCTCCCTGCACATCTTTTGAAAAGCTAAGATATCATAACATTGGTGCCTGGATTCAAGATAGTGGAAATGAATTGTTAAGACAACAGTAAGTTTTTAACCTCCCTAATGGACACTTTTGGCTGCTATATCTCAGAAATGTGCAATGTGAGGAGTAAATAGTAAATGTACATTCAGCTTGAGTTTTCATGGTGAGTCTTTGCGTTGCTGTTGGATGTTGTTCACCTATGTTATATTATGAAAAGTCCAAATAAAAGAAAATCAAATAATGTCATTAGCTGCAATAACAAAAATTATAGTCCCTGTTGCTTTCTTTTCATTGAAGGGCATTTACATCTGAATGACTTTTTGACTATGTGCATGTTTGTAATTAATGCAATTACAAACCAGGGATCTGCTCCCAAAACTCAAAAAGGAAAATAGGAAAACAAAAGATAAAACATTATCAGTTCTATGGTTTCAATTGAAACAGTATTTTGTTTTCACGCAAGCAGTAAATTAGATAAATTACTTCACATCTGTTATCACTACAGAAAATGTGCATGCTGTAATAAGTCAGCATTGGTGTGCCTGCGTTCTTTTTTGGCCAATTTCTGGAACTTTATAAGCTCAAGATCAATACCTTGATTTATTTGTCTTTAGTGTATTAATTCACTGGTTTTTTTAAACTAACTTGATTTAGAGTGCCTCATATAATGAAGTCCAAAACTCAAAGCATTTGTCTGTTTGTCTACCTCCTCTGCTTGGAAAACCGTGGGGAAATTGAATAGACTGTGTGGAAAGCATCTATCTGTCTGAGGGATATGAAGAATGAATGAATGAATGAACAAATGAATATGGCTTTGGGCAGGAAATCCTACACAGGCCTTTCCTCACAGACATATCAGCCATCCTTCTGTTTCCTCTTGTCTTGTCTTGAACACCTATTATAATAAAATTGCCCTGCACTATACACAGGGGCATGATGACTCAGTGGTTAATGTTGTTGAGCTTGTTAGTTGGAAAGCTGTTGACCTGGGTTCAAAACCTGAGCGCCACGATGGGGTGAGCTCCTGTTCCTGCCCACTTAGCAATTTGAAAGCATGCAAATGCAAGTAGATAAATGGGTACCACTTTGGTGGGAAGGTTAACAGCGTTCTGTGTGCCTTGATGTATCATCATGCTGGTCACCTGACCATGGAAATGTCTTCGGACAATGACATCTGGGAAAGGTAGCTGGGCTTGGTAATCACCACCCTGACCTGCTACAGCATATTATCTACAGCCATATTTCCACATGTTGCGATCACAAGCACTTCTGGTATTATGGTCAAAGAACATGAGTACCTATGTCAAACAGTATTAAGAATTGGGCATCTTTGGATAACCCAAGTAAACAATTTGCATTAGTAAACACTGGAGTTTTGTTGGGGATTTCTGGACCAGAGGAATCTTCTCAGCTTACTGACTTTCCCCCAAAGTGTGGAGAATATTATAAGGGTATGTCTCTGATAAGCCAACTCTTTATTGACCAGATCCTGGTGTTTGCTTTCTTGAGATGGCCCTTTGGCAGTTTCATTAAGGAATTTTTATTGAGGTTTGGACTGGTTTGCCTTTGCATTTTGGACTGACTTATCAAGGGTACTTTGAGAACTATACTTTTACCTTTACTATCCTTGACCATGATCCAGGAGATGACGAGAACTCATTATGTACAGTAATACTAATGTGTCTCATTGATTGCACTGTATCTCTTCTAAGGATGGCTCCATTTGGAAACAATGTACTGTAAATTATCTTATAAAACACTTTTTTAAAAAAATATTAACTCTAAAATGATACATATATAAAATCAGAATTATACATACATGAAATCAGGAAAAAGGGGGGGGAATGGGGGGAAGACAAAAGGGGGGGAAGATCTAAAATCAGTTATAATTTAATTTGGCTGCCATAGATTGTAAATATATTTTTAAAGAAACAACATGATCGAGTAACAACAGATCCCACTTCTCCCCACTCTGCCCTCACATGTCCTTAGATTTTAATCTTTTTTAAATTTATTTATGTTTTCATCTATATGCATTGATACATTTTTATGTCTGTAAGATGCCCAGAATTACCCTATGGTAAAATGGATGGCCGATAAATTTTATAAGTAAATAAATGACTGAAACAAATGCCTGTTGAGCAATGTCTCAAAGACCAGAACAGCCTCAATGGACAATTTGTTGATGGGGAAATTAATTCCTAAACAGCTTGAAAGGATAGCGATTTGGGCTTTGTCTATAATGTGGATGTATTATTTTTTCTGGTTCCAAAATTACATCATAATCTCTTTTATTTATTTATTTATTTTACACAAACTTTATTGATTATACAACTAAAATATCAAACAAACACATACACAACACACAGAAAAAAAAGGAAAAAGGAAAAAAGAAAATGATTAAAAACTAGCAATTCTATTATTGACACTATGATTCCTTGTTTGTTATCAATATTGATGATATATTTATAAATACATCTTATAGCAAATATATAATTACTACCTCTTTTACATTTTACGTTGTTTACTAATATATTTCCTATTTTTGTTCTATCCAGTCATACCAGCATTCCCAGCTTCTATAATATTCTGATGTTTCTTTTTCCTTAAGTGCTAAGGTTAACTTATCCATCTCTGCACAGGCTGTTATCTTCTGAATGACCATTTCCTCTGTTGGAATGTCTGCTTGTTTCCAACACTGTGCAAAGGTTATTCTAGTTGCAGTAAGAATGTGCAGTATTATATATTTGACTTTTTTAGAAATTTGTCTATTAAATATCCCCAATAAGAAGAATTCCGGTTTTAATTCAATTTTCTCCGCCGTTATTTCCTCTAACCATTTTTTATTCTATGTCAGTATCTTTGGGCTTCAGTATAGGACCACCACATGTGAAAGAATGTTCCGTGTTTCTTTTTACATTTCCAGAAATTCGGATTCATGTTAAAAGACATTTTCGCTATTCTCGAGGGTGAGTGATGCCTTCTATAAAACATTTTATAGGCATTTTCTTTATATGTTGCTGATTTTGTAATTTTATTGTTCCTTGTCCAGACCTTTTCCCATTCTAATAATGTAATGCTACGTCCTATGTTTCTACTCCAAGCTATCATGTTGCCTTTGACTACTTCCTCTTGTAATTCCATCTCTAATAAATAATTATAAAATTTAGTTATATTTTTTTTATCTGGACCTAATAGGATTTTATCTAATTGTTGTGCCTTAGCATAAATTCCAAATTTTTTCTTGTCCTGGCTATATCTATAAGCTCTTTTAAAAGGATTAAAATGTGTACATTGTACAGTTGAAGTGGCCTCATTGTAAGCTGAAAAGAAAGTATGACTACATGATTGAAAAGAATAGAGAAAAAGAATGAGATTTGAAAACAGGGAATGCATTCTAGAAGTTTAGAAAATCTAAATGAAAGAAGTATGGTTGACCTTACAAAGAAAATAATGGCACAAAGTACAATGTTAAAAAGAGAAGAAAGTGAAGTATTCAATAATGAAGGAATTGGAAAATATTAGATTTAAATGTGGAAAGGACACTATTTTTTAAATAGTCAGAGTCTATGACTCCATAGCCTAGATTTGCTAGAACTTTGGGGAAAGTCAAAAGACAAGAAAACATCAATGTAAACGATAATTATGAAATCAAGGCCTATGAAAATTTGTGATAATAACTTAGCCTAAAAAATGCTAAATAACAAACTTCAGATTAGAGAAGGAAACAAAAAGGCTAGCATAAATACAAATAGCAGGTGGACAAAAAATGGGAACAAAAACACCACTGTTTCTAACATAAAGAAATAGAAGAGGAACTGGAAAACAGATCAGAATCTCAAAATGGAAAAAGAAATCAGCTAACAGATGGAACTTGAGCCATGACTGTTCAGCAGCATGAACATACAAGCAGAGGAGGCAGAATCTGAGGAACAAGCCAACAGGCTGAGCCTGTTGATAAAAATGATAAAAATGAGTGAAAGAAAAAAAAGAAGTACAAATAGAATCCAAAGAAGAATTAGAAGAGAAAACTGTAGCATTAAAGGGAAGAACAGTGTTAGGATAGCAAAACCATCTATCATCAATCCCATCACCATTATCATCGTCAAGTATTCAGGATTTAAGAACATTAAAAAAAATCATATAAACAAGGGCATCAAGGCAATCAGCATATCATTATAAAAAGGTTTCAAAATATTACAAAAATCAAAAGTGAGGTTTCTAATGTAAATGTAAGACAATTAGTGTGAATAGTATAGTAGTATAAATATAGAATAGTGGGCTATAATCACTAATGTAAGCAGGGGTGGGATTCTACCAGTTCGCATCTATTCGCTAGAACCAGTTCTTAACATTCTAAGCAGTTTGGAGAACCGATTGTTAGAAGAAATTATTGGCCTAAACCTGCAAGGAAGGCAGGAAGGAAACATTCTGGTGTTGCTTACAGAAACTCCCTCTCCGTTAACCCTTATTACATTCTTGGCAGGACTAGACTTCCTGTCTCAGGAACATCTCTGGAGTTTTTCCCCCCTCTTTTGCTGGTACTTTGCTTGTGTGGAGTGACCATTCAAAGTTACAATGGCACTGAAAAACGTGACTTATGACCATTTTTCACACTTACGACTGTTGCAGCATCCCCACAGTCTTGAGAGGCCAGGTGAGGAGATGCATGCCTTGATGTGAGTGATATTGAGTTGACCACATCCAGCCAATAACATGACCATCAAGCTATGTCCTCTCAGTCACATGACCACCAAGCCATGCCCACCACCTAAGCCACGCCCACAGAACCGGTTGTTAAAAAAATTGAATCCCACCCCTGAATGTAAGCCTATTATCCTTTGAGACCAAGAGATTATTCAACATATATTTACATGTAACTGAAAATAGTTATTACTGACAGAATGAAATCAAATCTCAGACATTGACAGTACAACCTCCTTTGTCCTCAGAGGCAAATGAAAACAGTATTATTCCACAAAATCTTTGATCATAGTTATACAGGACACCATCTGACTGATTATAGGACTATAACTATATCAGTTTTACTTTATTTTACACAGCATTATTTATTGTCTTGTAATGTACATTACCCAGAGTCTCTTAGGATTTGGGTGAGATTGAAATTTGTTTATTACACAAATACTTTTTAAAAAAACAACCGAAACAAAATGCACTGCTATAAGCTGCAATGCTTTCATGAAATACAGGTCAGTATTTAGCTGCATAGAAGATATATTATCATGAACAGCAGAAATAAGAAATAGGAAACAAGAGTGATGGACTACCAGTAATTTCCCAGGAAGGAGGGAGCACATTCCAGAAAATGGGGTGGGGTGGGGGAAGACAAGAGCTGATTAGGAAACAGAAAGAGTAAGGATGGCCACTCCCTAGAATCTCCCGGGGTATATAAATTAAAGTAAGAATATTAAGGGTTTACTTTGGCAAGATTCTGTCTATTGTTTGTAAGCAAATAAAGATCTGAACCCTGACTGAACTTTGTCATCCTTGGGCTTAGCCTGACAATAGTTCCCTACAGGAGATAATCCATAACAATCTATCCCAACCTGGATTATTTATTTATTTATTTAGAGAATCTGTATGACTGCCCACTTGCTTTCAATGAGTCTAGGCAGCAAACAAAAAGTTGTAATTGCAGTAACCCAGTGTTTCTCAACCTCAGCTTTAAGCAGTGTGGCTTTCAATTTCAACAGAATGCTGGGAATTGACACATTTGGAGTCCCAGGTTGGGCAAGGTTGCTCCGATCATCAGCATCCCCTAGCACAGGGCTGTCAAACTCATGGCCCATGGGCTGGATCAGGGGTGGGCAAACTTTTTGGCTCAGGGGCCTCATTGACTTTTAAAAGTTGACAGAAGGGCCGCCACCTGGTATCGAAATGCCTGTCGTTACAAGTCAAAATCAAATGAATGCAATCATTCAATCATTCACATCAAACCTTAATTCTGTATCAATCTTCGGCGGGCCAGATTAAAAAGACCAACGGGCCGGATGTGGCCCGCGGGCCGTAGTTTGCCCACCCCTGGGCTGGATGCATCACACGCTGGCCATGCTCACGTCCAGTTTAGTGAAGGGGGGAAAAGTCGTGATACGTCATATGACGATGCTGTGACAATGCGAGTTTGACACTCCTGCCATAGCAGGTCCTGCCATGGAAGGCTAGTATTTTCTCCTGTCCTTCTGACACCTGAAGGAAAGGGATGCTTTTCATTTCAGGACTCAGCAGCACAGAAATATTACTTTCATGAACCACTTGGCTTCTATTGTCTCTGGATAGCTACTTAAAATAGGACTACACATGTTAACATATTATGCTGAAAAGAAAAAAGAGAACAACTATTTCAGTTTCTGTCAACACTAATTAGCACATGATTTACAGCCACCTGGCACCTTTTGTCAGAAAATGTTATAAATATATCCGTGTTTTCTTTTTTAAAAAATGAAAGGCTATAAAGACATATAGAAGTGGAAAAGAAGATGTGGCTTGATAATGTTTATTTCTTGTTGTTTGTGTGCAACACTGTGTATGTTTGTTTATATTTTTGCTCTTTGTGAGAGATGCTGTAGCCAGGGTTTATTTGTGAAAAGTTTCAGGATCCTTGCAATAATGTGACTATCCTATCTTTTTTGCATAACAGAGGTATAATTGACTTAATTGTCCATAATTCCCTCTTTAAGGTATAGATCTAACTCAACTATGTGTCATTCCTTAAAAGAAAAAGTAGAAATCTAGCATAATTGCCTGTTGTTGTTTTTAAAAAAAGCTGATATCTTGTTAATTGTGTATTGTTCTCCCTTTGCCAATTTAAATAATTATTGTGCATCATATGCACAATTGTTGACTGTACAAAAGCTTGTTCAATGAGTCACTAATTTCTCAGAAGCTGGGAATCCAAGAGTTTGAGATTCTGTTATTGTATACATAAACAGTCCCATCTACCCCCCACACCTCCCCCCTGGCAGATTTTAGTTCTAGAATAGATCTGGATGGCCACTAGATGGCAGGAAGGAGGTTAGACATATTAAAGATGTTACTGGTCACCTAGAACAGGGCTCTCCAACATTGGCAAATTTAAGACTTGTGCTGCTGGCTGAGGAACTCTGGGAGTTGAAGTCCACAAGTCTTAAAGTTGCCAACGTTGGCGACCCCCATCAGAAGGCATCTAAAGTTATGAACATGCTAGGAAGTAAGATCTTATAATGGGCTGTGAGTATAACCTGGAGGAAGAGGAAGAAGAGGAGGAAGAGCCACATTCAAGGCAATAGTCAGATAAAAGAAATCTCAGCTCAAAGCAGGAATGGCATTTAGAAAGTTTCTCAGTCTTGACCTTCCCTAGTTGTCTGTGGGATAAACGGAAGAGGAGAGAGGCACATTCAGAACTGCAAGAATCTGTTACAGTAACCCTATAATAAAAGTAGTTTCAGTATTCATGACTTTAGTGTCCAAATCTAGTTTGAAGAGCTAACATAACTGCAATATATATTGTCTCTCCAGAATTAAGCGCCAATGCACAGATTAATGGCAATGGCCTTACATGTGCTTATATATTCCAGGAACTGATGAATATTTGGGGCACTTATGTGTTAAGTTATAATATCACCATAATCCTCTCGTGTGCTTTCATTAAAAAAAAAAGATTAATGTTTTCCATAGCTCAACCCATTTCTTCATTTCTGTGAGTATGATAATGGATAGGATGATTGTTTTGGATGAAAACAATGATTCCCTCAGCTAGAAAAATTGCTGTTGGTTTTTATAATATTGATTTATTAATTCACTCTCCTCGCAGTTAACTGAGTTTGATGAGAATAGATAGGATTTCAGGACTGTAGTCTTATTTATTTAATAAACATAATTAAAAGGACTAGATTTCCAAGAGATTCATCTCTTGGTTTGCTCAGGCCTCTGCAAATCTCTCTTGTGTTTCGTTCCTACATTGTGTGCAGTTGGTTGTCATGGAGGCTGCTATATCAAACAGGTTGCCTAGATCTTTCTGTATGATGATTGTATATTATTCTTTCAGTGAAAAATCCAGTGAATGCCAAAAGAGCCATTTCTGGTTTGTTTGTCTCAACCAGGGGTGGGATTCTACTGGTTCTATCCGGTTCTATAGAACGCCTTGTTAACTTTCTAAGCAGTTTGGAGAACCGGTAGTTAGAAGCAATCTCCTTTTGGTTTTTTCCCACCCTTATTACATTCTTGCCAGTACGCCTAAACTTCCTGTCTCTAGAGCTTCTGAGGCTTGGGTTTCTTAAAGGGGAAGGGTTGTTTTAAGATTTTTACACTGCTGTTGGGAGGAAATACTTCCCTAGACAATCAGCACTTTGAAGAAATAATTGAATAATGAAGCAAAGCTTTGGGAACCAAGATGAGTGATATTCAGCAAGGCTTCTTGGCTAGCTTGAAAGATTGACATTCAAACATGAGTTTACATACTCTTTCTGAGTTTTGGTCTAAAACTGGTTTTTGGTGAAGATTAATTAATGCTTGGTGACGTTTAATCCTTTGTTTATTGATGGGATAATTTTCCATATTCAGCTTCAACAAGCAACAGCTACTGTTGTGATTTAATTATTTGTATTGTGTTTGATTTTTTTCTTGCCTCATGGTTTCTTTTTCTATCTGGGGAGGGGGTCTTCCTTCACTGCTTTAGTGGTATCTGGCACTGTCCTTTGAGGGTATACTTCCAAAAGGCAGGATGCAAGCTTGGCACTGATTTTTTACTGCCTTTCGGGGGTGGGGGCATGTGACCTTTCCTTAAATCTGGATGATTTCCTTAGGATATCTTGTGAGGTGAGTGAGACCAGCTGGTATTTTTTAAGTGGTGCAAATGGATCTAAGGATTGCTTTCCTGGGTGTGCTTTTTCTAGAGAGCTTAAATGACCTCTCTGCTAAAGGGTTTCACTTTATGAGCAAGAGTTGGCTGTTTGATAGCTATCACTGCATTTTAACTATTTTCATTCCTCAAGATGCTCTGGCACCCTGCCTGACTTGTAACTCCAGCTTGCAGGTATTTTTAATCTAATGATTGGTATTTAGGGCAGCTTTTTGCAAGCAAAAAAGCTTTTTGTATTTTTGTAGAGGTAATCCTTGACTTACAACAGTTGATTTAGTGACCATTCAAAGTTACAATGGTAATGAAAAAAGTGACTTATGACCATTTTTCACACTTATGAGCGTTGCAGCATCCCCACTGTCATGAGAGGCCAGGCGAGGAGAAGCACCCCTTGACATGAGTGATGTCGAGTTGGCCATGCCCACCCAGTCACATGACCACCAAGACACACCCACAAACTAAGCCACGCCCACAGAACCGGTTGTTAAAAAAACTGAATCCCACCCCTGGTCTAAATCCTCTGACTGAGGAGTCTTATGAAGTCATTATTAGTTTTCTTACTCTTTGGATAAAAGAATAAAAATTGACCATCATACAGGGCAAGGGTACCAGAAAGAGATGTAAGAAACCATTTTTAATATTTCACATAAGCTGCTCTTTCTAAATTCATGAGGAGAAATGCACAGATAGGAATCCTGAAATTACTGAGAAGAAGCTTAATGGCACTTTATATAGAAAATATCCCTGTGCATTCCCCAGTGTCTCCAAGTGAGGCTGGAAAATCCCTTGTCAGAGATAATGAAGCGCCGAACAGGTTCATAACAGAGACACTTCAATGAAACAATGGTTGGATTTAATACTGTGGGAAGAAAAAGGCCTGGTTCACTTTCTCCAACAGGAAAGATAAAGTTGGTGGACGAAAAAATTAAGTTGATGGACGAAATGAGAAAATGGGAAAGCTAACCACTTGGAAAAGAGGTTTATTTATTTTGGAAGCCAGAAACTGCAGTCACAACAGCATTGGGTTCTGGGTCAGATGGCAAACCAGTCTGGTGAGTGGACAGACTTCTATATCAGGGGTCTCCAAACTCAGCAACTTTAAGACTTGTGGACTTCAACTTCCAGAGTTCTTTAGCTAGCTGGCTGAGGAACTCCGGGAGTTGAAGTCCACAAGTCTTAAAGTTGCCGAGTTTGAAGACCCTCGTTCTATATTATTTTGGGGCTGTGTGATTGAGATTTCTGGGTTTGTTGGAAAATAGTTTCAAGTGTGGGTCTTTGATTATTCTAATTGTGGTGGCTTGGTTTCTACTGTGGCTAGGAGGTCATGCCCTGTCTTTGAGTCTGAGTGGAGGAATGCAGATTTTAGGCGTCTCTTGTCTCTCTATTTTTTATTCTGATCAGTTCCAGCCTTCTGCGAAGGCTGTAACTGAAGGCATTTTGTTTATGAACAGAACAGTTTGTGAAACTAAATATCCATTCACAAGGGGCTGCCCGCTTGAGTGGTTTTACTTCAGTGCAGGCTTTTCTTTTTGGGGAGGAGGCATTACTTTGCTTCCTTATATTAAACGGGGTGGGTGGGGATTCTTCCTACAATACTAAACAATTCTCCCACTTTTCAACTGCTGTTGGACGAAGATTCTTTGATTTTGATGACTTGCCTTCCAACATTATTCAAGTTTGTTGAATTCCAAAAAGGGTTTTGGACATGGAAAGGAAGCCACTGCCTCATATGGTGGTCCAATCCAAAATATAATCTGCTGCTGTTCTCTCAGTATTCATTTTCCTATCCTCCCACTTCTTGTTTTTATGCTGTAAAGGTATAGGTTTCTTCTGTGCAGTCATGGCCAATTCTAAGGTGCGGTGCTCATCTACATTTCTTAGCTGAGGGAGCCAGCATTCTCCAAAGATACTTCCATGGTCATACCGAGGTGCATGGAACACTGTTACCTTTCCATCAAAGTGGTACCTATTTATCTACTTGTATTTGCATGCTTTTGAACTGCTAGGTGAGCAGGAGCTGGGGCAGGGACAGGAGCTCATCCCATCATGCAGTACTTGAGCTTTCAAACCTGGGCTTTCAGCTTTCCAACTGATAAGCTCAGCATCTTTAACCATTGAGCTATTGTGTGCCTTTTTTCTTGTACTTATTGGGAAATATATCTATAGGTACTAATGGCCCTTTTTTTTGGAACTGGGAAAAATGTAAGTGCTTTGTACATGTTTATTCTTACTATTATTTAAAAAAAAAAGATCTTTTAAATCCAGGAAAGGATTCTTCTCCCTATTCCCTATTTAGATTACTTAAAATTAAGTCTCAAAAGCCATAGTACAATATGCAAGGCTAAATAGTAGTGGAGGGCTCTGTGAATCTTTGTATTGTGCAAACCCAGCCAATAGTTCTCTTCAGGACAAATCTGGACAATTAAGTTAATGAATTATAGTTATATAAGCTTTTTATTAATGTACTGTGGAAGAATGGAAATTATTTGATCCTGTTAAAAAGTTGCCATTGGAGAAAAGGAAGAAAGCTGTCTTTGTCTTGTTAGTGTTTGGGGATAAACCCCCAAGCAGAGTATGCAGCAGCAGTCCAGCCAGGCAGGCAAATGAGAGAGAGAGTGGGCCCAAGAGTATACACACACTGGAGACAAAAACACTGTTTGTTGTTATAAAATAGTTATTTAATACACACAGAGATTAAGAAGTGTCATTCAGTCCATATATCATTATCCAGTATATCCATCCAGTTATCAAGTCCATTAACAGTAAATACAATGTCCTTATCTGCTTGTAAATCTTCTCCTCCCGATACCTTTCTCTCAAAGACAACGCTGAATCCTCAGCTCACCAAGCAAACAGTCTTTGTGTTCAGTTGAAATGGTATCTGGCACAGTAGCCTCCAAAAGCAAGCAGATAGACTTTCCAAAACAGCAGGCAGCAGACCAGGAACAGAACCAGGTGCATCCAGAAGCCGGGTCTATTACGTTTCCCTTCCTACCTTTATTACTGCCTGCAACCTCACCCACAATGACATTACAGTTTCTTGTGCTTAAAGCTACAAGACACTTAATCCTAGGTTTACATATTTATTCAACCCAAACCTGGTTGGTGTATCCATATACCCAACATGTCTCACTGCAACAACAAATTAACCCAAGATTCACTAACCACAGATTAGCCCTCTGCCTTATGTCAACTCACAATACTCAGTTTATGATTGCAAATCCATAACAAATACTTCATTCTATAAACCATGGTTAACTAGGGAATAAACACAGAGGACAAGCAGCCAAAATCTGCTTTGGAGCAGATTCAGATTGATAAAGTCACAAATAAAGAGGAAGGGAAAAAAGATTAGAAAATAATCCCCTCTCTTGATCTGGCAGAACCTCTTTTCAATGCAATGCTTTTAGTGCGGGCACTAACTTGTAGTTAAAATCGAAATAGGATTTATATACTACACACTTCATGTATACCAACCCACATACCATGGTAAGGCCCAGATGAGCCATATTTTGTATTAGCATATGTACGAAGCCAATAAATCTCCTGCCTCACTCTGGGATTAAACATTGTGGAGTCATTGGCTCAAAAGGATCAGAGTCTGAGTAAAATAAGGATATATTTAACCAGCAATGTACTTGTAGAAAATTATTAGGCTGAAGAACCCTATAAAACTCCAAAGCTTGGACTTCTAAAGAGGAAATGGAAGAGACAAGTTGTTATTTGTACAAATGAGAGAAGATGTATTAGCTGTTACTGTCATCCTGTATCTAGGAAATTATTGAAATTATTTTATACAGCTTTTGAATAATAACTTTTCTGAATGGCAGTTTCCTAATAACTTTTATAAACTTGGCTAAATGTAGATTCCTCCTCTTCTGATTTGAACATTTAGCATTTCTAAAATTAGAGTTTATATAGAGAATGCAATGCAAACAAAGCGATTTCTGCGTTGCTTAAAATAAATAAGGGTCATTTGAACTGTTCTAGTTCAAAGCCGATGTTCCTTGTTAATAAAGACTTGCAATATCAATGCCAGCACTTTTAAATAGCCCTTTTTGGTTTAGAAAATTTGGGGGTGGACTGAGTTTGTTTTCTTTAGATCAAGTACATTTTAGGGAAGGCTATTTCCTGACAATTGATTTTAAAAACAAAACACTAAATGATTAAATCCATTCATAAAGCCTCCTTATTTAAAACGTCCTCTCCACAGTAGCATAAACTAATGCTGAAAAACATTTGATTGCATTGAACAAAGGCTCTCTTTGCCAAGCCCTAAATAAATTGTAACTGGAAATGCTTGTGTTCAGTGAAACAGGATAGTGGAGCATAGTAAAAATGGGTACTAAAAGGAGTCCAATTGGACATCATTTCCCAGCTTAATTCAAAGCCTAAAATGAAGTTTGCCCATTCAGTCTCCTGTACTCATGGGTCACCAACTTTCAGTCTTTTCCCCTTTCTGCTTTGTGTTTTTAACATCAAGAAAAACACTCAATAGGAGAAGTTTTTGCAGCATCCAAGGAAGAAGCACCGGGGTTTTGACTTTCACAGTATCATGGAGCTGTTAAGGCACAGGAAAACAGGGGTACTTTTCTCCAGCCTTGTAGCTTTCTCGAGGTTTGCTGACTTGTGGATGAAACCTGTAAGGTACAATACAAAAGCCTAATTTTCAGAGCATGATTCTAATTAGATTTGATTTTCCCTGATCTAGAATGCCAGGGTAGCTTCCATTGCAGCATCCAGAATTCCTAGCCTTTGTAGCTACTGAGTAAACTTACCAGATCTGGGATGCAAAAATTCATACAATCATTAGATGGCAGGAGTCAGACAACTCTTGCTGACATTTGCTGGTCATCCAGGTTTTTGCAATCCAATGTTAGCAGCCCTATTATAGAGGGAATTTTTTAATATAGATTATGGATTCTAATTACCTAACTTACATGAGAAAAATATTATTTGCAGTTGCTCTTATTCAACAGAAGTCAGAAATCCAGTAGGCCAAGGCAGGAAATAGACTCTACAGGTTTGTGTGGAATTCTAATTTAGTGATAAAGGCTATAGCACCCTTCTTCATGTTTTTTCAACTTTGCACACTATGGTATGAATGCTTATGATCATGACTCAGCTGCTGGTCTGCCATTTTGTTGTATATGTTGTAAACATGGTGGACTGTATGGGTTAGAAGTAATTGCTTGGTAAACTGCTAATACCACCAGTGGTGGTATTTAATTTTTTTTACTACTGGTTCTGTGGGCATGGCTTGTGAGCGTGGCCTGGAGGGCGTGGCAGGGGAAAAATACTGTAAAATCCTCCCATTTCAACCCCACTCCAGGGGAAGGATATACTGTAAAATCTCCATTCCCTTCCCACCTCACCCCACTAACCTGCTTTCCAGCTCTGTTCTCCTGTGCAGGATAACAAAAACTGGAACTCCAATCAGCTGGAGCTTGGGAGGCAGTGAATAGATGGGGGTGGGGCCAACCAGAGATGGTATTTACTGGTTCTCCAAACTACTCAAAATTTCCACTACTGGTTCTCCAGAACATGTCAGAACTGGCTGAATATCACCTCTGGTATATAGCCATAATTTAATGTGTCTGATCCATTGTGAAATTATAAGTGTTTCAAAGAAATGCCTTTATCAGTCTGAGAAACATGTTTCTTCTTAAAAATATGCAACATATGTGAAATATTTCTTTGCCTCAGATGCACCAGAATTGCATGTATTGTAGAGAAGTGGAATTGGCAAAAGTAGTAAGGAAAAAAAATGTTTTAGTCTCATTTTTTTGTTTGTTTATATTAAATCAAAGCTTGAATAATATTGAAAGTGCTTTTCATTCTTAATCCTCCATCATATAACAGCAATTATCTTGTCAAATTTTGTCACTTAGTCAACGTTAACAAATTTTTAGATGTTACAGTTTGAGTACTTTGTGAGTGAAACTCTAAAACAATGAATTATTTTTCTGTTGGTTTCAGGTTTGGCTGATAAAAATCTGATGCAGCAGTCAAAAATATCTAGAGCTGTGTTCTCTGACCTGTAGCTTCTAAATGTGTTAGACTGTAATTTTCATCATTCCTCAGCCAATATGAGCAGAGTTTTGGTTCAATCTGGGAACTTGTAATACAACACATCTTGAGATCTTAAGATTGGAGAACAATGAGTCATTCTAGTGACTCAGGGAACAGTAATCTTCAGTTGATGGAAAATATTACAAAAAGATGTAGATAAGAGCATGAAGGAAATATCTATGTATATCAAAGTGAAGTATCAGAATGAAATAAGGAGACACACTGGAAATTATAGATTATATAGCTAGTTTGGTCTAAGTCAGTGCTTCTCAACCTGTGGTCGGTGGACTCCTGGAGGCTTGCGATGTCATCACAGGAGGTCGATGAAGACTTGAAGAAATGTTATGATTTAAATCTTCAGTTAAGTCTTGGGGAACCGTGGCCATGGACCATGGCCACGAAAAGTATTTAAAGGTAATTGGTGGTGAAGAAAAGTTTGAGAACAGTGGTGGGATTCAATTTTTTTTACTACTGGTTCTTTGGGCATGGCTTGGTGGGCATGATGTGGATTGGTGGAGGTGGCTTGGTTGGGGTGGCAGGGGAAGGATACTGCAAAATCTCCATTCCCACCCCACCCACTAACATGCTTTCCAGCTTTGTTCTCCTATGCAGGGAAACAAAAGAAGACCCAGCCGATCAGCTGGGACTCAGGAGGCAGAGAATAGATGGGGGCGGGGCCAGTCAGAGGTGGTATTTGCCAGTTCTCCAAACTACTCAAAATTTCCTCTACCAGTTCTCCAGAACTGGTCAGAACCTGCTGAATACCACCTCTATTTGAGAACCACTGATCATAAGGTACCAGGGTAGAAAACTAGAGACTGTGAATTCTAGTTCTGTCTTAGCCATGAAAGTCAAATGGGTGATTTTGGGCCAGTCACTTTCTCTCAGTCCAACTGACTTCACAGGGTTGTGGGAAAAATAGGAGGAGGAAGGTATGTTGGTTATTTTTGCCACCTTCAGTTATTTGTAAAAATAATAAAGATAAACATTTCTTTATATTATATTAATAATCAATATTATATTAATATTAATAATCAGAATAATAAATTATTCTGGCTTTATGCAGAATCTTAAACTAATCAAATAATTTTTTTCATTTAATGGAAGAAAAATGAAGGCCAGATTCCAGAGCTGAAAATTGTTTCTTAAATATTTTCTTTAATATCTTTAATATTTCATGTAACACGGAAAGGGATGAAAACAGAGGTGGTACTGAGCAGGTTCTGACCACTTCTGGAGAACCGGTAGTGGAAATTTTGAGTAGTTCAGAGAACCGACAAATACTACCTCAGACTGTCCCCACCCCCATCTATTCTCTGCCTCCCGAGTCCCAGCTGATAGGCTGGGTCTTTGTTTGTTGCCCTGCACAGGAGAATGGAGCTGGAAAGCAGGTTAGTGGGGTGGGGGGGGAATGAAATTTTGTAGTAACCTTCCCCCAGGAATGGGGAGGGAATGGGGATTTTACAGTATCCATGCCCACCAAGCCACACCCACCAAGCCACGCCATGCACACCAAGCCACACCCACAGAACCGGTAGTAAAATTTTTGAATCCCACCACTGGATGCAAAAGAACAATTTCACTCTGAATCCCATTAGAATTCAGGAAAATTCAGAAAAGAATATTGTCCTTTACAGCAATGCCACTGATTCACAGCTGGGCTCACATTGTACCTTAAGCCAAGTCGGTATGAAATTAGAGCCAATTTGGTCTAGTGGTTAAGCATCAGGCTAGATTCTAGAAGCTGGGAGTCTGTGAATTCTTGTGCCACCTTAAAGATAAAGGCAACTGGATCACTCACCCTCTCTCTCAGCCTTAAGAAGGAGACAACAGCAAATCCAAAATCTCATCAAGAAACCTGCAAGGGACTTATTTGGGAAGACTGACTTGAAGGCACAACAAGAGCAAATAAAGTATGGGATCCTGTTCTGCTCTATTGAGTTACAGGGATTAGAAGAGACGGAAGTGTAAACCCTGAACCACAAAAAATTAATCAAGACACCAAGGAATTATCCAAGCCCATTTGTTGGTGAAATGGCAGTACAGTAGTCCTTTTTCAGCAACCACTTTTTCAGTGAGCATTTGAAGTTATGGCAGCACAGCAGAAGAGATTTCTGACTGGTCCTCATAGCTACAGGCGTTACAGCATTCCTGCAGTCATTTGACTGTAATTTGTGTGCTCAGTGACTGGCTCACAATTACACTACAATGTGCTCTGATTGCCATTTGTGACCTTCACTGCCAGCTTTTATCATACAGAATTTACCTAATAGGTAAAGATTAAGTCAAGAAAAAGACCATGGCCCAGGCAAAAAACCCCACTTATTCAAGCTTCTTGTATGGAGCTCAAAGATACGCATCCCAACATATTCCCCAGGGACCATTTCTACTGCTCTCACTGCCCTATAAAATGTATTACAGCATCCATCCCTGTCCAGACTCAATTCCCAAGGAAATTTTATCTCCCAGGGATCCTAACTAGGCAGTCTAGCACCTTAGGACACTCTATTGTTCTAGAGTAGCAACACAACACAGAATTCTGAGCTGGAGTGCTGAAAATTGGAAATTGAAATGCAGTTTGAAGTTGACATGTGGATTGGTTCTCTTTCAGCCCCATTTGCTGGCCTGAGTCCTGCTTTTAATAAGGGCTTCTCTGTAATGGATGTCGTTCTCATCTTCTGACATGTCCTACTCTTCTGAGGGAGATCCAAAACAAACATGATGGAGCTACTAACTTGGAGCATAATGGTAGAGATGATCGCTGTTCCCTTCAATATAAGAAGTATTGTAAATGTCAGTTATGAGTTGTTGGGTAACACGAAGCTTTGTGCATTGCTTGAGGGATTCTTGTAGTCATCCGATTTACTACTATAGGGAATGAAATATTGAGTTTGGCAGTCATTTAGTCAGACCAGCACAGCTCTTCTTGAGAATGTCAAATCAGCTGATATATATTGCATTATACCAGTAGCTAAATTTCTTTCAGTATAAACAGAAAATTACCGGTAGTTTCTGGAAATATTCAGTACTATATACAAAATATCACCATACCTATAGTTAAAGAGACTATAAACTGTTTAGAACACATGCATTTTCTCTTATCTTCCTATATAATTCTGTCCCAGCAGAAGTCATTTATGAATATAATTTAATATTGTGATATATTGTAAATGGTACTGACAAATGTTCCTCTTGGAAGGAAATATGGAACTTGAAAATTGTTCAATGACATTTTAATAACTGGAGTACTCGAATGCATAAATGTCAGGAAGGACAATTCTTTTTATTACAGGTCTACATGCTATATTCCACAAGATACTATGATTTCAGACTCAGAGTAGGGAAGTAATTGCTAATTTAATAAAATAACAATAATGTAATAATCTATGGGTATATTTATATTAAAAAGCTATGAAAAGATGAAAATGAAGCATGTATATTTGAAGGCTTCTATAAACGCATTGCCACCTGTATCTAAAATAGGATTCTTTCCATGTGTTTCCCATAATTGCTGTAGACAGACTTCAATTCCTACAGATAGCCATGCTAATTAAAGGCTTATAACAGATAAAGTTCAGCTCAACTGAAGATACTACTGTGTACTGGAGAAAACTAGTTTAGTTGTTTGAAACTCCATCATCCATATCTGTATGTATATATGTATTAGAAATATTTTACATGTTTGTATTGCTAAGAATTCGAAACAATGCAACATAATTGTTGCATTGTTTTTTTTTTTACAAAAAATACTCTAAAATGTGTCATCCTAGAGAATTCCTCTATCATAGAGAATACCTCTACCAATGATCTAAGACTGTGTACAGCTTAGTAAGCCAAAAAGTCTAGATAACAAGCGTGTACTTTGACCTGTGACATGCATCTTAGAATTACTGTGTAATCTTAACCTTGAGTGACTATATTTACGTTTACAGAAATTGAAATGTGAAATCAAGGTTTGCCAGAAATATCAAATTCCAGTGTCTGTAACCTCCAAATAACAGGTACTTTAGGTTTAGACATTTTATTTATTTATCAAATTAATATAGTCACTCATCTCATCAAAGATGATTATGGGCAGTGCATAATAATACTTTGACCAGTTTGTAGCTTACTTGTTTGCTTACTTGCTTAAATATTTTAACTCCAACCAATTGACCGAATTTCACGAGTTGCAGAAATTTCAAATAAGACTTAGCAAATGTGGTTCAGTTCAAGAAAGATTTGTGGAAGCCATCCCTTCCAACTTTCTTCATGAAGCTAATTTAATTCTCCCACTTATTTAAGTAAGTTAAGCAGCCTTGTTGCTTTCTGAGCCCTCTGTCAGTCAACTGCTAGAGCAGGGTGTTGAAATGGATTTCTGCAAGGGCTGGATCAGCATTATAGTTCTCATCCGGGGGCCAGCCAGAGGCGGGGGGCGGAGATGCCTCCTACAGCACCCTATCTGCCAAAGGGGGGGCTTGCGCATCCCCCGTGCCTCATTTTGGCTGCATGAGGCACTGTGGCCCAGTCATTTGCTATTTTCAGGCCAACCCCACAGGCCACATTTAAGCACCCTGTGGGTTGGATTCGGCCCACGGGCCTTGAGTTTGACACCCTTGTGCTAGAGGGTTTGGTAGAGACTTCTACATGGTTCCAACCTATGTGCAATCAGATCCACATCTCAATAACATACTGCTGTGATTTCCATGGTATCTGCTTCACACATTCCTAATCATTCAAAAAGGGAACTCTTTCTACTGTGCCATCACAGCTAAAAGCAACCCACAGTTGGATAGTGAGATGGGCAGCATATAAATTTAATAAAATATCCTGAGTGATGGAAGATCACTAAATGGCAATAGCAAAAGCACTCAGACTTATATACCGCTTCACAGTGCTTTACAGCCCTGTCTATGTGTTTTACAGAGCCAACATATTGCCCTCAACAATCTGTAGTTTTTCTCAGGATTTTTGCAGCCTGGATGGTGTCCATAATAAACTGCATATCGATGGAAACATTGCTTTACAACAAACCCTGCATAGGAGTAATATTATTTTCTTTTCAATTTGTCAGAGGTTCAGTCCAGGTTCTGGGCCAATTGTGGTCTGCTCATTTGGTTTAGTAAGTTGCACGAACCCAGTCATTATGGTTTGTAAAGTGCTGATTCATATACTATTTAATAAATCTAGATGATTAGTTAATAAGACATGGTTTGCTGAGAATGATATGTGAATAATATATAGTACAGGTGGTGCAATTGCAGTCATATTTCCAAAGAACTGTGAGAAGAAATATCCATCTGGTTCAGTTCCAAACTGGGAGAAAAGACACTGGAAACATGGAGGTTGATTGAAAAGGTTTAATGATGAACAGAACCACCAAGCACATGGTTCTGGTGCAGCTGACAAAATGGAGTTGAGAGTGAGAGGTTTTTATACCTTCTTTAAGCTTTGTATTGAGCTTCCTGTTCCTGTGCAAGAACATGTCTTCTATTGGTTGTTGTCAGATTCCTATGGGATCATGTAGAGGTGATAGCTGGCTCCATAGGCAAAAGAGGAAATGCAAATCCTTGGTGTTTGTTTGAGCTTCCAGGTTTGGTTGAAGTTTGGGACTGTTCTGGGGGGTGACACAATTCCTATTGCAGCTTAATGGCTTTTGTCCTGTTTTGACTCTTGTGTGAGGGTATATGCTTATGAATAGAGCTATCTAGATACTGTCTTCCTTTCTCAATAAGCTCTTTACTCTTGAGTGCTGACATCTGCTGTGGGCTATTAAGGAAAGTGGAGGTTGCTTTCTGCCTCTGAAAAACAGATTTCTCCCTTTCTCATTTAGGGAAATATAATATTTTGCCTTTAAAAAAGTATTCCTCAAAATATTTCATTCTTCTAGGAGTGGGGATCTTCCCACAGAACTAATTTGGTATAGTGTTTAAGGTACTGAATTAGAAACCAAGAGACTGTGAATTCTAGTCCTGCCTTAGGCCTGAAAGGCAGCTGCACACTTACAACTGGGTTAAACCCACCTCACAGGGCTGTTGTTGTGGGGAAATAGGAGGAAGGACCAATTATGTATTCTATACTTCATAGGCTGTATAAAAAATAAATGTGGGATGCCAATCTACTAAATAAGTATTCCTATGTTAATTGATGCCCCAGAGCTGAAATTGAGTGTCAGATGACATATTTGACAGATAAACACGATCCTTTTAACAATGGACTACCACCCTTTTAACAAGGGACAACGAACACCCTGGTCAGCACTTCTTCACTCTCCTACCATCAGGTAGGAGATATAGAAGCATAGCCAGCTGCAAGAACTGGCTGAAAAAGTTTCTACTCACGGGTTGTCAGTCGCCTGAATGGAAAATAACTTAATGTCAACATAGTATGTTGTGAGTTGTGCAATAAGTTCACATGGTGCAATAAGATAGTGTGTTTGTTAGTAGGATTCACTGGGTTAGGGATTTTTCTTTTTTGTCTTCACTGTGAGTTGTGTTGGGGGTGGGGTGTACGAAGGGAGACTCAGCCAATCTCATTGTACACATGTTGTACTCTGACAATAAAGGTTTATTTTATTTGACCAGACCTTCTAATCCAAAACAAAAACAGGAAAATTAAAATACAAGAGAGATAAACACCAATGAGTTACTATAGTTTGATAGGTATAGCAGGACGCTTATTTCCAGAACCGGTTGATCAAAGGAGTTTGCGAATCTTAAGACAGCTCGGCTTTGAAAATCCACTGTGTTACTTGTGTTAAATTATCCTCGGTTGCTTCGTCTTCCTTGTCCCCGTCAACGTCTTCGCAACCCCCGCTCCGGCTGCTTCATCAAGCCCGGGAAAAGCAAACCACGTGCTGGCTCAGAAGGCGCTTCTCTACGCAGCGCTACTAAGCACCCTCCATCTTTGCAACGGGCAGCTCTTTGGCCTCACCCCCGTTGAAACAAAAACCCTTTCGACAGCCATTTTAGCGAGCGGCGGCCATTGGAGCTGAGGGCAGCTTTGCTTCACATGCATTCAAAGCTCAGAAGGCGGCTGTTTTCTTAAGGGCAAAGGGTCCGCGATAGGAGCTGACCGATACGACCGTTCTTCTCGCTCTCTGAACAGATGTGCCTGTCAGAGGCGCCAGCCTAGCTTCCTCGCTGCCCATTTCGCGCACCCTCTTTCAAAGCGTTTAAGTTGGAGACATTGGGAGCAGTGGAAGAAATCCATTTACCCGTGAGTAAATCTGGCTTTTAACCAAGGCACTGAGTGGCTCAATGAACGAGAGTGGTTCCCCTCCCTTTTCGTTACTCCCGTCTAAAGCTGCTTTTTTGGGGGGGAGAGCGGGGTTTCGCCGGTTGTTTAAATGCGGCTATCGGAGAGTGAGAAGGTCATATTAACAAGGTTTGGTTCCTGGCCGATCAGGGTTTATAAAAGAGATATCCCAAACAGCTACCCAATTCTGGGGTGGGAGGTAATTTTAGAAAAGGAGCTTCATATTTGCCCCTGGGGTGCTTTATGCCTTTTTTCAAGCCGCTGCCTGCCTTGCTTACTGCTTAGGGGGAAGCAGAACTCTTGTGGCATCTGTAGTAAAAATCGCAGATTCTCAATCATCCAGGTCTTGGCTGCCCCCGTCTCAGGAGGCAACTGGACTTCCTTGTTTTTTGTTTCACTTCTCATCCAAGAAACTTCTTCAGCTCTGACTGGATGGTGGGGAGTCAAGAGTCGAAGAAGCTTCTTGGACAAGAAACGAAAGGTCTTCAAAGAAAAAAACAAACAAAGTCCAGTTGCTTCACGGAAAAAGCACCTTTGGGACATCTGTAGTAAAGTTCTCAGATCAAGCAAGGCTTTGTTCTCAGCAAGCCAATTTGGGATCAGTGTTTACATCTGACTGTTCTTGCAAGTTATCAAAAGGAGGTACTACTTGTGCTCTCCCTGCCTTGATGGCATGTGATTTTGTATGCAACAAAGTTTTGATGAGCTGTTGGTTATTAATTGCTCAACAGCGGCTGTCTGTCAGTGGTAGAATCAATTTTCATTGGCAGAATTGAGTTGGGAGGAGATTTTCATTCCGAGGTAATATATGATGGTTCCTTAGAAATGTGATTTCTCTGGGTATCTTACTGGTCAGCCGCTGCACAAGAAACAGAGGTAGCACACTAGAAGCATTTATTATTATGGTTGCATAGTCATTCAGATGTTCAGGCTGGATTTGGCATCCACCTATCAAGTCCTTCCCAAGGACCTGGGATAGGCAGATGTTGTTATTTCATGGTGTTAAGGATACGGTGACAGGATGTAAGCTGTTCCAAGTAATGCTGCCTTGGGCAATGGACTGATGGACGTCAATGCCGATGGTGTTCATGTGGTGCTCTAGATGTTTTGGGATTACACCCAAGGTCCTATTATTGTAGTTAATACTTTTACAATAAAAAGTTTTGTTCAACTTATATTTTCAGGTCTTTTATTATTATTACTTAAATTTATATGTTTTCTTACTCTCAATGACTTTAGGTGGCTTACAATAGTTAAACAAACTAAAATAAAATCAATGAAACATTAATAAAGATAGATGAAAGATGGCAAGTGCAATGAAGTAAGGATTCTCATTCTCTTTTGCCAAAGCACTGTGAAGAGCCAGGTTTTCACACCTCTTCTAAGAAACATTAGCGACATGTTCCTTGCTGACAATACCCTAACACAAATATTGTTAAAAATGTTAGTTTGCTAAGTTCCTAATGAAATGCCAAAAAAATCAAATCCAAATGATTAAAGAAATGTGAGGTAAATATTTGACTGGTTTAAAGTGCAAATAGAGTAAGACATAGTGGCTCTTTGCTTTCTCATGAGAGTTAGCTGTTCAACATAGGAATTACCTTTCATAAACAAATCTGTATGTCTCACCCTATCTCAAATGAACACCTTCCCAATGATGATTCTCATCTGTATTCTTCAGGTTCTGTCCTGTGTCACAATTTGGTACAAGAAGGCTTCCATTTTTAAGCCGGTCATTCTAACTCTATTCTGTTTGTCTCCATGACTACAAAGCATTTTTTTTAATTCATAAACATTTTGAACACAGTGTATTGTCAGGGCATATCATTTACAGAGGATAAACAAGGGGAAAAAAGAAATTGTTTCATATACTGTATACTAATAATGATAGCAATGGTACAACAGAATAATGTTAATTAAATTTATCTTTATGTTAGCTTATATGTAATCCTATTGGTTATATTGGCATACTTATAATTATAAACCATCATTTTGTTTAATGCATACATAACAATAATCTTTTCTTGTCTAATTTCTACCTCTTATCTGTAACCACTCATAAAACCTATCCCACGTTGAGTAATATTCTGTATCTCCTTTGTCCTTTACTTTTAATGTCAATCTGTCCATCTCTGCACAGTCCAATATTTTCTGAATTACATCCTCATCTGATGGAGTGTTCTCATTTTTCCAATATTGTGCAAACACAATCCTCACTGCTGTCAATACATGCAAAACTAGATATATTGTCCCTTTATCATAGCCCTCCGGCATAACCCAACATAAATATTTCTGGTTTCAGATCTATATGTTGCTTAATCATCTTTTCCAACCATGTATGTATTTTTGTCTAATATTTTCTTGCTTTCATATAACTCTACCAGATATGATAATAAGTACCTGGGGTCTGATTATACTTGGAGGACATATTGCTAAACATTTTTGCTAGTCTTGCCGGTGGCAAATGCCACCTATAAAACATTTTGCAAAGACTTTCCTTATATTCAGTAGACACTGTCAGTTTGACTACAAAACGTCTTTATATCTGTTGGAGAGCTAAAGAGACACAATTAGAATTTTCAATAAAAGACTGACAGATACGATCAATTACATTGATAGAAGCCATACCGAACTGTTGAAAACAGCTTTCTAAGTGAGAAGGTAAGGCTCATGCCCTAGAACAGAAGTGTCAAACTGGCGGCCGTGGGCCAGATGCGTCATATACAGGCCATGCCACCGCAGCTCTGCGAAGAAAAAAAAATGTTGCAAAAAGTGACATGATGGCAACGAGTTTTTGACATCCGTGCCCTAGAAAGTTGTGAAAGTTTTTTCATCGGTCAATGCATTTTTATACACATGAAATGTTATTTCTCATACTATTTGAATTTTATAAATCTAGATTAAAAAATAAGGTATTGATTAGCTTCATACATGATGCTAAGCCAGGATTTTGAAATTATAGTTCAGTATAAATCATATCATGGATTATTTGTACTACTAAATCATATTAATGGATTTGCATAGAATACTAAATTGCAGACCATAGTGTGGCTTAGTTCAATTTGTAAATTCATCCCTAGGATTATGAACTCTTCCTGTTTCAACCAGGAGGCCAGGCATACAGATTATTCATAGAAGTTTGATGTAATAAAACACAAAGGGATGATGGAGTCCACATCATGCTTTAATGCTTTTAATAGGAATAGTAATTAGGATACTGATGAAGTAGTTTATTAGAATCATTGATTAAAGGCCTTTTAGCCTAACTGAAAAATCAACTAATGTAATTTAAAAAAAACAGGTATCTGCTGCATAGTTTTTAGGATTATTTATGTCTCAAATATATATTGTACATACTTCAAAATTTTCAGAAGACGTATTTCAAAAAGCATAGCACTTCTAAGCTAGTAATGAAGACCATAATGAAAACCATGGAAAAATGTTGCACTGTGATTATTAACTAAGGAAATTCACTGGAACTCAAGAGCGTAAGACTGGACTTTGACACTCCTTAAAAAAAAATCTCTGGAAATAGATTTCTTGCGCTTCTCTGCTGAAATGTTAGAATAGTTTAACTCTGATAAAACTTTCAGGATCAACAAGATATCCAATTCCTTTTTAAAAAATCATAGACAATATCTCATAATACTTAAGAATATTACTTAAGAATATATATATATATATATATATATATATATATACACATATACATACATACATACATACATACATACATACATAAAATAAAGGGAACACTTAAATAACACAATGTAACTCCAAGTCAATCACACTTCTGTGAAATCAAACTGTCCACCTAGGTAGCAACACTGATTGACAATCAATTTCACATGCTGTTGTGCAAATGGAATAGACAACAGGTGGAAAGCATAGGCAGGTAGCAAGACATCCCCAATAAAGGAGTGGTTCTGTAGGTGGTGACACAGACCACTTCTTAGTTCCTATGCTTTCTGGCTGATGGTTTGGTCACTTTTGAATGCTGCCGGTGCTTTCACTCTAGTGATAGCATAAGACGGAGTCTACAACCCACACAAGTGGTTCAGGGAGTGCAGCTCATCCAGGATGGCACATCAATGCAAGCTGTGGCAAGAAGGTATGCTGGGTCTGTCAGCGTAGTGTCCAGAGCATGGAGGCGCTACCAGGAGACAGTCCAGTACATCAGGAGACGTGGAGGAGGCCGTAGGAGGGCAACAACCCAGCATCAGGACTGCTACCTCTGCCTTTGTGCAAGGAGGGACAGGAGGAGCACTGCCAGAGCCCTGCAAAATGACCTCCAGTGAGCCACAAATGTGCATGTGGCTGCTCTAACGGTCAGAAACAGACTCCGTGAGGGTGGTATGAGGGCCCAACGTCCACAGGTGGGGGTTGTGCTTACAGCCCAACACCATGCAGGACATTTGGCATTTGCCAAAGAACACCAAGATTGGCAAATTCGCCACTGGCACCCTGTGCTCTTCACAGATGAAAGCAGGTTCACACTGTCACATGTGAAAGACATGACAGGGTCTGGAGATGCCATGGAGAACGTTCTGCTGCCTGTCAACATCCTCCAGCATGACCAGTTTGTCAGTGGGTCAGTAATGGTGTCGGGTGGCATTTCTTTAGGGGGCCACACAGCCCTCCATATGCTCGCCAGAGGTAGCCTGACTGCCATTAGGTACCAAGATGAGATCCTCAGACCCCTTGTGAGACAATATGCTGGTGCGGTTGGCCCTGGGTTCCTCCTAATGCAAGACAATGCTAGACCTCATGTGGCTGGAGTGTGTCAGCAGTTCCTGCAAGAGGAAGGCATTGATGCTATGGACTGGCCCGCCCATTCCCCAGACCTGAATCCAATTGAGCACATCTGGGACATCATGTCTCGCTCCATCCACCAATGCCACGTTGCACCACAGACTGTCCAGGAGTTGGGGGATGCTTTAGTCCAGGTGTGGGAGAAGATCCCTCAGGAGACCATCCGTCACCTCATCAGGAGCATGCCCAGGCATTGTAGAGAGGTCATATAGGCACGTGGAGGCCACACACATTACTGAGCCTCATTTTGACTTGTTTTAAGGACATTACATCAAAGTTGGATCAGCCTGTAGTGTTTTTTTCCCACTTTAATTTTGAGTGTCATTCCAAATCCAGACCTCCATGGGTTGCTAAGTTTGATTTCCATTGATAATTTTTGTGTGATTTTGTTCTCAGTACATTCAACTATGTAATGAACTAAGTATTTAATAAGAATATTTCATTGATTCAGATCTAGGATGTCTTATTTTTGTGTTCCCTTTATTTTTTTGAGCAGTGTGTGTGTGTGTGTGTGTGTGTGTGTGTGTGTATACACATATTCTTTTAACCAGAAAAACATTCAACAGCATGAAGCCAGTTATTGTTGTTCATGGTGGAGCTGGTCGCATCTTTAAAGAGCGGGAAGATGGAAGTCGTTCTGGTGTCATCAGAGCAGCGTTGAAAGGTTACAGTATCCTTAAACAAGGGGGAACTGCATTAGATGCAGTTGAAGAGGCCGTAATATTAATGGAAGATGATCCACATTTTAATGCAGGTAACATTTCAATTTTCTAGACTGAAATTCTTACTACCCAGTTCTTTGTATCAGCTGTCTTTTTTCCTGCTTTTATTCCATTTTTATGTGCTCTTTATAACAGCTTTAATTGTAGGAATTAAAAAGGTGAGGTTTTCTTTCGCACCCTTTCATTTCCTTACCTGCTAACTTCTTACTTGGATGAATGCTGTTCAAGGTTATATCCCCCAATTAATTTTCAAGGAAATTTATACAAAAATTATTTTCAATGTCTAATCTAATTAGTACTTGAAAATCCACAGCCCTAAAGCTTCATTTTGTTTTGAATAAAAGTCCTATTCTTCAGGATTGTGCCAAGTAGGTTTGGCATTTGGTGTTTTGAATTTCAATATGCAAAACATTAATGGGAGTGAAATTTTGGTCATAAAAATACAGTTTTTTTGTTAGTACTACTTTTACTAAGCATAGTGTTTTATTAGTAATACTTTTATTGATATTACTGTTTATAGTGTTAAAGCATATATTACAAATTCCTCATTTAAAAAAAAAAACAAGCTTTGCAGGAGATATTCTGATATGTGAGGGATGAGATATAACATGAGCAGAAAATATACCAAGTTTTTATATATTCTGTTAGGATTAGCACTAATTACTCCTGCAAGGATTTTGATACTGCAAAAGTTGCCGTTTAAAGAGTAATTAAAAAACAAATTAATTAAAGTAGTTAAAAATGTTTAGCTTTGTGTTTGCATATTAATGTCTTTTCTACTTGATTTCTAGGTTGTGGCTCTGTGTTAAATGAGAAGGGCGAAGTAGAAATGGATGCTATTATCATGGATGGGAAAAATCTAGCCTCAGGAGCAGTATCAGCCATGAAATGTATTTCTAACCCAATAAAGCTTGCTCGTCTTGTAATGGAAAAGGTATGCCAAAGGTGATCTTCAACAAAATCAGTTTCCCTTGGGGGTTTGATTGAAGTACTATGATGCTTTATGACCTCTGGCCTGGTGTAAAGATATAAGAAGAAGAAATGCTGCAATCGAGGTGATAATTATATTTTTTATTGGTTCCAAATAAACAGAAAGCTGATATATAACTTGGCCAGTAACAGGGAGCCTCTGACATGCCAAATGTTGCTAAATGCTGGAATTGGTAATATCATCCAGCAGAGCCAAACAGTTAATGATGTTAGGAATTAAGGTTCAGTCACATCTGATAGATCACAAGCTCCCCATTTCCTGGGCTAAACTCAGATGTTTGTCTCTTGCAAAGAGCTTGTTCTTGGGATATTAAATACGATAACCCACTGTATTCTGTAGTGGCATAATCCATTCTTCCTCGTCACCATGTTGTGCATAGAATAAATTTTATAGCTTGTTGGAAGAAATTGTAATCACTCTAAGAGGCCATGAACTTAAAGGCAGACAGACTATTTTTATTTAGGGTTGGTAATGGTATGTAAGTGCCCAGTGGCTAATGGAGAGCATAATAATCTCCTATAATCTCTCTTAAATGGATTTTTCAGGAGTTTAAATGCACTTATAAGGCCCTTCCCTACTTTGAAGTCCTCCAGGTGTGTTCAACTGCAGTTGCCAAAATGCCTTTTCAAAGGTTATTGCTTTTACCTATATCACCTAAATATTTAAGATTAAACTTTTCTTTACTAATTATATTGGTTTATTGATTTATCTACTATAAAAATGCTGACCAGTAATTAAAGTTTATATTTTGTTATCTTCAAACAAGCAATTAAAGGGTATATCCAGACAAAAGTCAACAAAATAGGATAAATTACAGCAGCTTTACATTATAGTTTATAGTTATAGTTTGTAATTTCCCAAGTATATGCTTCAAGCATCTGAAATTCTTAGCCTGTGATTTCCCAGACTATCGAGAACAATGCTTTCCTGCATGAAATATTATGTTCAATGTAGCTGAGTTTGCCTCTGAACTTAAAATATTTGAAGTTTCACTTTTATATTCCACATATAACTTAGCTTCTGACATATTAACATCTTTTTAACTATAATGTACAAGGAAGTGCTTGAACTCTTATAGTGTTTTTCTTAATATATTGCAGAATATTCCAGCACCTTTCTACTATGCTTAAACATTCTAGTATTTTATGTCATGCTAGATTATATGTATACTTTTAGCATACTCCTTTTTCCTTAATGAATTCATTCTCCAAGAGTTAGTGTTGTGAAGTCAAAATAGTATATGCACAAAGGAGAAATGTTGGTTGATTTGGAGGTGCTCCAAGTTTGCAAAAAAAAAAAAAAATTACAGATGTTACAGGGAGAATATACACTTACAAAAGCGAGTTCAAAAGAGAATGAATAATGTGTGCTGTTGATACATTCTGTGTCCCACATATAAAAGCATATTACTATCATATGTTAATGTGGGAAGATTTATTTTATCTTAGTAAACATTTTAAGCTTTTTAACTTGAGAGAAATTGAAATGTGGGTTTCCTTTTAAAAATGTCAACATTGTAATCATGTTATTAAAATCTTTGTTACAAATTCTTCTTGATTTTTTCAGAGTGTTGTTCTGCTGTACTGTATGTTTCTAAAATGATCAAGGCTTCATATCCTATCCTGGCACTGTATTAGCTCCCTCTACTGACTAAAAAGGAATTGGACAAGCAACATTCTTGAGACTATCTTGTTAAACAGTCCTTTGAGATCCTATTCATTAAGTCAGGCAGTTTCATAAGCTTGTAATTCCTCAGGATAGATCTATTAAAATGATAGCTCCTGGAAATCTACCAAAATATAGATGGTCCTATAAGACGTTTTTATGACTTGCACTGAAAATCTAACATTTTTGGAGCCAATTCATATTTATTTTGGGGGGAGAGGGATGTACAGAAGATATTGTACAAATATGGATATTAAATTACAATCTCCAAATAAACTTGTATTTGGTTCAGTGTTAACTCACTAGAAAAAAAAACTTGAACATTCTGTAGATCCTCTGCTGTATGACAAAGACAAGAGCAAACGTTTTCCAATTGCTGTACTAAATAGAAGTTGCCATTACTATAATATCAGTTTGTAACTCCTGATGTGTGCCTGATAAATAAATATAAATTCATGTTCCATGCTAAGTTTTGAGGAAGTCTGGAAAAGGTAGAATATAATTAACTAAAAAGAAATACATCATTTTTAATATCTAATTTTAAGTAGTATTTAATAGCCATAAAACCAGGGGTGGGATTCAAATTTTTTAACAACCAGTTCTGTGGTCATGGCTTAGTTGGTGGGTATGGCTTGGTGGTCATGTGACTGGCTGGATGTGGCCAACTCAACATCGCTCACATCGAGGCACGCATCTCCTCGCCTGGCCTCTCATGACTGTGGGGATGTTGCAACAGTCATAACTGTGAAAAATGGTCATAAATCACTTTTTTCAGTGCCATTGTAACTTTGAATGGTCACTCCACACAAGCAAAGTACCAGCAAAGGAGGAAAAAAAAAACTCCAGAGACAGGAAGTCTAGTCCTACCATGAATGTAATAAGGGTTAACGGAGAGGCAGTTTCTGTTATCAACACCAGAATGTTTCCTTCCTGCCTTCCTTACAGGATTAGGCCAGTAATTTCTTCTAACAACCAGTTCTCCGAACTGCGTAGAATGTTAACAACTGGTTCTAGCGTATAGGTACGAACTGGTAGAATCCCATCCCTGCATAAAACCAAGATCCCAATGGAATGCAGAAAAACATTTTCTCTATTCTTGGTTGCGTTCACATTAAGCTACATGCCTCATTGGACCCTCTGTAATTTACAGTTCTTTCAGTGACATTTCAGTGACATTGTATCTGGCAGATTCATTCTGTTCAGAATTTTGGACTGTTATAAAGTTGAACCTTGGGGTTTTTGTAATTAAAGCATATAGTTTATAACAGTTCAAGACAGTAGCTTTTTAGATGCATAAGAACACTTCAGCAAAAGCCACACACACACATGGTATATACACGGTGGGAATTAAATGAAATTTCATGCTCATTAAGCAAGCTGAAGATGGAACATATGCGAACAGTTTCCTACATTTTCATATATTTTCAATGATTTATAATTAAAATATAATACAGGTCTTATTGCTTGTCTTTTAACTGTGTGTGTGTAACGCTATGTATTTTTGAATTGAGAGCATAGATTCAACTAAAATTAACACATTCTACGTATGGATAACAATGTGCCCCCCCCCAAAGCTTAGGATCTTTTTGAAATGCTTCTAACAATTCATTTAAAAACAATGAAGTGTCACATGTGCCTTCAGTTGACTAATAAATATACTGTTTTATCCCAAAATTATTTTTATTTGAACTTCTAGTCTCTAAAATTATTAATTATTGTATTGTGATATTTTCCCTTAACAAAGCAATCTCATCTCTCCTGTCTGAATATTAGGCCCATTAAACATAAAGTAACTTTCTTTCACATGAATAGCTGTTAAGTTTGTTTCAAAAGCAAAAGCAGAAGAGGGCAGTAGTGCACAAGGCATTTTTTTTCTACAGGTGTGGAACATTCTAGGCTGGTAAGAATAAATTGTCTTTATTATCCTCCTGCTTTACATAAGATGTTTTATGGTTCCCAGCATGGGACTCAGGCACCTGGCAATCTCAGTTGCCTGTTGTTGAGGGGTTCACAAGTTTTCTTTGCTCAAAATGATCTCGGGAAAAAAAAATTTTTTTCCCTAATCCCAAGGAACTTGTCATGATAGTGCATGTACAAAGGGGTCAGTATATACTGTGCCTACACACACACACACACACACAGAGAGAGAGAGAGAGAGTGTGTGTTTATAGTACCATTGCTGGTACTTTCCTTAACAAAAGAAACAATTGACAATTGGTGTATGTAGTGAACAAGTTACTAGGTAGAGTGTGACATAACAAAATCGGGATACAGCTGGAGTATTTGAAGAAAAGTGGCACAAATGGTGTATCTCCTTATGAAACTGCCTTCAGCTTGAAGGCAGTGTGAAAGACAGGAGCATCTTGCAATAAAAGTTCAGTAAAGGAAAGTCCCAATTTTTGCATGGCAAAAAAAAACCCAGTTCTGATTCAAAATGTTCTGCTTCACACCAATATAAAATTTTGCAATTTCTTGCATTGAACATACCTTTGAATTGAACATAAAGCTACAGAGGACAGAATCTTTTCCCCTGGCAAGTAGTTCAGTTCTTCTGTAGAGATTTTCTTCTGGATTAAAAAAAAAACTATTACAAAAACATCCTCTGTCTCTTTCATACTTCCCTTTAAAGTAGATGGGTGAGTCTATCCCTCTAATTAAATAAAGAAATCAAAATTATGTTGACACATTATCAATTTCTGGTAGCATTCTTATTCAACTTCAGGATTTGTCTTTCATTGAAGCCAGAAACGAATGGATGTATTGAAATGTGCACCCCTTCTTTGGGCTATAGCATTTGCAGCAAGTGTTCGGCAAACAATATTAAAATTGTTTTGAGAAATACAGGACACTGCTGAAATGCCATGCTTTTTATCTGTGGTTGTATGTACAAGGATTGAAACTGATTTGTGCAGCAATTTGAGCAGCTGCTTCTCTCGTCTTTCAGACGGACCACATGTTGCTGACTGACCAAGGGGCCTCTGCCTTTGCTAGGGCTATGGGAATTCCTGAGGTTCCTGGAGAAAAATTAATCACCGAAAGGTCTTTGGAGAGGTGGAAGAAAAACCTTGAGGCTGACTGGAACCCTCAAGAATGTCAAAAGTAACTATCCGGTATTCGTGTTTTGTCTGCTTGAATGAAGAAAATTAAAGCGAGTAATAAACCCACATAACCTCTTCCCCAAATTCTGAGGGAGTATTCTTCTGAATGTGAGCTGCTGGAAGCTGCTGGAAGCAATTTCTCCTGCCCTCCTCTCAACTTTTGTGGCTGTGGTCTGGGGAAACAAGAAGCTGGCTGGAGTAAGATCTGAAAGCCTCAGCTCACATCTCAGCATGAGAGGGACAGGCAAAAGAAGTGTAGTGAAGAAGTATGCCAATGTTCTCTTTGGCTGATGTAGAAGAGGCTTGGACTTATGGCTTTGTTGATGCAGGCTGAAAGATGACCACCCCTGCCATTATTGTAGTATCTCTTTGGTACAGATTTAGAATAAAAACTGGAACAGATTGGATACCAGCTCCTAGCCTTGCACTGGGACATTGTTGCATTCTCACAGCTCATCTCCAGCATGGAGCTGTTTTTTTCCCCTTTAAAACCTTAGTCAGGAATTGTGTGGCAGCGAGATTGAGACAAGAGTCTTGGCTGTGAAGGCACCTCAGTGCAAGGCTAAGAGTGCAGGTGCCCTACCCCCACCTGGGTGTGTCATATTCTAAAAGTAAGCTGCAGCAATGAGTGGCAGGAGGGTCAAGTTTTGGCCTCAACCCTAGCTGTGATGGCCGTGTTCCCTCACCCTCCCAGGGCACCTAAGCTGGAAGGGAGGCCTTGAATAGAAGGACAATGGTGGGATCTGCAAACCTGGAACCAACTGTGAAGGGAATGGGGTGGGATAATGCCTTCCCTATTGCAGCTGGTCAGTGTGCAGCTGCATGCCAAACTCCAGTGTTAACAAAACAACACGGCCATGAATATGGCTGCTGAAATTCGCTATTGTGAATACATGCCATTGCTTCACACCACCCCCTTTGCATCTTGTTGAACAAGAACAAGAGAGAGCAAGCTGGTTCTGTTTGCACTATGCTCTCCACAGATCTCAGTTCACATAAATTTTGCTCTTCAGAAATATAGAGGCAGCCCTCTTGCACACCTGGTAATTAAGCAACAATAACACTGGAAAACTGAGAGAATGGGGGGGGGGGGTTGTTGTACAATTGTGCGCTGCATTCTTTTTGATGCACATCACAAGATTTTAAGGGACAGTTCTATCAATATATGAAAAGACCTCAGTGCTGTAGCCTAATTAACCAGTCCTGCAGCCTTTGTAATGATTTGAGTTTGAGACCAGTCATTTAAATCGGTCTTTGATCTGATCTGGAAGGATTTTGTTGCTAAAGACACCAACTTTTCATTGATTTTAATGATGGAATCGCTATTTGTGGGATTCAGTAGCTGTAGCAGCCCAAAGCAACTGCAAGAAAATGAGAATGATAGTAGTCCATGAGAAAGATTCTATTTGTCCAAGCTGTCAAAGTAAAAGAAAGAAGGCTATTTGTGGGAAAGAAGAGGAAAAACTAATCTGAACAGAAATCTGCGATTCTAATAATTTTACATAAGTCTGTGGCAGCTTAAGTATAAACCCCTTGGTGCATTAACCTGGCCGTGTTGCTTTAGTAAGTCCTCTAAAATGAGCTTGCATGGAGACCCCTGGCTTCAGTCTGAAGACAGCCTGTTGCCATTCCATACTTGAAAAATAGCTACCTATACTAACAGATGCTGTGTTTGTTTGTCAAATGCTTTGAGATCTGCAGCTAATTGTCTGAAATGCTATTTTTGGCAGAGACCTTGGAACAGTTGGAGCCGTTGCTATCGACAGTGCAGGAAATGTAGCTTGTGCAACATCTACAGGAGGACTTACTAACAAACGGCTTGGCCGCGTTGGTGATACAGCATGCATAGGTAGGGAAAGAACCAATACCCTAGATGTCATCTTTTCATTCCGATAAAATGCACACGATCATTAATCATTTTATAATGCTCGGGGGGCTGCATTCCAGAGAAAATAAGGGCTCGTAGGTCTTCTGGAGGCCACCCCTGCTCTGTATAGAACCAGATCCTTTTTAACTCTGAACAAGGAAAATAGAAAGCACTGAAGTGGAACCAGCAAGCAACTGTTTGGCTTGTAGTTCAAACAAAGCTATTTTTATTGAATGGCATGTTTTCTTAAGATGAGATGATTTCATAGCTTTTAGGAAACACCATATATTAAGATAAGTTGATGGAGTGGAAAGTGTGAAATATTTTGAGAATGTTTGTTCAGATACTAAAATATGTTCTCTGAACATGCTTCTCTCATGGAAACAGTCAAGTAGGCATTCTTTTCTGAGGAACCATTGGGGGTTTTCCTTTCTACCCTTTACCTTCTCTTTATAGTTTCATGAAAGTTGAGGCAATTGCATTCCACTTGAATTCTTCATTGTTAATAAAACCCCAAAATACAGTTGACATGATCCCTGGATTGCACTGTGTAATACATCGATATTAAGCGAAGAGATGGGTTATTAAACTGCTGTCTTTTACCTTTTTCTTTCCCAGGAAGTGGTGGGTATGCAGATAATAGTGTTGGTGCCACCTCCACCACTGGCCATGGAGAGAGCATTATGAAAGTGATCCTGGCAAGACTTACTCTTTACCATATGGAGCAAGGTATAGCCTGATGTTTTGGACATGCAACAAATACTGATTTTGGAGCGAATACACATAAATGCAATCTAATATAAATTTAAAGGTTTGTTCTAGCATCCGTTCCTCTTAATCGTGTAAATGTTTGGAGGTCTAATTTTCCACTCAGAGCAAAGGGCCTATGAAGTTTTCTGGTATCATTAGTGGCCTTCCTATTTGTCAAGTTTTAAGTACTTTCTAATGTCAGTTTACAGTTTTACTGCAAGAAATATTCCAGCTCCTTCATTTTTTTGTTTTGTTTTGATAATGTTGAATCATTCTGTTTTCCATGAATTTTATTTGTTGCCTTGAACACCTACTGACTTTATCAGTATATCAAATAAACTAACACAAGACTCCTTATACCTGGTATTTGTGTAATTGATGGAATTGACAAAGACGAAACAATTTAATATTTTAGATCAGTTTTCTCCAATCTAGTGCTCTCCACGAAACCATCTGAATGGGAATGATAGGAATTGAAATATATTTTCTAAGCTAATACATTGTTACTAAGCGGATGACAGCTAGCCTCAGGGATCATCGCCAAACAACAGCGTTTTCTCTTTTCAGCTATATTTGTGTTGAACTCAGTCTAATCATTGTAAAGTGACATTTTGCCAACATTTACTGGAATAATTCTAGTTTTTGAAAAGTTGCATGCAATGAAATATTGGTCATAAGTAAAAAAAAAAAAAGCACGACTGCAAAATGGTCATGTCATATTTTCACACTCAGCAACAATATGCTTATCACTATTGAAGGATTTAGGTTACTCACTCCTGAAGATTTTAAAATCTGTTTTAAATAATATTTTTCCCTCTGATTTCTGTTTTAAATATAATAAATTCATTGAAAACAAATGTTCTAATCTGGGTATTGATGTGGAATAGTGCTATGATAAACAGCTGGCAATAGGATGTTCATGTGACCATAACATAATCTAACTATGGTTGACCATGGAGAACTTTACCTTTTGGATTATCTAAACTCTTGACTTCCATTACAGACAAGACAAATATTAATCCAATACTTTTTTCTGAATATAGTTAGTTAAAGGGAAAAGTGTGATTCTGTTGCAAATTTGTGTTACTTGAGAATTTCAAAGAGTTTCACAGAAAGCATTGAGTTGCAAAACAATGTTGGTAGATATATTGTCTCCAAAGCCCCTGATAGCTTGGCTATCTTAGGGACATTTGATCTTTATTACTTGATCACAAATGTTTAGCTACATTAATTTGGAACACCATTTACCCTAACCCTAACCCTGAAAGGTAGTCTGCATTGGGATCAGATAACAATTGTGTTTTAAATAAGTTAGCTGCCTCAAGGGCCTCCTGGTTTAGCTTTTTAGTTATGGAATAGAGAGGAGGCTGCTTTTGTTTCTTTGGGAGGATTAGATTAAAACATTCATCTTTCTCAGCTGCTTAAGGCATAATATCTGGCACTTGTTCCTCCAACTTTAACTTTGCTATGATCTTGTGTGACAGATTAGGCTGAGAAAGGCTCAGTCACAAAGGAAGCTTAATGTCTGGATAGGAATTTAAAATAAATCATATATGTTTTATATTCCTTATATGAATTGTGTTGTTTTAATTATAATTGTAGATATATTTATAACTATAATTTTAAATAAAGATTATAAATTGGAAAATAAGAACAGCATTGAAATTATTTTGCGCACACAAGTTTTTGTTTTTTGACAATGAATTAACTACACAGTTGATTAAATGCTTCTTGCTTTTTTTTAACTGCTTATTGTTTTGGTGTATACTTGAAACTTAACAAAATATTCAGAGTTAACATGCATTATAATCAGGGGTGGTATTCTACCAGTTCTGTCTGTCTCTGTTGAATTGGTAGCTCTGAAGAGTTGTTTTGCCCCACCCACCCACCAGGGCTCTTACCTGTCCTTTATTTCCTGCTTTTTCAACCTCAGCTGCTTTGCGCGGCACAGCTACGATTGAAAAAGTAGGAAAAAAGTGCTTTTCCAAACGCTGCCTACTCGATGCAGCACTGCTCAGCAACACAGCTCACATTTCACATGTGCGTGCAGCATCGTAAATCACCACAAAACGTAAATCACCAAACTAGTAGTTACACCAGTCAGATCCCAACCCTGATTATAATAGCTATGCTTAATAGGTGTGCATTAGAGATATTGGGTTAATCAAGTCTTATTTCTCAGTGGTAAAATGATGCTCTTGAAAGTTTTCTAGAGTATTAATATTTGATTTTATTAAACCATTCATTTGGAAGGGAATGGGGACAAAACCAGAAAAGTAAGCCTGTATTCTGTGACACTGGTAGATCCATCCACCCTTCTTTTCAGTAATAGAAAGTTTTTTATCATTAAAACAGCTGGCAAAATAATTTTAGTTATTAGCAGACTTCATTTGTAGCTGTTTAAATTATAAACTAGAGTGTATGATTGTCAGGAATTAAATTTAGCAAAACATACCTTGAATTAGATTGGGAAGCTACAATGTTGTCTGTTTTTTGAAGAGAATTTTATAATTCCTGTAGAATTTGGGCAGGAAGCCTTCCACTGATTAAAACTAAAAACATTTAGTAGTTTAAACAATGGGAATGATGAGGCGCAATAGAAATTTTCATCCCTGCTTCCTTTGTGATGAACAACTGTCAGATCACAATCTCCTCTGAAGCATACTTCGCTTTCAAAAGAAGTTCATCCACCTAAATTGGAAAGCTTTTTTCTCTGTTTGGAAAGCAACAGGCCTAAAGAGCTCTTATGTTCATAGAATTAATGGCAGTTCTTTGGAGATGCTTCCTTTCAGACATGTATTTTGTTAATGAATGTTAGTTACCTCAGAGAGAGCTAGCTTGGAGTAGAGGTTCAGGCACCAGTTAGAAATTAGGAGAGCACGAGTTCTATTCCCACTTGAACACAAAGCCATCTGGGCAATCTTGGGCCAGTTACTGTATCTCAATCCCAGGAAGTGGGCAATAGCAAACCACTTCTGAGAACCTTGCCAAGAAAACTGAAAGGATTAGTCCAGGCAGTCATCAGGAGTCAAAAACTGACTTGAAAGTAGCCCCTTCAAAAGTTATCTAAAAAGGTTGTTGGCAGAATGCAAAATGTATCTTGGTTCATCCATTTAAAACAGTTTATCTATTTAAAATAGTGGTATATATAAAATAGTTATCCATGTAAAATGTACCTTTGGTTACTTTCTTTTAAAATTAAGGCATTTTTCATATGCTGATTTTTCAGGGAAACCACCAGGAGAGGCTGCTGATGCTGCTCTAGCTTGTATGAAAACCAGAGTTGGAGGCTTAGGTGGCATCATTGTTATTAGCAGTTCAGGGGAGTGGGCTGCTAAGTTCTCTACCAATCAGATGTCATGGGCTGTTGTGAAGGATGACCAGCTACAGTCTGGCATTTATACTGGGGAGAGGAATACACAGTCCGTTGAAGAAGCTATTGCCTCCATTGGATCGTAGAAATGAGGAAGGACGTTGAAGTTTTGCCACAGGAGGAAGATCATGGAACTGAATCCGTATCCCTCTCAGAATGAGGCAGGCAATTTTTCCAGAGTCACTGCCTTGTGAGCAGAGTACCCTATCAGTTTTATTCTAGATTGTGTATGTTTAATTCCTATTTGTATTTGATTGATAAAATAAATTTAACTCAGTTAAAATTAAATTAATAAAAGGTTCTTCAGAGACTTATCGATGGAATTTCATCAGCTTTTTGACACCTGATACATTTGCATGGTGTCAAATGATAATGTGAAGAGATGCTTATCATTCAGAAAAATGAATATAAGATTAGTAGAGGGGACTATATGTATTGAAATATCTATGTGATTATCTCATGTTTACATATAAATTAACATTGCACTATTAATTATTCTCTTTAAACTTGAATAGTTTCTTTAAGGCTTTTTGTGGGAAATTACCAGTAGTGTTTTATGGAAAACCATTTTGAAACATTAAAAAATAAAAATGAAAAATATATTTTCTCAGTATAGAGATATTTTTCAAAAATGTTTTGTGGGGTTAATTAAAAATTGTGGCGGTAGATGTCCATATTATTGGTCTAAATCTATTGTTCTATGACTATGGTTTATTAAGAAAAACCAAGCAGCAGTGTAAAAATCCAAGTAATTTTATAATAAATTTGTTCATATGTATTGCATTCAGGCTGGAATTAATTGTATCTGTTCTCAGGAACACAATAATTTAAAGAAAATCATAGTCAACATTTATGATGATACATTGGGATGGAGAAGGCCAAGATTTCATTGCTCTGTTGCTAAAATTGGATGGCTGAGATAAAGGATATAAGAATAGAATTCTTTATTGGCCAAGTGTGATTGGACACACAAGGAATTTGTCTTGGTGTAAATACTCTCAGGATACATAAAAGATACATTCATCAAGAGTTGAGAATCATAAGGTACGACACTTAATGATAGTCATAGGGTACAATAAGCAATCAAATCATACTAGGAAAGTCAATATAAATTGTAAGGATACTAGCAACAAAGTTATAGTCATACAGTCACAAGTGGGAGGGGATGGGTGATAAGGAGTGATGAGAAGATTAACTGTAATAGTAGTGCAGACTTTGTAATAGTTGAACAGTGTTGAGGGAATTTTTTTAGCAGAGTGATGGCTTTCGGGAAAAAAACTGTCCTTGTGTCTAGTTGTTCTGTGTGCATGCTCTATAGCATCGTTTTAAGGGTAGGAGTTGAAACTATTTATATCCGAGATGTAAGGGGTCTGTAAATATTTCCACAGCCCTCTTTTTGACTCGTGCAGTATACAGGTCCTCGATTGAAGCCAGGTTGGTAGTAATTGTTTTTTCTGCAGTCCTAATTATCCTCTGAAGTCTGTGTCTATCTTCTTAGCTTGCAGAACCAAACCAGACAGTTATAGAGGTGCATAAATAAGAAGTAAGAGAACTTAGAGGCTATTTTGTACACAAGTCTTGTTCAATAAGCTATGGTTTTTCATGTTCTTAGACAAATTTAAAATATTAATTTTCTAGAATTTACAGTATGAGAGATGCTTATCTCCCCACTATCCATTAAACCTTATTTTCCAACAACAATAATTTATTATTTTTATCATCAGGCTTTGGGATGTTACTGTATATTACTAAGGCATAAACTATTCATGCCTTATGCTTTTTGATCCTAGAATTTATATCATGCTAAATTCTGATCCTGGATCCTTCCAGAGTGTTATAAAAGCTAATAAATCATTCCTAGTTTTCCATAAGTAGTAATTTAGATTATTACACTGGTCTCACAATACTATTAAATACACACATATAGGGAAAGTTTGATAAACTTAGGAGTTAGCAAATGCTTTGTACTCCCCAAATCTCTTTAGATAAAGGAGCTGATAGGAAGTCCCAAAGGTGCTTTTTCAAGAAGCAACTGGACTCTGGTTTTTCTGTTTCGCTTCTCATCCAAGCTTCTTTAGCTGCCTCTTGAAAAAACACCTTTGGGACAACCATGATCTGGATGACTGAGAATCTCCATAGATACTGAGCTGATAGGAATATTATGGCATGTGTCACAAAGATCACACCCAATTCAGACTCTCTGGATTAACTTTTCAGCTGAATTTCAGGGCATTTGTATTCGGATTTGACTTGATTTCATTTCACCACAAATCCTTCTGTATTTTAAAAGTACCGTATTTTCTTGCATTTGCTGAATATTCTAAAGACTTGAAATGTTTGATAGTTCTTTACTAAAGTTTCAATCATGTACTAAAGCATTGTTGCATGTAGTTCATCAAATACTTGGCTGCATCAAGCAAAATGAGCATAAAACTATGATGCACATATATAGCAACATAGAAAGCATCTCCTTAGCAACACTGAGCCTTACAAAATATACCATTTTATGTAGATCTTAATTTATCTAGTTTTACTGAAAAATAAACTCCTATTAGCTAATAACTTCCATACTGAGTCCCAATTTTTATTTTGCTTTTGTAGTTCTGTATTTGTAATGATAACTGACTTGCGGCTTGAAATCTATTGCAAGTTTTATTATTGTTTTAATATTGACGACGTGTAGGAAAGGCAACAAAATGGTCATCTTAGAGGTTCATATTAATTCTAAGACAATAGAACATTTATTGTGTAGCTAGAAGAGATCTCTACCACAGAGCCAAATATTCAAATGTGAAATTTATTTTTATTTTCACTTTTTTGACAATTCGTATGCTTGACATTTTAATGTGTGAAACAGGATTTATGTTTATAAATGCCTAAATATATTAAATTTAAAACATAAAAAGACTAAATGTCAGAACACTATTCCAAATGAGGGACCATCTCTGATTATGTCTGCCATCCCATCAGAGTCAGACCCAATAGAAAGAGTATGTTGCAGATCCTGTCTAATAAGGAGTTTCACCTGTCAGGACCCAGGAGATTGACAAGCATATGGCTCCAATATTCAGTGAACTACATAATTGATGTTATTAGCAATTTACAAATCAATATACAGATTAGCTATATGTGGTTGTAACAATTTATAGCTTCCATTTCTTGAAATATTTAATGTACAACTGTGAATGTTTAATGTCTGTCTGTGAATATATGCCCTGTATGATGATTTTAGGAGTTTTTTCACCCTTTGGGTTTTTTTTATATTTAGGTACTACAAGAATCAGAATATGTAATAAATCTTATCACGAAAATAAATTAATGAAAAAATAAACCTCAACTGGAGAGTAAGCCAAGTTGGTTTTATTTCCTGCTTCCAGTTATTGCTGAAGATACTCTCTGAAAAACTCAAATGATAAGGATTATAAAAGATAATAGAATTAAGAAAAACTACTACTTTAATTAAGAAAAAATTAGATGTAGTAACTCATTTTCAGCACCATTAAGCAAGTTTTTAAAGTCCTATTTTAAATAAGTATAGACCAGATTGATGCATTAAGCATGATAGCCTCTTTTAAAAGTATTATACATTTTATGAAGAAGTCTAACTCTATAGCATTTCATATCTGATGGCAAAAAATGCTTTTTTAGTACCATATGCCAGTGAACGTGGCTTCCATGTGCATTTTCTTAAAAATGATGTATCTTTTTTCCAGAAGCCACTGCAGTTGCAGAAGGTAGACCCACAATCTTTAAACATTGGCTTTAAGAAGCTAAAAACATATGCCACTCAAGTGCCCTTATTGGCCTTCAAATACCAATTCCTGCACAGTTGTGCTACTTAGAGTAATTTGAAGTTATTTTTGTTTCCTCTTCTTCTTGGTTCGCAGCTTCAGTGGAACTTGGAATACCTACGTTTCAAAAGATGTAACTCTTTCCTTTCTTTGGAAGCAGAACCTCAAGCTGGATAGAATTCAGTGATGGTATTAATAAACACTATTTGCACTTTGTTTCAAGGAAAAATATAATTTCATGAATTCTTTATAATAACTCTAGTATGAGAAAAAATACCTAATCTTCTCTGTGCTGTTTTAGAAAAATATTGCTAATTACTACCTCTATAGAAGATGTACCCTTGACACAGAAAGTTCTCTGCTATACTATTTAAAAGGCAACACACTTTATTAATTTTGGTGCTTTACTAGTTCTAGAGCAGGGGTGACAAAGTTGTGGCTCACGGCCCAGATGTGCCACATTCTGGCCCCAGCCCCGCCTGGTTTAGTGAAGGGGAAATAAGTCTCGATATGTCACAGACACCACTGTGATGATGCGAGTTTGCAATACCCATCTTTTGCAATACCAAAATACTCAGATGCATCACAATCAATTACTCTTCTGTACTTTCAATCAACAGCTGGTTTGCATTTATCAATATGCAGAGCTGCACTAAAAGATTTATAAAGAGTGCTCATAGCTTTCATCAAATTAAAGGCCTAAAACTTTACATCGTTTGATCATAAGATATGTTGGTCAATATTTTTTTCTCTTGTTCTGGCTTAAGTTAACTACACATCACCTTCATGTACCTCCAGCTCCTACTTTTACATGCAGTCCTCCTACAGGTGGTCCTCAACTTAAGTGAGCCCAACATTTCTGTTGCTAAGTGAGATATATGTGAGTTTTGCCCCATTTTACGACCTTCTTGCCACAGGTGTTAAGTAAATCAATTAGTAGCACAACTGTTAAGTAAATATGGCTTCCCTATTGACTTTGCTTGTCAGAAGGTCATAAAGCCAGGACACTGCAACAGTCTTAAATATGAGTCAGTTGCCAAATGTCTGAATTATGATCACGGGGATGCTACAACAGTTATAACTGTGAAAAGTGGTCATAAGTCACTTTTTCCAATGCTGTTGTAACTTAGTAGTCACTAAATGAATTGTTGTAAATTGAAGACTACTTGTATTGAATATCACAATTCCTACTTTGCAGCAAGAGTGTACAAGAGGCACAAAATTTAAAAAAAAAGAAATTAGCTTTACAACATTAAAAATAGGTAGTGTCTCATAAGAAAACAAAATATCATAGGATTTGGGCCTTTTATTTATTTATTTATTTAAAAAATGGAGGTCTTCAGGATTATCTAGAGTCCTCATGAGCCACAGTTGATAACTCTCAGTCTAATATTTGTAGATAAAGTTTCCCAAAATCTGCATATAAGTTTTCACTCATGCAATGGCTAATGCTGATTTGTGTTGTGGTTTTGTTTTTTTTACCTTGGGTGCAAATTAAGTGCATACTGTTATTTCTTTCTTGCTTTATGTTCTTATGCTATTTTTAATTATTGCTAGTTGCCCAAAATCATGAATTTGAGATTGGCAACTATATAAATTGAAATAAATAAATAAATATTTTCATTCAGGTATGAGACTGATACTGTTTCTTCAGAAAAGCAGGAAAAAAAAAGATCAATCCTGATTATTTTTTTGCCAAAATTATCAAATTGTTTTCAAAAATACATTGCATAGAATTTATGCTCGTTAGATTTCCAGAATCATATGAAATACTTGATTAGAACAAAATAAAATTAACACTGCTCCCCAAAAGGGAACTTTTCCAATTCTTGTTCAGCACTGAAAACTCAAAACAAAGGGGCTGTGCCAAGTCACCTTACATAAGACATTTTAAGCATATATCCTCAGTAATAAAAACATGCTGATTAGTTTTTATAGCATTTGTCTGCAAAATAAATACTAGTAACTGGAAAATTATTCTTTCAGCCCACACTTAATTTTAAAAGGGAAAACATGACTCACATTCACTTTTCAATTAAAAAAATCATACATGGATTTTTAATTTTGATGTCTGTTATGAAATATCTTGCTAGTTGATCCTGCCCTCCATTAAGTTAGTTACATGTCTGTAGCCTGATTTTTTTAAAAAGTGATTAGATTTACAGGGAATCCTCAGATTATGACCACTCGAACAGTGACCATTCAAATTTACAATGTCATTGAAGGAGTTGTAGTTATGATTGGTCCTCAGAGTTCCATTCATCACAGCATCCCTGAAATCACATGATTATGATTCCCAATGTTCCCTTCTGGCTTCCCACAAGCAAAGTCATTGGGGAAGCCAAAGGGAAATTGAAAGTCATGGTTAAGTAAGGGCTTGCTTAATGACTCACCTGGTACTCATTTAACAATGGCACCTGGGACTGCCAGAAGTGCCAGCATTAAACAATGTAGTCCTATGACTTCATGTGTTACAACTGCATCACTTAGCAATTCCAATCCTAGTAGCCATCTTAACCCAAAGACTACCTATGGCAGGGCTGTCAAACTTGCGGCCCAGGGGCCAGATGCATCATGTGCTGGCTATGACCCCAACTACCGTACTGTGGGATTAAACATAGTCAAAGGTGAATAAAAAATTAGGATTGCCAGCTATGAAGCAGAAATTATGGGGGCCTTTGTTTACAATTAATAAATCATATCCACTCTGTTAAGGCAGCACACAGTAAAATTCTTATAAACTGTGAGCATAATAAAAACAAGAAACAGGATAAAAAACTTGCTGTAAAATAAATTTGAGAACAGTACTCTTAATGAAATAAGAGAAAAATGCTGCTTGCCAATCTGAAGCCAAATATAGAAGAAGAGAAAGTCAGAAGCAGCTACAATCAGGTCCTTACTCAGGTTCCTGCTGACCTAGCCACTCTGTATATAGTAAGTCACAGGACCTGTAATAACTGTGGTCCCAGTTCAGCATTTTGAACTTTGCATGGAAATGAGAAATGAAGCTAATACAGAATATGAAGGTTGTAACTGTAAATCTTATTCCTGAAAAAAAATCTGGCTTGCAAAATATCTTATTAACCAAAGCTTCCAAGCAGCTTTCAAGAGTGATCACAGTTAGTTTATTTATCTCACACACCCATGCTTTATTTTTCTGTGTTCATGTGACAAATTGACAAACTGACATATTGGCTGTATTCTCATGATATATTAAATACATATTAACCAATCACATCTTAGGTTAATGTGTAATGTGAACCCATGGCTGAACTGTAATCTGATGAATGGATTTGTATACAACCCGCTAGGCTAAAATGCAGCTGGTTTCACTATGGAGTATTTTTATCTTCCTAAGCTAAGAGATAGAAGGGAAATAAACATTGTGACAAGATCACAGAGGCAATCCACAAAATACTACTGGCTTTTCTACACATCTTAAAAGTAAATACTACCATTTCAAATGAAAAAAAAATCATGAAGCCATTAGGTTTTTAAAAAAAAGTTTAATAAAAAAAATGTGGATATAGACAAGGGTCATCCAATTCATATTTAGTTTTTTTTTTCAAGCTAGTACCTTCTAGCTATGTTAAAACTACAACACCTCAACCAGCTAATTATGGAAGAGATTGTTCTACACATCTGGAGGGTAGGATTGGGAGAGGTTGACTTGCAGATAAATTCAGAGCCTGAAGTCTTGCATGTGCCTTAGTTGTGTTACATTAGCATTTTTGTAGGGAAAAAAATCATTGCAGCCATTTTTTTCTCAAAGTGCACTGCTTTTAAAAATAATAAGCAAACAGAATATAAGACAGTAAAAAAGAATGCAGACAACAACTACATTTGGTCATGGGAAAAAAAAATCCATATTGTAACACAGGTATAACTAAGGTACTCATCAAGTTTTTACAACTTTTTCAAATATTAAAGATAGTCTTGACTACCCAAATCCTTATCAGAAAAAAGTTGTATTGTATTCAGTTCCCCCCACCCATCACCTATTTCTCACGAAGCAATCCGTTCCCAAGCTAAAAGGTCAGAAATTAATCCATTGCTAATTTTCATTGACCTATCTACTACCTCGATTTTACATTTCTTTGACAAACCAGATCCATTTCTACATTCTGCCTAGGTTAGGCAGTAACAGCCAGTTGCAAAAGACACGTGCATTAGAACAGTGAACACGCACAAGTTGGACAACACCATGCACATCACAGAAAGAGGATACAGATCAGCAAGAAAGCTTTCTTTTCTGGGTTGTGCGGGTGATGCTTGCGATGCCCAACACCTGACTACAATTTGTACTCCACATTTTGCATGATCTCAACCTTACGCAGAAGGAAGATCAAAGGTTGCCATCATCATATGAATATAAATAAGATGATACTGGCTCATCTGAATCTTCGATTCTTGCAGATCTTCGTGTTGCAATCGAAGAGTTCTTATAGACGTTTACCCACCTTTTCCCCGAAAGCGTTTCCTAATGTTTACCCACAGTAGTACCGCCGAGGGCTGCTGTTGCCTCTCTCCCCGGCACTTCCACAGCTGTTTCAGACCGCACCGCAGCTGCGACTGAGTCGAAGAAACCGGGATGATCACGAGAACGTGGGGGAGGGGGGGTCGACGAAAGGTTCCATCCTCCCCCTCCTCCTGATTGGCTCGTGCTGACGGGACGCTCCGGACCGCCGTCATTTCATTGGCTCAAACCTCTGCCATTTCCTTGGAGCTAATTGGAGGAGCTCGAGCGTGGAGAAGATGGAATCCCGGAGGCGGGGTTTCAAAGCAGGAGCGAGCAGCCCCGGGGGTGGAGAGTTCACTCCCCCGCTGGCCACCTGCAAGCGGGACGCTTGGCTTGAGGCGCTTTGGCGCTTGGCAGGGCAAGGGAGGCCGGGGAGGGGAGCGACGTGGAGTCTTTACTTTTCTTTCTTTCGGCCGGGTTGGGCTGTTTCTGAAGGTGGTGGTGGGGAGAATTTTCAGCCTTATGGGAAGGAACCGCAGCTGTCAAAGGAAAGCAAATGGGGGCGGAGGAGGAGGGGGGGGAAGAAGCAAGGAGAAACAAAGAGCACGGCGAAACATTGCAAGCAAAAGAAGAAGAGGTGGAGTCTGAAGGGACGCTCCCCCTCACGCCCCCTTGGGGAGCCAGGAAGGAAGGACACAGGACAGTGGAGGGACGGACAATGCCAAGCCCGGCCGCGCTCCCGAAGGAGGGAAAAGCGGCGAGCGGGAAGGATGGCGGGCTGAGTTTCCTAGGGGCACTTAGTTGCGCGCTCTTGGGGGGAACCAAATTCCACGTGACGCAAAGCGCGTCACTCTTCGGTTGTGCGCTGCTCCTCCACGGCCGAAGGGGCGTCCTGGGCTACCCTCTCTCCCTTTCCTACTTTGGCGCTGGGGTCTCCGCTGAGACGGAACCGAAAGGCGGCGGCGGGAGCGTTACCGCAGCCGCTCTTCTCCGGCGGAGGCAGTGGGTGGAAATTATGTGCGGGCGGAGGAGGGGAGAGAACTTGGCGGACCGCCTGACTAGGTGGACTGTGGCTGTTGCGCTGCTCAAGTTCGGGGAGGCGCGGGAGAAGGGCGCCCGCCAAGAACTTCGCCACAGGTGCCGCCCGCCTCCTCCCCTCCACGTTTGCTTCAGAGGCAAGAGAATCGTCGCTCTGGAGGATTTGGGCTTTTCTCTTTGCTGGTGCCCGATATTCTTGGGGAGGGTGGAGGAAGAGAAGGGGGTCTGCCTCGCTTTGCAACACACGTGTTCATCCACGTCCCGCCACCGGAGTAGCAGCGTTGTGGAGCCGCTGGGGGGAAAAAGTTACAAAGCTCGTGCGGGCCGGCGAGGTGTGGCGGGAATTAGCCTTCGGCTTCCTTCCCCCTTTAAAAAACATAATAACATGGGTTTGGCTTGGAGTAGACTCCTCTTTCCTTCCTTCCAACGCTCTGCCTTGTGTTAAAAAGAGCTCGTCGGTGGTACGGAAGAATGGCTGGGTGGGATATTTGGAGAGAGGGAGAGAGAGATGTGGGTATAACAACAGCAACAACAGTAATCCTAATGAAAAGGGACGCCTGGTTCCAGAGTGGCGACAAATCCAAGCGGAAAAAGACGAGCTGGCTGGTTTGATTTTTAGTTTTGTTGGGGGGTGGGCATTACAGTCCTTTTACAAGCTCGGGCGTTGGTGACATAATGGAGCCAGTTCTGCAGGTGCAGCAACAGGTATCTTTCATGGCTGAGTGGACTGAGCTACAGATCAAGTTGCTCCAGTTGTGCTGGGAATGTAGCTGTGCGCTCCGCTGTGGTGTTTGTTTATTGTTAAGGAAGCTCCAGTTTACTTCCAAGTACTGCGTGTGTACTTCGGCTTGAAACTGAACTCATGGGTAACTTTATGGTTGATGAACTTATGTGCGTGAAGAATTTAAAAAAGTGGCCGAAACTGCAGATGAAGCTAAATGAATTGTACATTTAATATTAAACAGATCGCATTTTAGTAGATTAAAGGTGCATTTCTCTGGTCTAAATGTGCTTGAAATCTTTTAGAATTCACGTGGTCTGCTAAGGTTATACTATACTTTGTTTTCACCGCCTTCCTGTATAAATAAGTTTTCATCTTCAGCAGGCCTTTGCTTAGTATAATTCCAACCTTAATCTACTTCAAGTTTTAATTGTACTGAATTTGAAGGTTTAAAATTGTTGATGGATCCAATGGAGTTATCTTGTACTTGTAAAAAGGATAAGTTCTCCAATTTTAAAATGCAACTTGTGTTTCTTGGCTCTTTTTCCCAAACTCCCAGAGATCAATGTTACCTATTAATCTTTTTAACACTCAATGTTAGGAAGACCATTAATAAATATCACTTTATGTATTAGCTGACCTTGTAAATCATTTCTAATGGGTTTCAGAACAGAGGCCATACAGATTCATTATTCATAGTGAAGGTTTATCATCTGTCCTTGGGAAAAGTATAAAAACATTCTTCTGAATCATTTATCCATCTTGACAAGATAGGTTGTAAGAACTGCAAACTGTTCAAAAGATTTCTCTTAAACATTTTTTTCTGATGTGCTATTATAATTCAACTTCTAGCTCTTGCTCACTATTTCTATTGCAGATTTTTAAAAAAGTTTTTGCAAGTGTATGTGTGTTAAATATTTTATATTTCATTACTTATAGCATATTGCAAATATTGTCTCTGCTGTTTGGGGGTAATGGAAATACTGGGCTATAATAATATTTCTTGAATAAGTTTAAAACTTTGTAAATTTGTTTGACTAAGGCCAAAATGTTTTTGCAGAAAACATGTTTGCATTTTTCAAATGAAGTTGAAAGTTCCACAGTATTTTCTGTGCCCCCCTCCCAATCAGTTATGTTCCAGGATTCGCAAGAAATTTATCCTTACAACTTCATCCTAGAATGTTCTGTTAAAACATTTCTCGGGAAAGAAATATTTCATCCCACTGAAGGGAAAGATACTTTGCTTTACTCGATTAAATATAACTAATAGCGCTAACATTCTGCCCACTGGTATAAATATTCTTTTTCAGGAAATAGATGTCCACTATGCGTGTACATACAGGTACTGGGGGTTACAGAAATCCTAGTGAAATATTAGCATTAAGTTTGCAGGCACTACAGTACTACACACTGACCAAATTTCAGAAAACTTTCCCCCTCAAAAGTGGTGACATTTAATTGACCTTTGAAGGCTCATTCTGTTAATCATACTCAGTGCACTAAAGCTATGGTCCACTGATCTGGTGTTCTTCCATTTAACCGTGTTCAGCATATAAATTCTGCAGCCTAATTGCTACTTATTGAGCAAGAGTTTCTTTTCTTTTCTGAAAATAGGAGAGACTTGCTTTGCCTGAGGCAGGGCACTTACAGAGTTCTAATTCAAAATGCTTTTCTGTCATTAGTTGGAGGGTGTGGCTTCTAGTTAGGAAAGGGGTGGAAATTCTTTTCTGATTAAACTGCTTTTTATGTTTCCTGAAGCGTTTTCCAATGGCTAGATGGATAACTTTGAGTGTACTGTCTTGTGCAGTGAAGAACATATTCTTAAAAACATTTTCTGATCTAATAATTCTTTGCATTTATTTGCTTGGCACACCTGGTTTTATATTTTGAAACAAGTTAAAATACTATAGAAACATAGGAAAATAATTATGCTAAATGCTACTGTTTATTAGTGTGTACAGAGCTGAAAACATTACAAAAATATTAATCTACATTCCTCAGTTCCAAAATATTGATTAAAAAAATCTGGCTTTCATATCAAGGCTGCTTTTTATACACAGTTGGCTATCCTATTTGGAAGGGCAGTTACTGGAGTATTAACTTGGTGACTAGTTAATTGGCAGAACTTTGTGCCTCAGATGAGTGTGCATTTGGAACTTGCTTCTTTCTCACTTTAGGACATAATAGTTTCTGAATAACTAGATTTTGTATCCTTTCTGTTTGTAATAGAATGCTGTTCAACCAGTGGTTAAATTATTCAGGTGCTTCTTGCTTGTGCTTCTCATTTGTGTTAATTTGCCAGTGTAGTTGAAAATAAGTTTTGAGTAAGAGATACTAGGTTTCTACAGTTACTTGTTTCTAAGCCAGTATAAGTAAACTACAGAGATTTTGGAGATTTTCTTCCAAAATTCTATTTATCTTTGGCATGAGTGGAGCTTTATCCTGGCATTGAGATAATTATAACCTAATGTACATATGTGCATAGAAAAGTAGACCCTTAAGATACAAAAACTAGAGATATATAATTAAAATCTTTATATTTATAAAATCTAAAATATTTATATTATCATATAAATGCATAAGTAAGAGCATTGATTGTCATCAATAAAAATAGGGGCTTATGTCCTAATTATGAAGCATTTCATTCATGTCCCTTAAAATGGGGGTGTTACTTCTGCTTGGTTGCTGTGATTAGTAAAATTGAATTTGTTCCCCGAAAGGGAAGGATAGATTATAATATTTACTTCATTGCTTTGACTTTAAGGTACAAGAATGTTTGGTGTATTTTGCTTGAAAGGCAACCTGATTGAAACTAAATCTTGGTATAAATAAATCGCCTAGAACATGATGGGACTTTCCAATAGACTTTGGGGGATTAACATAAGCTCATAGTTTCGTATGGTTGTAGAATAGTTTGTTTCCCTGGCTAATGAATCAAATTATTTTCAAACTTCCATATATAAATTATTTTTAGTTATTTAAATCAGTCCCTTCAAACTTACCTTGAGATGTGGTTAGCTACATCTATGAAACTTGATATTAAATTTATTTGCCGTCTACTTTGCTGTGAGGGGGCTTACAACAAATGTAATAAATGATCAAGTATGTATATCTAAATTCATTTAATTCTTACAGGCTGTGTTTGCATGTGTGCTAAGCTGTGCTTTACATTTGTAGAGTAAATCACAGTACCTAAATGTATATATAAAGTGTTAAAATGAATAGTAACCTTTTCAGTTGGCACTATTATGTGATGTTGTGGGTCTTGGGAAAAGGTCGTTTTTTACTTTAAATAATTTTTGAATTATTTTAAAATAAACACTTAAACCACATTTTATAATCTTGGTTGAAGACTATAAAATTGGATAACCTGGAGGTGTTTGATTCCTTCTAAGGTGAATGCTTATGCTCCGATACAGTTCTCAGCTACAAAACATGTGAGAACAGCAATGAGAATTCTGTAGATACTACAGCATCTTAGTGTAATTACATAGTAAATCTTTTCCAGATTTTAAAACTGCTAATTGTACCACAATGTGCGTTTCAGTTGTTGTGTAACAGGACTAAAAACAAATCCTGTATTACTTTTCCTCTCATGTAAGATTTTGTATATGAATGCTTTAAGTTTGTTTAAAACATTTCCCACATGCTAATAATGTAGCTTCTAGTATGAGTTAACTTGCAGGTGCACCAAGATAAAAGGTGTAATATATTAACAGAATTTGAAATACTGTACGTGACCTTGCAAATATATTGTCAGTGCTTCAAACTGGGGGTTTAGTTAATGAACTATTAAAATGTCTATGCTGTTAGCTATAGGCTCTTGTTCCTCCTGAAGCTTTTTTATATAGTGCATTTAATTGTATCTAAGAGGAATCCTTTCTGTTAAAGGGATTTACAATAAATGCTCCACCTTAGAATATTCTTCAGTGAGGAGCATTTTTTTCCTATTGAATATTCTTCCTGCATAAGTTACAAAATACTCCCCAAAATAAACACTCCATTTTTAAATACCCTGATAATGACTGCAGTGATAAATATTGCCTTGGTTTAAATAAGATAATAGTTACTATGGCTTGTTGCATAGTCAGCCAGATGTTCAGACTGGATTTGGTATTTTTAGCCACTTACTGAATCTCTTCCAAAGACCTGGGATAGGCAGATGTTTAGTTATACAGTACAGTGGAACCTCGGGTCACAAACAGTTCTGTTTGTGACCAAATCAGGTGACGACCAAAAATTTGGGAAAATCGTTGCTTCTGTTCATGAACAGATCCTCAGGTGCTGATCAAATACAGCTGCAGCGATTTTCCCTGCCGCAGTGATTTCCCTTTCCGCATATGCGCAGAATTGTAGGCGTATGCTCAGTCAATCTTACTTCTGTTTGCAACCAAATCTGGTTTTGACCGAAGTCGTAGAATGGATTGTAGTCATGACCCGAGGTTCTACTGTATAGACAGTTCTGAACCATAGTGGAAACTGTTTTCTAATAAGTAGCCAATCTTCTATAATATACTTGTATTGAAATTTTATTTTGAAGACTATTAAGATCCAGCATATTAAATACTTTCTATTGTCTGTTGTCCAGAATTCAAAAAATGAATTCATATCTCTGTTGAGTGCAAATGTATTATGAGCAAATCCAATTTAGTTCAGTGATGTTTACTTACAAATAAATGCCTCCAATTTTGCTGTGATTCATGAAACAACTCTGTATTCATTATAATATTTCTGTACTAGAGTATGGAGAATGGATTTGATATCACAACATGAAAATGCATGTAATCAAGTTCATACAGGTCGTCCTTGACTTATAGTCATTCATTTAATGACTGAAGTTAGAGTAACACTAAATGATTTACAACTGGTTTTCACACATGATTGTTGCAGGATCCCCATGGTCACTTGATCAAAATTCAGACACTTGGCAACTGGCATGTACTTATTACAGTTGCATCCTGGGGACTTAACAAGTGTGGCAAAAAAAAAGTCATAACATGGGACAAAACTCAAGTAATTGTGTTGCAATCCACAGAGGTTGAGTTAATATAATATCCTAAATTTAAGACTGAAATTTAAATTTTAGCCCTCATGTACTCCATCATTACAACTGAACCTGAAAAAATCATGCAAATTTAATTCATGCTTTAACTCAAATGTCTAAACATAGCTTTTTGATTTATATTGTAATTGCTGAATTATAAAACACACCGTGTGAATTAAGGCTAGTTAAGATTGTTTAACACTAATGTTGGAAGCACATTTATTTTCACTACAATTAGCAAACATATGTTCTCTTGTCCATTACTATTTTCTTTGCTTTCTTAGGAATACTTAATTCAATAATGCTGCAAGATTCTCAATCTCATGAAAACAGAGTAATGAAGATTTCACTCTTCTTAATTTGATTTTTAGGAGGTTGGCTGACAAGAACAGTGATCCTAAAAATATATGAGGTGTCTTAGGTGTTCAAATGAGAAGATTGGATTTTTGTGAGTGAAGAATTTCATTTCTTTAACAACTAGACACCTTTCAGCCAGGTAAACTAATTTTTTTTGCTCATTTAGATCACTGGGGTTTAATTAATGTTCTAGCACAGTGGTCGCCAACTGGTGGGCCACAACCCACTGGTAGGCCACGAGAAAATTTTGGTGGGCCACAGAGAAATGTCACCCCCAGAGCACCCCCCCAAAGCAATTAATCCAGGCTGCACAGAAACACAAGGCTGCGTTGCCTACATGGCCCGTGGGAACCCTCCCCACCCACTCACTCTTTACCCAGCAAACTTGCCTGCTAAATTGCTATTTTTCCTTTTTCCGACCATCAGCTGTTCTGCTGTGCCGGGAGATTTAAATTAGCTAGGAAGCAGGAAATTGTTGGATTTCTTGCTTTCTAGCTAGTCTTTAAATGTTCGGCTCTGCTTTTAAGCACAGCCGAACCTCTCTTCGGACTGAAGCTTCTATTATTCAGTGCAGAATCACGGCAAGCAAATTTTATGTGACAAACTGAGCTAGCCAAGGCCAAATAGATAGATCACTGAATTAATCTGTGATTCTGTGAGCAACTCAATCTGCCTTCCTGCTTTGCCTGATTTTGGGTAAAAGTTACTCTTTTTTAAATAAAAAAAATCAATATTTACATACATGGTGTATTGTGAATTAATTTTGTGAGTTTGCTTGCAAGCAAATTTTATGTGACAGACTGAGCTAGCCGATGGCAGATAGATAGATCTCTGAATGAATCTGTGATTCTGTGAGCAACTCAATCTGCCTATCTGATTTGAAAGTTGCTCTTTTTTTGATAAAATTTCAATATTTATAATTTACATACAAGCCATGCCCAGCCAGTCACATGACCACTAAGCCACACCCAGAAATTAGCCTATGCCCACAGAACCAGTTAGTGGTCCCTAAGATTTAAAATTATGAGTTTGGTGGTCCCTGAGATCCAACAGTTTGGCGGTCCCTGTTCTCGCACACAACAGAACAGTAGGTGTTGCCCCATGTTTCCTATGTTCCAAACTCCGTGATCTATTTTGGTATATCTACCTGAACATTATGGAATTAATTTCAGAAAATCCGAATTAAAGAGTCCAGATGCATTAAATTATGGCCATATATTGGCCAGGGACAGTAATTCCCATTTCCAGAAATCTTTCAGTGGAAAATACTGAATAGTTCAAGGAATATTAAAACAAAAGACAGAACTTGCTAGTGGTAAAAATATTTTAATTTTTGTGGGGAGCGTTTATATGAAAGGAATGAAATATTTTCTATGAAAAGACGGTGATAATTCAATTGATTGTAATAACCCTTATGACTGTTTTGGGAAATCCCCCCCCCCCCCCATACTGTAGTAATATTTATCAAATTCAGATAAGTGTAAAAACTCTGGGTGTTTTACCATGATTACCCATGGGTGGTGCTTGATTCCCAATAATTACGTGGACGTGATTTACAGTTTTCTAAAGTTATATAAATTGTTTGTTATTGCCTTCTTTTGGAATATTTTCTGACTTGCCAGGTTTAGCACACAGTTGTGGAATTCTGTGGTGGTATCCTGTCCAACTTCAAAATAGCCTAATCTTTCTTAGCTTCCCAGCCCAGACAAACTCAGCTTGGTGCAACCATCTGTTGAGACAAAAAAAAAAGTTATCTACCAGAATGTAAACTGACAGCTTTTGGGAAATTCATTCTCTGTTATTTAGGTTTTAAAAACTTCTCTAAAATTTTTAGAGCAAAGACGTGTTTAATGCCTCTGGTATTTGGCAAGGTCTCAGCGGATGGCATAACTGTTGAATGTTGGATAGGGTAACTAAGCAGGGCTAGGCCTAATTAGTACCTAGATCTACAAAGATACAGAAATCCTGTAAGTTAGACTGGGGCACTGAAAAGACACACTGGAAAAAGACAGTTGTAAATCTCTTCTGAATTGTTGCCCAAGTAACTGCATGGATGTGTCAGTGAAGCTCCTAAGAGTTAAACTCAAGTCTTAGGGAACTTTATGAAAGCTTTGAAGCCCTTCAGTGCAATTTTTGTTAAATCTCTTTATTCTGCTTTGGTCATATTGATTAGGATTAGAATTGTCCTTGTATGTTAAATAGGAAGTTGGTGAAGCTTACCTGTGTTTCAAAACCAGCTGGCTACATGGTATAAGGAAATGAATGAAAATTAGTCCAAACATCAATTTGATTTATTTAGTCTTTGGATTCTGGCCATGGATTAGCCTCTATAGATTAATTTAAATGAATGTTTGGAAAAAGATGTCTTTTGACCGGGAGTGTTTGATTGTGGTAGCAACTGAATTCTTCTGTATGAAAGCAGTTTGTAGTTCATTTCATTGACCTTAAACTATGCTTTATTAGAATTGCCTTGCATTCATTTGACAAATAATTTATTTGCTTTCTTTTTCTGAGATAGGAATAGTTGCACAGCCATTAATTTTTTATATATGAATTGCTTGCTACATAAATCATAGCTAAGGGTGGGAATCTTTGTTAGCTGTCTCCAAAATGAATACTTTTGTTAGTCTAAAATACTGAAATGCTGAGGCAGCATTTACAAGCTTTTAACAAAAAAACAAACTTCATTGATTGAAGTCAACAATGCAGGAAAACATTGCATATTATTATTCTGTTGTCCTGCAAAATGGAACTCCAATTGTATGCTGAAAACTGAAGCATTTTAGACATAACCTTCTACTGACTTTGGTACAGATATAATCTGGTTGACGTCAGAGAGGAACCATAAATGTAGAAAATGAAATGGGGCATTGTTGACATGGTGATCTTCAGCTAATGAGCTCTAATGGGGCTTTTTTTTCTCTGGCAAATTAGAAATGATATACTGGTAGGAACAAAGTCTAATCTTTTTGAGGAAGTATAAAGTATAAACCTGCTGGTGATATTCCTTACTTAGGTAGAACAATAATAGCATTTTATTTATTTATTTCATCTCCTTTAACACTTTTAAAACTGATGGGTGTTTTTCAGGCTTATAACAAAGATTGAAATGTGTCCTCCATATTCTGTATAGATTGTTACACCAAATTGGGTACCACAGCTAGAATCCCAAGACTACTTTGAAATCTGTTCCAAGATAGAAAGTTTGATCCTTTTCTAAAACGCTATCAGGATGCCAAGTGCTAAAAATGCCTGGAATGCATAGCATTGGAAGTTTGCTTTGTTTCCTTAGTGACTTGATTCATTGAGAAAATGTGGTTTCCTTGGGAGGCTTTAATAGCTTTGACTTTAGTGGTGAATAAAAGGAATCAATTTCTAGTACAATTTAGCTTGTTTTCATCTGCTGTTGAAGGACAAGTTTTCTTAACCTTGGTGTAGAGAAATCTAACCTTGTCTTTTCTAGGAAGTAATTTATGAGGATCTTTTACATTTATCAGTTGAAGTAAATAATTCTGCAAGTATGCATTTCAAATAACTAAAACATTTTTATGTATCAGCTTTCACTGTGAATATTTTATGGATGGAGGAGGAGAATGGCTCAGGCTCTTTCCAATGCCTTTATTTTGACACTCTTGTTCATTGTAATTGTTATAACAATAAATTCTTACAAAACAGTCTTTAAGCAGCGCTTATGTTGACTTCAAAAAAAAAGGAGAATTAGGATTGTTCATAGTAATCCAGGTTTGATATTCTGATAATAACATTAGGGTTATTGCAAAGCTTCTATGAGTATAAAGTATATTAAAAAGTTAATGGAGCTGTTACAGTATCTGATAGCTCATTAGATATTTTTGGAAATATCAGTCCAGTTGAATAAAGTGAATAATGTTTTTCTTGAAGCTAGCTAATCTTAAGGAACAGCTGAACATATTTACTGATTGCTTCTTTTAACTCAATAGGAACCTTATGCTTGGGATACTTGCCTGTCACATTATATTGATTACATAGATTTCTGCAGATGGAAATTTTAGAAACTGCTGTAGTGAAATGGCAACCTGAAGCACAGATGGTAGGGAGGATTGTCTAAGTCAACCTGCTTGGATCTAGGTATAGGTTAATAAGAAAACAACAACAAAGGAATGAATATTGCTATTGACAGGGAGCGATTGTAAACATCCTCGACTGGAAGCTGTGAAGAAGCAGACAGGGCTTTCAGTCGGATGTTTGCAGCTGCCAACTGCCATGGGCACCAAAACTTCAGAAATCGTTGAGCATGTTCCTAAAAAAGAAATAAAGTGGTCTTTATAAAAATGCAAAGTTGTCTAGGGTTCTGAAGGCCTGAAATACTCACTCACGTGTAAAAAGAATGCTTTGGGAGAAGGGTGAACATTAGGATTACAGAAGAAAAGTAAGAAATGCAAAGAGCTTGCTGGGGGCGTTTCCGGCCCCCACATACCTTTAGATCTCAAAGATACTAAAATCTCTTAGTATCTTAGCACTGTTTTGTACCATAGTTGTTTTCTTCTTTCTGAGGGAAAATGCAAATCTTAGATTGCTTTTCCTCCCTGGAATGTTTTTATGCTTCCCTAAGCAGATTTTGGTGTTTGATCCTGTTTACTTAACTTTTGGTTTTATTTATTAAATATAAAGATGGCATGAAATTTGTGAGTATCAAGAAGCACATATTTTTCTTTTTTTTTAAGTTTTAAAAACAGTTTTATTTACAAATTTAAAAACGTACAATTTCAAAAATACAAAAACAATAATAGCACATAATTTTTTACATTTGTTGTCAAATTTGGTAAGTCCTAAAAATCATTATTGACTAGTACTAGTTACATCTTCACTCATTATCACATCCTAAGCGCTAAATAAAAGAAGCACATATTTTTTCAACCCACCAAGCTATTTTTCTGGTAGGAGCTTGCTATTAGGGTCTGTGACATTAGCAGCAATGTTTGTATTCCTTAATTTTGTGCTGCAGTTGCTTTTTTAAAACCGGAAGAGGGATACGTTTCCCCATCCTGTTAAACCTCCCTTTTCTAGAATGCATCATTTTGTGACTCGTTTCATTCATTTATTCAACTTGCATGTTTCATTTCTGGAATCTTTGAGTGGCTTATGATACTAATATTGGGTGAGTAAAAGCAAAAATCAATTAAGTCAATTATAATCAATCGGTCTAATGGGCCACCATTAACAGTAGAATAATATTACTCATGTCCAGATAAAAAGTCTGTTTTAATATCTTTCTGGGACAAAACTAGTAGGGAAGGTGTGGTCCAGATATCCAAGAATAATCTGTTCCAGAGGAGGGGGCCATTAATGAGAAGGCTGAGCTTGGAACGCATGTGGATTCAACATAGACAAATTAAACCTGGAGAAAATAATCAATGACGTATAGGCTGTGAACCATGAAATACTTTAAATGTGAAATCCAGCATCTTGAACAACACTTGGAAGCAGAGTGGCAGCCAATGCAGCTCCTGCACAAGATGTAATTATCCAGAGGCCTCTACCTTCTGTTCCAGAGGAAGACCCTATAATTATGGGCTAGCTCCATATGTGGAAGCATTGCCCCATTCAGACTGGCTGTCTCTGAACTGTCAAACTTTGAATACATAGCCACTCTGTAAGATTCTAAACCTGTATCCTCTTCATAGAGACTTTTAATAGCCCCCAGACTCCAGGGAAAGACTGCTACTGAATATCTTGTGCATTCCAATAACAGATATATAATTGTGTATCATCAGCATAGTCATCCCTTTGCCAATGGATGACTTCTCCCAAAGGCTTCATATAGATGAGGGCTATCAGATTTGTGGCCCGCGGACTGGGTGCATCATGTGCTGGCCACGTCCATGCCTGGTTTAGCAGAAAAAAGTTGCAATACATCATGTGATGATGTGAGTTTGACACCCCTGATCTCGAAGTTAAGCAGTAAGGAATGGCTGAAATCTATTATATCCGCCAACAAAAGGTCCAAGAGTTTGCTCTTTCTGAACCCACTAGGACTGGCTACTGTGTGAGCCTTGGAGGAGGTGATTACATCAATATTATCTCTAAATTTGCATAGATTGTTGTACTCAAGATTTCCTACTTCAAAATTACTGTGAGATACAGTTGCTTGTACTTATAGAGCTAGATCTTCAAGCTGGGGAGAGCCATGGATGTTCATCCTGGGATTAAAATTTTGTCTTTTTAGAGTTTGTCTAAGTCCCTGCCTTGCCTTGTTTTTGTTGGAAATTCGTTGCCAGCCAATGATTTAAAACACAATGGGTTAACCCTACAACTTGCAATGCACCTGAGACTTTGATGACATCAATTGGTTGGTCTTTTCTACATTTGCCAGCAGAATCCAGTTTACTAATGAAATCTGCATACATCACATAAATGTCTATTCAGCTGTTTGAATTCAAGCTAGATTGTTTTGTGATTTTAAAGAATCCAGGAGAGTTTAGTTTTATGCCTTTCTTTCCCCCTGTCTTTGCCTGGCTTCTACTGAGACCATTTCAGATATTACTAAAGTTAATAGGTATTGTGCAATTGTGCTACTCTAAGATTGCATTCCAATATGCTGCCACTTGAATTAAGTATGTTACAAAGATGGTTGAAAATTGATATTTGGCTTGGATTTCTCTTTTACTTTTCACTCTTTGGGGCCTTGCCTTCTTTTCTTGGCTCCATAAACTTTTAAAATGCAACTGTTGGAATGCTGTTCAGAATTCTGTGTTGCAACCTGATTTGATAGGAAGAAGTTGTGTTTTTTGAATGAAGCCCAGAAAATTTTAAGATAGCCATGCAAATACTTAAACCTGAAATAGTGGATTAAAGGATGACACTTACTCGTTTATAGTCATATACTGAAACAAGTGTTAATATAGGCAGCAATAGGCACTTCAGCTCTCTAGAAGATACAATTGTGAAGTTCTATCTTTGGCCTGAGGCTAGGCAAAACTCGTGTGTACAGTGAGTAATACTGATACGTGCTTTGGTAAGTTTCACTCCTCTCAGTGAATGGACAATATGTGTAACCACATGGTTTACAGATAATCATAATTTGTTTAAATATTGTACAGAATTGCTTTAGAGTTCCTGATTTGTGGTTAGCTTGTTTATCATGTTTTGGTCTAAATGACACGGTTTACATACTGCACTTAACAGTTAATGAAACTCAATGGCTTAAACCGGTATCTTGTATCCTGTAATACGAAACTAATTTAAATCGGTAATGAGTATGAAATGTGGTAAGCCATATACTATTAATTGGACTACTGGACTTCAAAACTGATGTTGAAGTTTCCTACTCAGCAAAATCCTGTGAAATGTTTCTCTAATAATAAAAAAAGGGAAGCCACTGTGATATAAGGTATCTATATTCATAAGAATACCAAACTTCGCAGGAATTCAAAAATAATGTTTAAAAGTTCTCAACAATTCCTAAGTGGAGAGATTCTTTTTTTAAAAAATTCAACGAAGACTAGGAAAATGTGATGCCTTCAGAATGTGAATGTTGACTTTCTGTTCAGAAGATTAGTTAGACTTATGCAGATTATCTTGTTTGAGTTTCTTGCAGTTTTGGGTATCCACTTGTTAAAAATTGACTTGACAGCATCTTTCTGAGAACAAAGAAAAACGGTGAATTATGTGGAATTTGTTCAGAGAAATAAACTAATATTTTAAAAAAATATTTCAGCAGATTTTATTTACTTCATATAGTTTGGGCTTGTCTTCTTATCCATGCACAACCTGGATCGTGATTATCTCTCAGATTATAAACATGCTTTGAATATGTTAGTTGTGTAAATTGTACATAGCTAAAGTACTGTGTAAATCTATTGAGATAGGTCTCCGTTACTCTTCATTTTACTTTTCAAAATTCAGTTGATGCCTGAAAAGATTGATTTTTATTCAGTAACTGAGTTTGGGAATTTTCTTTTTGTACAAAGATATCAACTGAAACAGGGAAATCTGTTAGGAAATTACAATTTTCTCCCATTTCAATTTTTGTAGCCTTATTTTGGAATATAGGGCTGGTGAGTCCAAATTGCTGGTTGTCTTGAACAAAATAATTTTATTTGAGACTACTCTCAACAGTTTTCTATCAAATAATACGGCTACAGTGACAGGTAATATCTGTTATCCTGTCCTTTGTGTAATAGCAATGGCAGTAGTACTTAGACTTACATAAGACCCATAGCGCTTTACAGCCTTCTCTAAGCAGTTTACAGAGCAAGCATATTGCTTCCAACAATCTGGATCCCCATTTTACCAGCCTGAAAGGATGAAAGGATGAGTCAACCTTGAGCCAGTCAGAATCAAACTCCAGATTGTGGGCAGAGTTGGCCTGCATAACTGCATTCTAACCATTGCGACACCAGGCAAATGATTGCTTCTATAAATTGATAAACAAGAGGCAAGTGTTCAGCACAAAGGGGTTCTGATTGAGTCTGCTATACTGCTTCCCTCAAGATAATTACATCTATAAACCATTTATCTCCAGACTGTTGAGAAGTAAGTGCTGGGTGGTTACAAGTTCCAGTTCATGCTAACCCTACAACTGAATATAAAACAAATCCTGAGCTTAAGTACATGACACTTAGATCATAAACAAGTTGTTTTGTAGGTGTGCAACTTTGCAGATGGAGAAACATTTGCTTCAAAAGATACAGGAAAAAAGCAATAAACAATTAAAGTATCTTTTCTTGCCATGAGGGAAAAATCCTATAGAAATTGATGTTCAGACTAGAAACAAAACATTGGGAACCACGTGAGTTAGGAAGTTGCAGTCTCTGAAATACGAAGGTAATGAATGTTTTTTCCTTCCTTACTTTGAATATTAACATTTTCGGCCAGCTCTTAGGGACTGATTATAAGACTCATATAAAGGTTATTTCAGTAAGGCGAATTATTGTGCCCAGACATATAATTAAGATAGCAGTTTAGATAGCTTGCAAGTAATATAATGAAGTCTTTTATAATAGACTTTTCAATCCAATATCATGCCTAGAGTAGACTTAAGGAATCATTTGAACCAAGATTACTTAAGACTATTTTTGTACACTTTGAGCTGAATAGGTCCATTTTTAAGAAAATCTCAAACCAGTCCATGATTGTTTCTAATTTTTGTCATATTCATACTGGTAATCCTTGAGTTATAACTGTAATGGAGCCTGCCCATCATGATTTTTAACGAGTGTGGTCATAAAGTAGGAGTTTCAGAGCTCTAGATATAGGAATCTATCCCATTTGCCCCTCCCCCTCATCCCTTCTAGTTCTCCAAAGTCTACTAAGGAATGGATTGATTTTAATCAACAGAAAAATAATACCAGAATAATATATAGCAAAAACATTCGGAATGGTGGAAATACTATATATGTATAAATACTATAAATGTAAATTTGACAGTGCTGCTTATGCATGCATTATAGAGGTATGTGTTTTTTCCAAGCACCAAGATCAGATTTTGACAATTCTTTTGCATCTATTTTAAATAAAGCATTGCATTTCTCTGACATTGGCTTGAAGGAAATAAAAGAAGGAAGAATTATGGATGTAAAATGAATGAATTGCTACTTCATTTGTTCTGTTTAGTGATGAAAGCCAGTGACCATATATGCATCCAGCATGGCTTCCTTTGATTTGGCTCTACAAGCGTCAGTTTATAAGTACAATTATTTACAAGGTTTACAAGTATCAATTCTTTAACATCAGTGAGAATGGTATCATTATCAGTAATATAGGGTAGGTAGTACCTTCTAAATATATGCTTGGAGAACCAGCTCAGCTATTTTCTTCCAGCAAAAGAAGGGAGTTGAGTTCACATTTACTCCAGTTTGTACATATCCAATAAGCTGAAGAAGGGAATGGAAATTCTTATCACAAAATCTTCATTGTGTTAGAAAGGAAGAGAAGGCAATTTGATTATTTTCAATTAGCAACTAACTTAGCAAGAGTGAGAGGCATAATAATAGGATTGATCTGTTATTAAATGTCCGTGTAATATTTTATTACAGATTAAATGCAGAAGAAACAATAAAACATTTGTATTAGGATCCAAATACAAAGAAGGGATAAAACCTAACTTGAAAAATAAGTCTGTTTTAATGTTTCCTGATTTGTGTTTTTTTTACAATTTATAGAATAAAAATAGTCTTTGTTTTCTTAAGTTTTTGTGGGTACTTACATGTATGGTATTCAGCTTTGTTCGGGTATTTTCCCACGTCATTATAGTTGTGCTTTTAAAGTTGTAGCAACATTTTGGCAGAATCTCATCTGCCACCATCAGGCTCTTCTGTATTGTGTTCATCTGTGAGTCAGACTTTCACAGCTGTTTCAGTTTTAAATTTGGGGCTAGCCTACTGCTGTGCCAGAATGGTTTTTTCTTCATCCTGATTGGTTGGGAGTCTTGGTCTGTGTTTATTGGTCTTGGAGTTTGCTGTGTTCTGCTTGATTGGTGTTTCTAATATCTTCTGTCTGTTTTATGGCTTTTTTTTGTCTTGATAGTCTTTAGATCTAAAAAATAGTCTTTAGATATATTCACTTTTACCCGCTTATGTACTTTTTGCAAATTATTTAACATGGTATATTTTCTGTATAATTACAATTTGATCTTACGACTTTGAGGAGCTGACAAATTTGCTGATGAAATTATTTTATCACACTATTAATGAATTTGTAATGCTTAGATAAAAAAAATTCGCCTTTCTGACATATTTATTTTAATCCTATATCAATATAATAGGTACTACAATGTCAGGTCCATATATTGATTAATGAAATTAATGCAGTGGAAAAAATGTGACCCATAACCTACATCTGTGTTATAGAGAAAAAGAAAACTTTCTCAAATTTTCTAGTCAATGGGAGCACAGCATTTATCCCTTATATAGGAGACAGGCCTCCTGACTCTTAGGCAACAACTAAGTAATGATTTTTTAAAATATTTTTAATAAAAACAACCCAGTCCATCTACAGAGTTCCACACTGTCTATATGTGTGCATTTTTTCTCGGGCTAAAGTTGCCTAACATGGAAACAGAACTTTGTATGCAATTTTGGTATCCAGAAGCTATTCTTAGAATACATCCATTCTCAACTATTGAAAGTAAATTATAAAAGCAGATTAGGAAGAGACCCTACTCTAGACTGTCCTGCTTGAGCAGTGGGTTGGACTAGATGACCTCCAAGACCCCTTCCAACTGTTCTACGTTTTCTGCTGTTGCCTTCTACCCTCTGGAACTTCTTATCCCCTCCTTTCAAGGTGAGGTCGGGCCCCACTCTTCTGGCCTTCATAAAGTGTGTTAAGATATGGTTCTGTCCATTGACATGGGGTCTAAGAGTAATATCCAGCACTGGGGATAGTTGGTGTTGTGAGGGTGTTCCCTCCACTTTATTAAATTTTTAACTTTTAATACTTTTAAGTGTTTTTAAATTTATTCTTTTATACTACATTTTTTTTTATCGTAAGCTTCCCACTTAGGTGAGATGGGTGTTGCAGAAATGTGATGAATAAATAAATAAACATTCTAAAAAAATCTTTCAAGAAACATCCGACCCTATTTTTTGGACTGTGTCTTATGAGAATTAAATTAAATTTAAAATAATATGTAAATACATTAATTAAAAAATTAAAACCCTTTCTGAGGTTAAAAAATAGTCTTACCTCATCTCGATGTTCAGTGTAAAGTAGAAAAAACTGCAATAACTGTTTTTGTTGAATTGTATAAATATGTGTTAGTTCAAGTGAGAGTGCCTTCTAAAAGCTATATTGTCTTGACATATGAGCTGCTGATAGCAATTCGGTGATTTCACAAGTAAAGCATTGAGTAAGTTAAGTCCAGGGTTTTAAGGTGGAAAAGTTTTTAAAGAGTAATTTCATTTACAATAGAGAAAATTATGGAAGCCCCTTGCTAGAGATTTGTAAGCACTGTCTCCCAATTTACAAAAAGTTCTGTCTTATAAAAAGCCTTTAAAATTAGATGGGACTTATTTCTTAGGGTTTTTTAAAGTGCATTTTGTCTTAAAACACCTGCCAGATTCTTTTATCTATAGAAAGTATCCTGAATAGTTGCTAAGTGCAATTTTTAAAGAGTTGACATCTTTTTTGTCCACAATCTTGAGTGCTTTGACAATTAGAATTGTACAGTAGCAAGTTAGAGAATTATATTGCAATAGCAAATATTATTTTAAAGATATGAGTGTGCAAGAGAGATAGAGCTACAAAGGTTGGATATGATTTTTGAGATATTTGAAAATCAGGTAATTTTATATAGATAGCTTTTAATCTCATTTTAGAACTGAAAGATAAAAGAGACACATACCATCTAAAAGAGTTACTCTGCAGAACAACTAAACATTTATACTATATTTTTAGTGGGTTGGGGTTGGGTGACTATTTGTAAAGCTCTCTTCCTCTCAGGTTTTCCCTCATATTTCTTTCATGTAAAAGTGGAATTTAGTAAGGATTTTTTAAAAATGAGAATATTTAAAAGAAAAATTGAAGATGAATGTTTTGTTTTAATTTTGCTTTCCCTAATCAATTAATTACAATGTTTAATTACAAGTCAGATATATTAATTTATATTGAACTGTTGAATTATAGTCATAAGCTTTGTATGGTCCTATAAATACACACAGAAACTATTTATATGAATTTCCCATGCTGCCTTCTATCACATGACACTGTTTATGTTATAAATCCCTTTTCTTTCAGATAGTTGTGTATATTGAACTATATGAATGACTTAGCTTGAAAGTCTCTGTAAATATACTATTTAAAACATGTATGTTCTTACTGTATAGTTGGCTCTACGCTCTAATTTATTTCCCCATAACTATTGCCCTGGGTGTAAATGGCTATTTGTTTATATATTAATGATGGCAGCATCTGAGCAGGTTGGAAAATCTTGGTATCATCAACTGACAAGTAACCTGGTTAGTATATATAAGAGAAATCCCTGGGAATTTACAAGTTGTAGATTAGAGTAGGAAGTCAGAAAAAGTGACAGAAGGGAATAGCAGACTATTTCTATGTTTAGCAAGGATCTGTCCATGAAGTTCATCAAGGTATTGAGATTGATTTGAGGGGATATTTGACTTGCCCACAAAACATACTTTTTTTTTCCAGATGATAAGAATGTCAGTTTTTATTGAAATAGTCAGTTTCTACTTTGAGGAAAGTAGTCCTGTCTCTATCTACTGTTTTTCCTATTTTCTTAAAACTACAAATCAGCCTAAAAAGACATAAGGAAAAACTTATTATCATGAAGGAATGTAAAAAATGTGCATGCTTCTTCCTCTTAAGTGGGAGACAAGGGAGTGTCAGGACACTAGTACTGAATTAATTCCACCCATTTGACCTCAAAGATATAGAAAGGGGGAGGAGAATGCAGTTGTTGGATTCTGCAGTGTCTTGAGGTGTGATGTTGGAAAAACCGTGCTGAGGTTAACAAGCTGTTGGGATGTGTATCCAGTTTCCTTGACCAAATCATTGTAAGTCTTCGAAATCAGCCTCTTGATGATTCAATACCAGAACTCCAGAAAAGGAAAATAATATTTTTGATGATTACTTCACAGGTTGTCCATATCCATGACCAGAACATATATATATATACTTATTTTTGAATGATCAAATTTACAAGTTGCTCAAGTAACACCATGCGATTTGGTGAGTAATTTCTATTTTCTAAGGGTACCATAACAATATGAATGGAATTTTTGGCATATTTTTAGGAAAAAATACTAATTTGCCAGGCATAGTTATTTACTTCTACTTGAAAGTGATAGAATGACCATCCTTTCTGTTACTCTCTTTGAGAAGGGAGGAGCCATAGGACTTCCCCTCATGTTGGGATAAAAAAGAAATCTTTGTTTCTTAATAAGTTCTTAAAAGCTCATTCTTTTACTCCGGATACATATAAAGATGGGTGGGGTAAGGTGTTATCTTCTTTTTCTGGCTCCCTTTTTTTCAGCAGAATCTCATCTGCCATCATCAGGCTTCTTTAAAAGCTTCTTTAAAAGCCCGAACAAAGCTGAATACCTAACAAAGCTGAATATATACCTACATACCTACAAAGCTGAATATATTATATTATATTATATTATATTATATTATATTATATTATATTATATTATATTATATTATATTATATATATTTATTATATAATCTTTTTCTTTCTTTTGTTCTGTTACAACAGGGCTGTCAAACTCCCAGCCCATGGGCTGGATGCATCATGCGCTGGCCACACCCACGCCTGGTTTAGTGAAGCGGAAAAAAGTCCCTATATGTCATGTGATGCTGCTGTAACAATATGAGTTTGACACCCTGGTGTTACAACATCCCTGGGGACAGGTGATGAGTTGATTGCTGGTATAGTATAAAAGGGTGTTTAGAATAAATCCTGTCTGCTTTGTATATGAAAAGAGAAAATTCAGCAAACGTTAAACTAAAATGTAGCATGTAAATGTTTGTAACATCCCTTGGGGTTTATTTTATTCCCAGATCGGATTTGTAAGATAGATACTGATAAAACCTATGCTGAGGTAATGTTAGACGCAGCTGGCTTGTTTAAAGCCTAGAAGGGTATTGAAAGTTGGAAAGAAACTTTAACCTGCTATTCCAGTTCTCTAAACTCTCTTGATATTACTTTGTGTCTGTCACCACTCCATCCATTTTTAGCTCTATTAATTTTCCTTTGTCATTGTTCCTGTGTGTACAATGGACATTTTCCAAAACGTAAGGCAGAAACATTTTAGGAAGGGTAAACTTAGGTCAAGAACATCCATTTTATTAAAGAGGGAATCCAAGTTTCCAGTCTTTATTAGACACAGCAAGATTTATGCCTTTCTGTGTTTTTATATAAAGCATTAGGTGAATATAGACCATAAGATGAAAATCTAAGTTTGCTATGACATAGGCAGGGGTGGGATGCTACTGGTTCTGCCCGGCTCTATAGAACCGGTAGCTCTAAAGAGCAGCAGACACCGACTTCTATGTTTGATGCTGTTTGATCCACCCGCCCGGGCTCTTACCTGTCCTTTATTTCCTGCTTTTTCAACCTCAGCTGCTTTGCACGGCACAGCTATAGTTGAAAAAGGGGCGTGCATAAGTGCACCATCTTGCCTCCTGTCCCTGTCCTATTGTCCCCATTTATTTGTACGTAATTTCCTGTATTCTTACTCATGTTTATATTTATACCTATTATCTTGTAAGTGATTGACAAATAAAATAAAAAGCAGGAAAAAGGTGGCTTTTCAAATGCTGCGCAGCACTTTTCAGCTGTCCGGGTAGCACAGCTTAAGGTTTTTTACACATGTGCACAGTGCGCATCAGGCACACATGCATGCAAAGTACACATGCGCACGCTAAACATAGTCACTGAACTGGTAGTAACACCAGTGGAATCCCACCCCTGGACATAGGGCTTTTCTTTCCAAGCTGCAGTCTTCTATATTTGAACCATGTTTCTCGGAAGTATTCTGAAAAATTAATGTTTTACAGATTTATTCTGTCAGTATGATGTACTTTTATGTATTTAGAGCAAGGCAACAACTTTTTGTTTATCAATGTGATTAAAGAAATTGTTTGAAATTTGATGTGATTTGCAATATTGCAGTATTTCCTAATATTTAATTTGAAGAGTACCATTCCATTCATTTAAATTGGTATTTATTCATATCTAGCTAAATATTATACCCATTTTCATCATTTACTCTTGTTTTGGGTTAGAAAGCAATCATTTTGAGAACTGGTAAAGTGTTGAACAAGGTTTAAATTAAACTTCATTCTGAAAGTTTGGGTAAAAATCTATAGAACCAAAACATTTTTAAACTAAGTGTAGCCTAAGGGTTTTTTGGGGGGTGTTTCAATTCCTTAAAATGAAACTGGTACTGGATATGTTGTTTAATAATATTTTCATACTTGAATGATACTCAAGAAGGAAATGACTTCTTTTAGATAAAATTATTGATATGTCTGGTTAATTGTGTTTCCTGGACATGATTAAAAATTATTTACATATTACCTGTAAACGGCTAAATTATAGCTTAATATGATGTATGTTTTAAAGATAGGTTGCCCAGAAAGAAAATTAGTTTTGAAAAATGACATGTTGCCATTAGGTCTCAGCAGCCTGAAGTTTGAAAGGATTAATAGTCTTACAGTAATTAGTGTTTGAGAATTTATCTTCTAAAGAAATGGCACAGACTCGCCCAGATGCACGTCACAAAATGTCACTTGTGGGCGCCCTTTCCCCTGACGGCCCTCTTTAACCACATGGAAATTCCATGGTTCTCAATAACAATGCACCTTTCCCCATGCAGAAAAATGGAGAGACTAGTTGCATTTCAGCTTTTCCACATTGCCTCCTGCTTCATGCTGTCTACAGAAGGCAGTCATTCTATTATCCCCTGCAGAGGGAGAAGAGAAAATAGAGCAAGGACTGTGGAGAGCGTGGCTTTATGTCAGATCTTCTACTATGGGGCATTGTGTCCTCCCTCTCCCCTCCCCCAATAAAGCTCACATTGGTGTTAAGAGTCGGGTAAGAAATAAATGTGCCAATTTTCATAATTAAATGTCAGTGCACATATCACAATGGTTCTCAGACTTTGCAAACTGGGTTTGTGAGGGCAAATAAGTAGAGCCCAGAGCACCTTTTGTCTGCTAAAGCTTGGCCAGTGACAGTTTTACTTGTGATTCTTATATTGCTTGTGAATTTCCCAAGAGCTTGTGACCACAGATGGCAAACCCTTTCCAGGGCTCTGGCTGAGAAAAAAACAATTTTAGTCTAATAGTTTAAGATAATTTTAACTGATGCTTTGCAATTACATCAACTTGGCAGCTTTACATCTCCATTTCTTTAAAAAATTATTGGGGATAAATAATCTATTTATATTACGTTGGCATTTTTTCTTGCAGTAAAGCCATGATCCCCAACTTTTCCAGCTCTGTGGACTGGCAGCAGTGGCGGGTAGTGGCAGTGCAGAAAGGGGGAAGGGGATTGTTTTGCATGTGCAAATGGAGCTTCACATGCTTGCCCGCCATTTGCGTGGCCCAGTTCCCAATGGGCCATGAACCAGTACTGGTCTACGGACTGGGGATCCCTGCACTAAAGAATTGGCTAAATAGGTTAACAAAGTTGTGCCTTTTGGCCATCTGAGTATCATATTTTTTTTCTTTCCAATGATGCTGGTGATGAAGATAAAAACAGATCCTCAACGTTTTTGGATGAGTGGAAACATGTAACTTTTTGAAAGCATTCCCTAGAGTCTCAAAAGAACTGGATTGCATGGAAAGAGCCGTGCACGGAGCTAATCCTCAATAAGAAAGAAAATGGTGAAGATGCCTCCTTGTCATGTTCTGTAGCTTCCCAAGATACTTTGCCAGCTCCTCAGCTTAACTTTGAAAATGTGTCCACCTGCCCAAAAAGACAGTTTTCATTTTCTAAGAACATATCAGGGTAATATGAATTCTAAGAGACTTTATTTGCAATAACTATTTGTAGTTTGGTTTTTAAAAATAAGATGCTGAATTTTCTTTTCAAGTAAAGTGATATAGGAGACATAGCATGTCAACTCATTGACACCCACTGGCAATCTGAGATTACTAATATTTCATAGAATCGTAGAATGTAAAAGTTTGAAAGGGCTTTGGAGAACCTCTAGTCCAAATGCTTGCCCAGTACTGAAATCCATTACAGCATCCCTGACAACTGTCTATCCAAACTCACCAAAGAGAATCTGATTTTTTGATTGATCACTCTCAGGATTCTTGAAAATATTTTGAACTGGAATGATTTGAAGTTTACAGATACGGATGTAATGAAAATGTACTGCATTTATTGTTCATTCGGACAAATAGGTCACTTTTGATATGAAAAACATTTCAACATTTTGTCTTTCTGCATTAAGGGATTTTTTTCCCCCTGGGAAATATCTTCTTTTTTTTAATGCTGTTAATACTTCCCCCCTTTTAGCTGATTATGAAGATTAATATTTGTGCTGCAATTGATCCAGAATAAATCCAAGTGATAGAGAGTGTAAACATCCTACACTCTCAGCTGTGTGGAAAAGATGAAAGCTGGGAGAAGGCTGTTTACTCTCTTTGCATTGGAAAACAACTGAAGGTGGGAAAATGCGGAATCCACCAAGATTTTCTAAATTCTATTCGAAGTTTTTTTTTTCCATTTTTATTATGGAGTTATATATTTTTTCTTGATACTGGCTTGTATAAATCTTGACCACAACTTTAATTGAACAGAATTAATGTATGAAGCTTGCATTTACTACACACACTCAAATATACATATGTGGCATAATTGCCAAAAATACTTTCGCTATTTTCATAACCAAGTGAGATAAGCATTATTTTCAAAAGATATATGGATAAATCACTTTTATTTTGGAGATTTGCTTTCTGAAATGGAATCAAACAGATGTCAATGAGAAATATGGTGCACCTGTTTGAATATATATAAGAGGATTTTTAAAAATTTGACTTGGAATAAATTACAAATGTGAGTATGGATAGTTTTTAATAAAATTTTATAAGTAATTAAATATGATTCCCCACATAATTTTAAGGTTTTGTTATTTTCAGTTGGGGTTGGTATGATCAATAAAAATGCACTAAAATGAGAGAATGTCAATAAGAAATACAGATACTATTTTTGTCCTTCCAGGTTAAAATTCTATGTTATTCTTGAAACATTTACATTTAAAAACTGATTTATCAACTAGAACTATCATTCTAAATATGAATCTGTACTTCCTAAGAAGAATTTAATTATAAATAAGAAGTTTCTTGGCTGCTTTCTTCCATCAAGTCTATTAAAAGAGCAAAATACATGGAGTTGTATGATGGTGCTATTTTAAAACAATTCTCTCTCAAAAAGTTTGGAAATTCATATTGAAATCTACAAAGACCGTCAGTTTGATTCAGCTATTTTAGAATAAATCTGGAAAAAAAATCTGAAAAAATGAAAATTTCAGAAATTGGTTAAGGACAAGTTTGTATTTACTTAGTAAGACCACACCTAGAGTATTGCATCCAGTTTTGTTCACCACATTATAAAGAAAATGTTGAGACTCTAGAAAAAGTACAGAGAAGAGCAACCAGGATGATTAGGGGACTGGAGGCTAAAACATACAACGAACGGTTGCAGGAACTGGGCTTGGTTGGTCTAGTAAAGAGAACGACCAGGGGAGACATGATAGCGGTCTTCCAATATTTGAGGGGCTGCCACAGGGAGGTAGGGGTCAAGCTATTTTCTAAAGCTCCTGTAGGCCAGACAAGGAATAAGGGATGGAAACCGAACAAGGAGAGATTTAATCTGGAAACAAGGAGAAACTTTCTGACAGTGAGAACAATCAACCAATGGAACAGCTTGCCCTTGGAAGTTGTGGGAGCGCCATCACTTGAGACTTTCAAGAAGAAATTGGACTGCCATTTGTCAGAAATGGTGTAGGGCAGGGGTCCCCAACGACTGGGCCGCGGACCGGTAGCGGTCCGTGGAACATTTCCTACTGGGCCGCCAGTTTGCTGGGCGCCGCCATCTTGTTTGACGAGAAAATGCTTCCGGGTGAGCTTTTCCGGTTGGAAAGCGGCATTTGGGTCCTGAAGGAATCCTCGCGCCTTAGTTTCATCGAAGGGGGGGGGCTTCGAACGAAACTAAGGCGCGAGGATTCTTTCAGCACCCAAGGCAAGGCGAGCCGAGTGACCGTCCTGAAGCGAAGCCCATCGACAAAGGTACAAAGGAGGAGTTGAAGGTGGCGGGGAGTAGAGGGGGACGGCTGGCTGGCCGGTCGCTCAGCTCACCTTGCCTTGTCATGCGTGCTGATGCCGGTACCGGGCCGCGGATCATTTTGTGATGCCGGTACCGGGCCGTGGCACAAAAAAGGTTGGGGGCCACTGGTATAGGGTGTCCCGCTTGGGCTGGGGGTTGGATTAGATGACCTACAAGGTCTCTTCCAACTCTAATTATCTATCTGTATCTCATATTTTTCTTAACATACAAGGTTTGTGTGTGTATACTTACAAGGATTTTTTTTTTCAAGAATTCATAGGCCTTTTTATAAACAGAAGCAGTGATTATTCTGTGCTTGTGGCATATGTGTGTAAATCCCATGTCTTCGTCATTTACTACCATACTATTTTATGGCTTAAAATTAGATTGTAAGCAGCAATATTTTCTTCCACAGATGAACTTTATGTTTCTATCATGCAAATTTTTGGGGCTAATAAGCTCATATACTCATTGGAAAAAGTAAAAACCTCCTATGTAAAGATTTTTTTTTTACATAAGTGGATTACCTTCATTCAAACAATTCATAAAGATAAATGTGTTGTAATTTAACAACAACAAAAAAACTCCTATGAAAAATAGACTTTGCAATCATATATTGTCCACAGACACAAAAATGAGATAAAATGAAAAAATGAGTACACCTTTGACTCCAATAACTAGCATTACCCCCTTTGGCAGAAAAAACTTCAAGTAGGCATTTTTTATAACTGTCTACCAGTTTCTGACATTGGCTAGGAATGGTTTTTTCCTAATCTGAAAATTGTTTTTAGCCGTGAGATGTTTGAGGGTTTCTAGTATGCACATCCTGCTTCAAATCACCCCACAGCATCTCAGTGGCAGGTAGGCCGTGGCTTTGACTTGGCTGTTCAAGAACCTTCCATTTCTTTTTTTCCCCCCAGCCGTTCCATGAAGGATTTACTGGAATGTTTTAGAGTCACACTCATACTGCAAAGTGCACTTTCAATTGAGCTTCTATCTTCTGACAGATAATCTCATATTAATTCTCAAGAACACTCTAGTACAATTAAGAATTCCTATTGAGATCTATGATGATGAAGCTGTCCAGGCCCTGATGCAACAAAGCAGCCCCAAACCATAATATTTTCACCACCAAGGTTGGGGTTTTTTTTGGTTGCTGTCAGGTTCTTCTGATGAAATGCTGTCTTTGGTTTTCACCAAACCTATCTTCTAGTCCTGTGGCCAAGTTATCTTTGCTACAGTTGTTCAGAGCACATTGTTCCAAAACACCGGGTATTTGCTCAGGTGCTCATGAGCAAACTTTAATCTTGTCCTGATGTTCTTTCATCTAAGTAGATCTAATTTGTGCAGCTTTTTTCTAATGGTAAACTCAAAGATTTTGACATAGGTAGTGGCAGGAGCACTCTGGGTTATGTAATGAAATCATGGAGGTCTTAAGAGGTTTCTTTCAGTATCTTGTGAACCTGCTTTGGGATAAACGTGCTGGGATGGCCAAGCCTAGGCCAGCTGACAGTTGTTTGATATCTTCTCTAGTAGATCATTTTTCATGCTGTGGAATGATTGGTGTCCAGGTGTTCGGTGATTTTTTTAAAAAAAATATATTGGCATCTATAATTCTGAAGGCCTCAGCTCTTTCCATTTCTCCATGGTGATTCCATGAGGTTCAACAACAAAGAGCAAATCAAACCAAATGTCTGAGGTTTAAGCAAAATAGGCTCCTCCCATATTCCTGTTGCAACAGTGTTTTAATCATTTGCACCTGATTCTAATTTTAGGTATTTGAGGTAGTGATAAGCATATGAAAAATTTGCATTTGAATTTATTTAAATTATACAATGGGCTACAAAATGTAAATGGTGTGTTATATTTTGTTATATTCCCTTTATCCATATTGAAAATAAGATCAAATATTTATGTATTTAAAAAGTCAAAATTTGCAACGGGGTGTACTTGACTGTTTCACATGACTGTATATGTAAACAATACACTGGAAGGACGATGAGTACTGGTGTGCAACTTTTAAATGCTAAAGTTATGTTCATGACAATGGTTGATTTGTTGCCAAGAAACCAGATGTAATATCTGCAGTTTCATAGATATTGCCCATTTAAAAAAGAAGTCGGAAAAATTAGAATGTTATGAGTTTCAATTTGTAAAGGCACCCTTGGGGGGGAGTAATTGTTTATTTAAAAATTGGGAAATTTCATAGGAGGCACCCATCTAGGTTTTCAAAAACTCTTCCCCCAGTGTACATTTATAACATTATTCTAGCTTTAGTAACTCACACACACCGCCTATTTCTCTAAAACTGGACAAACTTCATCCTTCCAGGTACTGAAAAGTGGGTGTGTGCATGTTTGTATTATGCTAATAGTTTCTGGCCTGCTTACTAGAGGGAAGAATGTAACTCACTTCGTGTATGGACTCTGTTGAATCAGCAGCCTCTGGTCCATTCTTTGCACAGGCTATTTATTTTGTTAACTATTGTCCTGTGCCAGAACTAAACCTCAAGAACAGCACCCATGCCCATTTTTGTCTATCAAATGAAAATGAACCTTTGATAACAGAACATCTGCTATTCCTGAGTTACATCCCAAGTTAAGCTAGTGGAAAAAATATGAAAGATGGCATTGTCTCCCAAGTGTTAATAACATAACCATGATCTAAGCAATGTTGAGTGTAATAAATTGTGCAATGGTTTGTGTGTAATTGGAATCAAAATATAGAATTTATGACTCATGTAAGTTGATAAAAAAGGCTCTCACAAGCCCTGGAAACTTAACATCAATGGAATGTCATAGATAGAGCATGAGTGTCAAACTTGAACGCGTCACAGGCTGGATTGTGACATATTGTGACGCTTTTTGCCTTTGCGGAGCTGGACTGGGTATGGCCTTGGTGTGACATATCCGGCCTGCAGGTCGCCATTTTGACTCATAGAGTATTGCCCCTTGGTTCTAATCTGACTCATACAGCTATATAGTGAAGTAGAACTCCAGTATCTAGAGAATATCCTTTAACAGAAAAAGCAGTATGTTAGTTCCGGCCCTCCATTTAACAATTACAGACATGCTATCCAGAGTTGGATCTGACAGTTGGTTTTATAACACTGATTTGTAGTTACCAAGTGACCAGATGTTTTCCTTGAGTAGATTTTTAAAATGTGCTTAATTTTTATATGTAGACTGAAATTGATGTAGAAACTACACGTTACTGTCAATTTACATATATGACAATTGGGAAAGCTCAATTTTATGTGTAAGGCTAGAGTTACATATAATGAATTGTAGAAACGTGAGAAATAAATTTGAGTGAAAAATTGAGGAGTGCATACCTACCATGTTTCTTCCCTGCATTTCTTTCTGTAGAGGTTTTATGAAACACTTTCATAAATGAGATTGGAACAGTTCCAGGAAAAGTATTGTGTTATATGAAGATTTAAGGAAAAAAGGAAGAAAAGTGTTAAATGACATTTGGTGACTACTTGTCTCCCGCTCATGCCTACAGACATTCTTCATATTAAAAATACAGAGAAAGCTGCTGTTGGTCTGTTTTGCCTGGATTTGCATGTTAGATGCAGTTTGAATAATTACAGAGAACAGATGATCAGAGTTGGAAGGGACCTTGTAGGTCATCTAATCCAACCCCCCGCCCAAGCGGGAAGACCCTACACCATTTTTGACAAATGGCAGTCCAATCTCTTCTTGAAAGTCTCAAGTGATGGCATTCCCACAACTTCTGAGGGCAAGCTGTTCCATTGGTTGATTGTTCTCACTGTCAGAAAGTTTCTCCTTATTTCCAGGTTAAATCTCTCCTTGTTCAGTTTCCATCCCTTATTCCTTGTCTGGCCTACAGGAGCTTTAGAAAATAGCTTGACCCCTTCCTCCCTGTGGCAGCCCCTCAAATATTGGAAGACCGCTATCATGTCTCCCCTGGTCCTTCTCTTTACTAGACTAGCCAAGCTCAGTTCCTGTAACCGTTCTTCGTATGTTTTAGTCTCCAGTCCCCTAATCATCCTGGTTGCTTTTTGTACTTTTTCTAGAGTCTCAACATCTTTTTTATAATGTGGCAAAACAAAATTAGATGCAGTACTCTTACTAAGGTTTTATAGTGGTATTAGTACCTCCCTTGATCTTGATTATATCCCTCTGTTAATCCAATTTAGGATTGCATTAGCTTTTTTGGCTGCTGCTACACACTGCTGGCTCATATTTCTGGTTGTCCACTAAGACTCCAAGATTCCTCTCCCAGTTACTGTTATTGAGCCTGGTTTCACCCAGTCTATATGTGCACTTTTGGTTTTTCTTGCGTAAGTGTAGGACTTTACTTTTCTCTACATTGAATTTCATTTTGTTAGATACGGCCCAGTGTTCTAGTCTGTCAAGATCCATCTGGATCTTGAGCCTATTTTCTTGGGTGTTAGCTATTCCTGTCAGCTTAGTATCATCTGGAAATTTGGTAAGTTACCCTTCTATTCCCTCATCTAAGTCATTAATGAAGATATTGAACAGTACTGGGCCTAAGATGGAACCTTGTGGCACCCCACTGCTTACTTCCCTCTGTGTAGACTTAGACCCATTAAGGACTACTTGTTGAGTATGGTTTGTCAACTAGTTGCAAGTCCATCGAGTGGTGGTGCTATCCCACTTTTTCTAGCTTACTAAGAAGTAGATTGTGGTCTACTTTGTCAAATGCTGAAATCTAAATATATTACGTCCACACTATTTTGCTGGTCTACTAATTTAGTCACTTCGTTGAAGAATGAAAGATTGGTTTGGCATGATCTGTTTTTAACAAACCCGTGCTGACTGCTAGTTATTACTTTACTTGTTTCTAGATATTAGCAGATCCGTTTTTTTATTTTTTCCAGTATCTTCCCAGGTATTGATGTTAGGCTGATTGGTCTATAGTTTCCTGGGTCTGTTTTTTCCCTTTTTTGAAGATGGGAACCACATCTTCTCTTTTCCAGTCCTCTGATATTTCCCCGGTGCTCCAGGATTTTTGAAAGATATGGTGCAGTTGTTCTTAGATGACCTCTGCCAGCTCCTTTAAAATTGTAACTTCCCTCTGCATACAGTTCAGTTGATCATGAAAGATTTATGCTTCCATACAATTCATGAAAAATGTGATTTCAACTTTTCATTAACTTTTTTAAGTCTTCATTTTATGCAGATGCCAAGAGGTTGCATTCTATTATAGTGATTATATATGCAATATATAAACGAATAACAAAGAAAGCACTGTTCTCTCTGAGAAGGCTCTATGTAAAAGTGTAAAGAAATGTGTTTTATTCAGAGTAGGCACGGATTTTCATATTAGGATTTTGATTAAAATTGACTTGATTAAAAAATAGGAAATTCTAGTATCCCCAGTATAGGCAATCTTTAGGCCATGTGTGATCTATCTGATCTATCTCACACATCTATCTAGATCTATAATCTATCTGTGGTTTATCTGACCTGTGTAACCCATTCTTTATTTACTCTGAAATACAGCATAATTATTTGGAAAATAAATTAATTGGAATCAGTATTTTTCTGAAAGGTTGAAGGTTTAAACAAAAGTTGGTAAAACAACTTTACATAACCTTCAAAATTTTGTTGGAATTAATTTATATACCTTAAAATATCCCTTTTTGCATCATGTGACACTTCAGGTAGTCTGCTGTTTAGCAGTTATCTTCAACTCAGTTAAAGTGTATGCTAGCCATCCCCTGAGACTTTCAAGAAGAGATTGGACTGCTGTTTGTCAGAAATGGTGTAGGATCTCCTGCTTAGGAGGGGGTTGGACTAGATGACCTACAAGGTCCCTTCCAACTCTGTTAATCTGTTATCTGTTGTCCTATCTGCCCTGATTTTGTCTGTGTTCTAGCTCAGGCGTCCGCAACCCCCCGGCCATGGCTCACTAGCAGGCTATGGCCCGTTCAGTATCAGGCTGCGCAAGCGGTGTGCATGCCTGTGCAAATGCAGTTGTGCGCACTTGCACATGTGTCGCCCTTCACACGGAACCATCCCCTCTCTCTCTCCACCCCGACCCTCCAACCGGTCTACCAAGCTGGGAAGATTGAGGACTCCCAGTCTAGCTGGCCACTGCTCTTTACTATTTGATTTCCTCTCTTAATGGACGCGTTCTCAAGCTTCTGAAGTGAGAAAGGAGTTTGGGCGTATCCCCCTCCCCCAAATAAAGCTCCTAATTTAATTGGGGTTAGGGCTGGCCAAGAAAAAAGATGCCACTTTTAATAACACTTTAATCTATCAGATAAAATGGCGATAGAACCATGTAACTTTAATGTTTCAATTGGAAACAGTACATGTAAGACACCCACCCATTCCACACAACCCCCCTTTTTTTAATATATAATGGGAAGGATGAGCAGGAGTGAGTGCTGCCAGCGATTCAGCCTTGCATGAGTAAGTCATCCGGTTGCTTTTTGAGGTGGGCTTTGCTTCACTAAACAGCTGCATTTTGTCAAGGCTAATGCTGCAGATTTATCCAATTGATCCTGGCTCTCCTCTCCAATTTGCCTGATGGCCAGCCTGCCTGATTACCATGCGAATGATTCAGTCAGTGTTCCTGCTTTGCACGTATAAGCCCGAGGATCTGCATCCTTGCTCCTCAAATTTGCCTGTGAAACCTGTAAGTACTAGGGTTAACTGATTCCTAGTAATTTATTTCCCAAATAATTAGAGAACCCCAGCATTAAATATTTCTACCTGCATTTGATTCTATTGTAACACATCTTTTTTCCTCTTTACCCTGAACTGAAACTATTCCTGATGCATCTTTGACTTTCCCAGTTGCCTAAATCTGCATATGCGTACCCACAGAAAAGCAGTACACTTCCTGTCGCATTATTTTTATATAAACAACAGTTCATGTTTATATTAGTTGGTGTATGACTTTAGTTTTGTGTAAGCAGCTTTATTTAGGTTAATTACATCAGAGCTTGTCTAGATTCTGGGACTCAAAATGCAGGAAGCTTCCAAGAAATTGAGCTTTATATTACGAAACTCACCTGATAAATTCTCTAGATTTTAAACCTATGTTGACTTGAGCAACTTGTAAAAATTCCTAGCAACTTTTTGAAGGCAAAGTTCACTCCAGATACTTCTGGCTGCAGTGTACACTGTTGAAATGAACATGTTTAATGATGTATCTATTTCATCGATACGACTGTGAAATATTCACTGTCAGTTCTGTTCTAGAGGCCGTTAAGGAAAGCCTTGGCAGCGTTGTGTTTTGAACTTGGTGTTTCCTGGAGTCTTTGTTGTAGCTCCCTCTCTACAGAAAGGAAATGGGAGTTGCTGAGATTTTAAAAATGCTATTTATGCATTAAGACAGGAGGGGAAAGTTCTGTCCCAGTTTTTTTTTCCTGTAATGTGTACGGTTCATCCAAGTAATGTAGGGGGGAATTCAAAGTGAATAATGTTAGAGACAAATTGAAGTTGATGCTTGGCTTGTTAATCTCTGGAGTGTCCTGGACAAATTGAAGGACATCTTTTTGGTTAAAGCTCAGAGAGAAATTATTTTAAAACCTGAATGGATAGCAGAGTGATTTTACATCCTTGTGTCTAGTTTCATTGCTGGCTTGCTGGTAATTATTTCTTGAAGAGTCCTGGCAGCAGAAGAGAAGGATCCAGTTCACAAAAGAGGCTTTTGCCTGGGAATCTATTAAAAATTGCTCCATTATACATAAAAGCTGCATATCTGAGCAGCTTACAGGCTTTTCATTGTAAAAGAACAATGTTTCATAATTGTGTTGTTGCTTTCCACCATTGGCAGAAAATTAAATGCTGTATTCTTACTCATGTTTATACTTATACCTATTTTTTGTAAGCAATTGACAAATCAAATAAATAAAATAAAACATGAAACTGGGAGCAGTAACATTTTTAACTTTGATTTTGCAGGTTATAGAGACCACAGAGTATATAGATGCTTGTTTTTTACATGATTTATTTTGATAAATGTATTACTTCCCCCTACTGTTGCACGTACAGCCATGTTAAAAGCTAGTGATACATATCCTCTGGATATAAATACAGAAAGATTTCCTTCACTTGTTTATTGCTTTTCTGTTCTCACTGGTGGTGTTGGTGCATTTGCAAACTCATCCTTTATTCTTTGTGATGTGTAACCGAGGGGCTCATGTCAAGTCCCTTTGCTAGCTGGCATTTGGGACAGCTAAGTGAGACCCTTTGCTCTATCCTCACTTCAAAAGCATTGGATATTGCAAAGAAAATAAACTGCATATAGATGACTTGGTGCTGCCACCTACAGTTGAAAATGTGCAGTGTTTATTTTTGCCAGAAATAAATTCATATTAGCATTATAGTCATACCTCCCTCCTGATATTACCCTTGTTCCCAATTGTTTTTTGGTCATTTGTATATTTTCCCTTTCTCCAGAAATACATGATTTGGACTAACCAACCGTATGATTTTCTCCCCCTCCCCCAAATAGTAACTAGTAACTTAACTGGATCAAAGTACATTCTTTTATAATTAGTGATTATGCAAATTTGCTGATGGACCTTAGTGTGCTTCTTCTCAAAAGGTTGGCCATCACTTCCTTGCTAAATTCTTTGAACTCTTAGGTGGGAAACTGTCCTTGTAAATTGGAGCAGTCACAGGTGTCTAGTTCCTCTTTTAATAAAGACATTGTGTAGTCCTTTTAAACTGGAATATTCTGAGCTTTTCTTGGAATATTGGACAAACTCCACAAATTTTGATAACAGCTCCTGTCCTGCAGTCAGTTTCACTGTTGAGAAGGCTCCCTAAGTCTGCCCCAGGAGGTGAATTCATCTCTCTGAACACATTAGACTTTTGTTCTAAAACTCTGTATGTGCTTTAACTGTAGAGAGGAAAGATTTTTGTCCAGAATCCTCAATTCATTTCAATAAAAATCCATTTATCAGAAATTACCATGCCTCCATTACTAAGTAACATCAAAGATGAAAGCACTGGTGATGAGGTAAATGGTTCTGACTGCTTAGAGCTGTTCTAGTTGCTTGGTATGTATTTAGTATATCTTTTACCCATTTTATTAGTTAGTAATGTGTTAAATAACTACTGGCTTTAATTTTAAAATAATCAAAAATAAATTGTGGTTAAGTTACCTATTCTGATTTTTTTTTCCATTAGCAAAATTCTAAACATTTCCCTCACTCATGTTTAACTATACCACCAGAGGGCACTGCAGTTCTTTCACAAAGTTAATCAAAATTGAACACATAAAAACAGGAAGTTTATAGAATGAGGCCTCTATAGATATTGTGCTTTCAAGTATGTTATCAACATATGAGGGAGAAGCTGGTTGTGAATTCATGACACATAAGCCTGACTTACAGAGGTGTGGGATTTGGAATTAAGGCACTTCTGGAGATGTAATATCAACTATTAAAAATTCATCACAGTTTTGAAGCTTCACACAGTTGACTTTAAAAAATAAAGTTTGCAGCGCTGTCTACCAACTTTCATGTTGGAAGGGATAGAAATCCTGGTTTAAAATAGGACTTTAAAATGTTTATACATTTATTTAGTATCTTGCCTTCATTTTTTTCAAATGAATAACTCAAGATGGCAAACATACCTAATACTACTACTATTTTCCCCACAACAACAACCCGTAGGTTGGGCTGATAAAATGGCCAGTGTCACCCAGCCAGCTGTCCAGCCTCATCTCTCCTGGTTTCTAGGCCAGCACATTAACCACTATGCCAAATTGGTGTGATGGCTTACTTTCAGCATTAGTGGGGGAGAAACATGTCAGACTGCTACAATATGGTTTGTTTGTTCTTTATCATGGTCTCTGATTCATATGCATGTCATATGTTCCTGTGAAGATCCATCTAAATAGCCCAGAATTATTTCTGGGGAGTCTCGCTCCCCCTTTTCTTCGAACATCATGCAACTAGGGCTGGCTTCTGCTGAACCTCTTCAGTTTGTTTTCAGCTGCCATGGTAGCATTGGTAGTTGGTGTCACAACTCTCATCCCGTTTCTACTTCTATTTTACTAGAGTTGTTGATTCCAGAGTAATTTGGCCAGATTCTTTTCTCATCGGTAACCTTTCGCGAGGGCCAGTGTTGCGGGAGCAAGCTTCTGCTTGGATGGGCATAAGCCATGCCTTCGTGAATGCCATGATATGTGTAAATACTGCCAGGCATTTACTAAACCAGCTTGTGATCAATGTAATCTGCAAAATTTACTCTCATAGTAAAATTTATGACTGACAGACTCAAAATCTGCTGCTGGTACTTATCCAAGCCATCTACTGTAAGCCAGAAATTGTTAGAAGAAATGGGTTGGGTTTTCTATTCCCTGTAGTATATTTTGAGGTATTTGCCATTATCAGCACTGAGAAAATCACCCATTAAAGAAGCAAAGCTTTTTGTCCCCCCTCTTCCCCCCCCCCCCCAATCTCTTCCAAGACAAAAAGCAAATGAAAAGCGTGATCATGTTTCCTTCCTCGTTCTGGTTCTTGCAGCCTCAACTTCCTCCCCACAATAGCCTTTTTCAGCTCCAACATTACTGGATCTAATCTTGATGGAGTCTTCATACTGTTCAGCCTTTATTGGCCTCTCTTTCAAAATGAGGCTCAATTTCAAAAATGGAGCTCTCCCTTTGGACTGCCCTCTTACCCAGTCAAAACCTCTATCTTCCCCTCCAGCTTCCTCAGAATCACTGGGTCATTCATGCCCATCCTGTTCTGAATGGTGCCGCTCCTTTTTGGTCATTTCCAATCCATTCCAGTCTTTTAGATGTATTGTTGATGATCTCAGCATGGAGCCATTCACATTCCCTGGAATGTTCAAAAGATGGACAGGCCTTCATTTTCACACCACACTTTCTCAGCCTCTGCCATCTTATTCTGCTTTGAGATGGTCAGACTCTTTTACAATTGCAATTATATTGTTTTCTTGTCCTTGGGACTTGTGTCTTCTCCCAAATGCCGCTTCAAGAGAGAGTTCAGATCTGACTGCCAGCCTAGTTTGGCCTCTTTCATGGAGTGTCTCAGAATTTGTGGATGAGCCCTATCCTATTCAGCTCTGGGTGTGGGCTTTTGGGGGAAATGGTATAGGGCCTCAGCAAGCCTTGTTCTTTTAAGAACTCTTCCTTGTGTTTCCAGGGATATTTTTTTAAATTATATTTAACAAACTCATTTCCTACCTTCTGCCTGAACACCGATTACTAAGCCTATGCTATTATCCTACGCTTATTCTAAAGAGTCTACAATGATCTGTTTTCTCGTTGCTTGAACTTACCCCGAAGTCTTAGTCACCATGTAATCATCTTCAAATTGGCTTCTGTTGCCGACAGTTGCTATTCCGAAGCATTGAACTATGCACTTTCTCAATCTATCCTGGAGCAGAGGTGGTATTCAGCAGGTTCTGACCAGTTCTGGAGAACAGGTAGTGGACATTTTGAGTAGTTTGGAGAACCGGCAAATACCACCTCTGACTGGCCCCATCCCCATCTATTCTCTCCCTCCCAGCTGATTGGCTGGGTCTTCTTTAGTTGCCCTGCACAGGAGAACGGAGCTGGAAAGCAGGTTAGTGGGGTGGGGAGGGAATAGGATTTTGCAGTAGCCTTCCCTTGCCACGCCCACCAAGCCACACCACGCCCACCAAGTCACACCCACAGAATGGGTAGTAAAAAAATTTAAAATCAGATTCAAAAAAAATTACTATAGGTTCTGTGGGTGGGCCTAGGAGCAGGGCCATGTGACTGGGTGGGTGGGTGGGGTTGCCTTCCTGGGCCTCAGGGAAGCCTGGGCGAAGCAGTAAGTAAGCGAGGGGAATCCCGGCACAGTTGAACCTAGAAACAGCTGATTGTCGGGAGGGGAAAAATACCTTGAGTGACTGGGTGGGCGAGTATCAGGTGGGCGGGGCAAGTGAGCGAGTGGCAACCCGGTGACCGGGTTGGGGGCGTGGCCAGCCAGAAGTTACTACCGGTTCTGCGACCCATGCCAAGTCCTTGCTACCGATTCGCTTGAACCAGTGCAAACCGGCTGAATACCACCACTGCTCTGGAGTAAGAAAAAGGTGATTTTCACCAACTACTGGCTGGCTGTAGCTTCTTAGTCTTGCTGCTGGGCGCCGCTGCTCATTTCAGCTTGTCGGCTGCTGGCTTGGTGAAGTCCAAGCCAGCTCTTCATTTACCATCAATTTCTTGTTGAGCTGAGGCTACTCAGTCCCCACAGCCTGCCCAGTCTTCCTTCTCACACATGACACAAATCTTCCTCCAAACACAGCCATACTGGGATGCGTGTTTGAAAACATGTAGTGCAGTGTTCCTCAGGCTGCCTTAAAATCTTGTGGAGATAACGGAAGGAAGAGCTCGTGCTAGTCCCTGGAAGACTTCCTTTCCAAAACTCCTGACCACAACTCAGCCTCATCCACCATTTATATCTTTGATGCTTACTCAGACTTCATTGGACGTCATGAATCATTGCTCAACTTGGAAACATTTCTTGGCCTGGAGATTTAACAGTCTTCTCAACAGTATGGTCACTTATGATGTAGCTGTGTCTTATTTGAATCAACTTACAGAAGTCTTAACTCCAATGCTTTTGAGTTTTGCTGAAGTCCTCAAGAGACTTCTGGGCCAATCCAGCTTCTATAGCATTAACATCATGCCTTGTTGAAAGAAAAGAGAGGCCTTTCCTTATTACAGTATCCTGCTTACTCCACACACCAATCTTCCTCCAAGATGTTCCAAACTAGTAGAATGGATATACCAGATAGCTACATGGACACAACTTGTTAGGTCCCTCCAGCAGTAGAGACTTGATCACGTTATGAGATATGGCCTTGTTCCAGGTATGAAATGCCTACTCACCCATGTAGATCATAATGGAAAATAATTAATTAATCTCCTACAACATTTTTGAGTGGCTACCTATGAATTTATACAATGTGCTCTATTACCCTTCATGTTTCTCAAGGGATTTTACTGATTCTTTAAACCTATAGTATAAGGCATTGGAGCTAAACGGGTTCAATGGAAGATATGCAGGGACAAAGGTTCTCCAAAATGAGAGCCAGTTTGCTGTAGTGGTTAAAGCACCAGGCTAGAAACCAGGAGACAGATCTATTCCTGCCCAGATACAAAGCCAGTTGGGTGGTCTTGGTCCCGTCACTTCTTCCCAAGCCACTTTACGGAAGAGGAAGAATATTAGGTTCTAAAACTTGATAGCCGCATAGCTCAACTGCATAGCTGAGTCCTGTTACTACCTGGACTTCTGCTGGCCTGCTTTTTGGGCAGACAGTCTGACTGGTAGAGCTGAGCTCTTTGCTATTGTATCTTTCAAGCAGACCTTTGCTTGAACTTCAAGATTTGAGATGCTATCAATGAATGCAGATAGGGAGACCTGGAGGTTACTGGAGTTTCCTTAGCCAGAGTGGACTGATTGGCTTCAACACTTCTGCCCCCGATTATTATCACTAGATGCAGCTATTAAATTGTGCATGTTGCCTGACTCCCAACAACTTCAGGCAGCTCAGGATCCATCTCTTCCTGCTGAGAAGGGAAGCCTAGTAGGAGCATAGCAAGAACCTCGCTGAATTGCAGAAGGAATGGCAAGACTTCTCTTTGCAGAAGAGTTTTTAGTCTACTCTAGAGTGTTGAGTTTGGGATCTGGGGAGATTTAGGATACATTTAGATTCCTGCCCAAACAAGTCCTCAACCAGTTTCATGCACCATGCTTTAGTAATTATGGTTTAATGACAGTTTATTGAATAAATCATTCTTAATTGAGTTTGCACAGTGTTCTAGGTCATAAACCATGCTTCACAGATCACATTGGCTTGGGCCAGACAGCATACTAACTAAGCTGGAAACAAGCCATGTTATAACTTAGGGCAATACGTGATCAAAGTCACTACTTCACTGCCTTATTTATTTGATGTATTATGAAATATGAAGTAGGGGAAAGCCATTTATTCAGAGGGTAAAGATGTAATAAACAATAAGGTAAAATATGAAATGATGACGCAATGCTAGAAACAGGTATATCTTACCATTTACTATGACCATACAATATTAAATTAATTGAAACCAGCATATATGGGAATGGTGTTTTAAATAAAAACTAATAAAGACTAGCAATTCTTTTATTTACAATGAAAAAACAAGTTTGCATAGAAATGTCTATATAACGATAGCATAAGAGAGTATGTCTTTACCATTGGACAGTGATTTTTTTTTTGAAGATGTTTTATCAGTGTTCCCAGATTTTCACTACCATTTCGCCTATAGCAATAGCAGTAGAATAGCACTTAGACTTATATACCGCTCCACAGTACTTTACAGGCCTCTCTAAGTGGTTTACAGAGTCAGCATATTGCACCCAACAATCTGGGTCTTCATTTTACCCACTGGCTGAGTCAACCTTGAGCCTGGTGAGATTTGAACTGCCAAATTGCAGGCAGCCAGCAGGCAGCAGAAGTAACCTGCAGTACTGCACTCTAACCACTACGCCACCGAGGCTCTTATAACCAATGTTTGAATAGTTCGTAAATCTGTTACAAATATTTTTGGAATTTCCACTGATTTTACTGAGATTATCTAGGTGAGCTACTTAATATCAAGACAAGCTAAGATTGATAAACCATATATTCCCAGCAGTTAGTTTTTACAATGTGCTGGGAAAGTATAGTTTTGCTGCTGAGCACCGCTGCATGCGGAAGGACTGGCCTTAACTAAGGGCAGTTTGAGATAGAGATGTGAGTTGCTATGTCAATATTATACAGTTGTACCCATTGGTATCAGCACTGGTAGTGGTATCTGTGGTTCATACCATTAGAGTTATGTATTGAAGTAACTGTTTTCATGTCTCTGCCATCTTGTAACAATCTCAAGAAAATCAGGTCCCCTTTCGTAGCAACCCAGTGGAGGTTGGTGGTCCACTAAGTTGCTTCTACGTGCTGATTACATATATTCAACTTTTTCCTTCCCTCCACCTTTTCAGTTGACTTTTTGTGGCGCATTGCAGTATTGTGTTTAAAATACATACAACATTTGTATTGCAAATCTACACATGCCATTCCTTAGCTTATGAAATGTAACTAAAATTTCAGATTGTCAGAATAATCAAGCAATAATATCTCATGGGTAATTAACATTGAACAGAAGCAGAGAACAATGCAAACTATGGCTATGAAGACACAGAACAAATGATAAGCAAGCATAAACTGAGATGATTTAAGGCAGAACTCTGTAAAATCAGAATAATAAATTAAATAATTGTTTAATTATCAATTGATATCCCCACTTTTATTTTATTTTTGTTTCAAATAGCCTAACAATAGGAAAATCACAGAGCTAGCATAGAACTGTGAGCAAACAAAAAACTGGAAAACACATAATATATTCAGATGAAATGTTTCCAAGTCAAGTCAAATAGACCAAATTTGTTTGCATCAGATCTGTATTAAACTCTACCACTTGTAAGGATTTTTAGAGAGAACTTATCATTGAAAAATGATGTACATGCACTTTAAATAAATGCAATAATACCCGAGTGTTCATTTAAAAAATGTTTATTCAGAACAACCAGCATAAAACATTTATATAATTTAATCTTTACAAGACTACGAGGAACAAAATAATACAATTCCACTGATAATATTTCAAATGTGAATATAGTATATTTTTAGCTAGTGCAATCATATTTAAGAAAGTGTTTCCTCTTTGTCTCTTTTGCTTCCAAGTCTTTCCAATCCTCAACTTCGATGTTTAAGATATGAAAGGTAGACATTCCATCCCAATGTCATTACATTCACAAACAACACTCGGTATTTTGAGGGGAGATATAGAAAATTAAACATTTGAGCTGCTGGCCAAATAGTAAGCTCTGCCAAATAATAGTCCCAGAATTTATCTCTAAATTCATCGATGCCATCTGCCAAACTATGGCCTTGAAGCAGTGCCATGATTATGAAATACCAACCTCCAAAAAATGGAGCAAAGGTCTGGTCGATTGCTACCTTCGTGACAACAACTTTAAGTTGATGACCTCCTTTTCTTGGGTTTATTTTGTCTATCCATAAATACCAGTAATGCAGGAGTGGTCCAGTACTACATCCAGTGACTAACATGTGAAATGTACGGTCAATATCCCATGGTTTTTCCTTTTTCCTTCGCTCCAAAGACTGCTGTATTATATCTGCAGCTCCTAGTAAGAGTCCAGAACTAATTGTGTTGACTATTAAAAGTTTGTGACCACCATAAGCATAAATCTTTGCCAGCCTGGTCAACTGTCGTATAATATGGGAACGCATCTCATTTTTGTTGTTCTGAATTAAATTTTTTCTTTTCCCAGATTGCTTCAGTATCTCCAGGCATTAGTTTATAGTAGCTTCATGGAGATTATTAAGTTCATAATTCAGGGTAAGGATCAGAAGAAAAATCAATTTAAAACTAGCATGTAAGATGAGATACAGGAAAATACATCACAATATTCTGGTGAAGAATTTTACTTTGATGCCTTATTGTGATGTCACTGCAGAGCTTCAACATCTTGCACTTAATGGAGAAGAAAAATTACACCAACCCAACAAGTGTCTGAGTAATTGTTTTTACATCATGTATGAAGTAGAATTCACAGAAGGGGAACCTGTTCTTAAATCTGGTTTGTTTTCAAGGACTCGTCTTTTTATATGTGCTACATGCCTGCAAAAAAGGTTTGGGGCTACATTTGCCTTGGTCATAGCCACTGTTTTGATGTCATCGATCTCTCTTGTGGACCCTCCTGGGATGCAGTCTTTGGAAAGCAGTAGACCTGCCCTTAAATAAGGATTTAGCATTCCTTTGAAACAGAGATAGACTTGTGATTAAAAAACTAAGGTTGCTGCACCAAAGGTTGACTTACATCCCAAAAGAGAGCCAAGTGCTTCTAGAATTTACCAATTTTGTGCATTGTGGTTTTTCCACTTCATGGATTCGTACCTGTTCCGTTTTTATTACTTTGCCTGAGGACAGTGCCATTTGGCCCATTCCTCCATTATCCTGCCTACTCCATAGGCAATGTCTCATTGTGTCCTCCTACATCTGAGAGCCCAATAAACGCCATAATGGACTGGGAGCAAAATCAAAAAAGAGGCGGGAGCACTGCAGCACTCCTCCGAACCTCTCCTCAGCGACTCTGAGCTGTCAGTTGAAGGTATTTCTGAAAATAGGTCCACCCTACTTTTGAAAGAGCAGTGCAGCCACACCTGAAAATACCTTAGCTGACCACCATGGTCCTAGAGATGTTTTTCCAGTGCACCAGGCCAGATCCCACCCACCTTATCCTCCATGCCCCCTTTGGGCCTGTGACTAGTCAGATGGCATATTTCTGAACACAGAATTTTTCCTTGTGTTCAGCAGTAGCTGAACAGCCTGTTAGTCAGGTGGCTTGGTAAGTAGACAGTTCAACCCACTTTTCAGCCACAATATTTGCCAAGGTCTGCCTCCACACATATTGAAGAGATCAACAGATGGTGGTTTTCCCACTATGGGGGATAGGTGTGGTGGTAGGAAGAAATAAACCCAGGTTGCTTTCCTTACCTTCTACATTATTACCACACTCTTCAGATACGCAACAGAGTGCAGAAAAGCCAAAGAAACCAAGTGGATGAGAGAAAAGGAAAATGCACCTTACTTTTCTATCACTACAAAATGCCCTTGCTTCCATCCTACCCATCCTGTACTTTATACATTGCCTTTCTTTAAGCATAATAACAGAGTTGGAAGGGACCTTGAAGGTCTTCTAGTCCAATCTCCTGGTCAAGCAGGAGACCCTGTACCATTTCAGAGAGATAGTTCTCACTGTCTGAAAATTTCTCCTTAGTTCTAGGTTGGATCTCTCCTTGATTAGTTTCCACCCATTGCTTCTTTTCCTACTTTCAGGTGCTTTGGAGAAGAGTTTGAAACCCTCTTTGTGGCAGCCCCTTAGATATTGGAAGACTGCTATCATGACACCCTAGTTCTTTTACCTAGACATACCCAGTTCCTGCAATCATCCATTGTATCCATTGTATCTTTGATGTTCTTTGCACTTTCCAGCGTCTCAGCATCTTTTGTTGTTTTAACTTGTGTGTTCCTTTTCAGGTTCTCATCAACTCTACTGAAACAACTTTTTCTTTCCCCTCAATCTAGTTATACACTCTTCATATTTCTGTTTTGCAATTGGATCATTATTTGTTCTCTCCACATAGCTAAACCATCTCAGTGAATTTATTTCATATTGGTTACTTAAGTGAAGACTCATTTTCGTATTCAGTCTTCACCCATTCAACGCTGAGTCATTCTTTAGCCTATCCATGCCTTTCTGGATCTGCTAAGTCAGTGGTACATGTGGTGGTGTACTACTCTTTTTACAGGGACTCCTGATATTTATTCATAGCCCCTCTTCTAGGCAAATGTGTAGGCATATCAAACACCTTTTATGTACTCCTTTTATTAGAGTTAAGTCCAGATACCCCACCTCTAACATGGCAAAAAATTGTCTCTGCAGTTATGGCTATCAGGGAAAAAAAATGTGTTGCAAATGGTATAAAAGTGGACCATATTTGTCTTAGATTTAACTTTGCCACTGTTCAGCGTTGTTTTTGTTTTTCTCTCCCTTTGTATGGTTCCTTATATAATTGCTAATCCAATTTATACTTAAGGCTAAATACACAGAAATGATGAAGTTTTATTCATTTATTTATTCATCTAAGAATAACTGGACACTTACAAAAATAAAAACCCAACATGCAAACAATGAAAACGGTAACCGCCCATCCTAAATTGCAGATGTAACACAGAATTGGACATTGGTAGCAGGTGAAGTTACTGTACATTATGCATGTGTTAATTCTGATTTATCACAACTACTACTTTTTCATTTATCTTCTATGCTGACATAATCCAGAATTTGTACATGTTAAATATACATCATAGGACCAGAAATCAAAGAAACTCTTCTATTGGCAATGGGTGAGATTCAGTCTTGTATCTGGAAAAAATATATAAAGGAAAAGATTCTGTCAGTTTTTATAGTTGTGTCATCTCCTATGCCTGTCAGTGGCATTGACTTCTTTAGACAGCACAGCCTCTTCAGTTCTTACTTATCTGTGGTTGCCTAGGTAACTAACATGCAGTCCCAGAAACAAATTCCACACAATGGCAAGAAACCAAAATGGTGAAAAACACTTTCTGTACATTTTAAAAACTGTTAGATGTTATAAGCTGTAAAGGTAGCATTCCATGAAATTTTCTGATGGAAGACCAATGGGGAAAAATGAAGGGATGTTACTTCTAAATTTTTGTCCCTTTGCCCACCCTATGAAATAAAGCCTGAGATCCAGATGGCCCCAATCCTACCTGTAAGGCTTTGAAGACCTGGTTTCTACAGATCAGTCGCTCAGTGGTCTTGTGAAGCCATGAAGATTGTTTACCTTTCATTGCTGAATTGCTTAATGACATAATTTGCTTTTTGCATTAGTAAATCCTGATATTTTTAAATAGCCTTAAATTTATTTTTATAGTAGGCTGCCCTACATGGTACATTGATAGGTTAGCTATATAAATTAAATAAATACATAAAATGCTTTGCATTCATTTTAAAAAGTTTGAGACAATTGCTGAAGGTCAAATAGGGTTGGGTTGAAGAAATGTATTTTGGACTTCAATTCATTTGGCCCTTAAGCAGGGATATGCAAAAGAGGTTGCATTGGTTGTACTTGCAGATGGCTTGTGGCACTGTGTGACAGATCTGGGATTGGAGAGTGCTGCCTTATCCGACATCTCTGTTTTGACATACAGTTTATTCATTAAAGCATGACTAAGTCAACAATGGTTTAGTTTAATATGAGAATCCTATTCATAATCGTACATTCACAAGTACACAGTTTTTTTATTAGCAGAAATTCTGATGGACCATCGGGAAAGTTGGACCATTTGGAAAGTTGTATAAATTTAAGGAATGAATTATGAATTATGAATGAATTATAAATAGCCCATTATGGACCATTTGGAAAGTTGTATAAATGTAAGGAATTAATACAAGAGGTTTACTCAAAAGTAAGTCTAATACTTTTCAGTCTTAGCGAGTGTTTACACATGTTGATTTAGGAATTGTGGAGTCTTTGGTGCTCTCTGAGCTTGATTGTTTGCTTGTAGATGTTTCGTTATTCAAGTAGATAACATCAGTTATAGTAAGCGTGAGGTTTATTTCCTGTTTATATAGAGTAGCTTGCTCTGTACTATTGGTGGAGGGTGGGATCTTCTTGATAGTTTCTTTATTAGGGTATTTTTTCTGCTTGATTATCTTGTTATCTGGGTGCTGGTCAGAATATGTTCTGGTCCTTTTTGTTTTCTTTTTAATGTCTCCTTTGAATGTGTACAAATGGTATACTACTAATATCTGACTTTTTAAAATCCTTAGTTGGTGAAGTGGTGCATCAGAAGACAGTTTTTGAACCAAGGTATCTCAAATGAGTTAACTTATGCAATGGGTCCTAAATCCAGAACCCATGACCCTTGTGAAATCGAAATTTGGCAAATGTTATAAAACATTTTATAACATAAAAATTACCATAAAACAGTTCATGACATAATACAATATTACATAAAACATTTCCTGTGATGTGATGGCCTGGAGCTATGCTGGGCAATAACATAAGTAATATGCATCTGACTATTTTGATGGGTCACAAGTGGATATAAATACTAAGATGCTGCTGCAAAACTAACTGAGCAGCAAATGAAGCCGTAGGCTACATCAGCAGTAGTATAGCATCAAATACTGTCTTTCCTGAAGTCAAGTGTTCCTCTCTATTCTGCATTGGTCAGCCCATATGTAGAATATTGCATCCAGTATGGACAGCTAGATTTTGGAAAGACATTAATAAACAGGAGCATGATTTAGAGAAAATCAGAATTATAAAATCCCTAGAAGGAGTTTCTCCCTACAAAGAGTTAAAAGAAACCATTGGTGGCATTTGGTTTCATTAGCATTGCAGAAAAGGAACTTGCAGTGAGACAATATCTAAAGGCTGTCCTATAGAAGAGGAAGTAAAATTGAATTGAATTTTTTAAAGGCACAACAAGAAGCAGTGGTTTAAATTAAAAGGAGTCAGTTTTTGTTTAATACCAGGAAATATTTCCTGATATATCTGTAAGGATAGATTTCTTTGGGAAGTGGTGACCTCCTTCTCCAAAAGAGGCATCTACTTTAAGAGTGGATTGCAGGTCTAATTGGGTTTGGATTACACAATCTCTGACTCAGCTCTCTGTGGTCAATTTGTTGTAGTCAACTCGTCATGGCTAACTTGCTGCAGCAACTCACTACAGGACAAGATGTACACTAATATCAAAGAAATGGTGGAATAGAATCATTAAAGGATGCAAAAGGAGGGACAAAATGAAATGTGAATGACAAAAAATAAATTAATTTTTAAATTATATTGAATAATTAAATTGAATTGTTGATTTGTCCCGTGACAAGTTGGCTAGTTGTCCCATTCCACCCTTCAGGCCTTACATTCCGTTTTTTCTCCAGCATAGTTTTTTTTAAAGTCATGAAGCAAATTTCTTCTAGTTTTTTACATGAACCGAAAACCGAGTCTTGTAGAATACAGCAGATAGAGTGGTCAGCTCTCCATGACACCTTCCAATGATTGGGATGGAAGCTCCCAGAGTTCCAACGAGCAGAGTCTTTGGTGGGGAATTGTTGCACTTCTAACCTCGACACATCTGGAAGGAACTATAGTTTGACAGTAAGTTATAAGAAGTGCTGTGTGTCATGAAGGTCTGTGAATGGGTTGTTTACTGCTGAGTCTGTCATCCATGAGAAGGAGCCCGTTTTTTCTGTTCTGCCTAAGGGAATTGCTTTCAGATAGAAGTCCTGAAAGCTACTTCCATGACTTTGGTAAAGTGACTATGAAATATGCATTTTAGTGTATGAAATACAGTAGAAATGCTGACAGCCTAGTATTTCTAGTTGCTGATTCAGACTTTTTAATCTTGGTCCATATGCATTCTGCTGATGCCAATATTCTTCTTGGAACAGCTGGTGTTGCCCGCTGATTCCTTCCAAAAACTTTTGCATGTATATTTCTAAACATTTTTGTAATATAATTATTGCCTGAAATAGTGAAATTCTAATGACAAGCATTTTTATTTGTTTCTAATTGCAATTCTTGCGTGTTACATTAAAATTGTGGCCATGTCTTTAAAATGCATGTGTTGCTATAGTATTAGTTTAAATCCTCTCTCTCTACATTTGGCATATTTATTTAACTATTCTACCTTATGTTCAATGAGTAGGTTTTGAGTAGTGAGATGAAAGAAAATATGAAAGCATGACAAAGAAAAGATGTGGCCAGGAATTCCCCCCCACCCCCCATCATTTGTTAATTTACTTTTTAATCTTTTATTCATAACAAAGAATAAAAGAAAGAAAACATAAAGGTAATAATAAACCATGTGTTGTCGAAAAGAAGAAGAAAAAACAAACAAATAAAAAGTGCTTTAACCAAAAAGTGAAGGTAGTATGACCCCCAAAAAAAATCATGATGTCACTGTGCCGATAAACAGTCACAATCTACATACTATTAAAACTCATTTCTATCATTATTAACTGGGCAAAATGCATCACAGAGCAACAATTTTTGAACCATGGTATCTCAAGAGGGCTAACTTACACAAGGTGTCCAAAATCTGAGACCAATGGCTTCGTGAAAGTTTGGACTGTTTCACTTCTGCCAGGCGGCTGCTTTGGTCACGAGATGGTAATTTTGAATATTCCATGACAGTTTCCCAGCCACTGACACAATCCTTCATTCCTTCACACGCCCTGCAGTAGCCACTTAACGGGAGGGAGGGAGGAGAAAAGGGTGGGGGGGGGAAGAAGGAAGGAGAAGCGGAGGAGGGAGGGAAGAAAGGAAAGAAGGCATCTTTGTATTGACATTTGAGGGACTAAAATGCTTCTATGACTGTTAAACCGACAGCAATTCAGCTTTCATATATTTCAGCAATTTATCATACATTTTTCTTTAGCATTGATGTTAATTTTGCCTTGAAAAGAATACCTTTTGAGGAATTTCTGGCTTGCTAACAAAGGCATTGAAGAACAACTTCGCTGTTCTATTGTTAATGAATAAAAATGGTTGTGGTTCATTTTTAATTAATTATTTAACAATAGAATTTTTGTGGTGGCAAGGGTGAGTGGATTTCAGAGTGTTTATTTTGGCCCTTTTTTTCCTGGTGTTTTTTTTTTTAATTCCATCACAAGAGTCATCATCCATCATTTCATTCTGTCTTTTCTTTGAATATTCTGTACCACACACCCGATGTGGTTTTAGAGGGGAACAAGAAATAGGAAGCAAGAAACCAAGTCATATGAAAAGTGATTGAGGAAACGATTTGTTTTGCTTTCAGGAAAAAAAAAAAGACATGGGGGACATCTGTAATTTATTCAATTTAGGCACTGCCTAATTCAAAGTTGCCTCTGGGTGGTATACAATAAAACCAGCAGCATTAAAACTAACAGAACACAATAACTATGAAAAAAAAAAGAAAGAAATAGCCAATGATGGCAGATCTGACTAACCGCACGCACACATATCCAGCATGCACCCTACCCTAATCCACAGTAGGTTGGTGAGAATAGTTAGATCTTTAAGGCTTTCTGAAATGCCAGCAGAGCGGGGGTGTCACACTGGAGATCAGGAAGATTGGTATTTTAGAAGGCGGACCCTAAAGTAGTGTCCCATACAAAAGATCAAGACCTGGTATTTATTATTCCAGTATACAGGATTGGAATAATGGGTTTAAGTCACAATAAGAGGTATTCGGCCACGGAACCAAATAACAAAACGTAATCACTGAACTGGTTAATAATGCCGGTTGAATCCCACCCCTGCATGGTATCCTTCCCAATCAACTTAAAGTATTGGGAGTGGGTGGCACAGGATTCACCACCTGAATATTTGATATGTTTTTATTGGATTTTATGTCACCCAGAGTAACTTTCTTATGAGATAGGTAGCTATGCAAACATGATTAAATAAATACATAAAGGTTACCATTGGAATATAATTTGGGGGTAAACTCTGGAAGTTGTCTCAATACCTTAAGGAGCCAACCAAAAGTCCTGTTATCTCAGATTGTCCAAAGAAGCTCCCAGAAGTGGACTTTCTTCTATCTTACATAACATTCTTTTTCTCCTTCATGGCTTTTGCACTCTGACAGATGGGAGATGAAAATCAAAGGCAGTGCAGTTCCTTTTCTGTTTTCTTTAGTTGTTGGACGATTGAGTTTGCTTAAGAGGTTTTAAAGGGATTTTGTTGGTTTGTGAGCTATTATGATGCCTAGCAGTTGAAGATAGTGGGAGAATTATTCTTTTCATGGCCTATGTTCTAGTTGGCTGCATTAAGACAGATAGGACAGGCTGAACACATAAAAAGCTCGCACTTTAGAATCATTGAACATTAATAATGCCTTAGATGCTGAACAAAATTTATGGCACAGAATTTAGAAGAGTACTCCTAGTACTCTGTATATGAACACTTTATTTTATTGCACTTGAATGGTTGACAGGATTGCTTTGTTGCAACCTACAAAAATTTATCTTACTCTTAATAACTGAAACATCAAAACTTTGGAACAGAGGACCCAATCTGGCTCCAGTTCTGGAAGGGACAATCATCCGTAGTTTATCCTCACCTTAAAAAGCTAATACTCACCAATGGGGAAACGGTGAGGAATGACAGATTCTCTACTGCAATGCTGTTCCTGTTAAGGAATAATTTGGGATAGGTCATGGAACCTTATGAAGGAACATGTATAAGATAAGATACATGCTCATTTAGACCTTTGGTAGGGATGGCTAGGTTGGATGGTTTCTGAAGTATCCTTAGATCAAGGCTAAAGAGCTAGGGACTTGAGGTGCCCACTCCTGTTTAGCATCTAGATGAAACTCGGGTGAGGTCTTCTGTCAGTTTGAGATTGGTATCATCAGTATGCAGATGATACCCAACTGTACAGCTCAACTCCAGGCTGAGCAGAGGAAATCACGAATGTACTAAGCCATTGCCTAAAGGCTGTTCATGCCTGTATGGAGAGAATCACTCTATTGTAAAGTGTTCTACATGGGGCTGCTCTTGAGGACTAGAGTTCAAAAGTCAGCAAGGTGAGCAATAACAGGAACTTTATATCCATGCACCATTGCTGCTATGCAAGATTCATTGGTTTCCAGTTGTCTTCTAGTGCAATTCAAGATGCTGGCCATCAGCTGTAAATCCCATCGTGGCATAGAGCCTGGTTTTCTGCAGAACCACCTGTCTCTAATTGTTTCTGCTCACCCAACATGTCCAGGCAGAGTGGATGCACTCTAAGCCTCTCAATTAACTGTTGTTTTCTTGTGGAAACAAAGAAGCATGCCTTAGCTATATTGTAGACCTGTCTCTGGACACACACCCCCCAAGATGTGTATGGCATCGACTATCTTAGGGTGCCAGAATCCTTAAAGACCAAGGCTTGGGGTTAACCCATTGGGGGTGTCCCTGTTGTATTTTTGATTGCTGTGGTGTGAGCTGTTACAGTATGTTCTGCTGTTGTGTTTTGAACTGGTTTAATTGTAAATTTAATATGTTGTAACCTATGGTGATGAGATCTGTATGATCCGAGAGAGCATGTCTCTGAACACTAATTGGTATGGAATAAAACCTTAGAACAACATGCATAAATGTTCCCTATCTGATATCATTTCTTATAACTGTACTTGGAAGCATCTTTCTGTCCTCCATGTATTTCATTTAGCATGACATTACCTTTGCATCCCACTTCTGTGAGCTTCTACTTCCAAATACTCCTGAAAAGATTTTGTTTTGAAAAGTTTTCTTAAAATAATGCAGTATTTCGAATATCTTATCTGCATTGTTCCAATTCCCATTGTGAGCAATACAATGGAATCTCTCCAGCCCCAAAATCTGCTTATTAAAAGGTTTTATTTGGTGTATGGTTTTTTTTACTAGCCCGTTCATGCCTCTAAAAGGAAGTTACAACTCCAGTGTTTAAACTTAAAGAGATTGTAAGTAGTAGTATGTTGGAAGGTGTTGAATGAAGCACTTTCAGTATTTCTGTGAATCTCAGAACAAAAAGAAGACAGAATGAATACTGATTTGGAATAGGTCTCTCTGCATATGGAGACAACAGACAAAGATTTGCTAGGTGGCTGGGAAATATATATACAATTAGTGCCTATCATAAAATTATCATCACTAAGATTCTGGATCATTTACTGCTGAATGATCTCTTTGAAATACTGCTGGGATATATTATGAATGGGAATATTTGATAGATTGGATGTTTTTTTGTATTTTTAGTACAAGAGGTTATCAAGATTTTAAAGCACTACTTCCTGGCAATTTGGTTTCAGATCATGTACAAGTGCCATTTAAAGTTTCAGTCTCAAGTAATTTTTGATCTGTTGTTCTCAGTAAGTGAGGTTTTCAAGATCCCATCTGCTAGGCTTCTGGGAATTGTATATCAACAAGCCATTCTAAAACCTCAAATAATGAACTGGGTGTATTTCTTTCAAGCACCTCAGAGAATGAAGGAACACGTTAAATGTTTTAATTTATTCACATTTTTTAACACATGAGATTTGTTCTGACTTTGCAATATTAGGCTGAGTTCTAGCCCAATTTAAAGTATAAACAGAAGCATTCCTTTCTATTTATTTTTTACTTTTAAACGAACAAAAATGTTATTTCTGCACAATCTTTGAAATATGCATGTTCACATGCATTTTGAGTACTCTCAATCTTTTGAAACATTTAGATCTTTGGACCACTGCATTTACCGCAATACAAATATGCTTTGGTATTGCTTTGATCCATGCACAGGTCAATGTAAATTATGTGCACTGGATTTTATTCAAAGACGTTTTATAACTTTATAAGAAGAGGCAACAGAGATCCCAGAGATGAAGGGATTTGAGTATTTCCCTCTCACTAGGATCTTGATAGATCTTGGGAGTCGCTTGACAATGAGATGGGTGGTATATAAATGTAATAAATAAATATAAATAAAATCTGGTTTGGATGCTGTTAGCCAAACCAATTTGCCTTGGGGCCCCCAAACCCATCTAATCAATAGCAAGTTCAGTTTAGCTTGAAGAGTAACTATTGTAATCCCCAAGGAAGACTGGGAAATGTCAATGGCACTGTGTAAAATTAATTCTATCTATAATATTAATAACTGTTCAAAAACAGCCTTGGATGCAAATTTGGCTTACATAGCCATTATAAAGTTTGTTCATCCTGGGGCAAATGAATTGAAAATGCCCACAAATCAAATTTGACTGTTGATTTACTGTGGGGATCTATTAAACTGATGGGTGTCCACTGTCTATAAGGGACAAGAATTGACAATGCCTATATGAAGACACAACAGTGCAAATGCTGCATCTTTCATATTTATATCCTTATGCAAGTACAAAAGCCATGGCACTCCCACATCAAAGTTTGGTATTGCTGCAGATGCTGTTGATTCAAATAGAAAGATGAGGGAAAATAATGACCTCCAAAAGGCACCATTCTATCCTTTACTTCTTGTTGGTGTGTTTTGGAGTAGGACTGCTGAACCACTATGGCAACTAACCAGAATAAGTTGATAAATGTACTATAGAAAAGCCTTTAGTTTAGTTTAACCTTGTCTTTACATCCAATTAACAGGATCTTAAGATGCCCATCTGAGTAGGGTGGTTGCTTTGATCTCCCCTCCCCTTACACACCAAAAACATTTTGCACCATATTAAAAATGGCATGTAATTGCATAAAATACACTATATCTCATATTGGGAAGTGAAGTTTTGAAATAAATTATAGGAAGCAAGCAATTTCTCATACAGATCACTCCAAATTCATGTTTTCAGTTTACATTTCACCATCAGCTCATTCAAACCAGTTTTTCTTCTATTAAATTAATTTCCACTCTGGTCTTGCTACAAAATTGATTTCCCTTAAATACCGCTTATGTCACCTATCATCACTTCCCTCTAATTAAGCTTCATATAGCATCCATCATGTGCAGGACTCTCTTCAGAAGAAAAATATGGTAGGGATTCTTCTTACTTTGACTAGGAGGAGTTCTGATTGCTGCTTACTGTCAATTAAGCTAATGACATGTCCCTAGCTCAGGTGCTACTGTCTGCTCACTGCTGGGTCACCCAAGAATAGAAACTTCCAATGCCACAAGTAAGTCAAAATATACTGCTCTGTTTTCTTTCCAGGAGCATTGTATGAAGAAAGAAATGTCTAACCTTCCCAGTTTGCCTTCTCTTAAGTGAACCTCATTCTATTGGCCAGCTCCAATCTCATTCTAGATGCCGGGGTGTTTTTTTTTTTTTTGGCAGACTGCCTGGCTGATTGTTTGAAGCTGCATTAAATTGAGTCTTAACTGATAATTGTGGTTGACAACAGCCCTCTGGGGCCTTAGACAGAAGATTTTTGGCAGACGTAATGGTGAATATGGGTAAACTGGGAAGGGTACAAAGCCAATGAGCATGATCAAAGGACTTGATTCAAGTCCTAGACAAAGAGCTGGGGCTCAAAGGGAATGCTTAGCCTTGAGAAGATGGGATGAAGAATTGGGTGAGTTGGGTTCAATAGCATCTTCTCTGATGATCAAGACCAAGATTTGTTTTCTGTTACTTCGGCATGCAAGGCTGAAATAATGGGTTTAGCTTAGAGCAGGGGTGTCAAACTCAAGGTGTCCGGGATGGATCCGGCCCGTCGGTTGCTTAGATCTGACCCCATGGGGCCAGCCTGGAAACAGCGAAGGGCTGGCCTATAATGCCTCTGCCAGCAAAAGCAGAGCTCGGGGGGCATATGCCCTGTTTACAGCCGCAACAGCCTCCTGCAGCTCTATTTTCACTGGCAGAGGGCTGCAGGAGGCCATCATGGCAAAAATGGGACGCGGGGGCCACATGCGACCCTCTGGGTTCCATTTACACTGGCAGAGGGCTAGCCAAAGGAGAAATGTTTCCCCTTTTGCATTTGAACATGCAAGAAAGGACAGAAAAGGGAAAGAGGAAAGACAAAAAGGTGGGAAGAGAGCAAGGAAGGAAAAATAAGGAAAGGGGTAGGAAGAATAAAGAAGGAAGGAAGGAGATTATAAGAAGAGTGAGGGAGGGTCTCAGGGAGGACCTGCCTTAGCACTTGGCCACCACAGGTGGCTCCTGACACAAGGGATGTCAAGCTGGCTATGCTGCCCTGCCCACACATACATCCCGGCCCTCCAAGGTCAAACACAACCCTGATGCGCTCCTCAGTGAAATAGAGTTTGACACCCCTGGCTTAGAGGAATGTTAGAAAATGTCTCTGAAAGTAAAGACTGTTTTCTTCACTTGATGTGTGGAGTGGAGTTCCCCTAAAGGGCTTCTAAATGGTATTCCCTAATGTAATGTTTCTCAACTTTGGCAAGTTTCAGACATCTGGATTTCAATTCCCAGAACTTCCCAGAGTTGGAGTCCACACATCTTAAACTTGCCAATTTGAGAAATACCACCATAATATTTGTTTCAATGGAGAATGATGCTCATATTATTTGAAGCTTGACTGAATCTATAAAGTGATTTCAATCAGATGCCTCTGATGTTTTTGCTGTGAGGTTATTATCTGGAGTTCTGATGAATTTTCCAACTATTTTATTGACTACATTCCTGTAGTTCAGAGCCACTCAGCAAGATGCTGAACCTATTTCTATTTGGATTTGGTCCTCATGCCTTCATTGCTCATAAACACACTGGCGTTCCTTGCAGTATTTCTATTGCTAGCAGAACATTTTCAGAAGATGGTGAAGGTTAATTGCATCCATATTATAATGAAACATGGGCCCTAAGTAAGTTAAATCTTGACAAGGCTAATGGTGAGCATAGTCATTAATAAAATTAAGCTTTTCCTGCCCATGTAATTGTGACGCCTGGAGCACCATATTGCAGAGGAGTGCTTTCCATCAAAACCTATGTTTCTTCTTTTTCTAGAGATAAAAATTGACACACACCCCAGTGCAGTGCTCAGTGCATTTGCTTGAATATGTATTTTTCAAGCATTAGGTGGCTTCATCATCTGCTTCAAAAGAATCTCTTTTAAAGAAACTCCGAGGAACCATATTAAAGTGTAGTGCCATGTAGCATTTTGCATTCATCCACCTAAGGATGCTTCAGAGTTTAAATATAACACCTGACTGCAGCATCTTAAAGTAGCTGCGTCTTTTCTTAGAACTGCACGATCCTGGGGGAAGATGGGGCTGCTATAAAAGGTTGCAAATATGTGGCATGTTCACTGTGTAGTCAGAAGCACTTTCTGAAATTTGAATCCCAAGGACTGCCCAGCCCTGTTAAATAGTGCAATGATATCTTTATTAGGAGGTTCATAAATTTTTTTATCATACACTCTTAGACCTGTTATGGTGTACTGTGCAGCTGGATTTGCTGATCGAACTAAACCATAATATCCAAGCTCTGTAAAGGACCTTGGAATACTCACCTCTAATGATCTAAGTGCTAGTGCCCACTGCAACTACATAGCCAAAAAGGCATTAAGAGTTGTTAACCTAATCCTACGTAGCTTTTTCTCTGGTAATATCACACTACTAACTAGAGCATACAAAACATTTGCTAGACCAATACTCGAATACAGCTCATCAGTCTGGAACCCACATTACGTATCTGATATTAGCACAATTGAGAAAGTCCAGAAATATTTCACAAGAAGAGTTCTCCACTCCTCTACTCGTTGTAGAATACCTTATGCCACCAGACTTGAAATTCTAGAACTAGAAAACCTTGAATTACGCCGTCTTCGGTCTGATTTAAGCATGGTATATAAAATCATACATTGCAATGTCCTACCTGTCAATGAATATTTCAGCTTCAACCATAACAACACAAGAGCACACAACAGATACAAACTCAAGGTTAACTGCACCAAGCTTGACTGCAGGAAATACGACTTTAGCAACAGAGTGGTCAATGTCTGGAATACTCTACCCGACTCTGTAGTTTCTTCCCCAAACCCCAAAAACTTTCACCTTAGACTGTCTACTATTGACCTCACCCCTTTCCTAAGAGGTCTGTAGGGGGCGTGCATAAGCGCACCAACGTGCCTACCGTCCCTGTCCTATTGTTTCTTTTATTTTTCTTTTATTTCTCTTATATGTACTCATTTCATGTATTCATAATTATGTATACACTTTTACTTATCTCGTAAACAATTGACAAATAAATAAAATAAATAAAATAAAAAAAAAATATCAGTTCTTTGATTTTGACTCTGTATTACTGTTGGACAGCCTGTTGATTATTGTACAGATAAATGCATTACCTGAAGGGTTCTTGGTGGCTTACCAAACACATATACGCCCTAATATTATACAATCAGCACAATAAAGAATGAAAACCCTTAATAAAAGCACTATAAAAAACTTCTGTTGAAATGTAATAAACTGATGACAAGTCTCGTCACCAACCACAGTTTGGTCCCCAGTGTGAGCTTTGCAGTGGAAAAGCAGATTTATTTACTCATTTGAATGTTATTCTTTTTAAAAAAGTGTCTTGAAGATTTGAGTGTATGGAGAAGATTATATCAGAGTAGAAGGTCCTGCAGATAACTTTGGGACTAAAATAAGAGTTGTAAGAGTTGTTGAATGAACCCTGCCATTATGATTTATGGGATTAACTCTGTTTTACTGTGCTATTTGAACCCAGCGTCATGAAGTTCATGCTCCAAGTGCTTGTGGAAAAACACATTTTATTCTTATAGTAGTTCCTATAGTTTCCTTTATTGCTTGCAAACGTTTGGTGCTTTCGGCCCTGTATGACTATTCTATTTGCCCTTTGTTTTAGGCTGGAGTTGTTGCCTATTCCTAAAATAGTTGTCTAATGTTTTCATTGTCCAAACTTAGCCAGATTGGGGTTATCAGTAAATACTGATAAATAATAATGAAATAATTGATTATCTATCTATCACCTATCTATCTATCTATCTGCTTTCTTAGAATCAATAATCAAAGAATGCTCAGATCACATGACTGCTTGGTAATATAAATACCAGTTGGAACACTTGAGAATATCATTTAAATGCACAGACTATTTTAAAACACACTGCTAAAATTCACTATTTACTTAACCAAATAGACATGCGTGGATAGTGAATGTGATAGCAATTGAATGGAATGGGAAATGTTTAGTTGGCAAATGTGATTGTTTCAGAAAAGTAGTATAGTAAACAATGCAAATATTTTTGATCCAAGTGAATGTGGGCCATTATTATATATTTGAGCTAAAAGCTTTGCTATAATCCTGCAAGTTGCCTATGAGTAGATCTTTTACCGGCTCCCAACATTGCAGACAAAACCCCGGAACCAAACGCCTTATCTACTGTCTCCCTATCTGTTTGAGAGACTTCTCAATTTTCATCCCTGCCATCAGTTGTCAGTAAGCTTAACATGTTTGGGCATTGGAGCAGGTAGCCTTGGTTGTGCAGTGAAAAATATGTCTGTTCCCCAAGATAGTACACGGCATTATCTTTGAAAGGAGAGACTTATTCCAAGCCTCTGTTGATAATTCAGAATCAGAGTTGTCTTCTGTTCCACTCCATTTGTCACTATCTATAACAGAGTCCCTTGATCCAGAAAGACTGTCTTGGCTTCCCAGCTTCAGAGTGACAGCCTAGAGGAAATGGGTACATTGCACTGGACTCGGTGGAGAAAAAGAGATTTAACCATTTCACGTTCACATAAACACTTCACTGCCCTGCTGGGGTAAAGACCTGATCATCAAACCTACAAACGAAGGCAAATCAAATACTGGTACAAGAGCAGTGTACTTTATTTGTCCTTTTCTTCGCATGAGTCCAGGATAGCCTGCATCAAAAGAGGGAGAGCTTTGCTTTGCTGAAGGCAGTCTCATAAATTTGATGACATCTCCGCGTGACAGTCCTATTCACAGACATATCTGGCTATTGCTTGCTATTCCTTATGACCTTCTGGAGATTATAAAATAGACTTCCAAATGCATCTGTTTTGTATGCAACTCAGGGCTATTTTAAACAGCCCGGAAGAGACTTCCCAAACTTGATTTTCCACCCTCCACTGCTTCAGTGCATTGTAATCTTATGCTGCTGTGACAGGCAGATGCATGTTTATTATATCTATGCTCTACCTTTCCCTATACAAGGTCATTCAGGAGCACACAATTCTCACCCATACTATAAAATGTTCACTGGCTTGGCTGAAGATTTGAATCTTCACTGAAAATAATGTTTACTCTGTCCTCTTCCCAATCCCACCACAAGAATAATAGCCCATTCACCAGTTCCCAAATGTATGGCTTCATACTTCTGCCTGGAATTCAAGAGTCTGCAACTTGCCTTATAACTTGAGCTGTGGGGTGGAACCAAAGAAAGCCACAGCCAAGAGAGTTTCCTGTAATAATCCAGGATTTTAGGGCGAGAGAATTCCACAGGGTGGTTCAAATGCAACAAGAGTGATGGGGACTGAGATGCAGAGTTGCTTTCAACAGAGGATCTCAAATAGACCCATTTGCTGCCATGGTTTGATTAGAAGTACTGTGGTTCTTTCAAGAAGTTCTGGTCGCTTTGTGACTCCCAGTGTGCTCTTGGGCTAGAATCTGGCTCCTCATTATAGAAATCAAATCTCACCAGCTCAGATTCATCAACTTTATACTGCCAGCTGATAATCTGCCGGCTGGGCAGGTTGGTGACGTGTCTGTTACGCTTCGAGCAGAATCAGACTCCAAGGAGGAGAGATGCCACTGGGTGGGACCAAGTGGGAACGCTGATGCATCTCCTGTAGTCCTGAATCCTGCTGGATCTCTTTTCTGGCAGCAAGGTCGTCTCTCTAGCAGATGTGAATGCTAGGTTATATGAAGAATTGTAGAACTAACTTTGGAGATAGGGAAGAAATGAAGGAAGCACTAAGAGGCAGGAGATGGATGGGGACTTTCAGAATAGACCACACAGTCCTGAGAAAAAGGAAAGCTGCCCCCACCTTAGTTTTGTTAATATAAGGCCAGCAGGACAAAATTTGTCAGGCTTTCAAGATTCTGTTATTCTACCATACTATAGAGAAGAGAAGAGCAACAAAGAGGATTAGGGGACTGGAGGCTAAAACATGAAGAACGGTTGCAGGAACTGGGTATGTCTAATGAAAAGAAGAACTAGGGGTGACATGATAGCAGTGTTCCGATATTTGAGGGGTTGCCACAAAGAAGAGGGGATCAAGCTATTCTCCAAGGCACCTGAGGGCAGGACAGGAAGCAATGGGTGGAAACTAATCAAGGAGAGAAGCAACTTAGAACTAAGGATAAATTTCCTGACAGAACAATTAAACAGTGGAACAACTTGCCTATGGAAGTTGTGAATGCTCCAACACTGGAAGTTTTTAAAAATATGATGGATAACCATTTGTCTGAAGTGGTGTAGGGTTTGGGTTGGACTAGAAGACCTTCAAGGTCCCTTCCAATCCTGTTATTCTATTCTATTCTACAAGAAACAGCATTCCTGCAGTTCCAGAAATGCCTGTTTCTGGACCTGGGCTGACAATAACAGAAAGTTTTGTACTATTAGGAAGTCACCTTTGTAAATAAACAGTAGTGGTTTAACCAATATTCGAGGCTGCAAAAATAAATGTAACAAAACATTTCACAAAATGAGCAAAGTCATCATCAGCAACAACTGGACTCAGGCCAAACTGGACAATTTTAATTGGAAAACTAGGAAATTAATGACCATCCATCATGCACTACATCTAAAGTGACACAGATTGCAAAGGTGGTAGAGCATTATTACAAATAAAACAAACTGAAGAAGAAAAACATAGAATGATTACTGCAGGAAAAATAAATAGGGTCTGCTTTTGAAAAATTATAAAGACTAAAAACAACAAAAACTAAATTAAAATACAAGAATGATGTACATCAAAGTAGGATAATACCAATAAAAGCAAACAACTCCATTATCCTTATACACAGGATATTGAAAAAAAAGTACATCCACATCTAACACAATTATGCTTGAAATCTGAAATGCTTAAAAAAGAAATTGGAGAAACAATCATGGCTGCTCAGTAACAAGTCCTGCAAGCCAAGGCCACCAAAGCCAAATGTGAATACATTTCCAACATTTACAAATGCCAAGTCTGTAGAACTCATAATGAAGCTGTAGATCATCTTATTAGTCTGTAATAAAATTACAGGGTTGCAAAAACTGTCCATTGAAATGGAGGTAGAACATTTGGCATTACTGTTTGCCAAAACCAGTGATGTGTCTGAAATTTTTTTACAAAATGAAATCAAAATGTGGGATTTCTAAATTCAAGTAGATAGGCACTTAGAACATAATGCAACAGAAATGACTGTTTGATATGCAGCCCCAAACAATCCCAAAACATCTAGAGAAAATAACAAAATATTATGATCTATAAATAGAGATTGAGATATTTTAGAAGGAAAAGTCAATTCTCATAGAGATTGCATACCAACGAAAGGTAACAGACTTGCTTCTTCTCAAATACTGTTTTTTTTGCTGAGGATGAGTGCACTTTAGATCCAATGCCAGAGACTGGCCCTATAACCCAGCACATCATGAACCAGCCAACAGTCTGGCTGATGAGATTACACAAACTGGCAGCCAATGTAATTTCCCCCCCTCAAGCTGGAGAAGCGAAGGGTAAACAAGAAGAGGCAGATGAACAAGAGAACAAGACTTCAGAATCATGGAAGGAAGAATTGCCCTGAAGCAAAAAAAGGGTACATGTGAATGTCAAGGTCATACTTTTTTCTCTGTAGTGACTCTGATCGATAGATGCATGGCTTAGGCACATAAAGCATGATAGAGAAAAATGTCCTTTAAATTGCGTGCAATTAGGATGGATGGATGGAGAAGAGGGAGGGAGGAAGGAAGGAAGGAAGGAAGGGATACAGTGGGTTTCTCTAGGTTTGGCTGTGCAAGACAACCAGATGTGCTGGAGTGCAAGACAACCAGATGTGGAGCAGAGGAGGCAGCGGCTGGGAGTGCTAAGAGCCAGATGCTCTATATCTTAATCAGATAAGTTTATTTTCAACTGGGAACAAAGAAAATTAATTATAAGCTTAAGAATCTAAATAATTTGAAACAAATAGTAAAAAGCTGAACAAGATTTTGATCTAAGAAATTTATAAATGGATTAAGGATTAAGATAAATTTGTAATATTAACGTTTACTGTAAGATTTTGGAACAATTATAGAAAATAAACTTCTCAGGGGAAACATACTTATTTTGGCTAACCTGACTATTGCATAACAAAAGATAGGTGATGATTTTAGAAATTGGACAGTAGAGGGGAGTAAAGATTTTTAAGTAGGAGAAAAAAATTCACTTCTATGCTTGATGTTTATTAATACTGGGACTTATCAAGTGACACAAAACATTATGACACTAGAAATACTAAAGGAGCTCTTTGAAGAATGGATCCAGAGATCAGTAACTACAGTATTAACACTAATAATGACTGGCCAAGAGAGTGATTTGAAAAAGGATTGTTTACTGGATATAAATTTAAAAATTAAAAGGGAAATACAGATGATAAATCAAGAGACTGACCTGGAATGTTTTCTTATTGGTCCTACATTGGGAAAAAAAACTTGTGTGATGAAATAATGAATTAAAGAGAAATCATGTCTAAAATAATAATTTATTAAATTGAAGATTAAGACAATTTAAAGTTAAAAAAGGAATATAAAGTTAGTTTATTTGATGAAGGTTAAAATAAGACTTTTTTTGCAACATTCTAGCAATCCTTTACAGACGTTTTGCTGACACTAGATTTGAAAAGTTGATATTTTATGGATTTACTTATAGATAAGGGATGGAATGTGGGAGGAATAGATATCTGTTTAATCCTATAGGGAGGTAGAGAGTTATGTTTATACTTATTATGATGAAAGTTGAAAGTAATTTCTTTGTATATTTTTTAATTTTATTGTATTGTTTTTAGTTTCTTCCTTCTGCACTTTTTATTCTTTCTTGTCATTCTGTCCTCTTTTAAGTTTTGTTTGAATTCATTTTTATTATTGTAATTAACATTCTTAATAAAAATATATTTTAAAAAGACTTAGAAATCATATTGAGGCAGAATATAGAATATAGCCATGCAAACAGCTATAATCAAAATGGTTACAGTTATAATCGAAATGGTTATAGAGTCTGCCATATAAAAGGTATGGGACAAAGATGCCAGCTAAAATCAATATTACTCTAACTGAATAGCGAGGAAGCTCATCAATCAAAATGTCAAGAATGCATAAGAACCCACAAAGAAATAATAGGAAACATCCCTAAGTTTTTTTTATTAAAAAAGCAAACTTAATTAAGGATTGTGAAGCCAGAGGGGAAGATAAACCTCCAGAAATTGGCAAATATTCTTGACAGAGAAAGTGAGCCTGTAAATGACCACCACAATTATAGGAATAACTAGCAGTCATAAAAGTAAAGACCTGATCTTTAGTTCACAGAGTGATTGAAAAGATAGACACATGCAATTGGTAAAATCTTGAGTAGTTACATCAGTTCAAGAGAGCAGCCTTGAAAGAATCACAATGAAAGCTGAAAAACTCATTACATAGCCCTAATGTGGCTCTTGCCAATTACACTGCTTTCTGCTCTTTACAGAAGGCAATAATTCACAACCTGTCACAAATAAGCTGGGATTCTTTAATTTTTCAAAACCAAGCAGCTATCCAGTTTGACCCCAAAGCTCATTTCCTCTATCTTACCAATTCTTTGTTCACTTTGGCCATCTGCTTCAGCAACAGAACAAGAGTTGATTCTCTATTTCTTAAAATAATCAAAACTATACAACAGGAACACTTCCTTCACACAAAGTTACTAAGAAGGTTTTTAGTCTGAAAGCTGTATTTGCTCTTCAAAATATCATAATGCCCTTTCTTACACCCACCTGTTGTGACTCGGAGGTTTGAGCCTGCTCTGCCAGAAGACACAGGCTCAAGTGATGAGGAAAATTTGGCATTGAGGTTTGAGCCTGCTTTGTTGGGAGACACAGACGTGAGCCAGGAGGAAGAGGAGGATTTGGCTCTGAGGTTTGAGCCTGCTTTGCTGGAAGTTTTGGAATCATCTTCCTCCCCAGAATCTTCCTCCCTGGTTGTGCCTCAGGTGTCGGCAGATAATCAGGAGAACGTGCTGGAGTCCTTGGCTGAGGATCAAGCCAAGAAATGGTGGTCTGATGCAAGGCAAAGACGCAGGCAGAAACGTGAAATACAACGTAAAAGGAAATGTCAAATATGGGACTGAGAAAAGAGACTGACACGCCCCTCAGGGAATATAAGGGGGCATGTTAGCTCTGAATCCCCGTTTGGGTCAACTTGTTTATTTGAGTTAGCAGTTTGGACAAATTATCTGTGCGGCGTTCGCCTCTGATTTATGGTTCTGCTAGTTATGGGACTTGGCAGGCAGCTTCTGGAAGACTGCCAAGGACAGCTTCAGCCAAAGGAAGTTAACTCTGTCGTTCCTGTTCCTGTCTGTTTGTGTATTTTCCTTTGGAAATTTGGACTCTCACCTTGTGGCCACAGGTGAGACAGAACACCCACCCTAAATGCTATTTACACAGGCACTTCTTCAAATCTATAGTGTCACTGAATGGACATCCAAAGCAAGCGAGGATGTCAGACATTTGCATAAGGTAAAGCAACGTGTGACTCCTGCAAGGTTAGGAGTTTTCCCCATAATGATTCTCCCATTGTTCAAGATAATTCCCAAAATGCACTGAGAAGGAATATTGAAAATGCTGTTTCTGTTACCAAAATAGCAGGCGCATCCCACCAACTCTTCACCTTGCTATGGGCACTGCTCATTCCCTAAAAGAAATGGGAGGGATTACAGGTTTCTCAAAAATTTGCCAACCACCCTTCTTTCATTCTTACTCTTCATAGATCTCTATGGAAACTGCTGCTACAGCAGATTCCTGTAATGGAAGCATTTTTAATTATGAAGCAGAATTTTAGATGTGATTAATAGTTCTGATCAACATTTCATTCAGTTTCTAATACAAATACTTGGACAATTGTGGGCTGGAAAAATAGCAGGATAGAAGCCTGTAAATATTCCTGTATAAAGTATTTACTGTATTTCCCCATGTATAAGCCACCCCTTTTTTCCAAAATTTTCAAGCCCAAAAAGTAGGGGGGTGGCATATACAAAGCAGGTACACTTTTTATACGTGAAAAATGCATAAAATAATAAAGTAGGAATAAACTGGTTTTCCAGCAGTATGCTATACTTTTTTGTAAAAATTGTAAGTGATGATACGATTACGAGTGCGAGTACGCGATAGAAATGCATACGCTAGGCATCGGCCTGAATGCTTCGTTCCTACTCTCGTTCCGATGCGTAGATTGCTAGCGTCGCCCGCACCGCTTTCGACGTCATGACCGAAGTTGTAGATCTAGACGTCGCGGACGACTTTCGTCTGAAGCTTTTTCGTCTGTCGCCGCCCGTACGGACGCCGCCCGGGCTTGGCGGCGACCGTCCAGTCGACCTGCCGGTGATCGCGGGGCAGACGGTGTTGCAGCACCATCGTTTTTTTTGTGCGACTTGCAAGATTGTACACAGTATTCGTTGCTGTGTTATTTTGAAATTCTAAAATGGCTGAAAAATGAAGAGACAAGCCTACACTGCAAGCTTTAAGTTAAAAGTCATTAAGTTTGCCAAAGAATTTGGTAATCATGCAGCTGAGCGGGAATTTGGACCTCCACCAGATCGGAGGGCAATCATCAGATGGAGAAAGCAGGAAGAGAAACTTCGAAAAATGCCAAGGATGAAAAAGGCATGTCGTGGAAAGTCTGCCAAGTGGCCACATTTGGAGAAGGAATTGAAGACATGGATAGTTGAGCAACGTCAACATGGTGTAGTTATTACAACCAAGATGATTTTGCAAGAAGCCAAAAGAATAGCAAGAGAAAAAGAAGTTGAAAACTTTACTGGTTCAGCAAATTGGTGTTATCGCTTCATGAAGAGAGAGAAGCTGTCAATGAGGACTCGCACCAGACTTGCTCAAAGAATGCCTGAAGATTATGAAGCAAAAATAGTGGAGTTTCATAAGTTCATCATCAACCTTAGAAAGCACTGGAATTACGATGTTTCTCAAATTTATAATATGGATGAAACTCCAGTCACATTTGACTGTCCAAGCAACAGAACAGTCGATCTGAAAGGTGCCAAGACAGTTTCCATAAAGACAACTGGAAATGAGAAGAACAGATACACTGTCGTCTTGGGTTGTGCTGCTGATGGAACCAAGCTAAATCCAATGTTGATTTTTAAGAGGAAGACTTTCCCTAAAGAAGAAATTCACAATGGAGTACTTCTTCACATGCATGAGAAAGGCTGGATGGATACTGATGGTATGCAAATTTGGTTCAAGAAGATATTTGGATGCCAACCAGGAGCTCTGCTTAAGAAACCGGCTTTGCTTGTCTTCGATTCCTTCAGGGACACTTGACTGAGGATGTTAAGAAGATTGCCGAGACTATGAAAACCCAACTTGCGGTTATTCCAGGTGGCCTGACTTGTCAGCTTCAGCCCCTTGATGTTTCCATTAATAAAGCTTTTAAGGTGGCACTACGAGAAGAATGGAACCACTACATGACGACGACAGCAGGAGACAATCTTACCAAAACTGGTCGACTGAAGAAACCATCAATTGGAGAAGTTTCGAAGTGGGTAAAGAAGGCTTGGGACAGTGTGAAGATCGAGATCATTGTCAAAGCCTTTAAAAATGTGGAATATCTAATTCTCTTGATGGTTCAGAAGATCATTTGATATATGAAGATGACGATGAAGATGACACAGAGGAAGAAGAAGAACTGTTAGCTAAATTAGATGCCAATAATATTGAAGAAGACGTGGAATGTGATGGAGCAGATAGTGATGATGAGTGTATGAGTGATTATTATGAATCTTGAATTTTGTTTCTTTGTAAATTTTCTTTCTTCATAACTTGTTTCTCTAATAAAATATTTTTTTCAAAACTTCACAGTCCAAAAATTGGGGGGGTGGCTTATACAAAGGGGGTGCTTATACATGGGGAAATACGGTAAAACTTTTATTTTAACTTCAGTTAGGGCAACCCAAATCCAACATGACATTTGCAGAGGGTCAAATTATTTTGAGAAATGAAAAGAGGATTGAGTTTATTATAACTCCATCTCCCCCCGTTATATTGATTTCTGTGTTAGGAAAACATTTATTTTCTATATTATCCTGATGAGGCAGACTGAAGATTATAACTATCCAGTCAGAAAGAGGAGATGAATAATCATCCCTCTGATCTTATCCTTCCTGACTCAGTTGTTGTTATCCTGGATAATCTAAACAGGGATTTGTAGAGCCTGCAAAAAAACAAGAAATTTGTCATTTCATTTCTAATTTATTGGACTCAGGAGTGGGTGGGAGAGGTAATAGATAAACACCCAGCATCAGATAGCAGCAGGAGTGCTTTTCTGCCAACTTCTATAGACTCAGCAGCAAGGGAAGCATCCTTCTTAAGGAGAGATTACGAACAGTTTTGGGTTCCCTAGCAATAAACTGCTGACAGTATGATATTGAAATGATATGATATTGAAATTCAAGGATCTCTAATAACAGAAACAACCCATCAGATTCCATGGAGAGGTTGTATCCATCAAAGTTTGACAAATGCCAAAATTTGAAAGTGTTGCCATGGAATATACCTGGCTGGAATAAGAAGAAAGATTGGGAGTTAATACATTGTGTTGTTGTAAGGATATTATTTCAAAAAACATGGAACTAGCAGAAATTAAATGTCTACAAGTGTATTCTATGCGTGTCCACTCAGTTATTAATGAAAGTATATTTAGGGCAGGACTAGAACACTATTAGGTCGGCTGTAAATATAAAATCAATGAAATTGCTCCATTGTTTCAGAGTATTTAAACCTCAACCGATTTTGAATTTGAAAAGGTTTGCATTTATCCTACTAATTTTTCAAATATTGCAATGATTTTTATTATGCAACTTTCCATACAGGTACAGAAGAAACAGGGAACACATGAATAGAAAATCAATTCATCAATACAAAACAACCTGTGGTGCATTTTATTTGAGACATTTCAAGAAATGAATACACAGAAAAAGAAGCAAGGGAGGCCCAGCATGATACAGAAGGGAAAGATGTATTTTACCTAAACCATTTGACATACTGCATTTACACTAGAGAGAATCCCACTTCGACTCAAGCTCCCACATTGATTTTTGGGTTCTTAAGGAGGCGGCTTTAGGGGAGTTATAGAAAAATCAGCAAAAAAAATTTCCTACCTTCTTTCTCCCAAGGAAACTTTTGCTGGACCCACAGAGTTTCCAGCAGCAGATGGAACAACTGGTTCCAACCCTTCTATTGAATTTTCTCAAATATGCACAAAAAAACATTTTAAATAATTTTACTGAATAAAACTGCTTTCCCCTCCAAAATTTCCCATTTGGTTTCCATTGATTCAAATAAAGAACTGACAGGATTTAAAAAGAAATGAATATGCCTTTCCATATAACGAACCAAGCAACCAACCATTGAAAGATAAACTAATTCTGCAGTGATGCTTAACTCAGTGTATAATATTGACTTTAATAGGCCAGAATGAAGCATCAATAGAAGAAAAGGTTCTATTGTCCTGCATCCACTATATATGTTCCCCTTTTCCCTCCTTTTTCTCAGAAACTCAAGCTCGAATTGCTCATATTAGTGTTAGTTATCAGGACTCAGCTATTCCTGTTTGAAACGGTTCTCCAGCTGTAGGGTGCAATATACTTTCTGTCTCAGCCTGAGCTCTGGTCCTTTTTCAGTGCCTCCACCACCATTTATCTTGCCTTATTGCTGGCTGGTGTTTTCTAGGTGTTTTGCTGAAGCCGTTGTGGAGTCTTGGCCTCTCCCCGTTTCAGCCTGAAGGAGAAAAAGTTTGGTCCAAGATTGTTCCTGTTGCTTTAAAGGTTGCCTGGGCTTCAAGGCTCTGCCTCTCAGCTCAGTTTGCAACTGCTTGTACAAACAAGCCAATTCTACTTATTCTTCTACTCCATTTGCCCATTATTCACCAGCGCTAGTTCCATCCATTCGTTAAAACTAAATCCCTCCTGGGAATCTTGTGTTTTTTATTCTTATTTGTGAGTTTTGCTTGTGGTATTCTCCTTTCTCCTTTTCTCCAACGCACACATTTGCAATGGGCAATTTTCATTATCTCGATATATCCACTGAAAGTCTGAATCTGCCAAGTGAGTTGTCCAACTCATTTTTGTCCTCTCGTGCTGATACTTTGTCAGAAAGTAGAAGAAAGAACGGGGTGTAGGTGTGATGTCTGTCATCCTGAATTAATGTTCGTCCTCAAGGAGTTGGCTGAAAAATACTTCTTTGGTACCTTGGTGATGGTGGGGGAAGTTTTATCCTTGAATTCATGACACCAGGGGATAAACTGAGGAGTGGCATACCGAAGAAGAACTTCTGAGATATTCCAAAGGAAGATGGGTCAGATTCAGTGGTTTGGAAGAACACAACCAGGGAGAGTGGGAAATCCTATTAAAATGCTGAAGGTGCAATTACAAAAAAATCCTCACAAGAAAGAAATTGGGAAGAAATTGAAAGAGACCTGGGGAGCACAGGCAAAATTTTCTAAAATGCCAAAGAGCATGACCAAGAATGTGTGGTAATCTTCAGAAACTACAAAAATAGTGAGACTTACAAGAGAAAACAGTGGAAAAAGATACTTGGAATAATTGGAAGAAAAAGGAAAGGCGAAGAGGATGCAGTTGATAATGAGTGGTGGGAAGGAACATTTATTAACAATGATTTTGAATCTGTCTTCTCTCAAAAGGGAAATGGAGCCCTAGCTGGTCACCATTATGTTATTGTGGAGGGGGAAGGAATGGCTGCAGCTTAAATTAGGCAAGGAGAAAGTTTGAGAAAGTTTGGCTATTTTAACTGAATTCATATCTCCAATGATGCATGGATCACAGCCTATACAGTACTGAAGGAACTGTCGGGCTCCAAAAAAGAACAAAAAATGCAGAATTATTTCTAAGCTGTCGTCTTTATTGTTCTTCACCTATAGATAGAAATCTTGCCCAATTAAGCTACTTGCATCATTAAAGATATATACTGAGAATTTTTAAGGAGGGGCTGACTTGGCCCTCTTCTTCTATCTAAATTTTGCTGTGTCTTATTCCTCTGGAATGCACCCCCTTCTGGGAATCCAGGCTACATTCACCACAATAGGTGACTGCAAAATGGCTCTTGACGATTTTTGAAAGCTGCTGGAGGACTAGCAAGGACCTAGAAAATTATAGGAGAGCAAATCATGTCCCCATCTTCAAGAATGGGAAGGAGGAGAATCAAGGACATTGTAAAGCTATCAACTTGGCTTCCATACTTCCATACTTCCACCATTGGTTTCAATGGTGAAACCATTGAATAGATTATCAGTCAACGAGTTTGTTGAACCCTTGGATAAATATGCTGCAAAACAAGTCCCAGTATGGGTTTGTCATAAAGAAATTGGATGGTAAATATGATAGCAGTCTTCAAATATCCAAAATATCCCTGTGTCATATATTGCTAACACTACAAGAAAATTGGTTTAGATCAGGTGCCTGGAAGAAATTTTTAATTGTATTAGCTGTCAGCAAATGTGCAAATTGCCATGTTAGCTGGAGTTTTCTTTTATTAGAGAACTTCAACAGAAGCTGGATGGGCAGAGGCTCAGATGAATTCTGTAGTCTTAACTGTGACTGTTTCTTCATTGTAATGAAAACAATGTAATGAAAAAAGTACCCACAAATTAAAATGATCTTATTTAATTAAAGTCAGTTGAATTACAGTACATAAAACAGTGTTAATTGTTTTTGTAATATTAGGTCTCATTCAGAACAATTACAATTTTAGCACAAGTGCCTCAAAGAGTTCCATTTTTAGGAGCAGTATACAATATTAGGTTTCTATATGAATATTTTCCTCAACAATCAGAAAAGGCCAGAGATTTCTGGCTTAGAGCCTGAAGTTGGTGCAAGTGTCCATTTTGCCATGTAGTATTTTATCCATTAAGTAAATGGAAAAGACAGAAGAAATGCCACATGCAGGTTGACAAGGGAGACAATTGGTGTGTATGAAATTGCATTCTCACACACTGCACTGCACACACTGCACATTGCCCAGAAGGACATTTCCCTAAGGTGATGTCACGTGCAAAGAACCCTATGTATGAGCAATGGGCACACATTAAAGGCCTGCAAAAATACTTCTAAGTAAACAGCAATCAAGGGAACAGTATTTAATACTTTAAGTGAGTGCATGGATATGTAATTGATGCAAAACAGTGTTTAAAGCAAAATTTCAGTTCACTTTCTCATGCTGAATTTAGGATAAACAGAGCTCTGCCTTTATCAGATTATTTTATTGTGGCAAACCTAATAGGTATCATCAAATGCAATATTAAAATGTGTGTGTCCATCATTGAACTTTATTAAACTGTGTTGTAGTTTCAATCTCTTTGGGGATTAATACAAAACTCTTAACTCAGAATTGCTCTAATAAAACCCCCTAAATCTTTATAAAGTGCATTTGTAATAAGAATTTATGGGGTAAGGAAATTCAAAAATTGCCTAAAGTAAATCCAATATAAAATCTTGGATCATTGTTTTTATTAAAACCATAAAGATGGTGAAAAGGCATCATTTTGTATAAACAGAGAAGTGCTCAGTTTGATAGCATGATGTTTTTTCTACAGAACATGATTGTGTTATATCGTTTATACAGGAAGGACTTCGGCTTTGCACGAATAAAACTCAGGAGAATGGAACATTACTTGAATCCTGAATATTGTAAAGAGAGACAGCAAAACCACAGGAGGTAAAACTCAAAGACAGCAACCTTTTTAAAAACAAAAACAAAGCCAAATATATGAGCTGGATTAGAGAGAACACCACCACACGAATGACATTGAGTTTTCTTTGTTTCTAAACAGTAAGACTTTGAGCTAAACATGATTCCCAAATCGCGAATGTCTAACCAACAGTGTTTCACTGTTTACTCAGAACTAGGTCTTTTCTGTTGTCAGTGGGACTTTGTCTCTAGCACATGTGTGACAAAAACACATCTATGGGCATGTTTGCCGAATGCAACATGCTGTACAATGTATAATGCAGGGGTCCAAAACCTAAAGTTAAGCTATTTATAATGTTGTCAAACAGTACTTATTATCTTACGTTATTCAAACCAAATTAAGCCAGAGTTCTGCTTCTTCCCAATGAATAAAGCATACGCTCAGTTTCAATAAAAGTGGTTCTTTTTAATGAACAAGATGTGCTTTTATAATGGTAGTTCACCGTACCGTAGGAGCCGTGAAGCAACTTATTACTGGGAAAGTGTGACTTGTTTCAATGTGGAACAGCCAGTTGCAGGTGGATCAGTGATTAGGGGAGGAAGATGGGAAAGAGGCCAGGCCATAAACAGCAGATATGGGAAGGTAGAGAAAGGGGAAGTGCTGGGAAAATCAGTAGGCTAGCCACCCCAACCTCCAGTTCATGGACCAGGACTGGGCTGCAGCATGCCAGAAATTGGGCTGCGTCCCATTCATGGGATGCAGGCCCTTCTGTCCACGGAAAAACTTCTACGGAACCAGTCCTTGGTGTCCAAAAGGTTGGGGGCCACTGGGCTAACATATGAGACAATGCAGAAGACAGGGAGAGGGGTGGGGGAGCCCCCCCAGATTGTAGCTGGAAGAATAAAAACGTTCTGAGTTTTGGTTCTCCCAAACCACAGTCTATCAAGGACCATTTGGCAAAACTCCCCAAATACTACGAGTTGAAAGCAAAGCTCTTTGTGTTCTGTGTGTGATGCACACCTCCACTTATTACACACTGAACTGTATTATTATTAAATGACAAAATCCATATCTAGTAGGTGAAACTTGAATATTTCAGTACTAAAGGAAAATCATTATGCCCTTGAAGTGTTGTATCCTTCTTTGGGAATGTTCTGATTTTTGTACCTTGCCAAAGTCTCAAGCTTCCACCAGGAGGTATATGAGGTGCTGGCAGAAGAAAATGTACCCACCAAGCACAAAAATACTTGGTTTTTTTTTTAAAAAAAGGGAAATTATGTTCTGGTCATTGCATTTAAACCAAGGGGTCAGACAAGCTCATGTTGTTGGCGTAGTTATTTTGAATGCAGATCTCTCTACTGTAACCAATTGCATTTCCCTCCAATTAACTTTCACCTCTATTTACACCTCTCTTCTTTAATAAGAAGCGGTTGTTGCACATAAAACAAAGCTACTGAAATAGAGAAACATACTGAATTCTCAACATCAAACACAAAAGAAATCAAAGCAGCTTTTAATGAGAATAAAGGCTTTGCACTTTCCATTCCTATGCCCAGAATAGATACTTTGTTTAGATACAACATGCAGAAGCTTAGGTGCAATCACTATCAAGGAAACCAGTTTTTGCCTGCTGCACCATAAGTGCTGCTGCAGCAGCAGGTAAAAGCTGGTTTCCTTGATGGTGATTGCACCTAAGAAGCTGGTCTGATCTTAACTGATGAGGGAACTATGCAGAAGAAACCTGCCTCCAGAAATAAAGAGGAAATAGCTAAGATTCCAGAGCTTAAAAACCAATGTTTGCAGCCCGAGTTTGAATCACAACACTGAGCCAGCAAAGATTGAAAATGAAATTGCATCATTTTTTGTGTGAATGGGTAGTAGGAGTGTGGGTGTACGTAACAGAGAGGGAGGTATAATGTTTGATTACAAAATAATTTCTAATATTCCTTTATTTAAGGAACCTTGTATTGTGCTGCCATTTTATATGTTTGTTGTTGCTAGAGATTGCTGCATGCCAGCATTGAAAGGCAGCCAAGAAGTGACAGAGTATGAAGCATTCATAAAGAGTTCCTTGGTTTTACCAAAAAAAAACACAAAACAGAAAAAATCTGCAAGCTGCTTCGTGGTATACATGTTTGGCAAGCGCCTCAGCCACATGTATAGCATCTAAAAGAATCACTATCAAAGCAGAATTTGTACCAATTCCCCACCTCCATGCCATATGCTTGTAAAACAATCTACTAAGTCAGACCCAAAGACAGGAATACAAGTTTAATTATACTTTTGACATTAACAGGACAAAATTCAATCTGTACTTTTTTAAAAAAGTGTGCACATTTCAAAAAGGCAGCATTGCTTATATTTAAGAAAAAACTTAAGAAATAGGGATCCAATACTGTTATACTTTAATGCATGTAACCTGCAAGCTTGCAGACAGAAGACTACCCAATCACAGTTGGCATACAGCAATGCTGGAGAATGGGAGCAACAAATACACAAAAGCTTTATTTGCAATTATTTTTTGTTTTTGTGCATCAACGACAAAATGTATGCAAGTATTCTCAGCACAGGCCCACCAAATCTTTGTTGGGGCATGCTGCTGCTCACTGAATTCCAGTAATTGACAATGCACTGGACACTTGGGAGTCAAGTTTTCTAAAAGCTGCATTCGAATTATTTTAACAGAATATGGTGCCAAAAGCAGAATTTTCTGAAGTGGGAGAAAACAGAGCTTAATAGCACATTCGTATTACTTGGGAGTTTATTTACTTTTTCTACTAGATTATGAGTTTCAGGACTGATGAGCTGTGTTTGCAGCCTAATGTTACCTTTTTTTGAACTTCTATAAACCAATAGCAGATTACCAGTCAGGCCGTAAGCTCACTTCCATAAGCGACTATCACTTCCTACTTTTTTTAACTGCGGTCAGGGTCTTTATGTCCATTTTATTCTATATAGCTGCAATCTGAGTGTTATGGGCAGAGAGAGTAAAAATGAGAAAAATAATCAGAAACAAGTACCTAGAATAATGTGCCCTGACACCATGGTGACATATTTAACCCTCTTTTTCCATGGCCCCACTACAGGGCTGACTTGGAGCACCTGGTTTAAGACAAAACCATTGTGGGATAGGTGGGTTGGTAGCAATGTATTATTTATGTCTCAACCACCATCTATATTACTCCTCCTCCTTCCCCTCTTACTTTACAGTTAGTTCTTAATTTACGATCAGAATTCCCATTGCTTAAGCAGGATGGTTTTTAAGTTGAGTCATGCAACTTAAAACTTTCTTTTGCCATAGCTGCGAAGCAGTTGTTCAGTGAATCATGCGGACATTAAGCAAAGACAGCCTTTCCCATAGACTTTGTTTGTTGGAAGCTGACTGGGAAGGTCGTAAATGAAGTTCACATGATCCCGGGAGGCTGAAATGAACCACTAAATACAAACCAATTGCTAAGCACCCACATTTTGATTACACGATCTCAGGAATGCTGTAACAGTCATTAAACATGAGGAGCAGTCATGAATCACTTTATTTGGTGAATTTGTAACTTCAAATGATTTGGCAAATAATTGTGGTTGTAAGCCGAGGACTACCTGTACTTTAGCATGTCATGCAAACACTCCTTGATTTTGTGGGAGAAAAGCGCTAACACATACATACAAGCTCTTTCCTGCTCTTAACCCAAACTAGTATCAGAAATAAGCTCAATCACATAGACCGCAATTTTATCACATTCTCTGCTCTTTCCTTCTACAAGGTCTTTTGATTCGGGGAAGGATAATTAAACTGTTTATATTAAGAGTGCTATAATTATGATGTTGATAGAGAGCTATGATTCTTTGAAAAAGACTCTTCCTAGCTCTGGCAACATCTTCTGAGTCCTTCTCATTAATAGACTTCAACTTTTAGACATGTAGCTCCTTCCCTGGGAATACTTCCTGGGTCAGAGGTGAAGAGAGGGAGAAGCAAGAAACAGTGAGATTCCTTGCGCAAATATCAACATGCTAAGGTGGTTTTCCTTCAGTAGATTCCCATTGTTGGTAGGAATTTTCAGGGATGTTGGGAGAAAAGATGAAAGCTCCTGTATATAAGGGCTTTTTAAAATCCATTCTGAAATTATAGGAAGGTCATACTTAAAACAGTGTTTTTCTGCCCTAGAAAAGCTGGCTACACCAACTTTTTTGGTCTTTTTAAAAAATTTTAAACTTTTAAATTTTTCTGTGTTTTATACAAAAGCCTCTATCCACAGGAATGAAATCTCTCAAGTGGAATGATTCCCTCCAGATACTCAAGTAAACATGGACGAAATGCTTACCTTCATTCTCAGAGGTGTGCAGCTCTATGCAAAAACAAACAAACAAACCAGAAACAAAAAGGGTGAGGGATGAAGTGAGATAATAATGGAAAGTAGAAAGCATGCAACCAGAACACATTTTTATCCAATTTTACATTCGCAAGAATTTTGCTGATAAATGTATTCCCTGCCCAACCTTTCATTTGGAATATCATACCAGGTTTTATTATTTATTTTAAAACATTTAAATGCTGTACTCTCTTAGCACTTCTGAATCCTACTTTTCCAGCACTTCATTCAGTACACTGTATTAGAGGAGATATCAAGAGAAATGGCAGTAACAAAACTAAGAATATGTTGGGAGGCTAGTATGCAAATGGTAGCAATTTGCTACTTCTGTATTTTCTCATAATAACCTAGGGAAATTAATTACGGGTCCTTATAGTCAAGCTTCAAAAAGAGCTGAACTAATATAGTTTGCCCAGTGTGATTCAAGGCTGTGCTTGACTTTAGCTCAAGTCTCTGAGGTCCACTTTCTGTGTTAAATAAGAATACAGCTAAATTCCCATTTTTAAGTAGTGGTAGGCACTCTATAAACATTAGCATAGTTATCTGCTGAAGAGACATTAACTTTGGCTCCTTGGAAGTCTATCTCGCATCCATATTTTGAAAACAAAACCTTAAAATTCATTAAAAGAGTTTAAATGAAATACACATTAAAAATCAATGTTAATATTTTTATGCATAGAAAACAGATTTAAAGGAACGAGTTTTTTTCTTAAGACTTTAGCAATATGCAGTTTGTAAGCTTAATACACAGCTGGGAGAAGTACAAACCGTAAACAAATTAAAGAAGCCACAACCCCACCGAGGTTAAGCTGATGTAGCCAGCACTGGATCCAGTACCAAAGACCTCTTGTTTCTTAACAATTTTCTACTAGCGAAAACCCATTTTGTCATATGCAGTAGAAGATTTCACTCTTTATTTCTTACAGATGAACTCGCCAGGTTTTTATCCTTACATATATTGTCTTGCATATCCGATGATATATTTGTTGAATCATTTTTAGTCTCACACGAATCTTTTTCTATATCTTCCAAATGTTTACAGTCTTGGCTAACGTTTTCCTTGTTTTTGCCTTTATGTTTTTTTAAGTGAGAAATAGTCTCCTTCTGATTCAAAGGCTCAACAATGTCCATTTTAGAGTTGCGACATTCAGCACTACTATTTTTTACCATACTGCTCTGCTTAACAACTTCAGGTGAGCCAGTTTTCTTACTCTGATCACTATCTGTACCGTTTTTAATATGCTCTGTTTTTTTCTCGTCATTTGTTTTATTCCTTGAGTTACAAATTTCAGATACGTTCTTGAGCTCTTTTGTCTTTTTATGCTTACAAGTAGAGCTGTTGCGAAGGGACACTGGTGAAGCCAGCTTTTTACTTGGTTTGCTCCCTTCTGGCTTCTGTTTCTTTGGTGGTCCCCATATGAAATGGTCAGAAGGTGTGTAGTGCTGTTGGGCAAACCGTAGAAGTTTTCTCCTCTCTCTTCGATCTCTAATGGTGTAGACAAAATATTCGAGAGCGCTCTGTTTAATGTTGGGAATGGTTTCTTCCACCAGAGCCTCATGTAGAATTAATTTCACGAGAGGAGGCTTGAAACTCTCATAACCAAGTTCACCAAGACTCTTCAGAATCCGGGTGATTCTCAGATAATTGTGTTGGGATCTGCAAAGAAAGATAAGTCGGATTCAAAATGACAGGACAAAAAAAATAATTATCTCAGAGGAAAAAAACGTAACTGAAAAATCATCACTACTTGTACCCTTGATGAAATAAGGATTGGATGTAAAGTATCAAATGAAAGGTCTTCTAGATAAGTTGCAATCATCTGTTATATGTTATGGACTATAAATCTGACAAAAGTAGAATTCCTCTTCTCTGATTGATTGATGGTCAGAGATCAATAAACAACAAAAAGAGAACTTAGAACCACATGATAAACTGGGTCTGAGACAATTGGTACTAAAAAGGGGATATCAGGCAAATTTCTGCAAGCTATGGTTGCTGTTAAAAAGTTGGCAATCTTTTTAGTGGTTGCCATATTTGGTCTTGCAGAGGGAAATCAGAAAGCTATTACTCAAATGACTAAGATTCCTGACAATCAGGTTTTTGCCAAATGCTATGAGTGACTGAACAGACAATTTAAAGAATATAATTCAGTGACTCAACTTCTGTGTCTGAATATACACAAATATGGTTACCATATGGAAGACTAATTTATCTGCCTAGTGTCGTCCTAATAAACAATGCATCAATTTAGGCCAATGTAAGAAACATGTAAGATATTATAAAAATATCTAAGGATTGTCCAAGAGGGATCAGTAATTGCATGATAATGAAAATGAGTAAATTTAGCTCTATCACTCTGAAGACCTAAATGCCAAATCCTCCATAACCAAAACCTTGATGGTCCAAAGAACGATATAGCCAAAATATACCAAATCAGAGTCAGGGTGCCTGCCTACAGATGCTCTCTAGAACATTATTTTCAATGAGAAACTGACATGGCCTTTTCTTAGGCAGGTCCCAAGTGAGATACAACCATACATACTATGTAAGAGCTTTTGAGGTTGAGAGAGGAACATGAAAGAGATTTTTAAAAGTCTAGACTGAATAGCTCCCAAGAGAGAGAGGGGTAAACCCATACCTGGGCACCATATATCAGCAAGCCCATGATCTTGGCTTTATATAATTTAATGGCTGCAGGAATACAATTATTGATTGGATGGTGTGTATATTTAAGAATCCCACTAGGGGCCTGGGAGGTTCTTATTCAGCATTCATGTAACTGATTATTCCAACAGTGAAAAGTTAGAAATGAATGCTTAAATAGTAACATACCAATCCTTGATCAAATGCTCTAATATTAATTATTAATTGAGACGAAACTTATTTTTGAATAGTTAATTTTAAGAGATTTTCTAAAGCCAAAGGTTACAAGTGCTGCTAAGCATCTATAGAGCCGGTATGTATCATAAATGGGATGGCTGCAGAATCTCCATGATTATTTCTTATAAATAAGAATGGAAATTGATCAATGGGCAAAGTTAGAGGACAAAAATTAAGCTTAGCAAAGGCCATGACTATGAATATAGAAGTTAAACAACCAAGTGTATAGGTAAAAGCAGTTGAACCAGATGCTTCTGGAGAATATCTTGGTTCCAGAATAGACAGAATTCAGATCAGGTTAGGTCCAGGTTCTGTAACATTTAGCTGACAAATAGTTTAGTCTTTCTAACTTTTATGCTACTAACAAGTCAAGGACAACACTTGACTTTATTCTTCCTAAAAGAATTTGGAGAAAATTAGCACCATTGATTCATGCATTCCGTCTGAAAGGTGTCACCTCTTAAACCTACCTTCCAACATTTGTTTATCCTAGGAACACCCAATGATGCATAGACAAGCAAAGGTTACGATAATGACATCACTGTTCAAGCCAAATATCATTATCAACAAACGAGGAACAAGTATACAGGGACTCCATTATGGAAACATTATGTTTCCGAGAAGTACCTTTCTATTCTCATACAGATAAATAATATGTATCCATGCTATATTCATTGTATTCTACATCTTGATAAAACTGATGTTACATCTCTTTTTTAATGTGGGAGAAAACATCACTATATAAAAGAAGAAAGATAAGAGTGTATCTGGCTTGGAATCAGAAAATAAGGTGAGGAAAATAAGATGAACCTTGCCTATTATGTATACTTCTGCCTTGGATATCATTGAGCATATTCATCATATATGTACTCCTTAACTTACGACTCTTTAAAGTTCTAATCTTGGGGCTACTTACAACCTGAATTTGAAGTTTGAACGGTTGTGTTCCCCTTATGACCAAACTTTGGACATGACCAAACTTTGGACATTCGGCAACATGTCCACATTTATGTTTGTTTGTAGTGTTCAGTCACAAAACTACATTTTATTGCATTTTTGCCAAAAAATTGGCACTTACATCCAGCTTTCGGCAAAACAATGTCCATAAGTGAACCACCTTAATTTACAACCATCACAATTTATGACCAAGAAGGAAGTAAAGTTTGTAACTGCTTAGAAAAACAAACCTGGAGAGAATTGCCTGGTTTTGATACTAACAGATCTCAAGCATTTTCTGAAGATATAACTTACTCATTCAAGTGCTGGAATCTTTCTTGCCAGTTAGCAGCTCGTGCTACATTCCCAGTTTTATCAATTAATTTTATCCCGAAAAACTCCAGCATCATTTTGTAAGCTAATAGGAATCTTCGAATCGCTTCTTTCGTTTTTTTGAACTCCTGTAACAGATTTTTTTTTTACAAGAATGCACAAACATCAAGAGCATTAAATATATAAAAGTATTCCAGTTTAAATGTTTAAGTATTAGCATTACATTATAAATTAGATGCTTTACCTCAATTTCACAGGTTGTTAATTCTTTTGCATAGAAATTCAGTCCTTGCTCTCGGAGTGGAAACAACCTACATTCAAAACAGACATACAAGTTTTTCTGAAACTGAAATGGCTTTAACCAGTTTATTAAAAAGAAATTAAAAAAATAAAAGATACCAACCACTGTATGTAGGTGTGATTGTGTTCCAACTTTTCATAATCTCCTTTCCATTTATTCAGGACCTCTTCAATATAAACCCCTATAAATATACCAAGGAACATAACTTTCTAAATAACATTCAGGAATGAAGTGTAAACATAAGTAAAGGTAAAAATAAAATAAAAAGCATTGTTTTTAGGTTAGTACTTATTGCTAAAATGAATACATTAATATTCTTTCAATGGTTGAAGGATAAGGAAATATATGAGATTAACTGTAGCCAAAGATCAAACAATAAGTCCTTTGCCCTTCTTTACCAGTTGAAAACCTCTAAGGTCTCTTCTACCTTCTATGATTCTAAGTACATAGACTGTCAGTGATGCAAAGCTAACTTCAGAATCATGGTGCCAAAAAAGACCTTCAAGAAGATCATGAGATTTCCTGAGACTTCTAGAGAACCTAAAGCTGAATCTCACTGGAAGGATTTTTGATCTCTTTCCTCCATTAAGTAGGACAGCAAATCCTCACTGCAGCCACATACTTTGATGTTCTAAGTTTTAAACTCAGGGTAATGCCTCAAGGACCTATTTTGGGGGAGAAAGTCATGATGAGAACCCTGGAAAACAAGATGAAGGAGAAATAAACGCAACTGTCTTACTAAAGCAGGGGATGCTGCGGGATATACACCTGGAGGGACCCAGAAGAAGGGCCTTCTCTGTGGTGGCTCCCTCTCGCTGGAACTTCATTTTCCCAGAGATTACAACAGCCCCCACTCTAACACTTTTCCAGAAGGCACTGAAGACCTGGTTCTGCCAGCGGGCCTCGGGAACCCAGAGGGGGATGGAGCCCATCAAATGGCTCATGTGATCTGTTGTCGGAGGAGCTGGGGGGGGGGATTTTATTATATTAATAGCACAATACCCATACTTCACTATGAAACTATGTGGTCGGGCCTAGTTTGGGGGGAGGGAAAATAAGTGGAAAAAATCTGCCTCTGCCTAGAAGCATCCATTGGTATTCATCTGGCTAGTGTCCCGTCAGTGTGAGAGAGTTTAGGGCTGTTTGGAAACTGAAACAATATTTGCTGGGTGAGCAAGAAGGAGACAGCAAGGAGCTGGGGTGTGGCTTATCTGTTCATCTGTTCTGTACTAAAGCTGCTTGGTGCTGTGAAACTAAAGCTGAAACTGAAACTCCTCTGCTTGTGTTTTGCATTTGGAACAGATTTCTTTTCAGATGGGGAGGGGGAGTAGAACTCCTTAGCATCATTGTGTGTTAATAATAATATACAAAATATTAATGCTCTGATGGTCAATTCGAAAAATCCTTTCTTAGTGAGCACCTAGAAGCCAAGAAGAATGTATGTGCCAAATTTCAATTTTGTAGGCTTTACAATTCTGGAGATGCGTGAGTGGCATCTCTCTCTCTCCCCCGCACCCGCCACACACACACACACACACACACACACACACACTCAAGTAATAAATTCAATAAATAAATTAATAAAATACTTCCATGTCAATGTACACAAGATAGAGCTATAAAGCTAAATGCAAAGTAGAACTCATTTGGGCCATCTGATTTAAATAGATCTGAAACTGAACTATGTATAAATAATGCATTGATCATAGTACCAATTACTTACCATCAGGTTTAAAGGGAATTTTGTTCTTGTAAAAGCGGAGGTTGCACAAATCATTCTGGTATCTCAGTTCTTTAAAATTCTGCTGAGCAGGAAGGAAGACAAAATGCAAAAATGCTCCATAAGAAATAGTCTGGAACTGAAATGATTACAGATATGGTTTTACATAATCCAAAATACAATTTTGCTAGACTAGACTAGACTAGAAACAAGATTGATTTTAGGCAATTTATCAATATCACATAGATATCATAGATAAGCCAATAATAGTAAGTAGTAATAGTAAATGTATAATATGAGTTACTAATAGAAGATAATATTTGTGGCTCAGGGTTGAACTTGGGTTCTTTGGTGCTCTCTGAGCTTGGTTGTTTTCTTGCACACATTTAATTACCCAGCTAGGTAACATCATCAGTGCTAGAAGGGAGAGGGCCTTGCTCTCTATTTATATGCTTGTAGCATATCTTGTCAGTGTTGGTGGGTATGTTCTTGATCAGGGGGCACCAACCTTTTGGACCTCAGGGACCACCAAACTCATAATTTTTAATCCCGAAGACCACTAATACGAATTTTGACTGACTGTGGTTTGCTGACGTTTGGGGGGGAGGGGAAGAGATCGAGATCTGATCTAACCTCTCCCTCTCCCCTCTCTCTCTCACACACACCCACATCTACACATGCACACAGAGGCAGGGATGGGATTCAAATTTCTTAACAACTGGTTCTGTAGGCATGGCCTAATTTGTGGGTGTGGCTTGGTCATGTGACTGGCTGGGCATGGTTTGTATGTAAATATTATAAATATTTATGTAAATATTGAATTTTTTATAAAAAAGTGAACAACTTTTACCCCAAATCAGGCAAAGCAGTCAGTCAGATTGAGTTGCTCACAGAATCACAGATTCATTCAGACATCTATCTTTCTGCCATCGGCTACCTGATTATGCAATGAATAATAGAAGCTTCAGTCCTAAGGAAGGTTAGGAAGATCTAAAGATTAGCTAGAAAGCAAGAAATCCAATGATTTCCTGCTTTCTAGCTAATCTAAATCTCCCAGAACAGCTGATGGTTGGGGGAAAAAAAGGCAAAATAGCAACTTAGTAGGCAAGTTTGCCAGATACCCCAAGTAGGAGTGAATGGGTGGGAGGGTTCCCATGGACCATGTGGGCGGTGCAGCCTTGTGTTCCTGTGCAGCCTGGATTAATTGCTTTGGGGGGTGCTCTGGGGGTGACATTTCTCAACCACAATTTCCTCGCAGACCACCAGTCTTAAATCTCAGAAATGTAAGAGTGTATCTATGTGATTGCTAGGAGTTGAAAACTGTCAACTTGACGACACATAATCAATCAATCTTAAACATGTTCAGAGGATAAAGAAAACCACTAAAGTTAAAGAAAGCTTGCTTTCAAGTAAGCATTTATCTCAAATAGTTGACACATAAAATAAATGGTAAAATGATTACAAGCTCTTTTCTTTTCAGCTTCTCTTTTTTTAGATTGTCATTTTTTTTGGACTTCCATTTGTTATGTAACAGAGGCAAATTAGTAATTGCACTGGTTGGGGTTGTGTTTCTTAATTTTAAATCTTGGGCTTTTCTGCAATAAACTTTTTTTTTTCAATCAACATGGAAGCTATAATAAACTTTTGTAATGCAAAACCTAAGAAATTGTAACTGTTCCCCAGCTGAGTTCTCTATACAGGTGTCATTAAGAAAAACAATTAATAAATATTTGGAATGCTTGTATTTTAATAACACCTATCAAAATTACAATTATGGGAGCTGATAGAATTCACCAATATCCCCCATTATCCAACTTCCAAGGTCACTATAATTTTTTCTAAAAAATTAATGGTCTCCCATGGAACGGCAACGGAACTTAAGTTTAATACTACTTTATTTTAATAAAATCTCCCAGAATACAAAATATTCTTACTGGATATTGATGACGATATTTATATAAGTCTCTTGCAGCATAAAAACTTCTCTTTGGTTTAGCTGTCACATCAACTGAATCATCCCCCTGAAAGAGCAAGAAAAAAATATATCAGTGAGAAACAGCAGAATGAGCATAACCATTTAATTTAAATCCTCCTACCCGGTAATCTTCAATTTACAACCACAACTCAGACTAGAATTTCCACTGCTAAGCAAGATGGTTGTTACGTGAGTCAAACCTGATTTTATGACCTTTTTTTTGCCATGATTGTTAAGAAAATGCTGCTGTTGTTAAAGTGATGGAGACTTGTTGATTTTGCTTGTTGGAAGCTGCAGCTGGAAATCCTAGAACATCACAGCCATCATAGACACATCCCAGTTGAGTCTGAATTTTGATCCCGTGACTGTGGGGAACACTGTGGCAAACCTAAGTGCGAGAATCAGCCATAAGTAACTTTTTTCAGTGCTGTTGTAACTTCAGTCACTAAATGAATGGTTGTAAATCAAGGACTACCTGTCTATGGCACATTTGGCAGCATGAACTTATATTATTTCTACATCTCCACTTGAATTCTTTGTACATTCCAGTCTTCCATTTCCCTACCCCACCCCGATTCTTTTTCTCTTGTTTTTGAGATCCTCTCCAACCATGATTCTTACATCTTCCACCCCAGATCTGCTGAAGCTTGGAGGATCTTCCAAAAGAACTCTACTTAATGTCTACCAATTCCAGATATGACTACTCCAACAAAATGTTAATGAACACCACAAGTAGGCAACATGGAAGTTTTACAGCTATGTGTATCAGGAAGATTTTTCAAGGAATCTTATTTGTCGTCAAGACTAAGATATGATGTTTCCCATTCTATGGCTCTGATAACAAGCAATGGCACTATTCAGTCTGGTTACCCTTCTCAAGAAATTACTTGAATAAACCAGCTTGGATTAAGTTTATACACTGTGCTAAATGGCATACAATGCTTATAATCCAGTTTGTAACATACTAAGGTAAACAATGTAACAGAGTCGTTGATTGAAATGGTTATAGAAACTGAGTAAATAATTGTTCGAGAACAACTGTCTCAATCGAGAGAGGGACTTAAGCAGGGGATCAGTCTGGACTCATTATGTAAGCACAAGAGGCCAAGGTTTGACCCCGTCCTGCCAATGCATTTGAATCTTATCTACTCTTTCCCAGGTGAAAGCTACCAATTGGGGGAGGTTCCTGTGCAATAGGCATAGAACAATAAAGTAGCAATCAGACATGAGGGTCCATTTGTTCGCACCTGACACGAATCCAATTTTTATATAAACCCAGTTTGTATATAAACAAAGGTATAGATGTAAATGTTATAGGTTTTATTGTGGTGTTCCTGCTTTTTGAAACAATTGTCATTATGGAAATCAGAGGACCTATATGTATCTAATTAACGCAGGAACTATCACATATTTACATTGTCATATAATTTTCATATAACTGGGACTTTGCGGACAGTCCTGTGAACTCCTGTGATGATTAAGTTGGAACAACTATGATATATAAATAAGCACCAATTTTTGAGTAATCACTGACCAATTATATTAAAAAAATAAAACCATTCTGTATTACAAATTAACCTGACGTATTTCTTTATTAACAACATTAAAAAAACATGTAAGAATTATGCAGCATTCTTATGGTCTCAGTTCCAGATTTGGAGTTTTGAAAATATTTGTTAAAGTTCTTTTTTTCTCAACTCTTTTGCTAGAATATTAAGATGCTTAGAATTCTTGTTTATAATCTGCTAGTTACTAATACTTTTTGTTCAATAGGGATGGGGTGACCTTAATAGGTTACCCAAGGGAACACCTTTTTCCAAGAGTCTCTATCCATCCAACTCGATCTATTGGAATGGGCAAGCTGCAGATCCCATCAGCCAAAGAGTGTCTGCTGAGGGGACCAGAAGAAGAGTTCCTTCCACAGTGGCCCTTGTTCTATGAAACATTCTTCCTTTAGAGATTAGAATGGCTCCAACCTTGTCAGCCTTTCATAATCACCTTCTAATAACCTGCCTATGTTCCTGTGTCTGTGGTGCTGAATGTATCAAGGGCCCCTCTGTTTCCTAGCTTTATTGCTAGCTGGCCAAATATCTTGGCTGCTATGTATATTAATTTTGGATTTTATTTTTTATTGTTTTAAAATGTTTTTAGTATTTTAATGATAATATATTTTTGAACTGTAAACCACCCAAAGTCATTGACTGAAGTGAGCAGCTATAGAAATTGAATGACAGAACGAACAAACGAACGAACGAAATGAAGTGACTATTTCTGGTACCAAAGCAGCATAATAAAGCTAACTAATTGTTCGTGGATAGTCAAATGCTACAATTTACATCAACTTAAAGGAGCTTTGTGATCTGCGTGAGTCCAAATGGTGTCATTCAATACCTTCCTATAACTAAGGTATTCTAGACACCCCAAGTACCTCATAACATGGAAATATGACAGAACTGGTGCTATAAATGGAATACGGGTAGTTCTCGACTTATAACAGTTCACTAAATGACCTTTCAAAGTTACAATGACACTGAAAAAAGTGACTTATGAGGGTTTTTCACACCCTTCCAGCATCTCCATGGTTACGTGATCAAAATTCAGATGTCATATTTATGACAGTTGTAATGTTCTGACATCATGGGATCACTTTTTGTGACCTGACAAACGAAGTCAATGGGGAAGCCAGATTCACTTTACAACTGTGTTGCTAACCTAACAACTGCAGTGATTCACTCAACAATTTTGGCAAGAAAGGTCATAAAATGGAGCAAAACTCTTTTAACAACACACGTTTCACTTAGCAACAGAAATCTTAGAATCAATTGTAGTCATAAGTTGAGGACTACCTGAACCAATAACTGTAACTGAAAACAATTATTATCCATGGAAAAAATCATATATTAATAATTTATAAGATAGGATGTGATACTGATTTATTGAACATGTATGTTGTCTATATCACCAGAGGTGAAAGATTCTTTTTTTTTCCTGCTGATGTTTGGTTTGTGTCAATAGAGCAGCTACCCTTTCTCTGTTCTGGAGGTTTGGAGATCCTTCAGAATGGATCTCAGAAAGTATGAGTTGAATTACAAAGAGGTCAGGAGAAGAAATCATATTGTGCATTAACATTGTATTGCAGGGTGTCAAACTCGTGGTCTGTGGGCTGGATGTATCACGCACTGGCCACGTCTACCCCTGGTTTAGCAAAGAGTGGGGGGAAGTCACAATATATCACATGATGACAGTGTGACGCTGCAAGTTTGACACCCCTGTCATATTGGAATAAATTTAACCACACATTTCTGGAGAAGGGTAAAAGCAGTTTTAGAGAGGAATATATTGTATGAACCTTGAAACACAGAAGAGCAATATATCTCGGTACACCTGTTCCCCTACTCAAAGCTAACTTGAATAAACCGTCACATAAAACATAACAACAACAGCTAGAAGTAGTTTTATTGTGAACAGGTAGTTCACAAAAGAGTATTTCATTTTCTTATTATACTGGGGACCTCATTTTAATATGTAAGTAAGTTATGAGTGTATGACTGAGACACTGGACTAAAGCATTAACTATTCCAAACCAATTCGAATGTTCAAAATTTTTGCACCGTTCATTTCCTATTCTATTAACACACACACCTGTAATTTCACATTAATTTTTATAATTAATGGTGATTGGGATCACCAATATTTTCTTTACGGTATCTATAGAATAACGAACACTTTAAAAATAGGTGTCTTTCTCGTATTCTTGAAAACCTGCTTAAATACTTGATACCATTCAATCTCCTGCACTCAGCTGATATAGGCAGGTTTGGTTAGGAGACCACTAAGAAGGAACAAGGTTGTAGGCTAGATTGCAAAAATTAAAAACCTACCCCAGGAAAAAAAAACAATGGGGACCAAATTATGTACAGTTGCCAAGAAAATTACATGAATGTGTCTATGAAACTACCAGTGGAATTCGGTTTGAAGTAACTTTTCCTCCTAACAAGAATGATGTTGCAAATATTTTATCCGACAAGAAGAAAAAGTCCTTAAGCAAAATAATGTACCATATATGTCCTAGTGACTGAATCCATATCTTTGCTTATCTTTCATACTGAGCATGTGGGACTGATGATGACACAGTCAAATTAAATTTCCCAAACTACAGGTAGCCCTTGATTTACAGCCATTCATTTAGTGTCCATTTGAAGTTACTACAGCACTGAAAAAAGTGACTTATGACCGTTCTTCACACTTAAAACCGTTGCAGCATACCCGTATAGTTAGATGATTAAAATTCGGACAGTTGGTAACTGGTTCAAATTTATGACAGTTGTATTGTCCTGTGATCACCTTCTGCAACCTTCTGACAAGCAAAGTCAATGGGGAAGCCAGATTCACTTAACAATTGTGTCACTAACTTAACTATAGTGATTCTCTTAACAAGTGTGGCAAGAAAGATCATGAAATGGGGCAAAACTCTTTTTAACAACTGTCACGCTTAGCAACAGAAATGTTGGGCTCAATTGTAGTCATAAGTCAAGGACTATCTGTAGCTATTCCGATGGCTTCAAGACATTAATTAAATAAGATGTCTCTCTCTCTCTCTCTCTCTCTCTCTCTCTCTCTCTCTCTCTGTGTGTGTGTGTGTTTGTAAGTCAAGTCTGCCTGGTGACTTAAACTGACCCTAGTCCAAGAAATACTTTGAGTAAAATATTTGTAAATATTAAATACACTTGCATGAAGACTTTAAATGATCAAAGTAGCTATTTATGTTTACGAAAGAATATGCAACTGCATATCCAGAATCAGGGTTGTTGTTTTCTGAAGTAAGTAACATTCACACAGACTTCAGCTGGGGTTTGGTTCAGAGCTGCAGATTAGGAACTAATAAGCATCCTTACAGTGCAGTCCTACATACAGTATATCTATTCAGAAATCAGTCACATTATTTTCAAGAAGGCTTACTCCCACGTAAGTGCACACAGGCTGGCATCCTTTCTGTTTTAGTGGTTCTTCTTTTCATTAGTCATACTTCTATTCTTAACCACATTGTATTAGATAAAGCACTTTAATCATTATCCATCATTTTTAAAGATTGGAGCCTCCCAGAGATCCAGAATAAAGCTGAGAGAGAGGTTTGCATCTCTGCATCTCAACAAATATTCAGCTAGTCAGGAACTTTACCAACTGCATAAGAAGATATCCAGGCAAACTAATACTACTGCATTGTTATGTATCGTGTATTGTATCACATTATAATCTTACTGTTTCTGTAACAGTTTTATTAGTCTTCCTTTACAATTTAAGTAACACTAATTATTTTTCTCATTATCTAGAGTTGTTGAGAGTTGGGCAATGTTGAATTAAAATATCTATTGATCTATCTGTCTATCTCAAACACCTTGGAATGAAGACTTTTATGCATATGTTTAGACACTTTCTTGGGGATGCATCTTTTAAGAAATATATAGCTACTAGCTCGATACCGATGCTTCGCTATGAAACTATGTGGTCGGGCTTAGTTTTTGGGGAGGAAAGTAAAGAAAACAAATTCTGCCCCTGCCTACCAGGATCCATCGGTATTCATCTGGCTAATATCCTGTCAGTTTGTGAGAGAGTTGAGGGCTGTTTGGAAACTGAAGCAGTATTTGTTATGTGAGCAAGAAGGAAACAGCAAGGAGCCTGGGCGTGGCTTAGCTCAACTGTTCTGTACTAAAGCTGCTTGGTGCTGTGAAACTAAAACTGAAATTCCTCTGCTTGTGTTTTGATTTTGGAATAGATTTCTTCTCAGGTGGGGAGGGGGAGTATTAGAGGGGAAGTATGCTCCTTAGCATCACAGCATGTTAATAATTATATAGGAAATACTAATGGTCATTTCGTAAAACCCTTTCTTAGCACCTAGAAGCCAAATTTCCAAATTTCAAGTTTGTAGGCTTTACAGTTCTGGAGATTTTGTGATGATGTGTGAGTGATATTTTGCTTTTATATAGAGAGATTAATTACTAAAGACATAGGTAATACCAATCTTTAGCTATAAACTGTGTTTATTTTCTGAGAATCTCTGGGCAGTGGTTATTTTCAGTGGCAAGGTTTCTACTAGATCCTGCCCCTTATAAACTAGTATGTGTAAGTGAAAGAAATGATTGAGGATTACAACAATATGATTCTAGTACTATTAACATTATGCAAGTGGATTTAAAATGATTACTGAAATTCAAATGTGTGCCAGGAGAGGGATAGTAAATTTATAATGCCAGACTAAGTTTTGCCTGAATAATTCCAAAGTCCTCGAGCCTAGGGCAAATAGAGTTCCATAGATTATTTGCTATAGTCAATTCAAGTCAAATGAAAGTTCAGATCTTGAAGAGTTCAAATCTTGAAGACTTCATGGACTCATCTAGGAAATTTTCTCAATAGCAACTGTGTACTTTGCTATTGTATATGTATATCCTGCCTTTCTACCCATCACCAAAAGGTGAATTATTTAAAGCAACTATAATGTTAACAAAAAAGGACACAGTAACTTAAATATACTTATGTTTGTGAAGGAGAGCTAAGAGAAGTAGTTGCAAAGGAACTCATAATTCAGTGTAGAAATTATATTTTCAAAATTAAGTTTTCTTATACCTAAAATTCAAATTTAGAAACTACAATATAGTTTGAAAACTGCATAGTATAAATTTTCAAGTTTAATAAAACAAAAACCAAAATAGATGTTTAGAGACGATAGAACTGCTCAAAAATAATGATTACATAATAGTGAAAATTTTATAGTATAGCCTTTATAGAATGTTTTTTTCCATATTTTAAGAGAAATTGGTAATCTGAATTCTATCATCCCATAAAGATTTATTACTATATATCTTGTCCTTTGCTCAATTCCAGAAATGTTTTAATTTCATTAAATTTAGTGGTGTGTGTGTATTTGAGAGAGAGTGTGTGTGTGTGTGTGTGAGAGAGAGAGAGAGAGAGAGAGAATCTTGAATGTAATGTGTGTATGTGTGTATGAAAATCTTGAATGTAAAGCTCTCTGAAATTTGGCCCTGTGTGTCTTAACTCCTATATTTTTTATAGAAGTCATAATACAGTGCTATATTCAAATAGTCAAAATAGACATTTTGCAATTATTTTCTTTTAACACATTAAGATTGTGAATTGAAAACACTACTGAAAGCTGACTTCTTCCTAAAGAATTTCCCAGGAGAGTATAAAAATAAATATATAACCATTCTTTTTAAAGAAAAGGAACCATCAGAGAATTTGATAAAAGCAGAAAGCGGGAACAGCAATATATTATCTCTTGAAGTCTGTTCTATTAAGTTATTTTAGTTCTATACAGTGAAAGTCATGTCGGTGGGATAGGTAAAAGCCTAGAAATGGTTGCTCTCAACGAGACCCTCAAGCATATCTAGTTCTGAAACTGCATTTTGCCTTCCCACACACCATTCTCTGAAGTAGAGGCTGCAGAGGGAAAGCAACTTGGATTGGGCATGAATTGTGATTCTTAATGTTAACAACCACCACAATCTTTTCAAGAGACACCAGGCCGGCTTCTTCAGTCTGTCAAGGAGGAAAGCAATAAACCCCAACCCCACTCCACATAGTTCCTCTTTCCACAACCGTGCCTCGGGGAGCAACAGGAAAGGAAAAAAACCAAACCCAGACGGAATGACCGGCTGGAGTAAGAGATGGCCAACTAACCCCGCGCTCCCGATATTTCCCTCTACCTCTCCTACCCGTCGAGCCCGTTTTCTAACACCGAGGCGGGGGTGGGGTGGGGGGGAATGCCGTAGACACGCCTAGCTTCCAAGTCACCAAAGCATGCAAATATTTAAAGGGGTGCGGAGGGAGGAAGCGAAGGGGAAAAGCCGGGGCAAGGGTGAAAAGGAGCCCAAAATGAATGGCGCCGGGCAGCTTTTGTAACCTTGGCTTCCACGAGCCCTCATCCGCACGCCCGTACCAGGAAAGTGATACTCAACCTTGGAAGAGAGCACAGCGCTGCCAAGGTGAGGGCCGGTGGCCCCGTCCAAGCGGCGCCCAGGAAGAGCTCCAGCGCGCCCCTCTCAGCCCGCCAACCCGCCCCCCGGCAGAAGTTTGCAAGGGTCCCGGGTTACCTGTTCGGGCCCGGGGGCTTCGGTCTCTCCCTGCTCCCTGCCCTCAGCTTCGTCTTCTTCGGCCACCCCGTCTCCTCCTTCCTTTTCCTCCTCCTTCTCCTTCTCCACCACCTCCTCCTCTTCCTCAGCAGCCCCTTCGCGCTTCTCGGCGGCTTCCGGCCGGCTGCATGCCGCAGGGAGCGGTTCCTCTGACTGCTGCTGCTGTTGCTGCTGCCGGTCAGCCGCTGGGTCGTCGCCGCCACCGCCCGCTTGTTCCAGCGGTTGTCCTTCTTCCCCGCCTGGGTCCTGCAGCTCCGGCTCCGAATCCGTCTCCCAGGTCGAGTCACAGTCCTCCACCGTGGTGGGCTCCTTGAAGCTGACTCCGCTCAGCAAACTGCCCATCGGGGAAGCGCTGCGGGAGCCCGGCGCCCCCTTGCTTTTTTTTTTTTCCCCTTTCCCCTCCGGAGACGCAAAGGGGGCGCGCGTGGGGAAGCGGGAAGATCGGCCGGCTCGGAAGGACGCTGCTCCTGGAGGCCGGGGTGGGTGGGTGGGTGGCCGCGCCGGGACGCCACAGCCGAAAGCGACAAGGAGGTCGGGGAGGAGGAAGGTGGGGGGGAGGCGGTCAGACGCAGAAGGCAGAAGCGACAACAGCCAACGCGCTCTGCTCCTTCCTCAATCCCCAACCCGCAAACACGCGCGGGGATGGGGGAGGAATCGAGAGGAGGAGCTGAATGCTCCGGGATTTCCACAGGAAATACTGAAGCCGGCCCTCCCTTGGCCGCTGCTTGCTCCTGCAGCAGCAGTAGCAGCAGCAGGTGCCGCCTGAAGGAGGAAGCCGAGCGGAGCGCCTCGCCGCCGAGCAAGTGGCGGAGGTGCGAGGCGAGTTTCGGCGACACGCGTGCCGTGGCCGCCTCTGGAACTTCGCTCCCCCGCCCGCCGCGGCTGCTTGGAGACTGAGGCTGTAGGCCTCTGACAAGCCTCGGAGCCCCGAGAGAGAGGAAGGAAGGGAGGACGGGAAGGAGGCGGTGTTGCCAACACCCATCAGCCCCTCAGCAAGCTGGCTGCGGCTTCTTTTCCCTCCCGCCTTGAATCGCGTTAACTTCTAGGGGAAGACCTGCTGGTCCCACGCACAGGAAAGCAGGGGCGCCGAGTGGGACACTCGATCCCTCGGGCGATGGAGTTTTGAGAGTGTGTGTATGTGTGTTTGCGGCGGGGGTGGGGGAGATCTTAGGTGGACATGCTGGGAATCTGGAAACGCAGTCCAACTTTGGAGGCAAAAAGGCAGCAGGAGCGCTTTTTATTGGCAGGGCTCTTCCCGCGCCTACCTCTAACGCGGTGGGTGGGAAATCAACAGGTGCATCTTCGTGCTTGGAAAAGGAGAGTTTGTTGTTAACCTACAGCTGTTAAAATGTGGGGAGGGACAGCTTGAGCTCTGCACGGCTTCCAAATATTGCCTTTTAATTAACGGCCTGCTGTAACTTGCCCCACTACTCCTTCAGCAACAATAACAATTCATTCCAAACACTGGAATGGTGGTGGGTTTTTTTTTTTTTTTGGAGTCTGTTCCAATATGCAGATTTTTCTTCCCAAGTGTGGTTATCCATGAATAGGGGGGAAAGGGAAATCTAGGAAGAATGCAGAAATACGGCATCCTTTATGATACTCGGGTTCAAAATAGCTAGCAGGTCAGAAAGGTATTTAAGAAATTGGGCAAGATTAAACTACATAGATATTTGAGCGGCTACTATCATCAAATCCCAAGGCTAGATTGGAAACTAAGAGGACCCCCCACTCCCTTTTCATTGGTATGCCCATGAAGTCCCCAGATGTCAAACTATTTAGTAGGCAGCTGCTGGGATGCCTGTTAAAACACAAAGCAGATAACATTTACCTGGCATGATGATAGTGGAGAACTCCACACTAAGAAATTCTGAAATCATCTCTGAATACCAGCTTCACTACTGCTGATGTGGCCTAGAATCCATTGGTAATTCTAGAGTGTATATAAGATGACCTTGATGGAAATCTAAGAACTGTTACCTAGATAAACAGGGCTGAAATATAAAGGAAGCATGCATAAGTGCACCAGTGTGCCTACCATCCCTGTCTTACTGTCCCCATTTATCTGTATTTACTTCTTTTGTTCATGTTCATACTTATACTTGTTATCGTGCAGATGTTTAACAAACAAATAAAATAAAATAAATTTTGTAGGTCCAGAGCAATGAGATCAGTCAGGGGTTAGTCTCTGTTCACTTTGTATAATTCAGTAAATATTTATATATTTGCTTTGGCTTCTCCCTTTTCTGTTCTCCTTTCTAAAGGAAACCTCAGACAAAGAAACCATTCAGGACTAAGGATATAATCTTGTTGTGTCTGGGAGAACATGCCAAGAAAAATATGATAATTTGGATATCTTTCTGTAGGTAGAGAGAGAGAGATCGACAAACCTTGCAAATCTCTTCTGGAAGATTTGAGTCTTGGAGGGAGGGAGGGAGGAAGGAAGGAAGACATTGTCTCTACAGATAATATTTGCCTTGCTGGAGGCAATTAAACAATTTTTTTTAAAAAAAAACACTGCATTACAGTTACAATTCTTCTACTTAATCTGTTCAGTTACTAGATATTGTGTTTTATATAGATTAGCAGTTTCTTAACTCCTAAACAATAAAATGAAATCTGAGAAGGAATATCTGGTTTGTAATACTTAGGAAGAATTTGAGAAGTTATTAAGAAGCTTTTGTAAAGTCAGGCTGACTATGAATCAAATAAGATCTTTTTAAGTTACATTTGGATGCTTACTCTTGGTCTTGTGAAATCTGAGAAAGACAGAGATGTCCCATGGGTTTTTGGAAGATCATTGGCCATCATTTTACGGAGGCTTGTATTTTTATGGGCCTTTATGTTGTGAACCACCAGTGCCAGGAGTTATTTTTATTGAATCCATTAATATAGGAACATAATGAGTAAATAAAGAAATAAGCAAGGGTGCACACACAGAGGTAAGAACTAGATATTTATATGATAAAAATTATATCCATATGAAGGGATCAAGAGGCAATAATATATTGTTAAATATGTCCTTTTCTTAAAAAAAATTGGGCTCCTTCAAGTCAGTTTTTTTTACTCTGGATGACTGTATGAACGAGTCCTTGCAGTTCTCTTGGCAAGATTTTCAGTAATGGTTTTCTATTGCCACTTTCCTAGGGCTGAGAGAGCTTTGTGCTTAAGGTAGGATTAGAATTCATGGCCTCCTGGTTCCTAGCCTTATGCCTTAAAAGCTACACCAAGCTGGCTTTCTAGCAAGTGCTATAACCCAATAGAATTAGTGGAAATACAGTTAATACAATTTTTACACAATTGCAAGAGATACTAAATGCAGCATTAAGAGACAATATTGTATTAAAATAGGTAATTAAGTGCAAACCTTGGAATAATGGAAGAATTTTTAGTCACACAAACATTTGGAAGGAGCCAATGCAACAATGCAGGCAATAAGTCATTAGAATTTAATTAAGATTATTCTTTATCTTCAGTAAACATTTGTGGACAAACTCTACACATGAACATCACTAAAGGACAACATTAGAATCAAGATGGATATATAAAAGAAACAAGTGGAGAAATCCAATCCATTCAGTTAAGACACTTCAAGGAACAGATAGTGGAATAGACCATGACTTACTAATATAAAAATATTTGAGTTAAATTAAGAGGTATCTGGGGGCACATATGTAGTTAATTTGTGGAGCCTTACTGGTATATTAAAACAAAATGTGGAATATCACTCAAAAAAAAAGATAAAGTACTATAAGAAAACAGGATTTTTTAAAAAAGTGGTTCAAAACAAGGATGCATATTGTTTCCACATCTGGTTACCTTAATAAAATAAACATAAGAACCGCTAGTTTGGAAGAGGTGACAACTTGAATCAAAATTAGAGGTCAAAAATATTGGCAATGCATAAATGACATCACCTTGTTAGCTGAAAATAAACTATTAGAAGAACTCTTTATGAAAACAAAAGTGAAACACTGATATTAATGTTAAAAGTTAAGGTGGCAAATGTAATGTCAATCAGCAAGCTTAGTGAATTCACTGTTGATAATTTTATTTTGAAGATGCTAGACAATTTTATTTTGAAGATGCTAGACAATTTTATTTTGAAGATGCTAGACAATTTTATTTTGAAGATGCTAGACAATTTTATTTTCTCGAGTCAAGAATATTAAAAAATGGAAGTGTGTTAGAAAAGGAAAGAGAAATAATTTCTTGAGGAATGCAATGACAGACAAGTTAATAGATGATAAAAATGTTTAATTGGCAACAAAGACAGTGTTAGTACTGATTTTTCCAATGGTACCATCTGATTGTAAAAGATGAACATTTAGAATGAAAGAAAGAACATAGATGACTTTAGATTATGGATTTGGAGACACTCACCAAGACTAGCATGGACTGCAAGAACAACCAATCAACCTGGATGAAATAAAGGCTGGCCGACTGCCCCCTTGAGATAATTATCAGCAAGTGGAAATTCATATACATTGGGCATGTGCTGCAAGCAAATAATAACTTGGGCAAAATGACTGGAAAAGTGGAAAGTAGAAAAAACAATGGCTAAGGTGAATTCGCTAAATGTTTGGAAGGACTGGCTTATTGTTAGGGGCAGGAATACTACTGTATCTTAAGTATTCAGGTTTTGCAGTATCTGCAATAATTTGCATCTTGTATTAATTTTCAATAGTTCTGTTCTTATCCTTTTTTCTTTTTTCTTTTGGTTCTAAGGTAAGATTACCCTTTTCCCCCAAATCACAAATAGTTTTTTGAAGGAAAAAAAAATCCCCATCTTCCTTTTGGGTAAATATTGTATACTGAGATTGTCTAGTTCCAGTCTTTGCTTTTAAGAAATAGAAAAAATAAATAATTTTATTTTGCTCTTGACATATCCTTTTTCATGGCCGGGCTCAGCTTATTGAATTCCACTCATGCTCATCTTCAGGTTCCCCAGTTGTCACCAAAACCATTGCATGAATTCAATAGTTTAATAAGACATGTTCTCATTAAATAGTTATTATCTCATCTCCAGCCCACAACTCAGCCAGGTTAAAGTTTTCAACTGTACCATTTTTTAAAATACCATTTTTAATATTATGCAATTTTTGTTGTCAGCACGATCTAGCGCACTTCATCTACAATGTGATTGACGATGTTGTAAGGAATTGGGATCTGTTTAGGTCTATTTGTTATGCTAGCCTACTGTCAGCTCTTGAGGTAGGCCAGGTCAGGGAACAGACAAAGCACAGACAACTCTCTAGGGCAGTGGTTCTCAACCTGTGGGTCATGACCCCTTTGGGGGGGGTCTAACAACCCTTTCACAGGGGTCACCTAAGACCATCGGAAAACATGTATTTTTGATGGTCTTAGGAACCAAGCCATAATTTTATGGTTGGGGATCATCACAACATGAGGAACTGTATTAAAGGGTTACGGCATTAGGAAGGTTGAGCACCATTGCTCTAGGGGCTGTGATGGCTCAGCAATTAAAGATTGCTGAGTAGTGCAAATGGGTGTGGAGCCTTTTTGGAGCTGTTGAAAGGACTGTGTTATAGACTGGTGATGGATGAAGTTGTATCCCTCGCCTCTGTTGAGAGAGGGCTGTTCAGTTTTGACATAGATGGCCTCTTTGACCCCTCTTTCAAACCGGTGGTCTTCTCTGTCCAAAATGTGACCTGTGAACCAGAGGGTAAAGGGGGTAGCTTGGTAGCTGTAGAAGGGTACAGAGATATGCAAAATATGGATATCATTTTATCTTAAAGTTCATTGCTTGGAAAGCCAGATGTGCACATTGGATTTGGCATTTTTATCACCTATTGAGGCCTTCCCAAGAACTTGAGATAAGCAGATGTTGATGTTTGTTTGAGGTATTGTCACAGGATGTAAGCTGTTCCAAATAAAGCTGTCTTTTGCAATTGGTTGACAGTGAATTTGATAGTGCCAATTAAAATGTTTATATTAATATAATACTTATATTATTATTTATATATTATTGTTTCTATGCCACATGCTTGTTGCATTGGGTATATACACATTAAGGTGAGGTTCATCTTTAAACTTCAACCTGCTTTTTTCCAAGTTTGACAGCTAAACAAAATCTACAGCCATCTCTGCCGTACAAGGTTAAATAGAACAACTGGTTGTTTTTCTTATTAGTAAGTCGGAGGGAAAGAAAGTTGTGAATTCACCAGTTGCTTTTCTTACTTGTCCCTCATTAAACAGCAAGAATGGTACCACCTAGTAGTCTTATTAACAAGATACAAGAGGTGTTGGCAAAGAGGGCAGCACAATTTATTTTGGCATAATTTTCTGCCAGTCCACAGGCCAAAGGACAGCATTTTAACAGAAGCCATATGGCTGCACCCTTAGATGACAGAGAATTAAAACAGCTTGTTCTATTCTATTGATTTCTTTATTTGTTCTGAAGATATAATGGATTGTGGGTTTTTTTAATCTTAGATTATTTTCAGGTTGTCTTTATTCTGGCTTATATGCATGTGTATAAAGCATGTGCATGTTTGTATTGTAAATGAAGTTACATTGTTTTGTGTTAGCAGTTAGATTTACTGTGTCACTATTGCTAATTCGTATACAAAGATTAATTTCCAAATGAATTTATTTAAATTAACCGTTCCTTAAAAATAAAACAGAATATGAATGAATTAATCGTATAAGCAATATAATCAATGACTTATTCTCTCTGCGTGTATCTGAGTCTCTGCGTGTGGAGCTTATTTATACTGTAGGATCTTCTCACGATTGTTTAAAATTACCCCCGGTTCCTCAAAAAGGATCATAAAATCATGTGGACTATTTAACAATTGCTAAGATATAGTTAGTCCTTGAAGGGCAATTGAAAGCAGAATTTCCATCGCTATGCAATACGGTCATACAGTACGCTGCCACATGACCACATTGGATAGCAGCCACAACCCCGTTGCTGTTGTTATCCCAGGACTGTGCAGGCTTTTAAGTGGAAAGTCATGGGAGTACCAGGCAAGTAGGCTGACAGGGATGTAGGGGCCATGCCGGCAATCTCTAAGGAGCCCATGGGCAAGCATTTGGGTATTGTGGGGAATTCTGTGGGGGAAAGCACTACAGGACACGGGTGGGCAAAAAAATGCTGCATCAGCGATTTCTGACTTCCCACTATCTTCCCCGTTGACTTTACAGGTAGTCCTTGACTTAAGACCATTTGTTTAGCAACCGTTCAAAGTTACGGTGGCACTGTAAAAGGTGACTTACATCTGGTCCTTGTACTTTTGACCATCATAGTCACGAGATGAAAATTTGGGCACTTGGCAACCCGCTTGTGTATATATGGCAGTTGCAGCATCGCGAGTCACAAGATCTCCATTTGTGTCCTTCCCAGGGGGCTTCCGACAAGCAAAGTCAATGGGAGAAGCCAAATTCTCTTAATGACCATGTGATTCACTTAACAATTGGGACAATTCGTTTTACAACTGTAACTAAAAAGATCATAAAATTGGGCGTGCACTTACCTTAGCAACTGCTCGTCTAGCAATGGAAGTTCCAGTCTGAATTGTCATCGTAAGGCAAGGACTACCTGTACTTGTGGAGAAGCTGGCAGAGAACATTGGAAATTGTGATTACCTGATGATCACAGTTTGCTGCAACAGAATAATTGCAAGCCAAGCATTGATTGTCACATAACTGTGATGCTGGAACTGCGAGGACTGGTTGTAAGTCCCCCTTGTTCGGCACTGATGCAACTTTAAACAGTTAATGAATGAGTGGGCATAACCCAAGGACTATTAGTAATGTTTCAATTATAATACATCTAAGAGAATCATACTGATTTAAGCTGCATGGTTTGCTAATTTCACTATTAATAAACTGTCAGTTCACAAGTATCTATAGAAATAAGGGTAACTGACAAAAATCATTTTCTGCATGATTAATTATACATGGCTCTGGTTAATACTTTGTTCTTTGATAACATGGTATAGCATAAAGGTTTGTAATGCATTTAATATTGAATACAGCAGTTCTCCTGGGAAAGCTAATAAGATTCATATTTGATGGAGCTGCTGTCAAATTGATACAAAATGGGATTAAAATTAAACAGTGTAATTATATATTGTGCACTGACTAGTTGAAAAATGTCAAATGGGCTTCTGAAAAGAATATCAAGGATCACTCATTCATTAACGCCGTGGAAGGTGAAGAGAGGAATTGCATGATGATCCAATAATAAAGTGATAAAAAGCTAGCAATGATGAGAAATCCCACAAAGGGTAGGAGCAGAACTGAATGAATTTTGAGCAAATTGAAGAAATTCAATATATCAAGTCCTGACAGAGTGAGATTTAATCAAGAACATGTAAATTACTTCTAAGATACTAAAATGCTAAGCCAAGGCATATTTGATAAACCATGAAGAGTTACAAAAAGAAAAAAAAATGCACAAGGGCTATTGTAACTCAATTTATTTTAGAAGGAGTATTCTGAATGATTATCATTATTGTCCTCATCATAATCATGTCTCCTTTCTGCATGTAGCACAGTTTGCATCATGCATGCATACATACATACATATACACACCACTATAAAAATATGTGCAATATTTCAGCAGAAATTCACTATATTTAGGTTTATAATTTGTCCCATTTCTCTAGTACTCAGATATCTTCTCTTTTCTGTTTAAAAATTTGAAACATTTTAAACACTTTATCTGAACCCTAGGAATAAAATATTCAGGTCAAAAATGAATGAATATTTATATCCTAGTCTTGTTGAACCTACATATGTCTCTAGCACAATTATTACATTGCAGGACTGGTTGCATTTCTTTTTTAAAAAAAGATTGTGACCATCTTTTTCTATTTTAAAACTGACAGGAAGTTTTAGCCAAATAGCAATGCTTAATTTAACTTTTATTTACACAGATTTTCACTGCTAATTGGACTTGCAAATGTTTAATCCTAGTAAGACTGTAAGAGTAAAGGAATAAAGCCCAAATGGTGGACTTTTTCATCTCCATTCTGAATGTAGCATCTTATTACTTTACTGTGGGCTTCACTTCCAAAAAATTGCCCTCTGTTCCTCTGCTTTGCAGGAATGAAAATGTGATTGTGAAGCAATGAACTTCATCACAAATATAACATGATCATTCAATAATTGTCAAACAATATTTTGCCCTAAAATATTACAAAGGGTAAGTGGAATCTCTCACATTGCTTTGGCTCAAGATTCTGTTCCTTTGAATTCCATATGATACAAATGGTTTATGACAGTGGTGGGATTCAAATGTTTTTACTACCGGTTCTGTGCGCAGGGCCTGGTGTGGCTTGGTAGGCATGGCAGGGGAAGGATACCGCAAAATCCCATTCCCTCCCCACCCCACTAACCTGCTTTCCAGCTCCATTCTCCTGTGCAGGGCAACAAAAGAAGACCCAGACAATCAGCTGGGACTCAGGAGGCAGAGAATAGATGGAGGAGGAGCCAGTCAGAGGTGGTATTTGCCGGTTCTATGAACTACTCAAAATTTCCGCTGGTCAGAACCTGCTGAATACCACCTCTGGTTTATGGTGATTGCTTTAATGATGATTTGATTTTGCTGTAAAAGTGAATACAACCATTGCAGCATCCTTGTAACTTCATTTCCAGCTGCCGTCCGACAAAGCAAAAGCAATGAGGGAAGCTGAATTCAGTTAAAAACTGGTAAAAAATGTCATAAAATCAAGTCTGATCACATGATGAATCACTTAACAACCACTTTGCTTAGCGACTGTGGAATTTGAAAATAATCTGCAATACTTTGAATATGGTCAATGTTCTTTTGGGATAAGAATTCTCAGGTACATTATAGTATAGATCAGGGGTCTTCAAACTTGACAGCTTTAAGACTTGTGGACTTCAACTCCCAGAATTCCTCCTCCAGTTATGTTAGCTCAGGAATTCTGAAAGTTGAAGTCCATAAGTCTTAAACTTGCCAAGTTTGAAGACCTTTGGTCTAGATGATTTTTCTATATTCCTGTTGTCATATTCTCACCTCACGACATCATTTAAAATATTTCTCGATTGGAGGTGGCCAATAGAGTGGAATATAGTATGAAGCAGTTAGCCCTTGTATTCTGAATTAACTGGAAACAATGCTCATAGATGTCACAGCAAGGAAAATTTACTACTGGAATGCATTTTGGCATTATCCCTTTGCAGCAAAAGTGATGGATCCCCTTTTAACCCTTCCCTTCTATGGAATTGAACAATTTGGCAATATCACATCTTCCGTGCTTCAGAAACACGGATTCATCAAATCTTGCATAGCAGGTATAATTGGGCAGAATACTCAAACAAAAAGTATGGTTGAGCAGAAAATGTAAACAAAAAAATAGATAGCTGACAGATGGCTTCCCAATTACTGTTACTATTTTCATAAATATTTTTTTCTATTGAATTCCTCCCCCCCCCCATGTATAAATAGAAACAAATGTTATGACATGTAGCCAAAATGAAATTGGCAGTAGTGTTTAGAAGTCTTATTTTCCCCTCTGTATTAATGACATTTTGCAGCTCCATAATTCCCTGAAACTAATTAATAACTGGAACACCCTTGTCCTGTTGGGTCATTGTTTCAGAAATGTTTTCTTACCAGATTCCTCAATGTGTTTCAATAATGGCAGAGTTTCTGATGTACTGCCTTTTGCAATGAAAAGTACTTAAACATTTATGGAGATGTTCTGAGATGTATCTGACTTGAAAATAACCCATGTTGAACTGTATAGCACTTACAGTATTGAAGTCTGCAGAGCTGCTTTAGTTGGTGTGGCCACATTTGGTAAGTCCTTGGTCCTTGGTTCAAAGTCTGGCGGTCCAAAGGAGATGTCAGTCATAGATTTAACAACAATGGGAACTAACTGTAACTCAGGAATTCTGCCGTAATCTTCATCTAATGTATAGATGGTATCCAGGTTTAATGGTTTCCAGGTGGTTAAGTGGTTTCCAAGTTTCCTAAGCTTCATCATACTACAATATATCCAATTTAAGACATGTCCCTCTTAGTCTGAAATCCTGGACAGTTACTGACCTGCAGGACAGACAGTACTGGGTTAACTGGACAATACATAAATTAGTTTCTTTTGTTCTCCTTGAGACAAGAGGTTTGATTTTCATTTCCCCCTCTTCAATTTTATAAACTTGTTTTTCTCCTCCTGAAAGTTACCTCCTTAAAAAAAAACCTCCTATGTGGAGAAGCAATAGGAGGAAATTCAACTCCTAGAATTCTGTGATGAGCATAGGAAGTCTGCCAGGGAAGAAATGGCAGCACTGAAGAAGTTTATCTGGTGCACCATATTGTGCAGGGATGAGAGGTAATTTATCAGTAAAGGCCTTTATCGGTGTAGATATGCTGACCAGACGCTTGGTTAATAAATGTGTTAGCTTTTCTTGACTTTGTTAAAGTAGTCTTGTATTGCTCCTAGCATTCAAACCCTGCTTTGAAATATAAATGATTGGTATATAACCGTATATCCCTAAATATAACACAGACTTGATATTTAATCATGGTGAGCTCAGTTCTGTGCGTATAGAGCCAACACAGCAATTCAGACCGGATGATGGAGAGAGGCAGGGTTATAAAGAACAACCAGGAATCTATATCGGAGTTGAACAGCTTGGCCCAGATTGAGGGTTAAACTCAGCTGTTTGGATAGCATGCAGAGAACTGCCCTCCAAAACTTAAAACAAGGCCAGGATAGAAAATGCAATTTACATGTAAATTAAACTAATACAGCTAATATGATTACTCTCCATGTACTTTTCATCACAATAACAATTACTGCTTGGTGGTAGCATTTGAAGGACTCTGAAGGCTACATCCAAGGATTTGGGGAGCTATTTCTGGTCTATGTAGTGGGAAGAGATCTCTCTAATTAGCTGGTGATCTTCCTCAGAGAGCACAGACTATGCCTTAATAGCACCAGCTACCTGCTGTTCCATAGTAACACAAACTCTGCAAACTGGATTTGAGAATAAAGGGATCAGATTGGTCTGTTTTCAGTACCTACTTTTTTTTTTGCCATTTTTTGCTCTCCTGTTTTCTATTGCTCAAAATAGTGCCTTGCAGAGGAGTGGGGATAGATGAAAAAATAGTACGCAGCCTCTCCATGGTTATGATCAAAATTCAGACGCTTGGCAACTGACTCTTATTTGTTGCAGTTTCCTGAGATCATGTGAGCAACTTTTGTGATCTTACCAGCAAAGTCAACAGGGCAGCCAGATTTATTTAACAACTGTGTTATTAGCTTAACTGCAGTGATCCACTTAACAAGTATGGCAAGAAAAGTTGTAAGATGGGTGAAACTTACTTACAAAAGTAAGACATTACCAACACAGACGAACAAGCGAACAATAAACAACAGTCCAATCGAGGAACCACTAAGACCACCCCATGAACACTGACACAGCAACCCACTAGTATATAAAATGAGATCAATCTCCCCTACCCTACTAGCACTGATGATGTTACCTAATTTGGTAATGAAATGTGTGCAAGAAATAACCAAGCTTAGGGAGCATCAAGAACCCCACGATTGTGGATTATTCAACAGGTCCAAACACTTAAACTGTTTCTCTCTATTTCTCATATAAACTTTCAGGCAGGAATAATTATTTATTAATTGTAGTTGCTGTGATTTTAACTGGAATTGTATTTTTATTTCTTTCAGAGTCACATTTAAACAAACTGGGCAGCCATATAAATGTCTTAAATAAATTAAATTAGTAAATGCTTGGAGAGTCAAATCCTTGTACCTCATTACAAAGCTGACTTTGTAAGTCAAAGATAACTGGCTGTCTCTGACATGTTCCATTAAATAAAATAAATAGTTATATGTTGCATTGTGGCATATATGTATATTATTAGACTTAGGGTGGGTCTTTATTTAAGATAATTAAACAATTATTGTTTGAGCAACTGAATTAGGTATTATAGTCTTCCTGATGTCTTGTCACTTGGAGAAATATATGCTACAGATTGTTTAATGTACATCTGAAAACAACTGCAGCATATTTATTAATCAAAGGATTCAACCTCCTCAAATGAATACACAAATTTGTGTACATTTCTGCTCTATATTTTAATATAGAGCATACAGGCACTTTGGTAATCTGTTGTATATAAAGCCTAATAAATAACATTATGAAAATTGATTGCTTTAATGAATGTGGGTGCAATGATCAAACAACAGAAAATAACAATGTAATTTCCATTCTATTTTTAACTGAGCAGAATAATATCTTTTGATGTACACAAGAGTTAGACAAACCAACTTCTTTTTTAGTTAAACCAAAGATGTACTTTAAATTCTCAGCAACTGCAGATGTATAAAAGATGAGATTATTTATACAGTATAATGGAAGGAAAGTGAAGTTGCATTCACATATCAGGCAAATGCAAACTAGAACCCAAATGCACATGATTAATCTTATAAAGATGCATTTCTATGTAATTGTATCTAATAATTCTATTCAAAGAATCTTGGAGATGTAAGCTAGTGCAAACCAAGCATAGTATCTATGGTAACAAACAAGCCATAGCTGGGCCAAAAGGTTTTAAATGCCATTAAAATGGCTGCATCATAGACTTGGTTGACTGCGTTGAAATAACCAAGAATAATTGTCTCACCACTTAATAACAAGCTGGGCCACGCTTCATAAACAGCACAAATAGGAAGAAAGAGACTGAGGAAAATGACTAGAAAGTGAAGCAACATCTGAGGCAGGATTTCCAGAATTAGAGCCAATCCATATTAGATAGAGATATCCTGGACATCCCAAAATGCTTTTTTAAAAAAATTGCAGCCAAAAGAATGTTTGTAGGTGTCCATAACCTTAAAGTAAGGGTGTGCAACCTTGGCAACTTTACACCCATAGACTTCAACTTCTAGAATTCCCCAAGCAACTATGCTGGCTGAGGAATTCTGTGAGTTGAAGTTCACAAGTCTTAAAGTTGCCAAGGTTGGACAGCCCTGGTTTAAATCGTTACCTGTTTCCAGAATCCGGAAGAGGAGATTCCAACCAGAGCTTCCCCAGTGGTAGTGTTGCTGCACTTCAAAACAAAGCCAGCCAAGTTGCTGTCCTCCCATGAGGGTTAGGTGTTGGTTACCAAATGTTGCTGTGAGGGAGGTGTGGAAATAATGGGAAGTGCAGGGAAGAGAAAGAAAATTAGGAGAGTGAAGGATCTTCGCCCAGTTTTTCTCGTCAGCGTAGGCAGAATCTTACTAAAGAAGACACAAACCAAAAGGAGGTGTTGCCTCTAGGAATAGCAGTCCCGTGGATTACTTTCACAAGATCCTATTCCTACTAAGATGAACAAAAAGGAAGTCCTAGTTGGCAGGTGGGTTTTGTTCTCCCTAGCAGCCCAAGAAGAAATGGCCATGGAGGTAGAGTGCGCCACGGCCAAATGGGAGAAGGCGGTCTCTCTATCTGGAACCATGCTGGCTGTCCTCTTCCTCCGGCCGCTCTTCCAGGTTTGTCAGAATATTCCCATAGATCGTTGCAATATGTTTTCCAATGGAAAACATTGCTTTCCTGCAGCATCACTGTGGCAGAAGGATACTCTATAATTCTATGACTTATCTTCCACAAGTGGTTAGGAGGCTGCCTCAGTGCCAGTAGAGTTTGTAGATGAGATTGTAGAGCATTGGAGTGAAATTGCTGGTAGGCAAGTGCTTCAACAAAGACATATTTTCAAAGTTTTGTTTAAAGCAGAGGAATTTTTCTGGGTCAAGGGGGCATGTTGGAGAAGAAATTGAAATTTTATTTCAGAACAAAAGTACCTTGAAAGTTTTCCTGACACAAAATATAATCTTTAATATTTTTTTAAAAAAAGAATCCCTCTCAAATTTGGCATCCTCCAAAAGCTCTAGAGATTTTGCTAGTTAACTCTGGTTATTTGGGAATAGATTCTGTCAGAGGGGTGGTGGAGTGCTACATCCCTTTGAAAGACAACTACTTCTTGACTCCAATCATAATTTAAATGCAGTAATATAGGGAATTTGTATTTGCAGAATATTATACTGATCATGCCAGCACTAGGTTGTCTTCTTGTATTTGTATTTGCATAGGCTCAGGCCTTGGGATTAGAATGCCAGAGAGGGCTGTTTGGGGAAGGAAACCCCAAGCATTGATGATAACATAATAGAAGCAAAAGCAAGTTAAGGATGAAGTTTATACTGGAAGCTGGCATCTGTTATATCTCCCTCCCAAGCCACATACAAGAAAAAGACCAAATGGGAGACAATGTGTGCACGTGAGAGACAGACAGAGACAGGAGGACTGAGCATGGGATTGAGAGAATGGGAAGGTGAATGAGAGAGAGAGAGAGAGACAGAGAGTGATTATTTGCAATTGTTTAGCAGTTTTGGGAGGGTGTATGCAAGGCAGAGCTGCTCTGCCTGATCCAGGGGTTCAAAGAAGCAGAAATCCCCACCCATCCTGTGGATCAGGTCCATACAGACATTACCCATGGTGGTATACAAAGGATAGGAACTGCATTAAAATTGTGTATTAATGTCAGAGCTCTTCATTTTTATACTAGCCATTTATTGTAAAGAATTATGTGCAAAGTTACTTACTGTACTTATTCAATACTGATACAGACCCACTTTCATAGTCGCATTGAAAAATAGCCAGCAGTCATTGATGCCTTAATACATGGTAGTGTATCTTTGCTCTTCTCATAGATGTGTGCATCCCAATGTAGAGAAATTTCAATATTCATGAAAGAATATTTGCAATCTCTGATTTCACTGCATGCTTGGGGATCATGGAATAAATGGAAGAGAAAACTCCCGAATATGATTATTGTGTAAGTAGCTGACAGATAACTTGACTTTCTGAGTTTATTGTTGAAATGTTTTCTTTAGAGTAAATCTCTGTTATGGAATATTTTTGACAATAATTTCATACATTTCAAGTTTCCATGGAAACAAGGAAAAGCATTTGTTCTTTAGAGAGTATTATTTTATATAGGAGGAAGATATCTGTTTTCTGTAAATTAGCCTTAAAATTGGAACTATCCTGTTTCTCTAACAATATGGCCTCCTCCAATATAAAGTCCCAGCATGTTTTATAGGCATGAAATGAAATTAAGCCCCTCCCCCCAAATTAAGGCCTATATTGCAAAATGGGGGGGAGAGATGGTGGTGGGGGCTTGCCATTAGGAAGTACTTTTGTTGCACACCCGGATATGGTGCTGCCTGTGTTGACCCCGATACGAAGTGCCCCACCAATGCCAAGGCCAACATCCAAGCCGTCACTGCCCGCCCGCCCGAAGATGCAAGGGGGGGGGAATTAAGTCACCCCGGAAAAGACGGCCTAGCCATTATTGGGAGTCTCAAAAAAAAATAAGACCCGGCCTTATTATATGAGAAACACGGCATTAGTTCTTATGATTTGATCAGTCTGAAGGTTGACATTTTATTCTGGAGTCAAAAACTATGTTGTTTTTGCTTCTTGTTTAAAAGCTTGTGCTGACCAACTGGCCCCCACAACTTTACCCGCAACTTTAATAAATCACTAGAGATATGTTAGATTCCTTCTTGCTTCAAATGCTCTACTATCATTCCAGTGCCAAAGAAACCATCTATCAAGGAACTGAATGACTTCAGACCAGTTGCTCTAACATCTGTAGTTATGAAAACCTTTGAAAGGCTAGTACTGGCCCACCTGAAAACCATCACGGATCTGCTGTTAGACCCCTTGCAATTTGTCTACTCAGCAAATAGATGGACAGATGATGCTGTTCATATGATTCTGCACTACATCCTACAACATCTTGAATCTCCAAAAACCTATGCAGGGGTCCTCTTTGTAGACTTCAGTTTAGCATTCAATATCATCATTCCAGATATTCTTCTAACTAAATTAAATCGGCTAGCTGTACCTGACCATACTTGTAAATGGATCATAAGCTTCCTAACAGACAGGAAGCAGCAGGTGAAGCTAGGCAATATCACATTAGATACTTGTGCAATTAGCACCGGAGCCCCCCAGGGCTGTGTGCTCTCTCTACTTCTCTCTTTATACCAGGGGTCTTCAAACTCGACAGCTTTAAGACTTGTGGACTTCAACTCCCAGAATTCCTTTTCCAGTCATGTTAGCTCAGGAATTCTGGGAATTGAAGTCCACGAGTCTCAAACTTGCCAAATTGGAAGACCCTTGCTCTATACCAATGACTGCATCTCAAAGGATCCCTCTGTTAAAGTACTGAAGTTTGCAGGTGATACAACAGTGATTGGTCTCATTCAAGACAACAATGAATCTGCATACAGATGAGAGGTTGAAGAACTAGCTTTGTGGTACAACTAGAACAATCTTGAACTAAATATACTCAAAACAGTAGAAACGGTGGTAGGTTTTAGGATAAACCCTCCTATACAACCACCTCTTATAATACTAGACAACACAGTATCAACAGTAGAGACCTTCAAGTTTCTAGGTTCTATCATATCTCAAGACCTAAAATGGACACCTAACATCAAAAATATCATCAAAAAAGCACAACAAAGAATGTTCTTTCTGTGCCCACTCAGAATGCTCAAACTGCCCAAAGAGCTGCTGATTCAGTTCTACAAAGGAATTATTGAGTCTGTCATCTGCTCCTGTCTGGTTTGGCTCTGCAACCAAACAAAACAGACACAGATTTCGACAGATAATTAGAACTGTGGAAAAAACAATTACTACCCATCTGCCTTCCATCGAGGACCTGTATACTGCACGAGTCAAAAAGAGGGCTGTGAAAATATCTTCAGACCCTTCACATCCTGGACATAAATTGTTTCAACTTCTACCCTCAAAATGACACTATAGAGCACTATATATCAGAACAACTAAACACATGGAAGGAGAGAACAAGGAGAGATTTAACCTGTAAATAAGGAGAAACTTTCTGACAGTGAGAACAATCAATCAATGGAACAGCTTGCCCTCAGAGGTTATGGAGTGCCATCACTTGAGACTTTCAAGAAGAGATTGGATCTGTCATAAATGGTAGGGTCTCCTGCTTGGGTGGGGGGTTAGACTAGATGACCTATAAGGTTCCTTCCAACTCTGATTATCTGTTATTGGATAGATGGCATCCTGCTTAGAAGGACAGTTTTTTCCCCCAAATGCCATCACTCTGCTAAACAACTAATTCCCACAACAAATTATTGCTGTCAAATTATTTATTAAGATTGTATTACTATTATTCTTCTCATCCTTCCTAGTACCTATTTCTTCCCACTTTTGTCTCTGTTGCTTGTATCTTTACAATTTATATTGTTTTATTTGTTTTGTACTATGATTTGATTGCTTATTAGTAACCTATGACTATCACTATGTGTTGTATCTTATGATTCTTGATGAATGTATTTTATATTTTCTTAATGTACACTGAGAACATATGCACCAAAGACAAATTCCATGTGTGTCCAAACACACTTGGCCAATAAAGAATTCTATTATATTCATTTTTGTCAGATTACAGTAAGGAAAATCCTTGGCCCATAATTCCATACTGAGCAGTGTTCTAACTATAGTTTTCTAACTATAGTTTTAGTTTTCTTCTAAGGGCATGAAATAAAATACAGAAACAATGGATGTTTGTGGTACATGTGTATGGGTAGTACCATACTTTATATAATCTTTCATGAAAGATTATAGAACACCACAAGATTTTTATCAATGTCAGCAGTAGAACAGATCTGGATTGCAAAAAGAAAACCTGTCCTAATTTGCTTCATTTCACTAGCCCATCTTAAATTATAAATTCCAGATACTTAATGATGCCTTACTTTTTCATCCTGGTTTCTTTGAGCATAATCTTGAGGGGTTCATTCTTGTGAATGTGTGAATGTATTAGACATATATAATCCATTAAAGAAGAAATAGCACCCATGAATTAAATGGTTTGAAAGCATTTTAACCAATTTCAGTCTAAAGTCTCTAATTATTTTAACATTAATATTGTAATTATTTTTAGAGGAGGAGGAGGACTTAAGATGCAACTTAACTCCTACTAAATTAGTTTTAATTACAATGTAATTGCTTGCCTAACATGAAATGGTTCCTTCAACTATCAATTCGGTCCTTCTGTTGGATTCATTTTGACTAGAAGAAGCCAAATAACTGATAAATATCAGGCTCCAGCAGAGGAAATATATTAATCTATCGGTTATACCATAAACATAAGTGGGTGTCTAGAAATGTAATTTGCTGTTTGATTGCAGTTCAAGGTTTATTATTCTTGTGCAGGTGACATTGTAGATAAGGCTCTGTTTTAGCAGGGTACCACTCATCCTGTGTGATGATTTGACATGAGGTACAAAAGCAGACTTATGCATGCTTTCTGTCTACAGGCAGATGTATCAATATAATAGGGCCAACCTGCCAACACCAGCATTATGACTATGGGACATTAGACATATTACTGAGAAACAAGTCAATGATAATATGGGACACTTTTGTCATGATGAAAATAATGTAGCAAACACAGTAAACTATAATGGAATTCTTGAAGGAGAATTAGATAACACTTACTATGGATTCTCCTTTTCCACAATATTCAGGGACTGTGGCCAATTTATTATGAAGCATATTTGGTAAAACAACATTTAATTTATATGATGACAAATTCAGATTTTTTAAATTACTAATATTGAGATGAATCTATTGTCCAACATATGGCTCTATCATTTAGAATTTTTTTCATTATTTGATATCTAATTTGGTTTTGGAAGGATACCAGTTCCATCTATTCAGTATTCATTTGTTAAAACAGAATGATTAACAATGCTGTAACTAGAAAATCACCCTTAGCTTTATTATAATCACAGAATAGATTCTTAAGAGAAATTTAAATTTAAATATCTTTAAATTAAATTGTATGGAATTTGATTTGTGTGTAACAATCAAACCACATCCCTTCCTTCGTCACCTCCTCCAATATTCTTCCATTGATAACTATATTAAAAATAGAGATACACTGGCAAGATTTAAACAATATGCTAAAGGAAAATATTTTAATGTTGACTTGTTAAATAAACAAGGATGGGCTGGTTTACAGGTAATGCTAAACATCAATTGATTGATTGATTTTAGACTTGCATCATGTGAAAACTGCAATATTCATTTTTATGGCCTAACAGCATCTATGAGCCAAATATGGCTTATTCAGGAAATCAAGACTAAAATCTTAGTCACTGCAATGAATGAAATTAAGTGTAGCCTAGCATTGCTGAATCCTCACTTTAGAACAATGATAGCAAGCTTACGACACACATATCACAGGTGACATGTGTTGGCCAAATGCTAGACCCCAATTATGACACCGAGACAAGGAAAATCAATTGATTTTCAATTTATTTGAAACATTTCAATTAATAAAGGATTCTCTTATTGATTTCACAGGAGAGAGAACAAAGGGAGAAATCACATCTTTTTATAGTTTGCATAATTCTAAAAAAAAAAGTACAAATGAACATTTTGATTGGGTAAGGAAAATTCATCTGTTCAGTTACACATAAGAATTAAAACAGCCAATAATATGTGAGCATTTAGGGTTGAAAAGAGCATTTTTTTTCTCAATAAAAGTAAAAGAAACATTTGTAAGAGAAAAACGTCAGAATGGGTATGGGTAAGATACATTTTCAGCGCTTCCCAATGCTGGGCTTAAATATTTGCTTTGTTCGTGGAGGCTTGAGAATATATATGAAAATGAAACTATTTTACTTACAATGGATTGAATGCTTTCCTGCTAATCCAACTCCTCACATCCTGTGCCACTCTGGGGATACACCAGGCCTCTGGATCCTCTGGATGTTGTGCAAAAAGATCTTGTTCTCACTTAGCCTCTCAGGCATCTGAAAATCGTGTGCATGTTCTTACATGATTTTTCTGAGGCTCCATAAGTGCCGTGAAAGCAGGACCTTCTCACATGACTTTCAGAGTGCCTAGGAAAGATAGTTCAAAAGAGAGGAGAGTCTGGAGTGAGTGTGTGTGTGTGAGAGAGAGAATGTGAAATGCCAGCAGAATCAAAGTATGCATTTTCTCAATTTTTGACATGCTGAACCCAAAAGGTTCACCATCGACTGGTTTAGCATCTTCTCATTGGATTCCTGAAATCTGTAGTTTGCTCAGCTAGATGTCCAAAAGACTTTAAACTAAGCAATGTCATAAACCCTATTAATACTCTGAAACATCCTCACTTCTTTCTCAGTTGAGCACCATCCATCCTTAGGTGTCCATCTGGCACTGTATTGCCAATCATTTACGGTATATCTTTTATCCGTGTGGTTAAAATATAGGGAGCGGTTTATCATTTATCTTCTCACTTGCACGATTAAATAATGCTTTTGCCATTGCCACTAAAATGATCTTCTGCCAGTAGTATCTTCCTGTATCTCATCTGTCTGATATGGGCAACAGATTGCTTTAACTGAGCAGCTGGGATAATCTTCACAATTTGGGTGACCCTGCTGGCATTATATACTCAGCCTATTCTTCCAGCATTTCCTAGGAATACCCCCTTGGCATAAACTCCCTTGGCATAAACTAGGAATATCCCCTTCCCCACAATGAGGCAGAACAGCAGGACTTGGGAAGTGGGTAGGATAGTAATAGGTTATTCAATAAAACATTATTGAACCAGCCATGTATAAATATGATATGCTAAGTAGATCACAGCAGGTTAACCCATGTAGAGGAATATGTGTACTATTGTAAAAACATCAGCTCAACAAATACATCCCTTTCCAAGTCTTCTAGTCTATGACTCACAGTCCATTTTGCTTGAGATTTGTGGACCGCGCCAAGTATAGCTTTGGTCATATCATATGCAAGCTAGAATTCTGATACCAATGCATATATTTGTTTACATTATTCAGGTCTTTTCATATGCATAATTTTCTTTATGCCTGGCACATATGATTCCAGATTAAGACGCAAGCAGCATCCCTTAAATGTATCGCAACTGTTTTATTTAACTGAATTGTGCTGCATGGTGCCACCTAATTTTTTCATGTGTAACAGTCATAGGACTGAAGGTACAGAACAGAAACCAGACAGAAAATATGTAAAGTTGGCAATCACTGATGACACCATCTGGGACTCTGATTTTATATTCACGGGCACCAGACTCTGAGTGGAATACTTGAAAAAAGTTGGCTGAAAATAATAACCTAAAAGTGAAAAGCCTTTAAAGAACATTGGAAGAGGTTTGGCATAAGTGCTACCATGCCAGCTTTCAAACATAATGCTCAATGGAAGCTTGACTGTTCTGGTCAACCCCCTGAAGCACCTGCCACCCTTTTGGTCAAGAAAGCAAAAACTTGTTATGACAACTTAAACTCATAATTTGGCAAGAAAGATTGATAAAAGGTCTGTATCACTGTGGTTGAGATCATTCATATTTTCGAGCTATTGTCTCTCTAAAACTGCAATTCATCGATAGGGAGTTGAATTCAAACCAGGCAGATTTGCTTTTTGCCTTGAGAAACAGATGAGTAGCAAGTTTAGTGTGGGGCCTTTCTATGAACATATTGGCATTCATTGGTTTTGAACTAATCTACTTATATATTTGTAAATAAAACTAACGCTGCGATGACAACCTACATTTCAAGTGCTCTTATTTTAAAGAATCGCTGCAGAATTCAGGAGCTATTAGCAAGAAGGTTTTAAAATCCTAGAATGGAGGATGCCATGATTTCACATATTTCTTTACATAAGCAGATTCTAGTAGCACTTTTTTTTTATCTAACACATTTTATAAAAATGTATAAGCTTCCATGAATTGCAGCTCTCTTCAGATTGCCTTTTTGGAATTACTGGTGGTGTCTTAGCAGCTAACATAGCACAAAATATACTTTATAGCGAGGTACCACATTAATTATCAGTTAACTGAATGTGATATATATTTATCTATATACCATTATCACTCTTTCCATCCTGCTAACAATCTTTGTGAACTGTTGCCTTCTGGCAGAAGATATAGAACAATTAAAACTCAGACCACACATTTTCTGAACAGTTTTTATCCCAGAGCTATAATTGCACTTAACAATGAACTTAAGGACAACCATCACTGAGCTGTTGGACAGTATTACTTGGTCTGTTGTGTGGCTGCTTGTGCGTTTTAGGGGACGGGGAATTTTGGTGGGTGAGGTGTGTTTGTGGATTGTCATGTGTGTGTACGTGTTGGGTCTGGTCTCTGGGTGTTACGTTAATTTTTTTGTATGTGTATATTGTGTATATATGTACAATGACAACAACAATAATAATAATTATGTGTAGGGCATTATTATTATTATTATTATTGTTGTTGTTGTTGTTGTTATCATCTTTGTCATGACCTTAACTTGGTAAAACAGTGCATCGTAGGGAAACGTTTTCGAAGCAAGGCACCTAAAGTGGGCTAACAGACAGAATGTACATTACATACATATGTGGGACCGACTCCCAAGGGAATGAAATTTGGGGAAGCTGTGGCTTCTTCGGTGCTATTGACTGTTGCTACATTGTTAGACTGCTGCTGTGGTCATATGACCTCCATTTTCAACATTCTGTGACAGTTTCCCAGACAATCTCACAATCTCACTCCTCCCCCCACCCTGTAGCAAGGAATTGACTCTTATGTGGCTCTTAAAGAACCAAGAACTATAAGGGGCAAAAAGAAAGGCCTGGATATTTTTATTGCTTTTTTGTGCTCCTTCTCTGGCACACAAACAAACACATGTATCTTTATGCCATCTTTGTTCAGGAACTCAAAGCGCATATATAGCACTTCATCCTTTTATATTTCTTTACAAACAGCCCTGTGAGATAGGTTGGGCTGAAAGTCACCAAGTGAGCTGCTGTGGCTGTAGATGGAATAAAAAATGGACCCCTCTGGTGTCAGTTAAATACATTAACCACTATATCTTAGTCTTTTCCCATCCTGTTTCATTTTTCAACTACTTCCTACTCTGAAACTAAGGAGACCAGACTTTCCTTTGGCCACTGAAAATCAGATAGACCTATTCCACCCTACCCCTCAGGAGGTCAAGTGATCTTGTTTTTAAAAGGCCTCTGACAGCTTCTTACAACTCAGTAGAGAAACAGGCAGGGATTCTAAAGTGAGAATCATACAACATTGTGGTATACAACATTGTGGTAAAAAAAAGAATTAAATAAAATATCATTAGTATAATTATGCCATGTGGAAAAAGTGGGGGGATGTCATGGTCAAGAGATGATACCAAACATTGAGAATGGTGGTGGGATTCAATTTTTTTTTACTACCGGTTCTGTGGGCGTGGCTTGGTGGGCATGGCATACTGCAAAATCCCCTCCCCTCCCCACCCCACTAACCTGCTTTCCAGCTCTGTTCTCCTGTGCAGGGCAACAAAAGAAGACCCAGCCAATCATCTGGGACTTGGGAGGCAGAGAATAGATGGGAATGGGGTGAGTCAAAGGTCAGGGGTGGTATTCAGCAGGTTCTGACTGGATCTGGAGAACCGGTAGTGGAAATTTTGAGTAGTTCGAAGAACCAGCAAATACCACCTCTGACCATCCTTCCCCTGCCATGCCCACCAAGCCACACCCACAGAACCAGTAGTAAAAAAATTTGAATCCCACCACTGTCAGAAGTGGTATTTGCCGGTTCTCTGAACTACTCAAAATTTCCACTACTGGTTCTCCAGAACTGGTCAGAACCTGCTGATTGGGTAGCAGCAAGGAGCTGGAGAGATGAAGAAGTGGAGGATGAAATGGCTATGCATTTCCAGGATCACAAAGAAAGTGAGGAGATTAAAAGATGGAGGATGAAAGGGAAATGTAGCAAACACTAATTGCTGTGACAGTTCCTCAACACAGCAATACCCACCTTCAACAACAATGACCTCAGTAGAAAAACAGCAAGCCAAAATGCATGACTTGCACAGTGTTATATTGGTTTGAAGTTGGTGCCATGGCCAAAGTCTGCTCTCATTGTCATGCTTTCATATTCCCTGGAGAAACTGCCAGTTTCTGCTATATGAAGGAAAAGGTGAAAAAAAGGAATTTGCTACCTCTACCTAATTAACTCCTCAAGTTATATAGCAATGATGAACCTACTGCACACAAGTTCAGGAAGCACATCAGATAATACAACTGCCTCTTCCAAACGGCATCCTTCAATGCCCCCAAAATTCTTCCAACAAGGAACAGATGGAACCCTTCTGTAACTCTTCAAGAGCAAATCCATCATTTAAATGGTACATTCAAAAATAACACTGTCATAATTCCAGTGGTAGGATTCAATTTTTTTTTAGTACCGGTTTTGTGGGTGTAGCTTGGTGGGTGTGGTGTGGCTTGGGGGTGTGGCTTGGTGGGCATGGCAGGGGAAGGTTACTGCAAAATCCCATTCCCTCCCCACCCCACTAACCTGCTTTCCAGCTGCATTCTCCTGTGCAGAGCAACAAAAGAAGATCAGCTGGGACTCAGGGAGGCAGAGAATAGATGGGGGCGGAGCCAGTCAGAGGTGGTATTTGCTGGTTCTCCGAACTACTCAAAATTTCCACTTCCGTTTCTCCAGAACTGGTTAGAACCTGTTGAATACCACCTCTGCATAATTCCTAGAATGATGCTCAGTTTATCAAAAGAAGAAGATATTCAGTGGTCATGGTTCCCACTACAGTCATGCTTTGGTCTTACTATACATAAAGGACAAACCATGGTGAATATGTTGATTTATCTGGCGAAACTGGTATTCCAGCATGCTCAGCTGTATGTCACTTTAAGCCAAGAAAAAGAAGTGAAAACATTAAGACAGTGGTGGGATTCATTTTTTTTACTACCGGTTCTGTGGGCGTGGCTTGGTGGGTGTGGCAGGGGAAGGATACTGTAAAATTTCCAGTCAGAGGTGGTATTTGCCGATTCTCCAAGCTACTCAAAATTTCTGCTACCGGTTCTCCAGAACTGGTCAGAACCTGATGAATGCCACCTTTGTGTTAAGAGTATTCTTAAAGAATGGAAGATTAATCATAATTATTGTCATCAAAAATGACCTTTGTTGAAAGAAAAGCATTAATAAATTTTATTACAATAACACATTATTATAACAGCATATCTTTGTTCTTTAATAAAATTGTGTTTTCATCCTTAATTTTAAATCCAAAACAATAGCAAGCCACTCATGATTAATTTGTTTGTTTGTTTTGTTCTGGTAATGAAATATCTCTGAAAGATAACCCAATGGGTCATGGGTTGTCTAGTATACAACAAACCCCTGGGGCCTATATCCTTTGTTTTAAAAGCTGCAGAAAGTCACAATTTAGAAATGAGGAATAAAGTCCAGGCTGTTTAATCTTCCCCCCATTTCCTGACAATTTCTTCATAAGATATATTAACAAAAACAACCCTCGCCCATTGAAGTATCAGGGTGATACACTATCATCAACAAATACTTTGAGAACATTTTCAGCTACATCTGGTGCCTGATTCTTTTGGAAGTTCATGACACTCTTGTTTCTGGCAACAGAACTTAGATTTCCACTCATCCCTGATACCTTCGAGTCTGTGACAGGCTCTCTCATCTTTCAGCCCTCATATATTTGGATCTGTCTGGCAATGTTGCGGTCAATGGAGAGCCAGCCTGCTGAATTAAAGATGGAGCTAATTATGTCTAGTCAACTTGGCAACCTGTTCTCTTGAAAGCATTGCAATTATAAAGCTTCTGAACTGTGGAAGTGTATCATATGAATGCAGTAATGGTTTAGAAGGCAAAGGCCCTGTCATACTGAGCTCTGCACAGAGAGAACAGGTGCATGGCCTCTGCCACCTGTTACAATCTCTTACAGCCGGCAAATCAGACACACTATTCCCAATGGGAGTAATTTGGCCCTGGAACTTTCAGAAACATCTTTTAGCCTGTCTGTGAAACAAAGCTCGCTGGGAAACCTGCCTTTAAAAAGGGGGTTTGGAGCAGTTGGTGTTTGAAAGCGAGGGAAACAGACTCCAGGTACAGAAGTAAACAAAGCAATCTTTGGAAGGATAGCTATTACCCATTGCACAGAAAATGTGAGTTTATTCAAGATGATAAACGGCTTATTTAAAAAAGCCATATATTCAAAGCAAATGGCTTTGAGCAGAGGTGGGATTCTACCAGTTCGCACCTATTCGCTAGAACCGGTTGTTAACATTCTAAGCAGTTCGGAAAACCGGTTGTTAGGCCTAATCCTGTAAGGAAGGCAGGAAGGAAACATTCTGGTGTTGCTTACAGAAACTGCCTCTCTGTTAACCCTTATTACATTCTTAGCAAGACTAGACTTCCTGTCTCAGGAACATTTCTGGAGTATTTTTTCCTTCTTTGCTGGTACTTTGCTTGTGTGGAGTGACCATTCAAAGTTACAATGGCAGTGAAAAAAGTGACTTATGACCATTTTTCACACTTACAACTGTTGCAGCAGCCCCACAGTCATGAGAGGCCAGATGCGTGCCTCGATGAGTGATATTGAGTTGGCCACGCCCAGCCAATAACATGACCACCAAGCCACGCCCACCAACTAAGCCACACCCATAGAACCGGTTGTTAAAAAATTTGAATCCCACTTCTGGCTAGGAGGATGCCACACCTTAAAATTTAAACCTTAGGTCAAGTGTAGGTGTGTATGTGTGCATGTTCCAAAAATATTGAGCCTCAGTGGCGCAGTGGTTAGAGTGCAGTATTGCAAGCTACTCCTACTGCAATTTGGCAGATCGAATCCCACCAGGATCAAGGTTGACTCAGCCTTCCATCCTTCCGAGGTGGGTAAAATGAGGACCCAGTTTGTTGGGGGAAATATGTGACTCTGTAAACCACTTTGAGAGGGCTGTAAAGCACTATAAAGTGGTATATAAGTCTAAGTGCTATTTCTATAATCCAGTACAACTGTATGGGAAGAAAAAAAAGTTCACATTTGTAAATTTGAATCAGCAGGAAGTAATCCATTCAATCCACATGTTTTGCAAACTGATGATAACCAAAGAGGATTAATAGACTGCCAAATCATATTTGAACTTTTTTTCAGTCTGTTTGTCTGTCTGTCTTGTCTGTCTATCTATCTATCTATCTATCTATCTATCTATCTATCTATCTATCTATCTATCTATCTATCTATCTATCTATCTATCTATCTATCTATCTATCTATCTATCTATCTATCTATCACCTATCTATCTAATCTATCTATCACAATCTCTCAAAGTAGCACTGTCACCATACTTCTTTGGACATTCATTTATCTCTAAAGTTGCAAAATATTTCACCTTTAGAAAATAGCTGAGCTAAATTTGTTTTCATCTTTGGTTGTTTATTGTTCTCTCTGCTTTTGACCTTGATTCCAGCCAAGGTCTGTTGCTAATCCTATTTTTCCTGTACTTGTTTCTATTTTTCTATTCCTTTTGTTCATTTCTATACAGCATAGCCATACCAATACTGCTGTACTAGGTATTACATAATAGTGCAGTATTACAATGCAATATGGTACTCCAACAGTGCATTAAAAAACCCATTGAAAAATAATTTTATTAAAATTATTCTTGTCTTTGACTTTATCAAATCTAAAACTGAGGAATAACATGATTTGCCTTTTTAAAATAAACAATTTAATCTAGTAAGTCTCACCTGGACAGTCTTTCAGATCTAATGCAGAAGTAGTTGCATGATTTAATGCAAGTGGGGAGAAGAATCTTTGATAAAATATAATGAAGGAAATATTGTTGGCAATATTAACTTTTTCTTTCAAAATTGTTTAGAATAAGTAGGAGTGGGCAAGTGAGCCAGCTTTATGATCCATAGACTTCAACTCCCAGAATTCCTGAGCCAGCATGGCTGGCTCAGGAATTCTGGGAGTTGAAATTCATAGGTCATCCATAGGTCATCAAGTTGCTGTAGTTGCCCACTCCTGGAATAGAATATAGAGCAGGGGTGTCAAACTCATGTCATCACAGCTTTGTCATGTGACATATCAGGAGTTTCCCCCTTCGCTAAACCAGGTGTGGGCGTGGCCAGCGCATGACACATCAGGCCTGTAGGCCGGGAGTTTGGCAGAACTGATATAGAGTATGAGGAGTTCATTTAGTAGGTTTGCTAGCATGAGATGAACATTTAAATGACAGGAAATCTCTTTGGGACATGACCTCATCAAAAGCTGAGTGGCTTTTATTTCTGAAGCTCACACATTTTCAACTGACTGTCAAGTGTCTACAGCTTCATTTCTCAATAACCGGCCTTGCAAAATCAACAATGTATCTTTTCCATAAAGTATTATATTTTTCAGGATTATTAGGGAAGAGACATGCATGTTACAAGTCAGAGAAAACAGAAAATAAGTATTTAAGAGTCTTTTTCTTTTATTCTTATTTCTGTTCTTATGCAATAATAATTATTGCATAACTATTCAAGAAAATATTTCAAGTTAATGTCCTCTCCTCCCTGTACCATGCCCCTGATTTCATTTGAATGAATGATTCTGAATCTATTTCCCAGAGTTCACTTTTCTATATTATTTAAACTTACTTGATTAAGAGCAGACAATCTGTCAGCTGAGAAAGGTGAGAATCCTACAGCTCTGGACACAAACGGTCCATCTGCATGGTCCACTTATTGCAAGAAAGAACATTTCATCAGTCACATTGAGAGGAGCTTGAGAAGATATTGTCACCCTTAGCTCGTCCCTGTCCTAATAAGGAGACATCCTCCAAACGTGCCCTGCTTTAAAAGTGATGTTTTCTGGCTTTAGATAGCCATGCAGTTTTTCTTTCAGATTTTTGCAACCAAAGTTACAATCTGAACCATGCTATGCTTTGTGTGGTGAGTCTCAGGCATGCGTTTTCGTTGTTGTTGTTGTTAATCTCCAATATGCCATGCTCTAAAACACAAATTTTCTGTTTCTTTTCCTCACATATAAATGCTGTGTGACAAGTCACAACTGGTCAGAGAGGACCAGTAAGTTGTTGGAGATCATCTTCTTTTAACAACCCCATAATGGAGTCTGGGCAACTGAATGGAGCTAGCAGAGTGTTTTAATGGCTGGATGCCCTTCCTGTCACCAATGTGGAGTTTTGTTCAGCAGATATATTCTCAGTGTGCCCAGAGACAGAAATATCTACCTCTACCTAAGATTAAACTCACAGCCTCCTCATTGTGAGGTGAGAGCTCCACCTCTAGGCCACTGCACCATTCCTCAGTAAATTATTGGATATTCCCCCCTCCCAATTACTGACAATTCTAGGTAATCTCCAACAGCCATGTTGTAAAAAATCCCTTACCATATTTTGTCAAAATTCTAAATGCTGGCTTCCAGGTGAAGGAAAATTACAAACTGTTGCGCCTCTGCAAACAGAGGAAGTAATACTGCAGTGAAGACCAGTGACTTGAAGTTAAGCCCAAGTCAACACCATCTCTTTGGATAAGGTGAAGCTGGGAGATGCATGCTCTGAAAAATGGCTTCTTACATAAAGACTGACAAGATCTGAAGAGAGTTTGTGGGTGTCATGAAGTTGAATGCTAGGAGCCGTGGAAAAGTAAACAAACTCATAGTTGCAGTGGAGTCTACATAAGGGTTTGTAAAGCATCCTGCTTTTTTAAACACGATTGAAGACAGTTATCTTAAAGAGATCTTTGGAGCAGCAGTGCAATTAAGCCATTTGGTGAGTGTTCCTTCATCCCAGATTAAAGATAAGAGCACAGACAACTCATTCCACCACTGCTTCTGAAGCTATACAGAATACATTTGAAAAACAATCCTCATGTGCAGATCAGCTGTTATGCCTTTAATAAACTGACAAGAAAAGAAATGGCAACATTGTCTGTGCACACACAGTATACAACAGAACAGCTATTGCAGAGTTCCTAAGAATCATTTTGGGAATTCACAGCCCCTGACATCTTTTTGTATTATTCTGTGTCCGCTTGACTCTTATCTTAAAATTGTTCCTGATACAGGCATAACTCCCGATTCAGCTATATAAGGACTACATGAGCAGGAAGGAAAACATATGAAGGATACTAGTTGGATACCCATGCTTTGTGACGAAACTTTATGATCAAACTATACAGGAGCCCGAGCTTTCCTTCTTTCCTCCTTTCCCTTCCCTTCCTCCTTTCCTTTCCTTTCCTTTCCTCCTTTCCTTTCTTTTCCTTTCCTTTCCTCCTTTCCCTTTCCTTCCTCCTTTCTTTCCTTCATTCTTCCCCCCCCTTCTATCTATCTATGGATCTATCTATCTATCTATCTATCTATCTATCTATCTATCTATCTATCATCTATCTATCTATCTATCTAAACTATCCAGCAAAAGTGTTGTAAAAGGTGCTTTTCTTCAAGCGACAACCGGACTTCCTGGTTTTTCTTTGAAGATGTTTTGCTTCTCATCCAAGAAGCCTCTTCAGCTCTGACTGGATGGTGGGTAATAGAAATGCTACAACCTTTGATGCCAAAGTAGCTTCCTGTTTGGAAGTGTAGTTTGCATCCTTTTCGAGAGTCGTTGAGTCAACTTGGAGGTTTGTCTGTGTCCTTGGGTCACCTGAATGGTGCAAATGGCTGTGGAGTTGCTAAGGTAACAGAATGTGAGGTAATGGAATGCGAGGCAACTGGCAGTTGGAACAGAGTTCTTTTCAGGTGGGGCGGGGGAGTAGACCTCTTTAGCATCAGTGTGTGTTAATAATAATATAGGAAATACTAATGCTGTGATGGTCATTTTGAAAAATCCTTTCTTAGTGAGCACCTAGAAGCCAAGAGAAACATACGTGCCAAATTTCAAGTTTGTAGGCTTTACGGTTCTGGATATTTCGTGATGCTGTGTGAGTGGTCCTTTGCTTTTATATATATAGATTACATCTAAATGGGCTGCCTCTTCCAATCCACTTGCTATATTTTTCTCTCTGTGGTCTATGTGCCATGTTGTTTTGCTAATAATATTTTGCTATCACCACAGGGAAAGGCCATGCTTTCCATCCTGATGATTTCTTGACGCATGATTTCTATTGGAAGTGAGCCTGTTCACTTTTAAGTACAAAGCCATGCTGAGTGTGATGGTATTTGTGTTCACTGCTTCAGAAAAGCAAATACTGACTTCCGTAGCAAACTCTAATAGCTGCGCCATTAAGGACATCAATAAGCAAGTTCAATCAGGCACAAAAAGGCACATAAAGCTTTGCTAAGCAAATGAACATGATGTGGCTAATGAAAGGTGGAAGAAGGGAAGTAGAAATGACTACCATCTCAGCTTGTATCTGTCCTTCCTTAAGAAATCATGGGCCAGCAAGGAGGGCAAGCATGGTGTCCACTTGCCGTCAGAATGGCAGCCACCACCATGCAATCAAGTCTCCACTCCTTTTTATATCTGACATGTGTCACAAACTGTGATTTATACACCACAGTGTCACAGTGTCACACAGTGCCACCTTGAGTTTTTGACCCCCTTCCTGCACCCTAGGAGGCAAATGATAAAATGTGAATCCTGACATTATGTAGCAAACCCTGTGACAGGCCAACTTATATCCCAAAGTTTGAGCACAGGTATAAAAAAAGATCTTGAGCTTTGTCCTGGGATACATATTTTGTCATTGGCACAATTTGTAGTGGGTTGCCCATGCTGTCCTTCCCCAGCTTTAAAGGTATCAGAGCTGCCCATGGAAAAGAAGGTTCAAGAGACATTAAATCGCAAATTTAATTGGCAAATTGCAAATTATTTCTTGCAATTCCAAGAATATCCAGCAAGATACTGGAACTTCCTGGATCTGCAAGCTAACACATCTGGAAGATGTCAGTTTCTAGAAGACCATTACAGAGGGAAGCAAAGAGCCTTGATGGAATGGGTAGGTGGGCTACTGGAATAAATATTAGGAAGAACTACCATGGAAATTATGGTGCCCATCTATTAACAATTACGTAAATTAAAGTATAATTGGATGAAGTCACATGCCAAATTTCTTCCTGTTATAGGAAATCAATTCATGTTTGTGATAGTTCCTAATTTTTGCCTAAATATGTTCACACATTACAATTAACTAGCAGCATTTATAAAGGGACATTATAAATTGGTGTATTGTTAAACAAAGTGGAAGGAAAACAATCCTTGCTGCATATGATTAAATTCCAGCATTGGCTAAAATAATAGGGTGAAATATAAAATCTTTTTTGTGGGTAAATGCGGAAAATGGAGCTGTGCTTCTTGTAACGTTTTCTATGGCTGAAATGAGACTTTCTAAAGAGTGGAAAATAAACATCTGTGAATGCTTCTCACACATTATGCTGCATAGTGCATAAGCCCACTTGGAGAGTTGTTCTCAGGGACCACTTATGTTCACACAGCCTGAAATGGCTTCTCTGTATCTCCATCAATTTGAGTAAACACTGAATTCTTCCTCCAAGATGCCAGCAGGTTGAGATGAATGCAAATGATAAAGCATTAATTCCTTATTTTGTTAGAAGAAAGCCACACACTAAATATTTTTATTAAAGGAATTCTATTTACTTTTAAATAGGTTTCAAAACTTTTTTAAAATTGGGTGGTTTTTTTTGCAGTTTTCAAAAATACAATCTCACCCATAGTCTTAACAACGTTTTGACATCAACAAATACATATATCCTATATACATATATTTATAGTCATATTGATAATCTACTAAGGTCTCCTGCTTTATTCACCATAATCCTTCTTCCTTATCTTTATATCTGTTTTTAATCACTTGTACCACTTATCCCATACTGTGTAATATTCAGAGTCTTCCTTGTCTTTCATTTCTAACGTGAGCTTATCCATTTTGTCACATTCCAGTTTCAAAACTTTTACAAAATGTGCCAAGGGAGTATCTGCAGAGGGTGACTTGCCCTCAGCATGAAAGGCTGACAGAAAGTTGGCCCATTTCAGCCTTCCTGATTCTTTTATTCTAATCCTCTCCATGTAAAAAATCACAGGGTAAGTTAGAATTTCCCTCTAACAACAGGAAGCAAAGAAAACTACACAAAAGGATACCATATAAGAACCTGGATTCAAAGAGCAAGACTAGGCATATTATGGGATAAGAAATGTTCCACAAGATCTTTCACTTGGTGTTTCTGTCACATAGTGCAGCATCTGTGGTCCAAGTTTTCAACTGAAGACACAAGACAGAATAAACCTTTGATGGCTTTATGAAAAATGTTTCTCATCAGAGAAATAGAAGATTAAGGAGAAACTTAGAAGATAGCAATAGCACTTAGACTTATATACCATTTCATAGTGCTTTATGGCCCTCTCTAAGCAATTTACAGAGTCAGAATATTGCCCCGCAACAATTTGGGCCCCCATTTTACCGACTTTGGAAGTGTGGAAGGTTGAGTCAACTGTGAACCGGTCAGGATTGAACTCCTGGCAGTCAGCAGAGTTAGCTTGTAATACTGCATTCTAACCACTGCACCACCACTGATATTGAACTTTTCACATGCTTGAGAATAATTCAAATATATGAACTTCCCTACTTAGGCAGTTTGTAGTGATCCCATTCAAACACAATCTTATCAGTTGGGAAGACTCTTAAGATTTCAATTCACGTTCCCATGAGGGAGAGATTCTCTCTATTGTGTACACCAAGGCAGATATCCACAGACTTGGCTTTGGCTGGATGGGGAAGAAAGCAGTTATTTTAAAATCAGGAGCAGAATTCTAGAAATGGTGAGCTGAGGCTAAGAAAAGCTGAGAACTAAGACCATTTGCTATAGTGTTGACTGAGATTTGGACATTGGCAAGGAACTGCAAGGGGGGAGAAAGAGGGAAAAACCTGTCTCCAGAATATTTTATTTTTGTAGGAATAAGTCATCATGTTCTAGCCCAGAATCTACATTTGGTTTAATTAAGTCATTACCTAGATGGATACGGCTGCCCAATTAGCATGTAACTGTAAGTGCCCAACAATCAATAAAATAACCACAATAACCATTTAAAGCACATTAAGAGAGCATGGTAAGATGACAGTCACCACACTAAATCAACTCAGAACTCAGGCCCAAAGCTTGGGGTAGAGCCAATGCTTTAATGCTTAATTGAAGGCCTCCAGGTCAGGACCATACGAATGAATCTTGGAGGGGAAAGGCTGTTTCAGGAGCCATGACAGAGAAGAAACTATGCCTCCTGGATCCCATTAGATGGCATTGCTTGATAGCAGATACCCAGAACATGCTCATACCACTAGACCTTGTGGGACAAGCCATCATACTACATAGGTAGTCCTCCAGTTACAACTGCTATGGGGATCAGGACTGCCATTGCTAAGTGATATAGTTATAAAGCACATCTCTTAGCAATGGCAATCCAGGCAGTCCTAGTCGCCATGGTAATCGAAGATGTGTGGGGTCATTAAGGAGGAAGCAGAAAGAGTCCCAGGTAAGGAGAATAAGGGTTCCTCAGGGAGAGGAGGAGCTTGGGAAGCCCAGCACAGCCCATACACAAGTTGGAGATGCTACAGTGTGGCTGCTTAATACAAGCTCAAATAGGCTTGGGAAGGAGGACACAGGGCATGGGCAAGCTCAAGGAGGCCTAGGAAGAAGGGTGCCGGTGGGTACGTGTCAAGTGTGCGAGCACAGGTAGGCTGGAGAAAGAAAGCATGGGGTGCGTGCAAATTCCAGTGAAAGAGGGCACAAGGCCCAAGAGAATGCAGGGAGGTCCATAAAGGAGAGGGCTGGTGGGTGCATGCATCAGTGCAAGTCTGGGGAAGGAGGGCACAAGGTCCTTACGAGTGAAGTGGGAAGACAGCATGGTGTGTATGAGCAAAGAAAGTCTAGTGAAGTATGGGAGAGAATTAACCAAGTGCTTGTGAGCTTTCCTGCCAGCTTCTTTGTTGACTTTGCTTATGGGAAGTTGGCAGGGAAGGTTGCAAATGGTGATCACGTGACCATGGGATGCTGCAACTTGTTGTAAATATAAGCTTATTGCCAAATGCCCAGATTTTGTTCATGTGACTGTGAGGGTACTGCAATGGCTGGAACTTCATAAGTCCATTCATTCAGCACCATCTTAACTTCAAATGGTCACTTAAGGATTACCTGTAATTTGAGCATTACCTGTAATCTTCATGGTTCTAAATCAAGTCTCAAAGACTAATGTTTATTTATTTTATTTATGAGACCACCCAATGCAAGCAGATGCCTAAAAAAATATGCATGAGAGCAAGCATAACCAGGGAAGCAAATATTGTCTAATAAAAATGGATTTACCAATAGATGGGTGATGATATTAGCCATTTGAGATGATCCAGAGAAAAAAACACAGGCAGGAATACTAACTCTGTCTTTATTTTAAGGTTAAATTACCAGAATCTTGCAAGACTGAAAGTACATCTTCCTTCCTTTTCTTTTACTCACTGGAAAACTAGGGAGGGTCCCTTCTGAAATGTTCCCCAAGTGAGAAATCCTCCAGTTGTTCAGTCTTTGGCTCTTCTTTTTGTCTCCCAAGTTCATTCTCACATATCATTATACATACCAATGTATTCTGAAATTTGAGGGTGGGGGGAAACAGGTTTCAATGGTTGCTTAAAGCTTGCTAGTCTGGGATGAGCTGTGAGAAGAAACTACTTAAAGGTTAGGCACTGTGACAGAAAATACACTTCCTAATCCTATCAGATGACATTCCGTAATGGATGGTCAGGAAACATGCCAGCTCTGTCAAGTCTTATGAAGAAGGCAGAAATAATATGGAAGAGATGGTTCATCAGACAGCTTAACCCTGTGGCGGGAAGCCCTTCATAGGAAATTGAATTGCACCTGGAATCCAAGGTGGATTCATTGCAGCTCGGTCAGTCTTGTATTATACATTGCAATAATCCATACATGAGGTGATCAAGGCATGAGTGACTATAAGAACGAACTCTCAGTCCAGAAAGGTGCACAAATGGCACACCAGATGAATCTGGTTGAAGGTCTTCGTGGTCACAGCTGTCCATATAGCAGAATTTGGAAGTCTAGAAGTACCCCTAATTACACACCCATTTTTTAAAAGGGAAATGCCGCCCCATTCAAAATAAAAAATGGAACATACCCATAGCTGCTTAATCTTCTCAGTGTTGGTTTTCAGCCTGCTTTTGCTCATCCAGTCCTGAATTGCCTCCATACACTGGGGCAAGATTTGGATAGCATTTTTTCTTTGAAAAGGAGTAGAGATATTTAACTGAGTATAATACCTAATCTATGTTGGTGGACAACCTTACCTAGTGATTTCATTTATATGATAAACAGGAAGGACAAGACCACCAAACCTTGAGGCACCTCACAAATGGTAACCTGTCCAATGGTAATTTCAGCCTTTCTCCTTTCTTCAGGTTGGGCACAAAGATATTAATTTTATTTATAATCTTCTTGGGATCTATAATAATATAAATCTTGCACCAATCTCTTTACAGTGAGTTTTTGTTATTTCTAGTGGACTAGAGGCATCTTATGATAGAACATTACATTCTCTTTCTTTGGTTTTTTTTCTTATTTTCTTTTAATTAAGTTGCAGTGTTGTATTACCAGAATCTGGGCTGAAGGATAGTTTTTCCCCTCACAGTACATTTGAACCAGAGACAAGGACACAATCACATTGAAGCATGAACTGATAGATTATAGTAATAGAGTACAATGAACAAAAAGCCTAAACAGGAAGGAGGTTACAAGCCCTCTTTATAGAATTATACAAATCATTGCTTCTGTTTCAATCATTAAATTAGAATTACAACCTATTAATAGCCATTTAATAGCTCATATTTTCTTTCTATTAAAAATAATTACAATGAAAACATCCTTTTCTCTCTTAAGCACACCTTGAGCGTTCATAATCAAATTGTTATTTTTGCCATCTATTACCTTGATTTCCAGCACTAGATTTTAGTAGTTCCTACCTGTCTAATGCATGCCTAGCAGCTAGTTTGCATTTTTGTGATTAATACTTTCACTTATATTGTTAGCATTTTGTAACCTCAGGCAAGTCTGTCGTTATAATGGTTTGGGAGAATAACTTTGGAAGACAGGATGAATAGCTGCAGCCTAGGCAATGATCCGATAAGAGAAATCAGAGTCTAAAGCAGGAATGGGGATGCAGAGAGCATAGTAGAACTCTCCCTAGTTCTCTGAAAAGTCAAGGCAGGGGAGCGGGGTAGTGCTTTTAGACTAGCAAGGTTGATGTCAACCTTTGAGGTAGTCCAGATAGGCAACCAAAGCCATGAGTACTAATGCTATCTTTATTGTAAGGTTGCAGTGACAGATCTCACAACTAGGGGACCAATACATCTTAGGGACTTGATTGCTTCTGCTGAACTCATAAGGCCTTTTTGCTAAAACTCACAAGAGTTAGTGCTGCAGATGAAATTCTGAAAATTTGTCCTATAGGACATCCTACAATGTATCTTCTAACATGGAATATATATGCATTTTAATATTTAAAGTTATAAATGGAAATGATTTCTCCCCCCCCCCAAAAAAAAGTTTGAATATGTTTATCTCTTGTGAGATTGATATGAGTTTCAGGTGTATTGAAAAGAACAACTAAATATTTTATCCATATACTGGCATATCTTACACCTTATGCCCAAGAGTCTGCGCTACAGATTCCTTTCTGTCTTTAAATTGTCAGAAAGACAGCATGGGTTGCAAAAGCCCTTTCTCACAGAGAAAGAGGTGTTCGAGGTATTACCATATAAAGCACTTTCTTGAACCAGAAAATATTAAGCCAATACTCCAAAGCTCTATGAAGATCCAGCAGGAGCTCAGTCTTCCACTCCATAGACTCAGCTGTTTCACCTTTGAGCTAAAAAGAATGAGCCTTTGCTAGGTAAAATTGAGAGTTAGGATCATAGGTCCATATGTAATTGGTCTTTGAGCTAATTGGAAGGCCAAAGGAGTCTTTAACTGTGCAGAAACTGGCAAATGAGAGAAATAATAACAAAGACAGCTGGGTTTAACCCTTAGAAGATATCCTTTAGGGCCAAAGTTGGTCACTGCAGCCTTCCTTTATTTCTATTCATTTACTCACATTTAGCTCTACATCTGTATCAATTTTTTTTTATTGTATTAAGTAACAGCCTAAGGAATATGAATGGACAATTAATAACCACCCCCACTACCCTTAAGGAATTCCTTAGTGGATTGGATCATTATTCCATTTTGCCCTGTATTGTGTGGCTGAAAACATCTCTTTTGGTAAATGCCAATGGTTATAAATTCATGATGAAATAATAAAGAAGTTTCTTTTGTAATGATTAAAAATTATATATCCAAGGCTAGAGACTCAAAAACAATATTCAAATTATGCCTCACTCCTACAACTGTCAGGTCAGCAATTAACCCCAAGGCTTGGAAGCATTTCAGAGTTAGCATGCAGCATCTTAATAAAGCTTTCTTCCTTTCATTTGAATTAAAGTTCTGGTTGTTTTCACTAAAATAGCTGATCTGAATGAGGAACGTTCTCAGTGAGGACAGAATGGCTTTTGAAAACTGTCAAAATTCTCAACAGCATCTTTTCCCAAATGAATCAATATTTCCACAAAATATCATCTCATCTGAATTTTAGCCCCTTCAAAATGAAGAAGGCCTTTGAGTTCTCTGCCCATCAACCCAAGTTCCAACTGTTGGAAAATTACTGTGAGTAATCCCAGACAATTCCCCATATCCGGCAAACAAGTCGTCTTGAAGATACACATGTCTATAGTAGACTGCAAACAGTACAAGTATATATCTGATTCCTAGCAAAGCACTGACAGCTTGCTGAGCAGCCCTGTGTAAACGCAGAACTGCAGCTTATGTAACTTTGGCCTATTATATTTCAAAGACAAGACAAAGGAAAAGGCAGACAAGGTGTAAATGACAAATGACGTTAGAATGATTTTGATAAACCTATCCGGGTGAACTTCTCATTATTAATCCATTCCTACTAGATCAGCATGTCAGCGTCTCTCGGAGCTATAGTCATTGAATAAAAACAATTTTGTTTACTGGGGAGCAGGTTCCTGACTAAGTCTTCCTTTGTCGCCATTCAGAGTCCATTCAGCTTGCTGTGAATGTTTTCTTCTTTTTTTAGTAATATGAATAATAATTTATATGCCACCTAACTGCTTGGGGGGGTCTGAGCAGTTTACAAATTGTTAAAAGCATTTGAAAACAAGAGAGATTAAAAAAAACATAGAAACAACCAAAGAAAAACAGATGGCAGAGAAAACAAAGCTGGATGGGAACAAGGAAAAAGTAATCAACTTCTCCCATGAGCGGTCCAATTCCATTCACTCATCTTATGAGGAAAAAAAACAACCCGACAAAGCCAAATATTACCTCTGAACGTCACACATTCATTTATTAGTCATTCATTAGCTATTTCAATCTCTTTCATTTTCTCCTAACAGCCATCCAAGCCAGCATATATCAGATCCTAGAGGAGTTTACCGGAAGTTGGGGGGGATGGGGGGACAGAGAAAATGAAATTGGCCGCTCCAAACACAGCTTAGCAAAGTGTCAAACATTTAGATAGCTTTTCTTTCTGAAACTCTCCAAGGCCCTGACAAAAGAAGATATAACTGTATTTCTGAGGGAAATGAACGTTTATGTATTAGTATATGTTATTTCTCTCTGAATTTTGAGACATTGTCCAGATTCTTCTCTTGGGTTTCCTTAAAAAACAACAATGAACATCTCTATCAGTTCTAGCAAGCCTTTCTGGTATATTTCTCTCACTTTTCCTTTCTCTTGTGCTTAAAAACTGTTCACAGCTTGTTTAGTGAGTGAGATAAAGGGACTGATTTCTAGGGCTACATTCACATGCAAATTAAAACATAATATGGTTTGTTTGATTTTTTTGACAAATGCTGGCTTAAGAAAATCTGTGATCTGGTCTAGAAGCCATTTCCTAGTCAGAGAGAATTGGGAAGATTCTCATGTACAACTAGAGCCACAGAAGGCTGAACAGCCTCCATGTTGGATATTTACATGCCAAGGTCTTTCCTGAAAGTGGTGTCTAGCTAGGCCATGGTCTAACATAATTTCATAGATGGAATGATGACAAGAAGGGAAGATTTTGTTTTTCATTAGAGACTGGGGAAGGGGCAGAATAGCTCTCAGAATGGTATTTGTGTGGAAAGGTGTATTTCAAAAATAATGCTTCCTGGAATGGTGCAAGAGAAGGACTTGATAAAAAATTAGTATCTACTGGATTGAGTTTTCCTGAAAAAAACAGAAATAATATTTTTGTATTTAGCCGTTATCCAAAGGGCCAGCATTTCAATTAGTGCTTGAAATATTTTTCTGAATTCAGTCCCAAGAAAGATAAAGGAAACTCCAAATGTTATGAGGTGCTTGTTAGGCACAAAAAGTAAGGTTCATTTGTAAAGTTGCACCACAGAAGATTTATTCAAGTCTGTACACAAGTTCTGGTCAACTAACAGCATAAGTGCTAGAGAAGGGTTAACAAAATTCAAAGGGAACTGGACTTGGATCTCTTGTGGTAACACAAGAATTCTAAATTGATGACATGGTTAACTCCACTCTCCAACTCTGCTTGCTCTTCTCCCACAGTATTTATTTGGGAAATTTGGAAGAATGTATTTCAGATGTTTCTTTTCCTTTCTCAAATTTGAAGTACAGAGTTGATGAAAAAGATTTTAAAGAGTCACTAAAACATTTTATTACTTGGTTGTTTAAGTTATAATATTCATCTGACAAAAACAAAAATAAAATCCCGATATCAATCTATCAATAAACAATCTAAAACAGTGTTTCTCAAACTTGGCAATTTTAAAATATGTGGACTTCAAAAGTTAACAATAAAAATAACGAGTTCATAATACAAAGTATTGTAGACTATATTGGCTCTAGTAACGGTTGATCTTTCATTGCAAATGAAATCTGTAGACAATGCGATTTTCAAAACCTCGGGCAATTTGCTCTCATTTTGAAGCACGTTCCATTCGTCGTGTGACTGAAAATGTTTTGGCTCAGCAAATAGCTCAACATGGAATTGTATAGGATAACTAGAAACAGTGGTTTAGGATGAAATCTAAATAATCCTTTTTCAAAAATATTAACTCAGATGGGGAGATATAAACATTTTCTGATGAATGAGTAAGCACAATTGATACAACCCAATACATTGGTAGCTTTGTTCTACTATGAATTACTAACAATCTCAATAGACGAGGCAAATGGTGAATAGAGCGGGAATTATATTACTATCTCCGTTTTTTGTAAGAACAACTAATTTTTAAATAAAAGCATAATGCAGAATGTTGAATACATTTGAATATCTTTTGAGAATGCTTATGATTTCTAAGGGCATATCATGTTTATCATTCTCGGAATTTTTCTTCATGTTGTGTACACAGAGAGAGACAGAGAGAGAGAGAGAGAGCAGGGAGGGGAAGGAAGGAGGGAGGGAAGGAGGGAGGGAGGGAAGAAGGAAGGAAGGAAGGAAGGAAGGAAGGAAGGAAGGAAGGAAGGAAGGAAGGAAGGAAGGAAGGAAGGAAGGAAGGAAAGACATGAAAATTTATGTCAGGAACCAAAGTTTTCAAAGAATATGGCAGCAATACTAAAGGATGACTGAAAAGGATTGAGGGGCACATAACATGGATTTTGTAATTTGTTAAGTGACATAGTTATTTTGTGTTTTAATTTAACTTATTGTCTATGTTCAGGCTCATTACTGAGTGAAATGTAGGAAAGGTTTTATCCTATGGCTGTATAGATTGATTAGATAGCTTTTAACATTCCTAAACAGAAAAGATAATTTACAGAAGGATGTCTGGATGCTATCTCCTGATTTTAAAAAAAGTTTCTTAGTGTAAACTGACATTTGGTTATCTAATTTTAAACAAGCTTTTGTGGCTGATTTACTGTGCAAAGAAGGGGTTACTCTTATCTTGTCCAACCAACTATCCTCTTTTGTTTTTCTATGTGTTAACTATAAAAAGGACTGTAAGATGGTTCTCAAGGTTCTCCTTTTCATAGGGAGATCCCACTTTATCGGGGTATCCTAATCATTGTCACACCCTCAAAAAAGACGGTAGCCTGAGAATTTGCTCGGACTACAAGACGACAATTAATAAATTCCTACAAGTTAGTGCTTATCCTGTGCCCGTCATCCAGCACTTATTACACACATTCGAACCAGGCAGCATTTTTGCTAAATTGGACATGTCTCAAGCATATCAGCAGTTCCCTGTAGATAACCAAACAGCGGAAATCCAGACAATTGTCACTCACAGGGGTGCCTTCCGATGCAAGCGTCTCCCAATTTGGCGTAAGTGTGGCCCCGGGTATTTTTCAATCCTCATGGAGCGGATTTTGCAGGGCCTCCTGGTGTAGTACCCTACTTGACGACATCTTAGTCTCGGCCAGGGACAGACCCCAACTCTTCCAAAGAGTTCGAGCTGTGTTAGAGAGGTTCAGACAGCATGGCCTCAAGTTGAAAAAGAAAATGTACCATTGCCACTAGACAGGTGGACTTTCTGGGTTATAAAATTGACGCCTCTGGCATTCATCCCCTGGAGTCCAAGGTTAAGGCAATCCACGACGCACTCACTCCAACCTCCAAAACAGAACTGCAGGCGTTCTTGGGGCTATTGAACTTTTACGCATCCTTTTTACCCCATAAAGCATCAGTAGCTGAACCCTACACAGATTACTGGATAAAAAGTCACCATGGCACTGGGGGCACAAGGAAGACCATGCCTTTAACGCCGTCAAATCACTACTCACGTCAGAGGCCGTACTTATTCAATTCGACCCTAACCTCCCTTTAGTACTGGCAGCTGACGCCTCCCTTTGGAATCGGGCGTACTAAGTCACAGGCTTCCAAATGGCGCCGAAGCTCCCATCGCTTATTTCTCAAGGACGCCTCTGCCACGGAGCGCAATTATAGTCAGATCGATAAGGAAGCCCTAGCAGCTGTTGCAGCCGTGAAAAAATTTCACGAATTCCTTTTCGGCCATTCTTTCGAGCTGGTCACTGACCACAAACCCTCCTGGGCCTCCTAGCCGGGGACAAACAAACCCCTCAAGTCCTCTCCCTAGGATGACAAGGTGGACTCTCTTCCTAGCAGCCTACTCCTACAGACTGGTACACCGCCCGGGCAAAACACTGTCCCACGCTGACGCCTCAGTCGCTGCCCCTTACCGGCCCGGCTGAAGACCCTGCTCCTGTCCACGCTATTTTCGAAATCACCCAGTTGGACCTACCTATCACGGCCATGGACATTGCTGCCAAAACCAAGACAGACCCGAACACTCGCCCAGGTGCTCGACTGGGTGAGGAGGGGGTGGCCGGGTGGCAATGTTGATAACAAATTCACACCTTTTAAGACTCGCATGCAGGAACTGTCAAGTCTGCAGGGATGTCTACTATGGGGCACTCGAGTGGTCATCCCGGCCTCACTACGCACCCGAGTTCTGGAAGCGTTGCACGAGGGACATCCTGGCATCGTGAGAATGAAAGCGTTAGCACGCAGCTACGTGTGGTGGCCGGGTCTCAGACGAGGACATTGTCAATTGGGTAAGTTCCTGCAACATTTGCCAGGAATCCCGTCCTGCTCCCCTATTGCCACCCCTACTAGATGGGAAAACGCCAGCGCCCTTGGTCTAGAATCCACATCGACCTAGCGGGCCCTCTGCATGGGAAGATGTTCCTGGTGGTCGTGGACGCTTATTCCAAGTGGATTGACGTGCGCAGCTATCCACGACCACCACACTAGCAATCACCAACGTGTTGACACGTCCGTTCGTTACGCACGGCTACCCGACTCCATCGCCTCCGATAATGGCCCACAGTTCGCATCGACTGAGTTCAGCCGCTTCGCTGCCAACCTAGGTATCCGCCACATTTTCACAGCCCCATTTCATCCTGCCAGTAACGGGCTGGCTGAAAGGGCCGTCAGGACCACTAAAGAAGCCCTGGCAAGGTTCAACAAAGATGACTGGCACCACAAACTCTCGCGGTTCCTGATGAGCCAGCACTCAACTCCTTGTTCAGTCACCAATAAGTCCCCAGCTGAGCTCCTGATGGGCAGGCGCCTGAGGACTGTATTGGACAGACTACACCCACAATACTGCCCTGACTCTCCCTCGCTTCCTCATCGGGGGTTAGACATTTTATCTTACAGGAGCCAGTTTTCGCGAGGAACTTCGCTGGAGACCCCCTGTGGATCCCGGGCGAGATCGTAGCCATCACCGGGCGCGGTCATATCGGGTCAGGCTGGAGGATGGTCGCATCTGGAGAAGGCACATAGACCAACTGCGCAGACGCCTCAGCACCATCGCCAGCAGGGACCCAGAGACTCTAGACGAGGGAAGGTTTCATCCTCAGCCTCACATCCACATCACGCCCGGCGATCAGCTCACACCTTCAACCGGTTCAGAAAGCCCGAACACAGACAGCGGCGCCCAGACAGTTGACCAGCCCGAACCAGCCTGCGAGAGCACATCCCCAGAGAGCAACCCTACGAGCCCAGGGCAGGCCCAAACCGAGGGGCACACTGGGGACACTTTGCCGACTCTGCCTACCCAGGCAGACCCCGGACGGTCAGACATTGTTCCAGAACTACGCCGTTCCGGGCGCCAACATAAACCTCCTGCCTACCTCAAAGACTATGCATGTTCGCATCTGGGGGAGGGGTGTTATGTCCTGAGAACTATAGGAGTTCTCACTCAGGTCCACTCACTTTGAGTGGGCGTTCTTCCCCTTTCCTCATTGGTTGGTTCTCCCCAGCAGTCAGCTATAAAAGCAGGCTGCGGGTCCAACTCAGTCGCTGATCGCTGCGAGCCAGTTCCAGGCATGGCAAGCACGGTCAGCCCTTTATTGCTAAATAAAGTATTGTTGCACTCATGCTCTGGTTCAGCCTCTCATTGCTCAAACTTAACATGAACGTTTATGTATTAGTATATGTTATTTCTCTCTGAATTTTGAGACGTTGTCCAGATTCTTCTCTTGGGTTTCCTTAAAAAACAACAATGATCATCTCTATCAGTTCTAGCAAGCCTTTCTGGTATATTTCTCTCACTTTTCCTTTCTCTTGTGCTTAAAAACTGTTCACAGCTTGTTTAGTGAGTGAGATAAAGGGACTGATTTCTAGGGCTACATTCACATGCAAATTAAAACATAATATGGTTTGTTTGATTTTTTTGACAAATGCTGGCTTAAGAAAATCTGTGATCTGGTCTAGAAGCCATTTCCTAGTCAGAGAGAATTGGGAAGATTCTCATGTACAACTAGAGCCATAGAAGGCTGAACAGCCTCCATGTTGGATATTTACATGCCAAGGTGTTTCCTGAAAGTGGTGTCTAGCTAGGCCATGGTCTGACATAATTTCATAGAGGGAATGATGACAAGAAGGGAAGATTTTGTTTTTCATTAGAGACTGGGGAAGGGGCAGAATAGCTCTCAGAATGGTATTTGTGTGGAAAGGTGTATTTCAAAAATAATGCTTCCTGGAATGGTGCAAGAGAAGGACTTGATAAAAATTAGTATCTACTGGATTGATTTTTCCTGAAAAAAACAGAAATAATGTTTTTGTATTTAGCCGTTATCCAAAGGGATAATTAGTGCTTGAAATATTTTTCTGAATTCAGTCCCAAGAAAGATAAAGGAAACTCCAAATGTTATGAGGTGCTTGTTAGGCACAAAGAGTAAGGTTCATTTGTAAAGTTGCACCACAGAAGATTTATTCAAGTCTGTACACAAGTTCTGGTCAACTAACAGCATAAGTGCTAGAGAAGGGTTAACAAAATTCAAAGGGAACTGGACTTGGATCTCTTGTGGTAACACAAGAATTCTAAACTGATGACATGGTTAACTCCACTCTCCAACTCTGCTTGCTCTTCTCCCACAGTATTTATTTGGGAAATTTGGAAGAATGTATTTCAGATGTTTCTTTTCCTTTCTCAAATTTGAAGTACAGAGTTGATGAAAAAGATTTTAAAGAGTCACTAAAACAGTTTATTACTTGGTTGTTTAAATTATAATATTCATCTGACAAAAACAAAAATAAAATCCCGATATCAATCTATCAATAAACAATCTAAAACAGTGTTTCTCAAACTTGGCAATTTTAAAATATGTGGACTTCAAAAATTAACAATAAAAATAACGAGTTCATAGTACAAAGTATTGTAGACTATATTGGCTCTAGTAACGGTTGATCTTTCATTGCAAATGAAATCTGTAGACAATGTGATTTTCAAAACCTCGGGCAATTTGCTCTCATTTTGAAGCATGTTTCATTCGTCGTGTGACTGAAAATGTTTTGGCTCAGCAAATAGCTCAACATGGAATTGTATAGGATAACTAGAAACAGTGGTTTAGGATGAAATCTAAATAATCTTTTTTCAAAAATATTAACTCAGATGGGGAGATATAAATATTTTCTGATGAATGAGTAAGCACAATTGATACAACCCAATACATTGGTAGCTTTGTTCTACTATGAATTGCTAACAATCTCAATAGACGAGGCAAATGGTGAATAGAGCGGGAATTATATTACTATCTCCGTTTTTTGTAAGAACAACTAATTTTTAAATAAAAGCATAATGCAGAATGTTGAATACATTTGAATATCTTTTGAGAATGGTTATGATTTCTAAGGGCATATCATGTTTATCATTCTCGGAATTTTTCTTCATGTTGTGTACACAGAGAGAGACACACACACAGAGAGAGCAGGGAGGGGAAGGGATTTTAACAGCCCCATTCCACCCTGCGAGTAATGGGTTGGCTGAAAGGGCCGTCAGGACCACCAAAGAGGCCCTCGCTAGGTTTGGCAGAGATGACTGGCACCACAAACTCTCACGGTTCCTGATGAGCCAGCACTCGACCCCCTGTGCAGTCACCAATAAGTCCCCAGCGGAACTTCTGATGGGCCGACGCCTGAGGACTGTATTGGATAGACTGCACCCACAATACTGCCCTGACTCTCCCTCGCTTCCACTTCGGGGTTAGACATTTTATGTTACAGGAGCCGATATTCGCCAGGAATTTCGCTGGGACCCACTTTGGATTCGGGCGAAGTCATCGCCGTCACCGGGCTGAGATCATATAGAGTCAGGCTGGAGGACGGTCGCGTCTGGAGGAGACACATAGACCAACTCAGAAGGCGCCTCAGCAACCTCGCAAACAAGGATCCAGAGTCTCCAGTTGAAGGGGAACCGTCCCATCCGCCACCCAGCCACATCGCACCCAGTGACCAGTCTGCGCCAGCGGTCATTCCAGTCAGCCCAAACCCGGACAACAGCGCCCAGAGAGTTGATCAACCGGATCCAACCCAGAGTTTGACTCCAGAAACCAACCCGGTGGTTTCCGAGGATGCCCAGTCCAGAGAGAGTGTTGGTGACACTATGCCAGCTCAACCGTCACAGACTGATGCCGAACAGTCAGACAATGTTCCCGAGTTGCGCCGCTCCGGCGCCAACACAAACCCCCATCTACCTCAAGGACTATGCGTGTTCGCATCTGGGGGAAGGGGTGTTATGTCCTGAGGACTCAAGGAGTTCTCACTCAGGTCCACTCACTTGTGTGGGCGTTATTTCCCCATTCCCATTGGTCAGTTCTCCCCAGCAGCCAGCTATAAAAGCAGGCTGCGGGGTCCAACTGGCTGCTGATTGCTGCGAGCCAGTTCCAGGCTTGGCAAGCACGGTCAGCCCTTTATTTGTAAATAAAGTACTGTTGCACTCATGCTCTGGTTCAGCCTCTCATTGCTCAAACTTAACACTTTTACTTCTGACTTGGTTGCTTATTGGGAAGGTAAACCAAGCCAAAACCTAGGGGCAGATTTGGCTATCAGGCCAGATGTATCATAGTTGCTGGCTTAATAATAATAAGGTGGTTGAGGATCTTTTTTTTTCTGTTTTACTGAATGCATTTGGCATTTGGGAATCACATCATTACACTCTTTCACACACAACTCTAGGGTAGTCTTGACCCTTCACAAAGTGCCAGCCTGGGGAGTGTGCTGAGTCACAAAATGGCCATCCAGCAGAAGACAACTGATAAGGATCTCCCAGACTCTTTTGGGCCCCTCCTAATGTACTTTTTATCTGGAACTAGGCCAGCCAGGATCTTCTTGATCTTGATGGTAGTACCAGTGTTACGGAATTTTCTTCTCTCAAGAGTGTGGTCTTTGTCCTCACTGGTTGATTTTAAGGAAAATGCTACTATATATTTAAGCAAATATTTCATTTTTAACAAATCTTAACCCTTTTTAATGATTTTTTTTAATGATGAATGGATTGGATCTTATATATTACATCATCTTATTACATTAATATGTTTTGCACGTTGTCTTCATTAAAATTAATTTTGATTAATACAATTCAACATGGCCTTGTAAATTGCTAGGGACACACACACACACACACACACACACACACACACTATTGGGTAATAAAACTAAATTTTTATTGGAATGAAATTTAAATTCTGGAGGTATTGCACCTTATTTTACACCTTTCATCTCTTTTCAAAGGTATTTCCCACATCATTTGGAGAAAATGGCCCTTTGACACAGAAAGCAGAGGTCACTGTACCCTGGGTATCTACCATCCTTTATCCTGCACTCTTTACTATTCTCTTTATATGCATAGATATTTTTCACTATTATCTGGAAGCGTAATTTCTCAGTTCCCCATATGCAGACTCATGCACGCATGTGTTCTCTTTTGCTGTCTTGCTCCAATTCTCCCTCGGAGATATCCCTATAATAAGATTATCCCCCCCAAAAGGTGTAATATAGCCATCCTAATAGTTCAGCAAGAAAAATAACTGTTTTGTGATTCTGTGATGTACAATCTATACCTTCTAAAGAGAACAACCCAATCATATTTCCTAAATGGCATGAGGATTTAATAAAATGGCATCTGTGTTTCCACGGAGGAGTCCAAAGCATTCTAGTACTTCTGCTTATTTAATTAAGCAACCACCATTAAGGAACCACTAGGTGCTGTATCCCACTTCTCCATCTCCTTTCCGTTGCTTATAAAATGGGAACAGTGATCAGCTGCCTAGGAAAGAACATCTTACTCAAGAAATAGGGAGAACAATAACAGAACTTCACTGGTCTCTCCTTTCCTCCTTAAAAGACAAAGAGCAATCAAATAAAGGCTTAAGCAGGGAACCAAGATAAACAATGAAAGCCAGCAATCATTCTGTCTAACATATCTCACCAGGTGTTAAGTTTGGAGAATGTCTGTGTTAACCCCAGAAAAACTATGATGTAAGACATGCATGTCAAAAGATCAGAAAATTCCTGACTTGACTTTGGTATTTCTCTCTCCCTCTCCCTCTCCCCCTCAGTCCCCCCACTCCTCCTTCTGTGTTGTACTCTTTCTGTTGAGGGAGGAGGATTACAGCTCACTCTATCTCAGGCATCTTGAAATGGTAAAGCCTTTAAGGTTTTGTGGAAGCAGAGCTAGGTTGAGGTTCATGGAGGACAGATGGCCACAAAGATTGCTTTTCTCCAAATGATACAGCTTTACTGATGGGACCTGGGGTGAGTCAGTCAGCTAGCTAGCCAATCCTTAACAGATGGCCAGAAACAACTAGAGAAGATGATTCAGTAAGTATCTAGGTCCTGGACCTAGACAATGAATGCCTTTTAATGACAACACCTTCAGTGGCACCCAGAAACTAAATGGTCACCAGCAGAGCTTGTGAAACACAGACTTTAAATGGGTCAAAATGGGATATATCCATAACTATTCATGCATTTGACATCAGCTCTAGCTTCTGTGGTCTCCAAGGGTAGCCCATGTGAAGTGTGCTGTAGTAATCCAAGATACGACTGGTCTCCCAATCCAGTAAAGCACTGGTACATCAGATGGATATGTGCAAAGACATCTGTCACTTGCTCATTGAGCAAAAGCCAGAAAAGTCTAAGTAGGACTCCCAATTTTTCTGGATTTGTTTCCCAGCAGCCTCCGGCTTGATCTGTCCCATTTTCAAACTCTTTCTTTTCCTAGTTTCCCTCTCTATTTCCCCCACCCCACAAAATAATTTGGTCTTGTCTGTTCTGTGTCTGGAGTGTTTTTATACAGAGGTAGTTAAAATAGACAGAATCCTGATCAATTTGTTTCTTTGCGCAGCTATAGCTACATCTCATTTCTTTCTTTGAAAGTGAGCTGATTGCCAGAGGTAAATTGATTAGTTTGCCTTCTAGTAAATACATTTTGAAACTCCCCCAACTATTAGGAAAGCTTCTTCTGCATTTTGTAAGGAGGACCACAACACGTAGATATTCCAAATATTTCCAAACGACTCCCCAGAATACGTGTTATTACCTTACTCTGGCTATATAAATATAGTATCAAATGGGGAGGGTAAACCCATCTGCCCTAATATATAATCCCGAAATGTTATCCTCCAGTTTCTCTGCTTAATTGCTTTTAGATTTCATCTGTTGCTTGTTTTGATTTTTAGACTACGACAAGTACTGAATTGCAAATACCATTGCCATGCCCTTGATGAAGGGCAATGAATTAATAACAGCAGGTATTATTTTAAGAATTTAAGGTATTATGTATTACTTTTCAGTGTTTAGCTAATATCTGCTTTATGCTGAACATTACACAGGATTTGTGAGGACTGTAGCAGTCCTATGTATGTCATTCAGTGTACCAGTGTGGGATTCAATTTTTTTTTTTACTACCTGTTCTGTGGGCGTGGCTTGGTGGGTGTGGCAGGGAAAGGATACTGTAAAATCTCCAGTCAGAGGTGGGATTTGCTGGTTCTCCGAACTAATCAAAATTTCCGCTACCAGTTCTCCAAAACTGGCCAGAACCTGCTGAATACCACTGCTACAGTATACTATTGAAAAGTAACTTCTGCTTCAAATGTTTCCTTCACAATCAAAATGCCTTCAAATGATTTATTTATTTTTACATCCCATAAACAACAAGCCTAAAGAGAGGTGCTCAGAAAAACAGAATAGCAGAATTGGAAGGCACCCTGGAGGTCTTCTAGCTCAACCCCCCCTTGCTCAAATATATACCATTTCAGACAAATGCCTGTCCAATCTCTTCTTAAAAACCTTCAGTGTGGAGCACCCAAAACTTCCATTTAGACTTCATTCACACATTTGCTAAAATATAAACTGATGCCTTTGGTTTTAGCTTACCGTATGTAATTATTAGATTTATTTGGCCACCCGTCTTATGAAACACAACTCTGGGGAGCTCACAACAGTAACTGTGTGAACCCAGCCATTATGGTTTTGCAAGCTATGGTTAAGAATTAGACCTGTAGCTTATTATCTAACAAATATGATAAAACAAACCAAGGCTCAGAATTAGAAACCCAGCCCAATTTTGCAAGTCAGTAAAATGTGCATGATAAAATTTCTGAGAAGGGATTAATGGGTATCAGACAGCAGAGACTTTGCAAAGGCAGCATGAATCACCAAGTCGAAGAAAGTTAGTGTCATCTGCTTATACTGATGAATAGATGCCAGAAGCCATGTCTGGCAGAAAGAGTGAGCAAGTGAAAATGAGAGAGCAGGCTCTCCAATGGATGCCTGCTAATTCTAAACTAGATCTATCATAGCGCATCACACAGAAAATTGTAATTTAAATTCAGTTGGCTGTTTCAGATAGGAACAGGATTTCGTTGTTTTTAAAATTACATTGGATATTCTAGTCTTCAGCTGACACACTGTTCTAAGTTTCAAAATTCCAAGGAGCAACTTGAAATGTCACAGACTTCTGCAACTTGAAAAATCTATGATATGCAAATGATATGCACTCATTTATGTAAATAGAAGATGAATGGGCAAGTACAGAAGAGGTATACAAGCATATAGATGTGTAGAGGAGGTAGTAAGGTATGTAAGATAGGACTTTCTGTGCATTTCCAACACATGACTTTACAATTCTAAGTAAGCTCGTGAATGACTAGATGAATGGGCTTTAAATATCAAGTCAGAAGGAGTGTCTATGGGGATGGTCATGGTTGTCCCAAAGGTACTTTTTTTTTTTCAAGAGGCAACTGAACTTTCTGTTTCTTCTTTGAAGACATTTCTCTTCTCATCCAAGAAGCTTCTTCAGCTTCAGATCTTAAGCTTCAGAGCTGAAGAAGCTTCTTGGATGAGAACTGAAATGTCTTCAAAGAAAAACCAAAAAGTCCAGCTGCCTCTTGAAAAAAAAAAAGGACCTTTGGGACAAGCTAGAAAGACGCTCTCATATCTCAGTAAAAATTGGAAGATTGGTTCTTTGTTTAATTCTTCTTTCTTTCCAGCCATTCCATGTACTGCCATGACTAATCTGGAACAATGCTAATGTGAAAAAGAGATTTAAAAAAAAAACCCTGCCACGAAGGATGGCTGAGTCACAAGTGACTGCCATAGTTACTGTGGCCAATTACAACATTTTAATTTACCAGAAGATGTAAACAGGCCTGGCTTCATTCATACAGTGAATATTATGCCTTCTTGAATGCTTTGATCTCTTGTGGAGATGTCTCTGCAGCAGCCAATTGTGGAGAATGCCTCCCATACACCATAGGTTTCCATTTATCTTTGCCTCTTATTTTTACCAAGCAAGGTGCATACAGTACAGTGGTATGATTCAATTTGTTTTACTACCGGTTCTGTGGGCATGGCTTGGTGGGCCTGGCAAGGGAAGAATACTGCAAAATCTCATTCCCTCCCCACCCCACTAACCTGCTTTCCAGCTCTGTTCTTCTGTGCAGGGCAACAAGAGAAGACCCAGCCAATCAGCTGGGACTCAGGAGGCAGAAAATAGATGGGGCAGGGCCAGTCAGGTGGTATTTGCCGGTTCTGTGAACTATTCAAAATTTCTGCTACCGGTTCCCCAGTACTGGTCAGAACCTTCTGAATATCACCTCAGATACAGTACTTGCCAACAATGAAGTCATGAAGCAGACTTCAAGGATAACATTTCTTTTAATTCTACAAATACCTACAGCCCTTTTGTAGAACCAAAAGGCATTTGGAAAGTAGTCCTCTACTTACAATCACAATGGAACCCCAAATTTCTGTTGCTAAGTAAGAAAACGATTAAGTGATTTTTGTCTCATTTTGTGATGTTTCTTGCCACCGTTGTTCAGCGAATCATTGCAAGTATTAAGTTAGTAACACGGTTGTTAAGTGAATCTGGCTTCTCCATTGATTTTGCTTGTCAGAGGGTTGCAAAAGGGGATCACAGGAACATGGAATAATACTGCAACTGTCATAAATGTGAGCCAGTTGCCACATGTACGGATTTGGATCACGTGACCATGGGGATATTGCAGTGGTTGGAAGTATGAAAATGGTCACTTTTTTCTGTGATGTTATAACTTTGAATGGTTACTAAATGAATTGTTGGAAGTCAAGGATGTCAAATTTCAGTATGTCAAATTCTAATATATTTAACTATTTTTACTTAAAAGTAATTTTTTAAAGAAAAATATCAAAGGGGTGGACCCCTGTCAGTATTAAGAGAGAAAGCAAGGATATATGTGGGATGGGAGCCCAGAAAGGCAAGATGGCCATGGCAGCTATGTGATCAAAGCTTCACTTTTTCATTGCTCATCCAGAACTAATCGTGGTTTGAGGGCAAAGAATGCTTGTCAATTAGTCTTTGCTTTCTTTGTTTTAAATGTGTTAATTGCTAAATATATAATTTGCCCAGCATCTTAAAAGCTTTCAGTGCTCTGTGAATTAAGACCCATAGTGGAGCAATGGTTGGAATGCAGTATTGCAGACTAACTTTGCCAACTGCCAGCTGTTTGATCCTGACCAGTTTGGTGTTAACTCAGACTTCCATCCTTCTATGATCTATAAAATGAGGACCCAGATTATTGGGGGCATTAAGCTGACTCTGTATACCACTTAAAGAGTGCTGTAAAGCACTATGAAGCAGTATATAAGTGCTATTGCTGTAGTGCTATTACCAAACAGCTCTCACCTCTTACTTCTGAGAAAGAAAGAAATATGATTCTAGCTCTTCCCAGCCACACTCAGAATCCACAGCTTCACAGGTATTTGCTGCATTTGGCAAGTGAGGTGTATTTCCTTAATGAGACAGTACAAGGGAAGATTGATTTTGGAAGCTATTAGCAAAGGCATATTAACAGAGGAACCTGAGAGGACCTTCTCCCCTTTGCTACCAGATTAGCATTGCAACTGGATTTGCTTTATTCTCAGCAGCAAATGCAGTCAGAATTTCAAAAGAGCAGGCTTAGGGCTCCAGAATTAGTAGTAAGGCATTGCTTTGAGCCAGAGCAATTAAAAGAGAGTGAGGAGGCTCTCTGATAGCGGTCAATCTTTCCAAGAAAGGGGATGTCACCATTCCCAAACACAGGATGGACCCACTTAAACACCTGTTTCATCTGTTGCTAAGGTAGGAAGGAAAAACAGCCTCCAGTCTGCAAAGATGATAAGGGGTGGAAGCAGTGGGGGGTATGCTACCAGTTCAGACCGGTTCCACCGAACTGGTAGTAAAAAAGCCTCTGATCAGCTGAGAGGATAAAAAAAATGAAAAGCACATGGGAGGGTGGGAGGGTTGCTCCTAGCTTTTTGTTTCTTCATCCTCTCAGCTGATTGGCTTGTAAGGGGCTAGTGCATTAGGGGCGCGCATGCATGCAATCACCCACCGAATTGGTAGCAATTAACGTAGGATCCCACTACTGGGTGGAAGTTTTAGAAATTGGACAAGTCAATGCTGGTTTGTTGCTATCCTCATGTGATTGATGAGGGCAAGTTTGTGGATAAATCATGGTGCAATATCAGTTGTGGGATTCAATTTTTTTTTACTACCAGTTCTATGGCATGGCTTTGTGGGTGTGGCAGGGGAAAGATACTGTAAAATCTCCAGTCAGAGGTGGTATTTGCCGGTTTTCAAAACTACTCAAAATTTCCACTACTGGTTCTCCAGAACTGGTCAGAACCCGCTGAATACCATCTCTGTGCAATATGATGCTAAACCTTATTATAGGAACCTGCAGTGGTTCCTCAGATATTTTTGACAACAAAAGAACATGAATGTAAGCAAACCCCACTATTCTATCAGGCCACGCATAGTCAGAAGATAACGTAATTTCAAATACCTAATCTCAAAAAAATGATTGTAAGCTGCCCACAGTTACCTTGAGGTAAGATGGGCAGCCTATAAGTTTTATAAATCAAAGAAAGAAACAAATAAATGGACTAGAAGACTTCCAAGGTCCTTTCCAACTCTGCTACTGTATTAGTCTGTTATTCCTTCCCATACCCACCTTTTATTTCTTTCCTAAGAACGAATATAGATAACTCAAAGAAAATGAAAGTATAAATCCAGAGAACAGAATATCACTGAAGCATTAGAGCCAAATTAAATTAAGATAGACTTCCAGAGAATTAACTTCCGTATGCAATTTATTCAGAAATTGGGTCTCTTGGAAAAGAATCAAATACGTTGGAGGAATTTTGCCCTTGAGAAAAATTGTCACTATATACGCAGTAAACCCAAATTACCTCTAAATATATGAAGCCATTATTTGTTTATCAGACATCCATTTTAGGCAAAGTGTTTCCCCATAATGTGCTATTGATTCTGATTCACTCTGCTTCACCGAACATGTCATCAAGCAAAGCACCTGTCCGTCATCTTGCTGTGATTCTTTTCTTCTAAGCTGCAGAACTGCTATAGCATGGCATACTTATTGACAGATGCAAGGAGCTCTCAGCTGAGCTAATTCTACTGGCAAGGCAATTGTCCCAATTCTGATGCCTCTTAGTTTTTCTTGGTCCAATGAAGCATTTTCATGAAGCTTTGACAGCTTAAACATGGCTTTGGAATAACAAATTGCATTTGGGTCTGCCAGAAAAGAATACTTCCTCTCCCTGAATAAAAGGAAAGAAGGAAAGTTCAGAGTCTGTGTCATTAGGTACATAAATCTCTCTCTCTCTGGAGAGATAGCTGTGCGAGTTCTTTTCCAACCAGAACAGGGGAGTATTGTGGTCTCTAGTCTTAGTTCAGCTGATAAATCTCCTCAGCATCTTATTATTTCCATGATGATAAAATGTAAAAAAAAATGTGGGCTTGCACACTATTAAAAAACAAAAAGGTAGCTCATTTCAGCAACTTGTTTTTCCGCTTGACTTGTTAGAAATCTAGGCAGTCTATTTTGTCCCCCGACTTACAGCAGTTCATTTAGTGACTGTTCAAACTTACACAACACTGAAAAAAATGACTTATGACAGTTTTTCACACTTGCGACCATTGCAGCATGCCCATAGTCATGTGATTGGAATTCGAATGCTTGGAAACTGACTCATATTTATGACGGTTGCAGTGTCCTGGGCAGAGGTGGTATTCAGCAGGTTCTGACCCATTCTGGAGAATCGGTAGCGGAAATGTTGAGTAGTTCGGAGAACCAGCAAATACCACCTCTGACTGGCCCTGCCCCCATCTATTCTCTGCCTCCTGAGTCCCCACTGATTAGCTGGGTCTTCTTTTGTTGCCGTGCACAGGAGAACAGAGCTGGAAAGCAGGTTCGCGGGGTGGTGAAGGAATGGGGATTTTGCAGTAACCTTCCCCCAGGAGTGGGGAGGGAATGGAGACTTTACAGTGTCCTTCCCCTGCCACGCCCACCAAGCCATGCCCACAGAACTGGTAGTAAAAAAATTTGAATCTCACCTCTCATCTCTTCTCTTCTGGGATGATGGGATCCCCTTTTATGACTTTCTGACGATAGAATAGAATAGAGAATAGAATTCTTTATTGGCCAAGTGTGGTTGGACACACAAGGAATTTGTCTTGGTGCAAATACTCTCAGTATACATAAAAGAAAAAATATATTCAACAAGCAAAGACAATGGGGAAAACAGATTAATTTAACAACTGTGTTACTAACTTAACAACTGCAGTGATTCACTTAACAACTCTGGCACAAAAGGTCACAAAATGGGGCAAAATTCACCTGAAAAATATTTCACTTAGCAACAAAACTTTGGGGCTCAATTGCAGTCTTAAATTGAGGACTTCCTGTACTCTTCTACCCCAAATAAGCAAACCATCTACGGTTCATTGGATGCTTTGGATCACATCAAGAGACACAGAAATATGATTGATCTCTAGTGGAAGTTATTTAAGTTTTATTAATCTCCGTATTCTACCTGGAAAGAATGCATTGAAATCCAAGGGCAGGAAGACAGGTAGTCCTTACAAACATCCATTTAGTGATTATTTGAAATTACAACAGCATTGAAAAATGTGACTTATGACATTTTTTCACACTGATGGCAGTTACAGCATCCTCATGGTTAGATGATCAGACTTCAGATGCTCAGCCACTGGTTCATATTTATGACCCTTGCTGTGTCCCAGGGTCACGTGTTTACCTTTTGCGGCAAGCAAAGCCAATGGATAAGTCAGAGTCACTTAACAACCATGTTATGAATTTAACAACTGCAGTGATTCACTTAACAACTGTGACAAGAAAGGTTTTTAAAAGGGCAAAATGTACTTTAAAATTGTCTCACTTAGTGTGATGACCCAGAGTGTGACACAAATGTAACAAAATCCAAAACGTAAATAAATGTCCTTTAATGCCTCCAACTTGGCCCCGCTGTTCAATAAATCTCAGTTGGAGATAAAACTTATTCAAAAATAGTCTTCAAAAGAAAGCAATACAGTCTGAACTTAATGAGCAGATAGAGATGAAATAAAAAACTAAAACAAACGACAATGAAGGAATTTCCACAACAGACCAGGATAAGTAATTACCAAATTCAAAGAGATAACAAGGCACAGCCTGTTGGAAGGATGCCAACCAAGATAACTTCCGCCCAAAATAACCCATGCTTTGCTTCTGGCAACGCTGTGTTTTAACCATCTTTCTTATATATTATTCTCCCCAGCTGCAACCAATGAGTGGGATCATGGCCACTTCCTCTCTCGTAAGCCAAGTTGTTTCCTTCTCCGTTCCTCCCTGCATGTCCCAGGACGAAGAGGGGATGGGCCTGGTTCTTCCTCTGATGTCCCAGCCAGCCTCTGCCCTTCCCCAGCCTCCTCCATAACCTCCGAAGCCACACCTCCACTTCCGGTCGGCTGTTCCTCCTCTCCCTTACGAGTCTGACTCTAACAAGGGCATGACACTTAGCATCAGCAATTTTGGAGTTAAATTATGGTCATAAGTCAAGGACTATCTGCATCTTTGTGTCACCAATATGAGTTGGGCTTCACAAATGATCCTTTGGTTAAGTTCACTCTCCTATGCTTCTTTATTCACCAAAGACATCTTCAAATAAATAGATTCATACCATTGTATTTCAAGCAGAATAAATCATTGAAAACATTAAGATTTACATTTATCTGTAATGTGTTTTCTACTTACACTGATACTTACGTTGCTGGGGGAAATCTGCTTATTGCAAATATATTTCTCTTGCTCATAAACTTTGAATTCATTCATCAAAATATTATTGATTTTATATTTTTAACAGATGGTTGAACAACATTAGAGAAGCATTATTATCATTAAAAGGTTATGTATTTTTACATTAAAAATGAACAGCATCAAAGGATAAATGGTTAGAAATAAAAACTATGCTGCTTTTAAAAGCAAAATATGAGCCACAGAACACTTCTTCCAGAAAATGGAAATTTTTCCTATCAAAAAAAAAGTAGCTCAAAAAAATAAAAATAAAAGGAGTGTGGAAAAAATGAATTCAATAGGATTATTGTTAAAGACATTGCGATCAACATATTGAAAAGTAGCCATTGAAATGTCTTTGTACAAAAAGGAATTAAGATATGACCTAGTTTATTTCTCTTAATTTTATGTTTACCTTGGATAAGTTGGTAGAAAATATTGTTAAAGAAGAATTACCAAGCATATAGCACAGTGTTGGCAAACCTTTTTGGCACCAAGTACAAAAACGGGAGTGCACACCTGCATGCGCACCAGAAATCAGAAGAGCAGCTTCTGCACTGGCCACCTGGTTTTCCAATTCCTGACATGCATGTGTGTGCAAAGACCAGCTGGCCGGAGTGCATGTGCACGCCAGAAACTGGAAGCTTAGCTTCCCGGTATGCGCATGCACATTGAGAAGCTTTTTCTTCCAGTTTTTGGAAGATGCATGAAGACCAGCTGGCTGGCGTGCATGTACACACCGGAACCCAGAAGAGCAATGGGCGACTGCTGGTGTGCCCGGAGAGATGGCTCTGTGTGCCATCACAGATATATAGCAGAACAATCCTTAATAAAGAAATACCAGCATGCATTTTGCAAAAGTATTGCTTGCTTTACCAACAGGGGTGGGAGGAATTCAGCATTTATTAGAAATGTAATAAAGGTTACTACAGCAAATTTAATAAATAGTTTGCTTTCAGACATTTAATAGCTGAGAGATGAAAGAGAGGCACGTTTGTACAGAGTCTGTAGTTGATTTCAGAGCATGAAATAAAAGAGTAGAAATAAACAAAATAAATGATCACGAAAGTGATGATTTTAATTGTGTTGATAGTGGAGCTTTTAAATATGTTCATCAGTTGTTAGTATTACAGATGAGTAGCAGCTAGCCGAGTTTATTCCATATTCCTATTTGGAGAATAGAAAGGAGTCTCTCAGTGTCAGATGGAACCAGCAATTTTGTACGTACAGAGATGGATAATGACTAAAGGGGAAAAGTTTTTGGATCATCCAAATCAGGGGTGTCAAACTTGTGGCATCATGTGACGTATCGTGACTTTCCCCCCCTTTGCTAAACAGGCCGTGGGCATGGCCAGCACCTGATACATCCAGCCTGCAGGCCGTGAATTTGAAAGCCGTGGTCCAAATGTATCTGTCAAAAGCAGTCCAAAAGGCCATTTTAAATCTACAAAAGGATTTCTAATGAATATGGAGGCAACCTTCCTCTTTGCTTCCTCTGAGAACTAGAAGTATCTGGTTGCAATCCACATTCACTCACTTCAACACAGAATCTACATCAGCATGCCCTGGCTCAAGTATAGTTTGCTGTTGGAGGTTCTTCTCAGACAGTGCTTGTGTTTGGAACAGCTCTAAATTTTTAACTCCTTTGCCGCTGAATGTTTTACACATGACTAAATGCACATTCAAAATGAGTTTTTACATTCCTTTTGATGCTATTTATCTCTTGTGAGATTGGACAAAAGGGAAAAGGGGATGGTTTTCTAAGTTGCACACTTTAGTACTACAAGCCCAGGAGGTGACTATAAGTGTTCTTCTTGTGTTATTCTTTTCAAATGACCAAAACTGTACAGCAGTCACATCTGTTAAATTGCGGGAATGAGACTCTTGGAGCCAGCATAGTAATCAGTCATCTTTATTTCTGCTTAGAACTGAACTGAGGAAGAAACCGTGGCAACCCTTTTACAGTTGGACTGCTCACAGCTGTGGCCAGTGATGGCTCATCGAATTTTCCACCACCGTGGACCAATTGGACAACCAATTACAGGTAAGTATGCTAATACATAACACCCCTCCCCACCTGGTCCAGTCCACCCAATCCTGTCTTTGCCTACTGTACATAATCATGCAAGTAGGCGGGGCTTCTATGGGTGCAACTGGACCTGCGCAGCTCAGTCGTGGTTTGGTCTCTGGACTGTTCAGATGGATCTGTTGTTCCTCCTGTCCTTCTTCTTGGAACCTCCTGGAAGGTTGAGTTGGCCATGCCGCTCCCACCAGGAACCTCCTGGAAGGTTGAATTGATGAGGTCGCTCACGCCAGAGGCCACTTTTCAGCTGTCTTTCTGGACCTGTTTCTGCCTCTTTATGCTACCTTCTTCTGCAGTTTCAGGTACATGCCTGTGCTCTCTGACCGGGGTTACTCTTATTAGTGGGGATTGTGTGTTTTTAGTTGTCAGGGTTTGTTCTATGAGTGTGTCCCTCCCTCTCTACTCATGCTGTGTCTGTTTGAGGTGTCTTCCCCCTCTTCCCTGGTTGAGGGGTCTTTTAAGCTGTTCCCGGTTTATGTCTGGTATCAGTCTTTTTATGGTGTCCCAGGATACCATTGATAAGTATGAGCCTGAGTCCACTTCCATCCAGCAAGGCTGGCCTTCTATGGTAACCTCGACATGTACCTTCAGGGTGTTTGTTGTGTTTGAGTGTCTGATGGTGTGTTTCATCTCTCCCATTGGTGGCCTTTTTTTTTCTCGCCTGTTTCTGGTGGCTTGGTTCCAACGGCTTCCTGTTTGTTTCTCCCTGTCTCGGGTGTGTGTGTTCCTTCTTTGTCTGGTGACGTAGTTCTTAGATGCTCGGCAGGCCCGTGCAATGTGTCCCCACTGTTCACAATGTTGGCATATTGCATCTAGGAAACGGCACTCCGAACATGGATGGTTCCCCTCACAGCCGGCACAGTGGAATTCTTTTCTTTTTCCATTTCAGCCCCTTATATTTCATCCCGAGTGGAGCTGATTTACTCCCTCATCTCCCTCTTCGTCTTCCGATTTGGACTCAATGTCCTTGTGGTGGGTAGAGGTGGGTTTTTTGATGAGTCCAGTGGTGCTTCATTCATTTTCCGCATGGCAGCCACCAATTTCTGGGTTGCTTCTGATGTGGAAGCCTCTTCTATTGCTTCTTTGAGTGTTATCTTGGGCTTCGTTAGTAGTCTGCCCTGCAGCATTAGGTCTCTCAGTCCCAAGACTACTCAATCTCTCATAGCCTCATCCATGTTGAGGAATTTGCATGCTCCGTCAATGTCCCTCAGGGTTGCGACGAAATCGCTGATACTCTCACCTTCGTTTTGGTCTTGCTGATAGAATTCATGTCATTTGATGAGGCAGGATATGGTCGACGTGTAGTGAGCCCTCAGGATCCTCTCTAGGTCTGGCCAGGCCATTGTCTTCACATCAGTTGGCACCGATAATGCTTTGGCCATTTTGAATACAGCAGGACTGCAGTGTGTAAGGAAGATGGCTCTCTTCCTGTGTTCTGAAATATTCATGAGGGCATTACTTTCGAGGAACATGAGGAATCGATCAATGTACGATTCCCAATCTTCGGTTGTTGGATCAAAAAGTGTGGGTGGCGTGTTCGTTCCGGCCATCTCATCTCGATATGTCACCGGCGTTTCTCGGTTGCCACATGCTCGCTGGTTCCCTTTGTCTCAGTATCCCACCTTCGTCGCCAGTGTTAAATCGCGGGAATGAGACTCTCGGAGCCAGCATAGTAATCAGTCATCTTTATTTCTGCTTAGAACTGAACTGCGGAAGAAACCGCGGCAGCCCTTTTACAGTTGGGCTGCTCATGGCTGTGGCCAGTGACGGCCCGTCAAATTTGCCGCTGCCGCAGACCAACCAATCACAGGTAAGTATGCTAATACATAACAACATCTATCTATGTGTCAGAAAATACCATCAATGGAGGAGAAGTTGGAGACTTCCAGACTCTTATTCTAAGTGTTCAGACATGATACCACCACATTGTTAGGAGCTGGAGCAAAACCAAAGGGTTGGTATTCCAAAACCTTTATACAAATATTCCAACACCTTTATACAAATATGATGCAATGTTATATTAATATAGAGTATAGGAGGGTTGTTGCTGTATTTGAATTTCCCCCTTTTTTAATTGCTGAATACTGGAATGATCAGTGGTAGTATTCAGCAGGTTCTGACCAGTTCTGGAGAACCGGTAGCGGAAATTTTGAGTAGTTCAGAGAACTGGCAAATATCACCTCTGACTGGAGGTTTTACAGTATCCTTCCCCTGCCATGCCAACCAAGCCACTCCCACAGAACCGGTAGTAAAAGAATTTAATCCCACTACTGGGAATGATGAAAAAAAACATTAAAGAGTAAAATGGATTACCAAGCAAATTCCCAAGCATCTGTAAAGAACATTTGGAGGGGATGATCTCTTATGCAATTAAAATCAGGTCAGAGAGAAAGAGAGAACAAAGAAAACATAGCATGAAAAAGCTAGTTCTTATCATGAAGATGAGCATCAAGTGCTCCTCCGAAAACTAGGATTATCAATGCATTTCTGAAATGCAGACTCAACAATAGAAATTGTATACAATTCCAGAAATTAGAAGGATAAAGATGATTGATGATAGATTTTATCTATCTATCTATCTATCTATCTATCTATCTATCTATCTATCTATCTATCATCTATCTATCTATCTATCTATCTATCTATCATCTACAGAGGGAAAGAAGCTTATAAATTATAGCATCCTGAAAAACAATTATTTTGAAAATGCTTTTTTAAAAAAGATCACTACCTTAGCATATGAATATGGATAGTGTGGGGTGGGGGTGAAGGCTTATTTGTCTTGTTAGAGTGGCATCAAATTATGTTTCATCTCAAAATATCTGAACAAGTAGCTGCTGTGAAATACTTAGTTCAAAACAAAGTTAATGTTCCCTTGCTCTTATTCTCTTAAATCAATGACGCTTAATAGGCATTTTTAAAAATAGTCTTGGTTTGAGTCAACCTGTGACAAAGCCACAGTGTGTTTTGGGTGTAAGCAGTGGAAACTGTGTCAAAGAATATGTAACTTGCCATTGTGATGCTATCACAAGATTCTTGTGGTTTTCTCTTTTACTATATGGTTGGAGACTCATTACTCAATAACTAAATAAAACATATACATTACACTCCAATCACAAAGAGCAAATTGTCTATCATTTTAAAAAAATCAGGAAAAAAAATCATCATCCAATATTAGAAAAACAACTTGCTTTTCTGACTGAAGATTGTATTACATAAATTACTTTTATTGTGGCAGACTTGGAATCATGAATAAATTAAGGTATAAATATATTTGGAGTTGAAATTAAAAATATATACTTTGCCAGTTTCCCTTTATTGGCCAGACTGTACATTTACCTAAAATTATCTTCCATTAAGAGGAGACGTTTTTCCATATTATTGAGCAGAAACTGCCCCAAACTACCTCAGCCTAATGCCTTTTTATAAAGCATTTAATTCTAGATTTGCAATTAAATTCAAACTTCAATTTTATGAAGACTAAATGAAAATTTTATCCTGGCCCCAGTACAATAGAAGCTAATGAAACCCAAACTATAAAAGCTAATGTAAGAAATTAATACATAATAAGAATTTGGAGACACCAAAGAACCAAGAGGGAAATCTTCCTAGGTCCTACTAGGAACAATAAAAAGAATTTACTTTCCCACTAAGGTAAGCTATTGGCATATCTTTACAAAGATAACAAAGTTTCAGTGGGCCTTCCAGAAATATATCTTAGTTGACAGAGAGAATCAGTCTTAATCTGGACTTCTTACAAAAATTGCAGTACAAAAGAACAAACAACTGAATTGTTCTAATTTTGTTCTAATTCCTTTCTTAAGGAGGATCTGGTTGAATTGACCAACTAGCAGATTTCCCTATAAATTGGTAAATTATTATTCATTGGCTTGCAATTAAAAATTCCACTGGCCGTTGCTGAGAAATATATTTCTGAGTATAAAGCATAAGATTATTGATCTACAGTACAAAAGGAATATTTCTGATCTTCTTCCCTAGACTGCTGTGGCCCATTCTTCAACTAGTATATTCCTTTATTCCACTGCAATCTGAACCTAATCATATTTATTCAGACATAATAAGGCCTGCTTTACTATTTATTTGTAAAAAAAATATGGTTAAGGATTTCAACAGTGTGACAAAATGATTCGTCTTTTTGAGTGGAGGTAATGCTGACAATGAACTGAGGTCTTTCCCAGATGCCATTCTTATTATTCCTTTTGTATTGCAGTAAATGTCTGCTACAGAAGTTGTGCAAAGGTAACAGTTACATACATACATGCATAGACATAGTCAGGAGACTGTGGTGGCGTGGGCAGTCCTTGGGTCCAATGCAAACTGCATTGGCTGCCAGTTTGACTGCACGGGTCTAGGCTACTTGAGGGACCATCTCCCCCACTGGGATTAGCCCACCCCCACCCTTACCTGCAGAGGAGACAGCTTTGGGCCCCATTGGCCCAATTATTCCGGCTTGTAGGGTCCAGGAGGAGGAGCTTCTCTGTTATTGCACCTGTCCTCTGGAACATCTTGCTTCCCGCAACGTGAGGTTTTTGGCCCTAAGCCTCCTGTCTTTTCATACGAGCCTAAAGACATTGGTGGTATTCAGCCAGATCTGACAGGTTCTGGAGAACCAGTAGCAGAAATTTTGAGTAGTTCACAGAACAGTAAATACCACCTCTGGTTGGCCCCACCCCCATCTATTTACTGCTTCCCGAGTTCCAACCGATTGGCTGGGTCTTCTTTTGTTGCCCTACACAGGAGAACAGAGCTGGAAAGCAGGTTAGTAGAGTGGGGAGGGAATGAGTATTTTACAGTATCCTTTCCCTGGAGTGGGGTGGAAATGGGCATTTTACAGTATTCTTCCCCTGCCATGCCCACCAAGCCACACAACCATGCCCACCAAGCCATGCCCCACAGAACCGGTAGTAAAAAAAATTGAATACCACCACTGCCTAAAGACCTGGCTCTGCTAGTTAGCTTGGAGCTCCAATGGAGGAACAGCTCAGTGGAAATGGTTGATCAAAAACTATGTCAAAACATTTTTTAAAAACCATAAAATGGTAAAAGCCTCTGAAATTTAAGCACTATAAAATAAAAGATCTTATGCAAATTCTAACCTAAACTCTTCATGAGTTTTTAGATAAAGATAAAATTGTCAATCCTTTTAGAAGAATAATGGACTGTCTGCAGTTACATCTTTCAGTGTGTAAATATGCACATTTCATTATGCCAATTTCACAAGGGATCTATACAATGATACCTTTCTTTAGCCACCAATGCATATTTTAGTTCATTTTGTCTGTTCCCCCCACTTCCATTTTAGTAGAAAACTGGAACAGAAACATACATTTCCAATGTGAATGTTCTAAAAAGCTTTGCTCCTTAACATCTGAGTGGTAGGTTTTTTTTTCATTTTCATCACTTTCCCCCTTTTCTCTCCTGAACACCACAGTGATTGTGAGCATGTACAGAGGTGTCTTAAACACCTTCGTTGCAGCTCTGTTTTTACATTCTTTTACACCATCGCAGAAGCTTGCCTTTACCTACTTTTTTATCTTTTGGATTTTGAGTAGAAATACTATTTTCCTGTATAAATGTACAAAGGTGGAGGAACTTCGTGCAGATTGTCACTTGTTTTTGTAAGTAAATAATATCACATGAATCCTATACATCAATGGTAACACTGATATGAGAAGTAACAGTAAATCTTGTATATAATGGTTAAATCAGAGCCCTTTAAGGAAAATTGATTTATGTAAATGTTCCTTTAAAAAATAGTTTATTATGAGATAAAGTGGGGCAGGTTCCTCTCTCTTCTTCTGGAAGTCTAGCGCCATCTCCTTGGTCTTGCTGATGTTTAGGTGCAAGTTGTTTTCTGAGTACCATGTAGATAACTTCTGGACCTCTTCCCTGTATGCTACTTCGTCACCTCCAACAGCAAACATCAACTTTTTACTTTTTCATAATAATATAAACTAGCTTTACATTTTACATAAATCTTCCTGAGCTGACTTCATAAATCCTCTTGGCAAAACAGAATTCTCAATAGCAGCTTCTGTCACTGCTGTGCAAATATAGAAATATTCCTTAATATGCAATATGAAACCATAATAGGAAGACTATTTTCACTGTGCCAAATACAGGCATCCAAATATTATGATAGGATTTATCAAGGAACCCTTAATGCTTTGGAAATTTGGGCATTCTGGAATTTTGTGTGAATCTGTTCTAATTATATGCATGCCAATATTTTGTTCACAATCACAATAAATAACATTGTGGGGATAAATGTGAAAATATAGGAAAGAAGAGAAGTTGAAGCCTTGAGATTACATACGAAGGTCTCTGATTTCCCAGCACCATAATCCACCCACTCAAATAGGGCGTCTACATATAGAGATGCAATTCCAGATGCATCAACTTTTTCCACTGTTATCTTATTATTAGGAGAATAAGAGTAAAGGGGATAAACAAATCCATCTTTGTTTCCTCGGTCTCTGCTCTGTTCTCCTTGCCCTTGACCGGAAGACTGAATCTGCTAAGTTCTCTTTCTTTCAGCTTGCCTTTTGCAAGTTACAATGATGCTGAATAAGGAGATTTATGAATGGCCTTGTAGCTGCAGTCATAGAAGGGTCCCTGCAGTTACATGATTGTGGTTTGGTTGCTTGGCCACTGGCTTACCCTTAAACAGCAGCAGCAACCTGTGGTAATATGTGACCTCCATCATTGGCTTCTGAAAAGCAAAGTCAATGAGGACATTGGCAGGCGATCATTAATGGTGATCGCATGACATCATGCTTAATGACTAAACAGGATTGACTGGAACAGCAGCTGTAAAGTTAATATGCTCACATGACACTGTGTTTTATAAGAGTGTCGCTTAACAATAGCAATAGCACTTAGACTTATATACTGCTTCACAGTGCTTTACAGCCCTCTCTAAGCTGTTTACAGAGTCAGCCTATTGCCCCCAACAATCTGGCTCCTCATTTTACCCACCTCGGAAGGATGGAAGGCCAAGTCAACCTTGAGCCTGATGGGATTCAATCTAACAAATTGCACCAGCAGGCAGGCAGTAGAAGTAGCCTGCGGTACTGCATTCTAACCATTGCGCCATCATGGCTCTTAATTAACAATGTTTGTCATTGGTCCCAATTACTATTATTAAGCAAAGACTGCCTCTACTTCTTTCCATATTCTCTTCCCCCTCCTCAACCCTGAGGACAAAAAGCTCAGAGAGACAGGTTGTCTGTTAGAATAGGGAACTTCCTTAACATATACTTGACTTCTCCTCTTTGATCTTAACGCGGGTGTCCTAATAGGGGATCAGACATCTGCTCTGCTGAATTTGTAGCTGAGGAAATGAACTGGAATCGTCCTTATAAGATAGTGACTTTTTTAGCAGCAAAACATAGAAGAGAAAAAAAAAAGGCTGTGGATGCTACATTACCCTTTTAACAAGGAACAAAATAGAATAGAAGAATAGAATTCTTTATTGGCCAAGTGTGGCTGGACACACAAGGAATTTGTTGGTGCAAAGGTTCTCAGTGTACATAAAAGAAAAGATACATTTTTCAAGAGGCAAGAATCATACGGTACAACACTTAATGATAGTCATAGGGTACAATAAGCAATCAAATCATACTAGGAAACAGTCAATATAGATCGTAAGGATACAAGCGACACAGTTGCAGTCATACAGTCACAAGTGGGAGAGGATGGCTGATAAGGAGTGATGAGAAGATTAACAGTAATAGTAGTGCAGACTTTGTAATAGTTGAACAATGTTGAGAGAATTATTTGTTTAGCAGAGTGGCAAAACACAAAAAAGGCGGTGGCATATGCAAAAGAAAAATTGTATCACATCACAATAACTGTCACTTGTATGAATGTTGGTATATTGTCTAACAGTGCTAGATGTTCTCAGAACTGAGAAATCAAACTAATTAAACTTTCTACACTTGAATAGATTTTGCTGATTCAACACCATATGCAGAATTACAAAATGTCCTTGATGATGCAGAACCTTGTGTCCTACAGATGCCAATTAAAACAGTCACACATCTCATCGCCTCTTACTCCTTCTGCTCTCCCTGGAAAAGGGTAACATTTATTTAGCACTCAGATGGCTAGAAGACTTGCCTTTTCCCCCCTGGCAAGTAAAATGCAAATTTATAAACAATATGGATTTCAGCCATAAAGGACAGGTCCAAGATTTTGCCTGTGAAATTCAAAACTTGTGTTTTTCTAAACTAAAGCACAATCCAGCGTCTTTTGGAGTTCCGTATAAGATACCATTTCAAAATTATAAATAGGATGTCAGAAGGTTTCTCTTGAAAACCTAAGAAAAGGTCTTCCAGGTCCCATCAATAGTGTGGTCAGTTCAGCATTCCAGAACGAACAGTGTTAATTAGCTGCTTTTATGAAATAACTAGGGTGAGAAAGATTGTGCTCTTCTTCCACTGTTACTAGCATAGAATATTTACAGTATTCTAACTTTAATTACAAAGTTGAACATCCAACAATTGAAAGAAGCTGTATTTGACAGGGTGGCATGGAGAGCATTTGTCTATAAAGCACCAAGAGTTGAACATGGCTAAAAGGTTAAAACAACAACCATTTTAATATAGAAATAATAGGTGGCCATTAATACTAATAAATATCAAAAAACCTTTACATCACAGATTTGTCTAGCTCACCTTTGTCTAAACTAGGGCTGTCAAACTCCTAGCCCGCAGACCAGATGCATCATGCTCTGGTCACTCCCACACCTGGTTTAGTGAAGGGGGTGGGAAATCCCGATACATCACATGACGCCACCGTGACGATGTAAGTTTGACTCCCCTGATCTAAACTGATGGTGATTTCCACATCCTACGACAGTAAATTCCACACTTGACCCAAGTGAGATATTATGCCTAGCAGAAGCTGTGTAAGTTCTTCTGTGTGAGAAGAGGTTTTTTTGTTCTTCTTTAATATGATTGATGATTTTTTCCTCCTTAATATTCTCTACCAGTTGACTGGCTAGAGTTGCTGTGTTAAGTAGATTGTAATTTCCTATAAACCCAAACCAAACCAGAGGTGGTATTCAGCAGGTTTTGACCAGTTCTGGAGAACCGGTAGAGGAAATTGTGAGTAGTTTGGAGAACTGGTAAATACCACCTCTGTCTGCCCCCCATCTATTCGCTGCCTCCCGAGTCCCAGCTGATCATCTGGGTCTTCTTTTGTTGCCCTGCACAGGAGAATGGAGCTGGAAAGCAGGTTAGCGGGGTGGGGAGGGAATGGGATTTTGCAGTAACCTTCCCTCAAGAGTGAGGAGGGAATGGGGATTATGCAGTGTCTTTCCCCTACCACATCCACCAAGCCACACCCACCAAGCCATGCCACACCCACCAAGCCACGCCCACAGAATTGGTAGTGAAATTTTTTTGAATCCCACCACTGAACCAAACCAGTTCTTATTTTAGAAGAAATAAACACACATACACATGCCTAATTTATTTCATTATTTTATGTTCCACCTGACCAAGATGATGTAGCTGAAGGCATCTAAACAATTGACCCATTAATGTGAGGTCAGTTAGTTCCCAACTGGATAGGTTACTCAGTTTTGCTATGCTAGTGCATTAACTGTGGAGTCACAGTTACATGATTTCTCTGTGTGTCCTGTTTTCTTTATAACAAGCACCCAAATAAAAGAAATGCTTTTTAAAGAATACATTCCGTCTCTGTTTGGTTTTACTCTCCCCCACCCACCCTGTGGATTTTCATGAGCACGGAGGATTAGCATAAATCCCAAAAGATACCCTTTTTAAAAAAGATAGATTAGAGCAGCCTGATTCTTTGACATTATCTTTTTTTTCCTACCTACAAAGCACATGCAGGCAAGCTCTACATTAGTTGCCCATCTGTCTGTCTCTTTCTCTCCCTCACCTTATTTGCATAGAGAGATTTTTATGTATGCATTTCTTACCCAGCCTTTATTCAACCATTTTCTATGGGACACATTTTTGTTTGTTTTCAATTAGTAGGATTATTTTGCTTGCTTGCTTTCTCTCTCTCTACAGCTGTTAAGTTTCATCCTTGAGAAATGAAGATTCATCCTGAATGAAACGATCTATGATTCATAGATTTTGGTATATATTTCTTTCTTCTCATAAACACTGATAATATTTTGTAGGGAAGACTGATGGATATCATATAGAAAAGTAAAGCAATCAAATTATGGGATATGTTTTAGCATTATTCTTCCTTCTTATTTAATCCAATAAAAATGCATTTTAAAAAATCTATAGTTTTATTCAGGTAAACCTCCCCACACTTCTACCCCTAAATGTCAAGGAGTTTGATTGCATTAAGGTGACCAGGATCTACTTTTCTTAAAGAGAAATACCACATTAAAGAGAAAAGGTCATTTGAAGGACCATCTCGTTCCTATTACATCCACCCATCCCATCAGGTCCAGCAGAAGGGTTGTATTGAAGTCCTGTCAGCTTTGATGGGTGATCTCCAGGAAGAGAGACTTTTCTGTGGTGCCACTCACCCTTTGCCCACGATGAGATTAGCTCCAACCCTGTTGGCTTCCTGGAAGGCCTTCAAAACTTAGAATAACAGAGTTGGAAGGGACCTTGTCCAATCCCCTGCTTAGGCAGGAACTTGGTTTGGTTACCAGGCTTTGGGATCCCATAAAAACATCCATTAAATGGATGCTATAAGCTTGATTGCATTCTTCCCTATCTTTTGTTAATATGCTGTAGGTTTTAACTCTTTTAACTGTTTTAATCCCGTGAGATCTGAAGCAGTAAAGGAGGAAATACAGAAGAAGAAATGGACAAATTAGATCATTTTGTTTTAATGGTGTAAGCTGCCCGGGGTCATATACATGTCAGAAGGGCAGCTGTATAAATGTAATAAATAAATTGTGAAACTGATGAAATATTAAGCAGCACAGTTCCAACACTGGTGGTTTTGACAGAGTTAACAGGGTTTTCTCATACAACAGAAATTGATCAACTGATGTACTTCAGGTTGTTTATTGATACTGTAGTAAATATGTACTGTAATTATTTTATATAGTCTAATGCACTGTCTGTATTTTTGACATTGCTTTTCCATCTGACCCAAAGTTGCCATTTTCTTTTCCTTATTTCCATAAGGATATACACACATGTGTGCATGTGTATATCGTACCTTGCATTAGAAAAGTGGTATTACTGATAAAAATGTTATTCCATTTTACGTGCTTTCATTTTTTTTATACAATATAATAAAAACCATCAAAATTCTTGTTCTAACACTTCTTTGGGAAAATCCTTATACAAGTTATAATTCCAAATGCCTGGGTTTTTTTGTATTTTTGTAAAAAGATACATTTCGCTTTCATTTGATTCTTTGCCTTCTTGCAAATGTGGTCATCTCTTCATTTTTCCAAGTGTTCATTTTCAACAGAGTGGCTGAATCTTTCTCATCATTAATTAATATTATCTTGCTGTTTGTCACATGTTTAATTCAACTATAGCTCTTCGTGGCTGCTTGTATTTTACCGAGTACAATATTAGCAAAAAATGTGGTCAAGGAGGTTCAGCATTTCAGCTTCAACTTCAAGTTAAGCTTCTCCACCTTCGAAGTCATTGCCTGATTTCTGGGCATCAGCCGTGACACTAACCCACCTGTCCTATAGTGTGGCATTTATTTATTAGCTTAATTTATTTCTCCATCCATTTGCACAACTGCCCAACTCACAATGGCAGCTTTGGGCAGCTAACGTTAGATTAAGAACAAAGAAACAAAGATGATAAAATTTTACAAAGAAAAACCAAATGCTCTCTTAAATGGCTCCAGAGCACAGTCATGTAATGTCTCAGCCCAATACCCAATCTAATTGGTTCAGGGTTGTCTCTATACTGACCATTCCCAGAAGTCTGTAGCTGTTTCTAGTTATCCAGGTGGGCGGTGGAGGTGGGTGCTGTTATGGTGAGCCCAGATCAATAGGTCAACCTGGCCAGGTTAGTTAGAGACACACAAGAGACTTCCAACAGCCTGGAATTTGACTTGAGCTTTGCAATTTCATCCCAAAGTTCAGCCTGAGATGATCCTTACCTGTGAAACCTTGTTATCAATGGAGTTTGTATTCTCTACCCTCTTTAATGTCTTTATAGTTTAGAAGTGACTCACTTTTGTAATTCCATATCAGAGGAGAAGCCCTTTTCAGCTGAACTGATCCAATCAGGGTTCCTGATGGAAGCAACCAGGACATGGATTTCCAGGTACAATTTGCGGCTTGCTGCCAGGGAGTTTGAGCTCTTCACCTGAAGAGATAGCCTCTGGAAAAAGGCAGGACACTACAGCTCTTTCATCTCTTGTTCAAATTGTTTAGAAGACAAATTCTGAAAGGGATGTAGTTAACCAGACAACTAAAGCTGGGAACCAGTGATATTTAAAAACAGCAACACTAGGAGCAAATTGCTTATCCTAGCAGCACATTGGCAAAGCAGTTTGCTGAGGAGAAAACAGCATTAAAGTCTTGTGAAAGTACCACACTGCAGAGAAAGGTGGTGACAATTATTTCAATTGCACCTCCAAGGCTGAATTGTTTTTGCCATAAATTTGCCAGAATGATTACAGAAAAGATCAGGATAAGCTATAGTCAAAAGAACAATATATCGGGGTGGACATTGGAGGAGCACACAATACTGCTTTTCCAAATTAGACCACATTGTGGTCTCTCAGCAATTTGTAATCTCCAAAGAAGCTAAGGTAAATTGATGTTTAAGTCCAAGAGAAGTGAGGAATGTGTTTAGCATAAAGGGGCATTAATAGTTGCAATTACTTTAGATGATTTGCAGGAGCAGAATAGTTGGTGATGGGGAGAATGCACAGCTTCTTATTGGGAGCTGAAACTGTGAGAGGTGCATGGAGGTGTTTGGTGGTCCTGGCTGGAGTAGTTGGGGACCAACAATGGTGGAGTGTCTGGAGGGGTAGCAACAAACTGTGGTGGTGCAGCCAGTTGGAGGCACAGCAGTGGACTGCCAGGCAATGATGCAGCACTGCTGGGGTCTCCCTGGATGGCAAAAGAGTGGAGTGGCAGCTGGCAACAATTTCTCTGCTGCAGGGATATGAAAATAGTGGACTGGCTGTTGGGGGAATTTGGTGGTGCTGCAAATTAGTTGTTTTTTGCTCTGCTGACAAGTGGTGCAGGGACAGGTCCCAGAAACATGGCAGGTGGCATGGTAGAGCAGGCTACAGAGCTTCTCTGCCCTCCATCTTGGAGCTACACAAGGGGAGACAACAGAGAAGACAGAGGCTTACTGCACTGGTGGACTGCAGGTGTATATGATGGCCATTCCTGGATAGGGGTTCCCCTCAGGAGTGTGGGGGCCTCTATTAGCTGGGCACTTACAGGTAATGGGAGCTGGAGTGAGTCAGCAGTGATATGTGAAAGCTGACTTGTGTCCCTTCAGCTGCTGCTTGACTTGTCACATGAGTCATTGGCCATTTTAGTGGCTTTCTATCTTTGTTTGGACCACATCTGCCTGGAGTCTGCAGCAGGGGTGGGATTCAAAAATCCCAGCAACTGGTTCGCTGCCTAATTGCTGGGTGGGAATGACTATGGTGGTGTGGCCTACTGGAACTTCCTGTTTTAGGCTTCCGGTGGGCCTCCAGGGCCTGAGGAGGCTGTTTTTGCCCTCCCAAAGGTCCAAAGGTTTTCCCCAGGCCTCTGGGAGGGTGAAAACTGCCGGGTCTCTGGAGGCCCACTGGAAGCTGGAAAGAAGCCCGTTTCCGAACTTCCAGAAGGCCTGTTTTTCCCTTCCCAGAGCCTCTGTGTGGACCCTGCACTTACCTCCATTGAAAATGGGCTGCGTTGAGACTCCCGGGAGGGGAGGGGATAGATGGGCAGGGCCAGCTCGTCGATTGAATCAGATGTAATTTTAACATCTGATTCTCCCAAACCAGTCTGAACCGGTAGAATCCCACCCCTGTTCTGCAGGAGATGAAGATCCCAAAGTAGTTGGACTGGACAGTGTTCACAGCTGCTGGTACTCAAGTTGAATTAGTTCTGCATCTGCCAACACCACTTTATAGGCTGAGATTTAGGGACTGTGTAGCTAGGCTTCTTACCACTCTGCAGTGAGAAACTGAACTTGGGGGGAGGGAATTTACCTATGGAGACCACTGCAAGTGAGGCTTCCCTATCACCTGGGTGAGAGCAGAGTGATGGGGGGAGGAATTGAATTGAATAAGGTAGAAAGGAGAGCTTGGTTTGAATGAAGGGGAGGGCCAGAGGATGCTGGTCTCTACTTTCCTGCTCTTGTTTGTTGGTGGTGAGTATCGGGACGGGGTCCTGTGCTTAACTTTGAGATCTGATTTTTGGAGCTTCTGCTGTTTACTGCCAGGTGGGCTTGTAATGAAGTCCCTCACACCCATGATCTGATCATGGATGAGAGAATCAACTGGCTTGCATCATCAAGACCTGGTTGGGCATTGGTGAAACGGATAGTCCCCTCTTTGAAATGTGTCTTTCTGGGTTTCAAGTAGGAGTGAGGGTATGGCTGTTGTTCTTCATGGGGCTCTGGGGGCCACTAGGAGCCCCACCATAGACATTGCCAGATGTGAGATTCTCTTTGTGAGGTTGGGCTGTAGGAATCAGTGGGGATTGCTGTTCACCTACCTTTCTCCTTGCCCTCTAGCAGCATCCTTGCCTGTACTCCTGTTCTCTGTATCTGGGTTGGGAATGGGGTTCCTTAGGTTTCAGGTTCTGGGGCAACTTGTGGTAGCCATGGACCATGATCCAGGTTCTGAGGTAGCATCGTTCATAGCCACCATGGTAGCTATGGACTTGGCCCCATTTATTAATAGTCCTACTTACACAGGGAGTCACACATTAGATCTGATGTTTGTCTCAGGGCAGTGGCATCATGATCAGGATTTGGAGGACATTTTCATAGAGGGAACATTCTCTCTTGGTCCTAGAGTTCTCTATAGCAGCCCCTCACCACAAGGAGGTGGAACCTATTTGGTCGTCTCCCCGCCCCCAGGTGCCCGATGGACCTATGAAGTTTCAGGGGATGTTTATGAGTTTTCCTGAAGCTCTGGCACCCTGTTTGGCAGGGGCCCTTGTCACAGTTTGGAAGGAGCAGGTGACAGGGCCTGTGCAGACTCTCATGTCCGTGGATTTCATAGAGCACCATGGTTTACCAAGTAGAGATGAAACAACACCAGAGATACCTAGAGCATTGCTGCAAGAAGACAAAGTGCAAGGCTGAATGGGCACAGAGACTCCAATTTCCTTACAGATATAATTCAAGGTGCTAGTTATTATCTTTAAAGCGCTATATGACACAGATCCAGGTTATCTTTAAGAGCACCTCTCCCTAGGGACAATTGCCTGTACTACCAGATTGGGTAGGGTAGGCATGTTCCTAGACACCCCGCTTCCAAATGTTGTCATCCTCTAGGACCTAAGCAGCATGTCTATTCCTTAGCAGCCCCTATCTTATGAAAGCCCTTTCCTGTTGAGGTTTGGGAGGTCTCCCACCTTTTAACTTTCCAAAGACCACTTAAAATTTGGTCCCCACCGCCAACTGTTGGGATAGATTATATGAACTTGTTGTGGGCTGCATGTAAAAGTTAGGCAAGGTTTGGTTTGGTTTGATTTGGATCTTTGCAGTTTTAATATTTCTGTTGTGCATAAATGTTTTGGTTGTGAGCCACCCTGAATTTGGAACAAGATGGGTGGTTATATGTGTGCTTTAAACAGATTTCAAATCATTTTCTGGGAAATGTGATCATTTCAGTTTTCAGACAGTATATATTGTTATAAATATTTGTCCTTGGGAGTAAGTATGAAACAAGCTGCCTTTTTGTTGTGGAGCAGCGGAGGAACGAGGCTGAGCCAGAGTGAAACGCAAAAGACTTTATTGCAATGAATAAAGGGTTGCCGCGTCTGCCTCCTAACTAGGCAGGTTAGCTGGCGGCAACGGGGCTGGCACTGCTCGACAGCCGCCTTTTATGGCCGGCTGTCAAACGGTGCCAGCCAATGGGAGCGGCTGGTGCTCCTGCTCAAACAGTGGACCTGGTTGGGGACTCCAACCAGTCCCAAAGACATAACACTCCTTTCCCCCAGCTGGGAGCATGCATAGTCCTTCAGGTAAGTTGGTTGTCTGCGCTGGCGGCAAGAACGTTGCAACCCGGGCAGGTTGCTGGCTGGCGTCAAGTCCTTGCCCCCAGGAATCGTCTCGGAGGTTGTTGGGGAGTGGGCTCGGTCCGGTGTGGTGCTCTGTGAATTAGGTAAGTCCCCCTGTTCGGGCTGACCTTGGCGAGTCGCTTGGTCCGTCCGGCAGACAGGTTCGCTTGGCTGCTGGCTCGGTGTCCCTTGTTGCTAGCTCGGGCCCTCCAGCAAACTCTCTTGGTCGATCGGATCCTGCAGGGAGCTTCCGTCTGGGTAGGCTGGTACCGGCAGGGAGTCCTCGGTGCTAGGAGGTTGTGCTGGGTTGGTATCAGTTGTGCTTCTCCATCGCCTTCTGAGCTGGTCCACGTGTCTACGCCACAGGCGTCCATCTTCCAGGAGGACCCTGTAGGATCTAGGACCTGTGACTGACACAACTTGACCTGGTACCCACAGAGGATCCCCTGCATAATTCCTGGCATACACCTGGTCATGCAGGGCAAAGTCCCTGACCAAACTGTCAGATCCTAAAGGGGTGTCTGGGCAGTAGTGGGGGTGCAACCTGTCCAGGGTGGTCCTAAGGCGCCTCCCCATCAAGAACTTGGCAGGGGATTTATTTGTAGCGGTGCATGGCGTCGTATGTTGGCTCAGGAGGTAATGTGACAGTTTGGAGTGCCAGTTTTCCTGGCCAAACCTGGCAAGTGCCTCTTTTGCTCACCTGACTGCCCTCTCAGCCATCCCGTTGCTAGCAGGGTGAAAGGGGGCTGTAAGGATGTGTCTGATGCCCAAGTTGGCAACGTACATGCTAAACTCACACGACGTGAACTGGGGGCCATTGTCAGACACCAGCGTGTCAGGGAGCCCATGGGTAACGAAGAGGCGGGTCAGAGCCTTAACGATTGCTTGAGTGGTTGTCGAGGGTAGTAGGGCTAAGTCTATCCATTTGGAGTAAGAGTCTACTACAACCAAGAAGGTCCTGCCATGTACTGGTCCAGCCAGGTCGATGTGCAGGCGAGACCAAGGACCACTAGCACTCTCCCACTTGGTAGGCGTAGCTGCTGGTGGGGCAGCCCTGGTTTCTTGGCAAGGTTGGCATGAGCTTACCCAGCTGGAGATTTGGGCATCCATGCCGGGCCACCAAACGTAGCTGCGGGCCAGAGCCTTCATCCTTACGATGCCTGGGTGGCCCTCGTGAAGTACCTTCAGGATGGGTACACGAAGAGTGGCTGGGATGACTACCCTTGTCCTCCACAACAGACATCCTTGTAGTTTCGACAATTCCTGCTTACGGGTTTTGAAAGGAGCAAAGTCAGCAGTGTATTGCGTTTCCGGCCACCCCCTTCCCACCCAGTCCATAACTTGGGCAATTATTCTGTCTTTTTTTGAGTGCGCAGCAATGTCCTCGGCTGTGACCGGCAATTTAAGTTCATTAACTTCAAAAATGGCATGAACAGGTGCTGCGTCTTCGACTGGGACTGGTAGGGGGCAGCGACTCAGGGCATCGGCGTGACTCAAGTTTTTTCCAGGGCGATGCACCAACTTGAATGAATAAGCGGCCAGGAACAAAGTCCACCTGGTCATTCTAGGTGATAGTACCTGCGGGGTTTGCTTATCCCCTGATAACAGCCCCAGGAGTGGTTTATGGTCAGTTATAAGTTCAAAATGGTGCCCAAACAAAAATTCATGAAACTTTTTTACTGCAGCTACTGCAGCCAAGGCCTCCTTATCTATTTGGCTGTAGTTCCCCTCTGCAGTAGAGAAGGTCCTAGAGAAGAAAGCAATTGGTGCCTCGGAACCGTTGGGAAGCCTGTGGCTCAGAACAGCCCCAATCCCAAAGGGGGATGCATCAGCAGCTAGGACCAGGGGAAGTCGTTGATCATATTGGATTAAAACTGCATCAGATGTGAGTAAGGATTTGACTGCCTTGAAGGCATGGGCTTCTTTGGGTCCCCAATGCCAGGGGGATTCTTTGTCTAACAGTCTGTGTAAGGGTTCAGCAATAGATGCTTTGTGCGGGAGAAATGAAGCGTAAAAGTTTAGTAGCCCCAGAAAGGCTTGGAGCTCCGTCTTGTTAGTTGGTGTAGGCGCCTCATGGATAGCCTTTACTTTGGATTCGATTGGGTGAATGCCAGAGGCATCTATCCTATATCCCAGAAAGTCCACTTGCCTAGTGGTGATGGCACACTTCTCCCTTTTAAGTTTGAGGCCATGCTGCCTAAACTTCTCTAGGACTGCTCTGACCCTTTGTATGAGCTGAGGTCTGTCAACTGCTGAGACTAAGATGTCATCGAAATAAGGGACAACCCCTGGGAGACCTTGGAGAATCCTTTCCATGAGTGATTGGAATATACCCGGGGCTACACTCACACCGAATTGGAGGCGTTTGCACTTGAATGCCCCTCTATGTGTGACTATGGTTTGTAATTCAGCTGTCTGATCATCAACAGGGAACTGTTGGTATGCCTGGGACATGTCTAATTTGGCAAAAATGGTGCCGGGTTCGAAGGTGTGTAACAGGTGTTGAATAACAGGGACAGGGTAGGCACTGACCTGCAGATAACAGTTGAGGGTGGTTTTATAGTCTGCGCAGATTCTTAAACTGCCATCTTTCTTGAGTGGGGTGACTATGGGGGTCTCCCATTTGGCAAAGTCAGTTGGTTCTAACACCCCTTGCTTTAGTAACTTATCTAATTCTAAATCTAACTTGGGACGGATGGCGAAAGGCACTCTGCGTGGCTTAAGGTGAAGAGGAATTGCCTGGGGGTCCACAGAGAAGGAGATGGGGGTGCCAGAATAACAGCCCAGCTCGCTGCTAAAAACATCAGAGTAATCTGAGAATAGGGCGTCTACGTCAGAAGTTGAGACAGCATGGATCCCAGTTACACTAAGGCCGAGGGAGGGGAACCAATCTAGTCCCAACAGACTGGGGAGGGCACCATTAACAACCACCAAAGGCAAATGGCCTTTAAAGGCTTGGAACTGAACTAAAAACTTGCCTTTCCCGAGGACAGGGATGTTCTTGCCCTGGTAGTCCCGCAGTGTCAGGTGGCATCTCTGCAGCTTCTTCTTCGCAAATCTGGGATGAATCTTCTTTAGGGTTTCCCAGGAGATGATTGAAAGTGCAGATCCCGTGTCTACTTCCATCCTGCAGGGCTTACCTTCTAAAGAAACAGAAATACTGATTTTATTAGGAGTCTGGGAAGTTTGGTTAGCGTGGTAGCAGGTATAGCAGTCCTCCACTTGCCTTTGAAAATTAGTAGGTGGTGGAGGTCTTTGAGGAAAGGTTCGCCCTGCTTGGCAGATTCTAGCGAGGTGGCCTTTCTTTTGACAATTCAGGCAGATGGCGTTCTTAAACCTGCAGGATGCCCTAGAGTGGGAGCCCCCGCAAGCTAGGCAAATGGGAGGTTGCTTGGGGGCGAAGTTGTTTCTCTGCCCTGCTCCTACCTGTGAAGGCTTTTGTTGCTTAAGACGGTTAATGTCTGTTGAGTCTATGGGGTCTTCTTCAAGGGAAACTTCCTCTGAATGAATAGTGGAACTGCAGGGTTTTAAAGGAGTTCCTTGAATTTCAGCTGCTGATTGGGCAGAGAGCTCAGCAGCTTGGGCTTCCTCCACGGCTAAAGCTAGGTTTAAGTCCTTTTTTGCTAGCAAACGTCTTTGAAGCCTAAGGTCTCTAACCCCACAGACGATCTGGTCTAATAACATGTCTTCTAGGTAGTCTCTGAAACCACACTGTAAGGCAGCTGTCCTCAGAGCTGCCATATACTCATTAATTGACTCTCCCTCAGCCTGCCTTCTAGTTCTGAAAGCATATCTCCTGGCTATCTGGGATGGTTTAGGTGAGTAGTGGTTGGAGAGGATCTCTTGGAGGGGCGACTAGTGCTGTAGCGGTGTCAAAAACCGCAGCCCCACAGTAGCTGAGGAAGTAGGATTTTTTCCTGTGTTCAGCAGCATCTGCTAAACCGATGGCATCGAGGAAGTAGCTGAAATGGTTTTTGTATGAGTCCCACGTTTCCTCGGCTGGCTTGAATGGTGGGAATGTCGGATTGGCATTCATTTTTTGAAGCGGCAGGGTTCGTCCCCTTCAGTCGTGATTCAAAATTCGCGCTCTTAGAAGAGCGCTAGCGGCTGCGCTTATCAGGCGGTGTCTGTCTCTCCGGCTACGGAGGCTTTTTGAATTTCGCGCCCTTTGTGAGCGCCGGCGGCTGCGGCTTCAGCGCCCGTGGCTTCGCTCTTAGTGACTACAGCTCAAAAACTACGGACGCTTTTTTGAATTTCGCGCTCTTTGTGAGCATCGGCAGCTGCGGCTTCAGCGCCCGTGGTTTCGCTCTCAGTGACCACAGCTCCTCTGAATTTCACGTCTGGCAGCCTTCGATCGCATCCCACCCTCGTCGCCAGTGTTGTGGAGCGGCGGAGGAATGAGGCTGAGCCAGAGTGAAACGCAAAAGGCTTTATTGCAATGAATAAAGGGTTGCCGCGTCTGCCTCCTAACTAGGCAGGTTAGCTGGCGGCAACGGGGCTGGCACTGCTCGACAGCCGCCTTTTATGGCCGGCTGTCAAACGGTGCCAGCCAATGGGCGCGGCTGGTGCTCCCGCTCAAACAGCGGACCTGGTTGGGGACTCCAACCAGTCCCAAAGACATAACACTTTTGTTTTGGAGTTAGGAACAAAAAAGACTCACCCGAAATTTTCTATCAATTTGTTTCAGTTGACTCATAAAATCATAGACTCATGAGGCTGGACTGGGCATCAGCCAACTTGGGCATCACTAATTCAAATATATTCCCTCAGGTGAAACACTGCCTTAAGACTCTCATTTTCTGAAGTTAGGGCCTGTATCTATCGAAAACAAGATGTCAGAAGAGGAAAACTAGAGAAACTGCAGGTGGTGTCTTGTAGGAAAATAGGATTGGGGACAGAAAGCAGGGGAAGAATGAAGGTTAGAGCTGTATTGGAGAGAAAGATAAGAGATAAAAGAAGCATGAAGAAAGTGTATTAATTGTTTCAGCCCAAACCTGGTGTATAGATCTTTGGTTAAAATTTATTTTTTGCCCTGTTGATTTACACCAGAGTTGTCAAACTTGATTTCATTGAGGGTCACATCAGGGATGTGCTTGACCTTGGGGAGCTGGGGTGGGCATGGCCAGCTTGATGTCACTCATGTCGGGGGCATCCGTGGTGGCCCAAGTGCTCTGCCAGTGAAAACGGGCTCCTGAGCTCCGTTTTTGACTGGGGCAGCCTTCTGCCAGCGAAAAGAGAGCTCAGTTTTCTCTGGCAGAGTTTCTGTGGGCCGGTCCTTCCAGGGTTGCCCCACAGGCCATATCTAAGCACCCCATGGGCCAGTTCCAGTCCCCGGGCATTGAGTTTGACTTCCCCGATTTACACCCACACCCACACACAAACACACACTTCACTTACAAATTCTGTGTGGCTTAAAACTAAAGCAAGGTATAAAAATAGTGAATGTAACTTACTTAAACTTGTTTCTTAATTTTTTAAAAAATTAAGAAACAGCTACCTTACATTTTCAGATAAGCTATAGGGCTGTTGAACAACCCCTGCCTTTTGTGAATAAGGTGGATATTTACATTTCCTCCAGGAAGGAAGACTCCGTACTGTAACATCTCTCTCATTTCGAGAGATAGTTGCTACAAGAAAGACTCTTACATTGTTATCCAAGCTTTGGCTGGAATTCATCCCAGCCACTTCCCCCCATTTTTTTACAACTGGGAAAAAGTGCTTTTAATGAACCCGAATCGCCAAAGAAGTTTCAAACACACTTTATACCTTTGTATCTTCAGTGGTTTCATACCGAGAAACAGTGTGACAGAACAGCAAAACGAAAGAAATCTATATTCAAACACCCCCCTGGCCATAAA